>NC_052061.1:21279488-22019488 GCF_903992535.2 Arvicola amphibius | reverse complement strand
ACCATGAAGATACGTTTCCAGCTTTTTGCGTAAATGAAAACATTCTCATTCTGTGACGGCACGGTTACTAGCCAGTTTAATAAGATACAGGATTTTATGATAACATGCTTTTTAAAGAGTACCTAAGAACTCAAGGAAAATTGATAGTGAGGAACTGAGCAAAAACCATCTTTAATACATCACGTAAGCTCATGTTTTTTTGTTCATAAAAGTGGATAGACTTCCTGTGTTTGTGTATAAAGTGTGAACATTCTACCCTGAGCAGACATCACGTTCTCATTACTATCCTTGTTGACAATGGAAGGTTAGAAGTGCCAGTTGGCAGTGTGTTTTGCCTTGCATCTCTCAGATGCTGTAAGAACAGTCTTAGCAGCCTTGAGTATTCTGCATCTCAGGGTGGTCAGGAGAACAATGAAGATCAGAACTTGCAGGGATTTCAAAATCATCTGGCCCACCCTTTCAAAGAACTTTCCCTTTTCTTAATGTGACACTTGTCTTGTAACTCTGCCTATGCTGTCTCTCTTCTGCCTTACGTAAATGTAGTCTACATATGAAGAATTTATTATACTCTATTGTTATTTGAACTCCTATTTTTAAGTCATCTTTCAGTTTTAATAAGTGTGCATGGTACTTAAACTTTCCAGTAGTCTTTGTTCGTGAAGATGTTTATCAGATTGTTAGTGCAGGTGTGTACTCACTTTATAAAAAACAAAACGTCCTAAGTTGTCTTAGGAGCCTAAGGTCACAGTTTTAAACAGCAGACACAAAAGTTTTCAGGCAGAGTTCCTCCGGGCTGCAGTGGGCTACGTGCTCTTTGTATCCTCATGTGACCTTTGCTGTGTGTGTGACTTATTGCTAGTGTTTGCTCTTTCAGTAGGACACCAGTCCTGTTGAATTAGAACCTCATGTTGGTGACTTTAACCTTAATCGCCTCCTAAGGGCTCTGTCTCTAAATATAGGATTAGGGCTTCCACATAAGATCTGGGGTGACTTGAAGCTACGGTTACTTTAATTTGTATTTTCCTCACAGACTGCTTTTGAAGCAAATGAAATAGAGATCTGAACTCAGACTCTTATTTGTTCACTTTGACAATAAGCAGATTTCTGAACTAAGTTGCAGGACTCGACGATTTGAGAAATTTTTTTGTATTCTAAGTGTATGCAGTCATAAATATTGAATGTTTCCTGTCTGTAGGTCTAATTGGGTCTAGGTACTGTGGAGGATACCCAAGTCATCCCTGCTGTTAAGATACCTATAAATCTAGAGAGGGGCATAAGGATCACTGATGGAATTTGTGGATGTCTTTAGACTACAGAAGTGAGTGATGCTCACAGTGAAAGCTAAAGGAATTCAGAGAAGGTGAAATAGTTCTGAGTGTCCTTGGGTTTTCTAGAAAGAATGAAAGAATGAGTAAGAGCGCATAACTCTGGAGTGGGTTGTTGTGGGGACTGGAGGAGTGAGCGGTGAGACAGGCGCGGTCAGGCCCAGGGAAGGGAAGTTTTGGAGGGGAAGGTACTTACCAGCATCAGATGTTTGCCCTGCAAGAAGTATAACTGGACTGGCAAGGTGGCTCACTGGGTAAGGACGCTTGTTGCTAAGCCTGATGACCTGAGTTCAATCCCTCAATCCCATAGGGTAAAAGGAGAGAACTGATTCACACACAAAACAGACATGGTTGGGAAGTGGTGGCACACGCCTTTATTCCCAGCACTCAGGAGGCAGAGAGGCAGGAGGATTTTTGTGTTTGAAGCCAGCCTGGTCTACAGCTTGAGATCCAGGACAACCAGGGCTACACAGACAAATCCTGTCTCATAAAAACAAAAACAAAATAAAATTTCATTTTAAGAAGGGTCATTGATGGAGGAGAACCTGTGGAAGTATTCCCTCCTTGATGGTGGAGAACCTGTGGATGTAGTCCCTCCCTGATGGTGGAGAACCTGTGGATGTAGTCCCTCTCTGATGGTGGAGAACCTGTGGATGTAGTCCCTCTCTGATGGTGGAGAGCCTGTGGATGTAGTCCCTCTCTGATGGTGGAGAGCCTGTGGATGTAGTCCCTCCCTGATGGTAGAGAACCTGTGGATGTAGTCCCTCCCTGATGGTGGAGAACCTGTGGATGTAGTCCCTCCCTGATGGAGGAGAACCTATGGATGTAGTCCCTCCCTGATGGAGGAGAACTTGTGGATGTAGTCCCTCCCTGATGGTGGAGAACCTATGGACGTACTCCCTCCCTGATGGTAGAGAACCTGTGGATGTGATGTAGAGAACTTCCCTGATTTATTTTTGCTTTTTTAATGCAGGGTTTCATGTAGCCTGGGCTGATTTCAAACCCACAACATAGTCAAAGATTACCTTTAACTTCTGTGTGATCTTCTTGTCTTCCACAATCCAAGTTCAGGGACAACAGACATAAGGCACCATTCCAGGCTGGTAGAAGAACATTTGTATGGAGTGTTAGAGTTAGGTGCTAAATGTTTGATGTCAATGAAGGGACCAGGAAAGATTTCAGCACCCCTTACTCTTCAGGACTTAGGCAGTGAATGAACGTCTGAGAAGGTAGCCCTTTTATGCCCAGAGCAAAGAAGAGGAACTGATGAAGAGAGGAACCCAAGCAGCACCGCAGAGTTCAGGGGAAGGTGCTAAAATGCAATGCATTAGGAAACTTTACACAGGATTTTCTATAATGTATTTGCCTTTTTCTCTTGTCTCAGCTCTGACAGCTTTAAATAAATAGCATGACATTTTACTCACACGTATCTTTAAAACATCGTTCTATAGAGTGTCCCTAGTTGTAACAGAAACTGTTGATGCAGGTGTGTTTGGAGAAAGAATTGTGGCGAGTTTAATTCATGCATGGGAGCATTTGCTTCTGCAACCAAAGGTAACCCATGTAAAAAACACTCAAGTTTGATTAAGAATTCACTATTTCAAAAGGTGTATTGAGTCCTGAGGATGTACAGAAATATATCAGAGTATGTCTGTATACCTGGAGAGAAACACAAGGAGAAGCATTCTATAGTGGTGTACACACAGTGTGCACTTTGTGTACCAGGAAGGTTTACAGAGAAGAATGCGATGGGAAGGGAGGCGAATGAGTGACCTTGTTTGAGTGTAGTTGTAGGAGAGGGAGTCCTTTGGCCTGCACAGTGTCGGTGTTTGGGAGTTTGGAACATCTCTAAAAGAGAAGATAGTAATGCTAGTTCAGTAATGTTTTAAGGTCCTCAGTGAGTTCAGTCTCTAGACAGAGCTCTGAACTCCTGCTGCAGCCCACGTGCCATTTACCGTGTATACTGAATATAGGAAGAGACTTCAGTAAAGTCCACTGTGTAGAGAAGATATGTATTTAACATGCAACAGCAGTTTATTTTTCAAAAAAAATGATGACTTTGATATTTTTCTTTTTTGTTGCTAAGAGTTGAATTTGGTGCCTCACACATGGCCTGTGCTCTCTACTGTTGAGCTGTATTTTGAGCCTACTTTTATCTTCTTTCTGTTTTTAAATATGTATTTACTTTCATTTTGTCTGAGTGTTTGTTATGTGTGCCTGTCAAGTGTGTGTGCCTGTTGAATGTGTATGTGCGCCTGTCATGTGTGCAGTGTTTGTGGAGGTTAGAACGCATTGACCCTGTGGGGCTGGAGCTAGAGATGGCTGTTAGCTGCTTGTGGTTACTGGGAATTAAACCTGGGTCCTCTGCCAGAGTAGCCACTGCTCTCAACCTCAGTCATCTCTCCACTTCCTCCATTATTGTTTTAAAGTCAGAATTTTTCTGTGTAGCCCTGGCTGTCCTGGAACTCTATCTGTATATCAGACTGGCCTTGAACTTGCAGAGTTCTGCCTACCTGTGCCCCCTGAGTACTGGGATTAAAGCCACCACCACCTGGCTCATTTTTTTTTAAGATTTATTTATTTATTTATTTATTTATTTATTTATTTATTTATACAGTATCCTGCCTGTAGGCCAGAAGAGGGCACCAGATCTCATTATAGGTGGTTGTGAGCCACCATGTGGTTGCTGGGAATTAAACTCAGGACCTCTGAAAGAGCAGTCAGTTCTCTTAATTGCTGAGCCATCTCTCCAGCCCTTGGCTCATTTTTTTAAAAATTATTATATCCTAAAGTGATATAGCTTTATACCTCTCTCTTTTTTGTACTTGTATTCTAAACACATGAAACAGTAAAAATACTTTTTAAAGGAAAAATTCTTTAACCTGTATATAGACACAAACTTACTTGTACATGTAATGATGTGACTTTTATTATATTTTCAGACCAAAGGAGCAAATGGAAATTGTGGACAGTATGGGAGAGTCATACCAGCAAGTGTTGTTATATTTGGGATGGCAGTAGAGTGTTCAGAGATACGAAGACATCATAGGTAAGTGGGAGAAGACTCTAAGTTGGGCAGTGGTGGCGCACACCTTTATTTCCAGCACTGGGGATGAGGATGGACAGAGGCAGGCAGATCTCTGATTTTGAGGCCAGTCTGGTCTACAGAGCAAGTTCCAGGACAGCCAGGACTATCCAGAGAAACCCTGTGTCAGAAAGCTTCCCCATCTCTTTACTCCCCCTCCCCCCCCCCCCCCCCCCCCGCCAAAAAGAAAAACACTACTTCCAAGCTTCGTGCCTGCTTATCATGTTTAATTAGTAGAACTCTAGAATTGAAGCTAGCTTTTTCTAAGTGAACTTTTCCTACAGCTTACTGTTGTCTCGCTGGGTGAGAAGTTTGTGTAGAAAAATAGTAAGTTCAGATTGATTTTAATTGAAGTTCAAGTAAGGATTTCCAATGTGAGGATAAATTTTAGTATTGTTTTTCTTGGTAACTTCATTAATAGTTATTAGTGGTGTGATGTACATATTTTAGCTTTCCAAATTCTACAAAATGGAACACATCCATCTGCCAGATTTCTTTCCTTTGAGAATTCTTGCGGTTACTTTCTGCAGGTAGTGGTGTTTGGTTGTATAAAGAACAAGCAAGTAGGACATTTAAATTACATATTCTCTCATTTCATCGTTCTGTTTTCAAACTGTCTAACAATCATCATACAGAGATCCAAATCCCTCCTTTTTAATGGTTTTTCCCATTCCTTAATGTGGGGAAACTCTCTTTAACCACTGCCTGGCCTGGATGGCTGACCAGTGTAGCTGTTTTACATTCTGTTCTTCAGGCAAACTTTTTAAATTAAAATACAAATAAAATATCATTACACATACCTTCAAAATAGCCACAAACAACATAAAATATCTTGGGGTAATTCTAACCAAGCAAGTGAAAGACCTGTATTATAAGAACTTTAAATCTTTGAAGAAAGAAGTTGAAGAAGATATCAGAAAATAGAAAGATCAGTGTTCCTGGATAGGTAGGATTAAAATAGTAAAATTGGCAATCCTACCAAAAACAATCTACAGATTCAGTGCAATAGCCACCAAATTCCCAGCACAATTCCTCACAGACCTCAAAAGAGCAATACTAAATTTCTGATGCGGGAGAGTCTTCGGTTTGTGTTGATTTCATTCGTTAATAAAGAAACTGCCTTGGCCCATTTAATAGGCCAGCCCTTAGGTGGGTGAAGTAGACAGAACAGGAAGAAGGAAGTGAGGTAGATGCCTTGGGCAATCGCCATGTCTCTCCTCTCTGGGACAGTCGCCATGAAGCCAGCCACCAGGTCAGACATGCTGAATCTTTCCCAGTAAGATACCACCATGTGGTGTTACACAGATTATTAGATGTGAGTTAGTCAAGATGTGAGTAAGAGGCTGAAACTAATGGGCCAGGCAGTGTTTAAAAAAATACAGTTTGTATGTTATTATTTCGGGGCATAAGCTAGCTGTGTGGGATCCAGGTGGGACGAAAAGCAGGCCTGCCCGCAACCCCTCACTACAAATTTCATATGGAAAAGCAATAATAATAATAATAATAATAATAATACCAGGATATCCAAAACAAAAACAATCCTGTATGATAAAGGAACTTCACCGTCTCTGACATCAAGCTCTGTTACAGAGCTACAGTAATGAAAACATTTTGATATTGACATAAAAAACAGACATGGAGTTGAATTGAAGACTCTGATATTAACTCACACTCCTATGAACAACTGATTTTTGACAAAGAAGCTAAAAAAGAAATTATCTTCATCAAATTATGCTGGTATAACTGAATATCAACATGTAGAAGATTGCAAATAGATCCATATCTATTGCTACACATAAAACTCACGTCTAAATGGATCAAAGACCTCTACATAAATCCAACCACACTGAACCTTACAGAAGAAAAAGTGGGAAATACCCTTGAAAGCATGACACAGAAGACCACTTACTAAATAAAACCCCAGTAGCACAGAAACTGAGAGCAACAATAAAGAAATGGGACCTCCTGAACCTGAGAATCTTCTGTAAAGCAAAGGATATGGTCAACAACACTAAATGGCAGCCTACAGAATGGGAAAAGATCCTCACCAACTCCATATTGGACAGAGAGCTGATCTCCCAAATATATAAAGAATTCAAGAAAATAGACATCAAAATACTGAATAATCTAATTAAAAAATAAGGTACATATCTAAAGAGTGAATTCTCAACAGAAGAATCTTAAATGGCCAGAAGACACTTAAGGAAATGCTCAGCATCTTTAGCCATCAGAGAAATGCAAAGCAAAACAACTCTGAGAAACCATCTTATACCGTATGTCAGAATTGCTAAGATAAAAAAAACGCTGATAACTGTTTATGTTGGAGGGGATGTGGAGTAAGGGAAATGCTCCTCCATTGCTGGTGGGAATGCAAACTTGTACAGCTGCTGTGGAAATCAGCCTGTCGTTTTCTTAGGAAATTAGGAATCACACCCAGCAATACCATTTTTGGGCATATGCCTAAAGGAAGCACACTCACAGCACAATACATTTGCTCAACTATGTTCACAGCAGCATTATCTGTAACAGCCAAAACCTGGAAGTAACCTAGATGCCCCTCAGCTGAAGAATGGATAAAGAAAATGTGATACATTTACACAATGGTGTACTATTCAGTGGTTTAAAAAAAGACATCTTGAAATTTGCAGGCTGTAGTAGCAATTCATTTGTTTATTAATGAATAAGATTGCTTGAAGGTCAGAAAAGTAAAGCAGCCACGCTGGCCAGTCCTACAGACCAGGCAGCAGTGATGCACACCTTTAGTCCCAGCAGCCACACTAGCTTGCCATAGAAACCAGGTGGTAGTTTAATCCCAGAACTAGAGAGGATTATAACACAGGAGGAGACAACCTCAGTCACAGCCTCATCTGAGGTTTCCTGGAGGCAGGTCGCCATTTTGAACTGAGGTAGAGGTAAGAGCCAGTGGCTGGGTGTTTTGCTTTTCTGACCTTCCAGTTGAACCCCAGTTTCTGTCTCTGGATTTTTATTAATTGTGCTTCAGCAGGCAAATGGACGGAACTAAAAAAAAAAAAAAATCATCCTGAGTGAGGTAACCCAGACTCAGAAAGACAAATATAGTATGTCCTCACTCTTAAGTTGATATCAAGCATAAAGCAAAGGATAACCAACCCAGAGGAGTCCACAACCCAGAGAAGCTAGACCCCTCATCCAGAAACAGTTGGTAGCAGATGCAGAAATCTATAGCTAACCACTGGCCTGAGCTCCCGGAATACAGTCAAAGACAGGAGGCGTGAAAATATGAACAAAGGGTCAAGACTATGATGGGGGAGACCCACAGAATCAGCTGATGGGAGCTAGTGGGATATCACTGACTCTGGGCTGACAATTGGGGAACCTGCATAGGACTGAACTAGGTCCCCCGAATGCAGGTGAAAATGGTGTGATTTGGGTAGTATGTGTACCACTGGCAGTGGTACCAGGATCTAACCCTAATGCATGAACCTACTTTGTGGAGCCATTCTCTATGGAGAGATACCTTGCTCAGCCTAGGCACAGGGGTGGTAAGGGTGGTAGATGTCTTGGTCCTGCCTCAATGAGGTGATGAGACAGACTTAGTTGACTTCCCAGGGGAGGCCTTACCCTCTCTGAGGAATGGATGGGGAATGAGGTGGGGGAAGGTGGAGGGAGCAGAAAGAGAGGAAGAAGGGGGAACTAGGAATGGCATGCAAACAAAGTGTGTGTGTATGTTTGTGTATAAATTTAAGTGCTTCTGCTTGTTAAATTAATTCATTAAAGAGTACCAATAAATACAGTCGTGTGAGACAGTATCCTTAGCATCCCTTGCTATTGACCATTCCTGTTCTAGGTTGTATAGTGTGCATTGTGGTTTTCATTTCATTGCTTTGATGATCCCTGATGGTCTTATTTTATTTGGTTATTCTCTTTGGTGAGGTATCTAAGTTTTTGTTCATTTTTGTTTGTTTTCTATTAACTTGCCAGAATTCAAAAGTAAATTTGAATATGATCGTTTGTTGAATATATGTTCTAAATATTGTCCTTTTTAATTTTCTAATTTTTAAGTTTTCTAATTTTTATTTATGCATGTGTATTTGTGTGAATTCTGCTGTGTGTTTGTGGTGTCTGTGGAGGACATAAGAGGACATAAGAGCGTGTTGATCTCCTGGAGCTGGGGTTGCAGGTGGTGTGTGTGAGAGTCAAACTGAACTCAGGACATCTGCAAGAATAGCAAGTGTGTTTAACACTGAACCATCTTTTTATACTACAAAGTTGTTCATTTTACTATAGACTTTATCATATTTTTCTTTATGTGAATCTGTGGTTATGAGGTCTTATTTAATTTTTTATATTTTCTCAACTACTAGATAATGATTTTGATAATTAAAAAAACACATCTTTTACCTCGCCTTTTCTTAAACTCTTACTAGGGTGGGCACTAAGGACATTGCTGGTGTCCATTTGCCAGCAAGTGTGAAATTTCAGAGCCCAGCCTCCTCTTCTGCAGAAACTGGAGACGCAGTTGAACCATATACAACTGAGAAGATGAGTCGGATCCCTGGAGGGTATTTGCCTCTGACAGAGTGCTTTGAAATTATGAAAGTGGATTTCAGCAGTCTTCAGGTAAAAACAAGAAGTTAATTCTTCCTTATCCCCAAACCCCAAACATAGTTTCTCTGGCTAACAGCTCTGGCTGACCTGGAACTCACTTTGTGGACCAGGCTGGCCTGGAAATAATACAAATCTGCCTACCTCTGTGGTAGGCCACCATGCCTGGCCCTTAATTCTTACTCTTAAGAATTTCATTAATTGTTTCAGGTAGTGTATGAAATCTTACTTTTTGTTTTGCTTCCCCCCCCCCCGCCCCTCTCCTAAGACATGCTTTCTCTGTGTAGACCTGTCCTGGGACTCACTCTGTAGACCAGGATGGCCTCGAACTCAGAGATCCTCCTGCCTCTGTCTCCCAGGTGAGTGCTGGGTGTAAAGGTCCTTCCACAACCACTGATTCTGCATGACTATGTCTTACTTTTTGAATGTACATGAGGTTCTACTTATGAAGAAATGATTAGCAACAAATTAAAATTCCCTTTTGAATATACTCTTTTTAAATGCAAGGGCAAAGGTCTCGAGTTTGTCAAGTGTCTCCTGTGCTGTGTGCTTTTCATGAACATTCACTATGACAGTAGGAGCAAGAGAATGCGTGCTATTTAGTGCTATTTACTGTTTGCAGTAGTTAGTGCTGCAGAGTTCTCATGTTTGTAAACACACAGGCAAAAGTTTCAGCCTAGATCTTTATTGTTTTCTTTGTTATGCTGTCTTCTCAAATTAATGGTTTTCATTCAGATGAGCACTAATCTAAATTCAAATGAATTAAAGTCATTAGGACAGTGTCTCTTAGCCTGTGGGTCATGACCCTTTGGAGGAGGGTTGAGTGACTCTACCACAAGAGTCACCTCAGACGATCAGACAACATAAATATTTACATTACAATTCATAACAGTAGCAAAATTACAGTCATGATGTAGCAGTGGAAATAGTTTTACAGTTGGGGTCGCCACAATATAAGGAACTGTATGAGGGTCGCAGCGTGAGGAGGTTTGAGAACCACTGTGCTAGGTTAATGGCATCCCATCTCAGCCAGGGCTGAAGGCACCCGAGACAGAGAACATTTAGGTTTCTGTCAGGATCCCAGAGATTGAATCTAGACGTGACACATGCTAGACGAGCCTCTTTATTACAGTTACACTTCCTGCTTGGGCTTTGCCTTTTCAAGCCAGAACAGACCTGAGGAAGGCCGATGGCGGACCACCCTAGCTTGTTTATGCCTGTCCTGGTGGCTGATAGGAAGATGTGTGTACAATATGCCCAGAGAGCCCAAGAACTGTTGAATAAGACCCTTTCTAACGTCTTGAAGAAACAATGATGTTCATGACACATGCTTTGGGGTGGAGGTGGCTGAAGGAAGGGCATTTTGTCATGAAAGTTTAAAAGTGTAGCCAGAAGTCCCTCTTAATTCGTCTCTTCTTGGGGCGGGGGGAGTGTTGCAGCTGTTTTAAGTTCAGTTTTATCACACTGAGCAGTCCTGGGTTTTAAGGTCATTCCTGACCAGACACAGTGTTCCAGGGAGTAGTGGAGTAGTGGGAGTACAGCTGTGAAGTACCCCACAGCTGTTCTGTTATTTATTTTAAGAGTTTTTATTTGAATTATTTCTTACACCACACACACACTGTAAAGATTTTAGTTTTAGAAGTAGTGTCTGTCTGTTTAACACTTTGAAGGAAAACAGAACAGAAATGAAAAGGCCAGGTATTGTTTCTTCCTTATTTGTTTTGTTTTGTTTTGTTTTTGTAGAAATATTATCTTTTTTATTTATTATGTGTACAGTATTCTCAGTATTCTCTCTGCATGTATGCCTGCAGGCCAGAAGAGGGCACCAGATCTCATTACAGATGATTCTGAGCCACCATGTGGTTGCTGGGAATTGAACTCAGGACCTTTGGAAGAGCAGGCAGTGCTCTTAACCACTGGGCCATCTCTCCAGCCCCTTGGGTTATTTGTTTGAAGTGTGTGTTCCAGGCTTGCTCTTCTTTCCATGTGTGTGCATTTGCACATATGCACTTTTCCAGTATAAAATAAATGACCCCATGGCTTTGCTGCCTGCTCCTGTCATCTGGCACTACACCGCTTGAAGGCGTAATTCACAAACAATCCCACACCAGTTTGGAATTATGATTAATAGAATGGTTATTTATTTGAAGGGGAAAAACTTACAAATCACCATCCCAGACAACAGCCCTCTGCGTAATCAGGAAGGGAGCCTAGTTGCCAGAAGCAGAGCTGGAAGCCAGAGTAGAGGGACTTTTTAAAATTTTTAGAGAGACACGTGCCAATGGGATGGTATCTCAGCAGCTATTGGCTGAAGGAGCAGAAGGAGCTCCCGCAACAACTGCTGGCATGTTTTTCTTCATCTCATGGAGAGAGAGAGAGAGAGAGAGAGAGAGAGAGAGAGAGAGAGAGAGAGAGAGAGAGAGAGAGAGAGAGAGAATGTCTGTGTGTGTGTGTGTGCGCGCGCGCTCGCAGTGTATGTTCAGTAGATGTCTGATATTCTGTGATCCCATAGTTGGACAGGGGAGGACTGACTGCGAGGATGGACTGTGGGCTGACATTGAGGGAAATACATATTAATTTATAAAACCTCATTCTTTATTCGTTTTGTTCCTTACTAGTTTCCTAGACTCTGTTTTCTTACCCGCTTTATATTTCTTCTCAGGAATTAAAGAGTCTTGCAACTAAAGAGCCACACCCCCTCAGTGTTCCTGCTATTAAAGAAGGCGTGCTGGATGCTGTCATGGTTTGGTTTGTTCTCCAGCTCAATGACGAATACAGTCTGTCCACAAGTCCTGGGGAGGAAACCTGTTGGGAACAGGCTGTTTATCCAGTACAGGCCCTTGCAGGTAAATATTATCTCATTAAAATCCACTCATAAGTGGCTTTTAGACATAAAGCAGAGAAAACCAGCCTATAATTCACAATCCCAGAAAACCTAGACAATAATGAGGACCCTAAGAGAGACATACATGGATCTAATCTACATGGGAAGTAGAAAAAGACAAGATCTCCTGAGTAAATTGGCAGCATGGTGACTATGGGAGAGGATTGAAGGGGAGGGGAGAGACAGGGAACAACTGGGGGCAGGTGGAGAAACAGCTCAGTAGTTAAGAGCACTGACTGCTTTTCCAGAGGACCCAAGTTCAATTCCGGACACCCACTAGCAGCTCAGAACCGTCTATACCCATAGTCCCATGGGATCCGAAGGCCTCTTCTGATATGCAGAAAACCATCCATATACATATTAAAAGTGCATAAATAAATCTTAAAAAAAATTAAGTCAAACCTCTTCCCATGGAACCAATCAAACAATTTTTTTTGTTTACTCTAAGTAATTGAGTCAGTGACCAAAAAGAAAAACAGAATCACTTTAGAGATGAAGTTTTCAGCAAAAGAGTGTTGCTTCAGTATTTCGGAATTTCCACATTCTTTGTCCAAAAGTCAATTTCAGAACTCTGTGTTGTTAAGAAGAGAGATTGAAGCCAGCTGTGGTGGTGCATGCTGTTGATCACTGGACTGTGGAGTCACTAAGAGCAGGCACACCTCTGGGAATCCAAGGCCTGTCTGGTCTGTGTAGCGAGTCTGGGCCAACCTTGGCTGCACACTGAGCCCCATTCTCAAAAAGAGAGATTCAGTCATTGCCTTGGAAAGTGGGAGAGAGGGGCTGAGAGTTCCTGGAGATGGGGTTGAGAGTGCTTATTGTCAAGATGCATTGTTTATGTCTATGAAATTGCCAAAAGAGTAAATAGAAGATATTCTATTAAAAAGCAAAAACTACTGTGTTCAGTGTCATACACCTTTAATCCCAGCACCCTGGCGGCAGTTCAGGGCCAGCCAGCTTTACATAGTGAGACTCTGTCTCGAAATAAAGATTTAAAGTTACTCTATTGCATGCCCCTTAGCTGTAACTCTCACTGATCATTTCATAATTTCAAGTGGTACTTATCAGTAGATGAAAGAAATGTTCCTTTAAAAAAAAGCCAGGTGGTGGTGGCACATGCCTTTAATCCCAACACTCTGGAAGCAGAGGCATGCAAATCTCTGTCAGTTTGAGGCCAACCTGGTCTACAAGAGCTAGTTCTAGGACAGGCACCAAAGCAACACAGAGAAACCCTGTCTCAAAACACCCCTCCAAAACAAAACAACAACAACAAAAGAAAAATGAACCACTTCATGAATTTGCCTGTCGACCTTGCTGAGAAACCGTGTTAGTGTTTTGTTTTGTTTTTTAAAATATTTATTTATTTATTATGCATACAATAGTCTGTCTGTGTGTATGCCTGAAGGCCAGAAGAGGGCACCAGACCCCATTACAGATGGTTGTGAGCCACCATATGGTTGCTGGGAATTGAACTCAGGACCTTTGGAAGAGCAGGCAATGCTCTTAACCTCTGAGCCATCTCTCCAGCCCCCATGCTAGTGTTTTAATTTTAGTATAAGTGCTTCTCAAGTGTGTACTGTCCTGTGTTTCTTCTTCCTTCTTCTTATTCTCCTACTTCTATTTCCTTTTCCCCTTTCTCTTCTTTTCTTCTTCCGAAAATGAGTTAGAAAAGTATAAAGTGTGGGAGTACTTAACCCATAGAAACCCTGATAACGTTTGTAGAGCCCAAGTCATAAGAATGTATGTAGGGGACTCAGTGGATAAAGGTGCTTGCTGCCAGCCCTCATGACTTGAGTTTGATTTCTGGAACTCATATAGTGGAGAAGAGAACTGACTCTCCCAAGTTGTCCTCTGACCTCACACATGCAGGGGCGTGTGCATGTGCCTCCAGTGCACAAGAGTAGGAGTTAAAGTGCATACAGTTCTAGAAGTACAAATCTTACAGTTCTGAGAGAATGTGGGGATCTGTAAACTTCCCTTGGGAACGGTTATATTAAAGACATTATCTATCTAGGAAAAGAAAACTGTTTATAGCAGTTTGGTGGGTTTCTGTGTTTCCAACAGTAAGATATGTGGAAAAGTATGCATTTAAAGGAAGTTCCCTGTTTGTGGTCTCTTTATCAGGGGTCTGATTCGCCAAGACCAGTCGACTGTGGAATCTGTAGTCTGAAGATTCGGGTTCAGGTCTTGGCTCTCTTGTTGAATGACTTGCCAACAAAGATGTTAGAACTTTTATTGGGTTCTAGCTGAAAATAGGACAGTGTTGTCTACCCTAGAGGGTTGTGGGAATGGTAAGATATAAATAAAAAAGCTTGGCTCTAAAAAAGTTACATTTTAAATCTATATTTATTTATTTTTATTTTCTTAGGTAATTTAAATATCCCTTGAAGAATCTTCAGGGAAAAGCCATTTTAAATGCTTAAACATAAAAATAACAACTTTTATAATAAAAACTTTTGTTTTTGGTTTTTTGTTCTTTTTCCCAGTTAAAACATTTTTTAAAATATTTATTTATTTATTAAAAGTTTCCACCTCCCATTTCCCTACCACTCCCCCACTTCCCCTCCTTCTCCCTCTCCAGTCCTAAGAGCAGTCAGGGTTTCCTGCCCTGTGGGAAGTCCAAGGTTCTCCCACCTCCATCCAGGTCTAGGAAGATGAGCATCCAAACAGACTAGGTTCTCACAAGGCCAGTTCATGCAGTAGAAGCAACACTCAGTGCCATTGTCCTTGGCTTCTCAGTCAGCCCTCATTCAGAGAATCCAGTTTGATCATATGCTCCATCAGTCCCAGTCCAGCTGGCCTTGGTGAGCTCCTATTAGATCAGTTCCACTGTCTCAGTGAGTGGACGCACCCCTCGCGGTCCTGACTTCCTTGCTCATGTTCTCCCTCCTTCTGCTCCTCATTTGGACCTTGGGAGCTTAGTCCAGTGCTCCATTCTGGGTCTCTGTCTCTATCTCCATCCATCGCCGGATGAAGGTTCTATGGTGATATGCAAGATATTCATCAGTCTGGCTATAGGATAAGGCCTGCTCAGGCGCCCTCTCCTCTGCTGCCCACGGAACTATTTGGGGAAATCCCCTTGGACACCTGGGAACCCCTCTAGAGCCAAGACTCTAGCCAACCCTAAAATGGTTCCCTTGGTTAGGATAACTTCTTCTCTGTTCCCATATCCACCCTTCCTCCATCTCAGTTATCCCATTCCCCCAAGCTCTCCCCAATCCTCCCCTTCTCCCTTAAGTGACCTTAAGTGTCTTTTGGCCATTTGAACTTCTTTTGAGAATTCTCTGTTCAATTCAGTACCCCATTTTTTAATTGGGTTAGTTAGAGTTTTAATGTCTAGTTTCTTGAGTTCTTTATATATTTTGAAGATCAGACTTTTGTCTGATGTGGGGTTAGTGAAGATCTTCTCCCATTTAATAGGTTGCCTTTTTGTCATAATGACAGTGCCCTTTGCATTACAGAAGCTTCTCAGTTTCAGGAGGTCCCATGTATTCATTGTTGCTTTTATTGTCTGTGCTACTGCGGTTATACGTAGGAATTGGTCTCCTGTGCCCATGTGTTGCAGACTACTTCCCACTTTCTCTTCTATCAGGTTTAGTGTGGTCAGATTTATATTGAGGTCTTTAATCCATTTGGACTTCAGTTTTGTGCATGGTGATAGATATGGATCTATTTTCATTGTTCTACATGTTAAAATCCAGTTATGCCAGCACCATTTGTTGAAGATGCCCTCTTTCTTCCATTGCATAATTTTGGCTCCTTTGTCGAAAATCAGGTGTTCATAGGTTTGTGGGTTAATATCCGGGTCTTCGATTAGGTTCCATTGGTCAACATCTCTGTTTTTATGCCAATACCAAGTAGTTTCATTACTGTAGCTCTGTAATAGAGTTTGAAGTCAGGGATGGTAATGCCCCCAGAAGTACTTTTATTGTATAGGATTGTTTTGGCTATCCTGGGTTTTTTGTTTTTCCATATAAAGTTGATTATTGTCCTCTCAAGGTCTGTGAAGAATTTTGATGGGGATTGCATTGAATCTATAGATTGCTTTTGGTAGAATTGTCAAATAGATCTTTCACTTCCTTGGTTAGAGTTACCCCAAGATATTTTATGCTATTTGTGGCTATTGTGAAAGGTGACGCTTCTCTGATTTCCCTCTCTGCTTATTTATCCTTTGTGTATAGGAGGGCAAGTGAGTTTTTGGAGTTGATCTTGTATCCTGCCACATTACTAAAGGTGTTTATCAGCTATAGGAGTTCTTTGGTAGAGTTTTTGGGGTCGCTTATGTACACTATCATATCACCTGCAAATAACGAAAGTTTGACTTCTTCCTTTCCAATTCGAATCCCATTGATCTCCTTATGTTGTCTTATTGCTATTGCTAGAACTTCAAGCACTATATTGAAGAGGTATGGAGAAAGTGGATAGCCTTGTCTTGTTCCTAATTTTAGTGGAATGGCTTTGAGTTTCTCTCCATTTAATTTGATGTTAGCTGTCGGCTTGCTGTATATATAGCTTTTATTATATTTAAGTAAGAACCTTGTATCCCTCATCTTTCTAAGACCTTTATCATAAAGGGGTGCTGAATTTTGTCAAATGCTTTTTCAGCATCTAATGAAATGATCATATGGTTTTTTCTTTCATTTTATTTATATGATGGATTATATTGATAGATTTGCGTATATTGAACCAGCCTTGCATCTCTGGGATGAAGCCTACTTGATCATAATGCATAATTTTTCTAATGTGTTCTTAGATTCGGTTTGCCAGTATTTTATTGAGAATTTTTGCATTGATGTTCATGAGTGAGATTGGCCTGTAATTCTCTTTCTTGGTTGAGTCTTTGTGTGGTTTTGGTATCAGGGTAACTGTAGCTTCATAAAAGGAGTTTGGCAATGACTCTTCTGTTTCTATTTTGTGAAATACATTAAGGAGTATAGGTATTAGCTCTTCTTGGAAGTTCTGGTAGAATTCTGCATTGAAACCATCTGGTCCTGGGATTTTTTGGTAGAGAGGTTTTTGATAACATCTTCTAATTCTTCGTGACTTATAGGTCTATTTAAATTGTTCACTTGGTCTTGATTTAACTTTGGATATGGTACTTATCTAAAAAAAATGTCCATTCCTTTTACATTTTCCAATTTGTGGCATACAGGCATTTGAAGTAAGAACTAATGATTCTCTGAATTTCCTCTGTTTCTGTGGTTATGTCCCCCTTTTCATTTCTGATCTTATTAATTTGTGTGTTCTCTCTCTGTTGTTTGATTAGTTTGGATAGGGGTTTGTCAATCTTGTTGATTTTCTCCAAGAACCAGCTTTTTGTTTCATTGATTCTTTGGATTGTTTTCTGTGTTTCTATTTTGTTGATTTCAGCCCTCAGTTTGATTATTTCCAGTTGTCTACTCCTCCTTGGTGAGTCTGCTTCTTTTTTTTTCTAGAGCTTTCAGGTGTGCTGTTAAATCTCTATTGTGTGCTTTCTCCTCCGTTTTCTTTATGTGGGCACTTAGTGCTATGAACTTAGCTCTGCTTTCATAGTGTCCCATAGGTTTGAGTATGTTGTGTCTTTATTTTCATTAAATTCAAGGAAGACTTTAATTTCTTTCTTTATTTCTTGCCTGATCCAGGGGTGGTTCAGTAGTTGACTGTTCAGTTTCCATGAGTTTTTAGGCTTTCTGGAGGTAGAATTGTTGTTGAATTCTAACTTTATTCCATGGTGGTCCAATAGTACACAGGTGGTTACTACAATTTCTTTGTATCTATGGATGTTTGCTTTGTTACCAGTTATGTGATGAGTTTTTGAGAAGGTTCCATGAGATGCTGAGAAGAAGGTATATTTTCTGTTTAGGTGGAATGTTTTGTAGATGTCTGTTAAGTCCATTTGGTTCGTTACATCTGATAGTTCTCTTATTTCTCTGCTGAGTTTCTGTCTGGTTGACCTGTCCATTGGTGAGAGCAGAGTGTTGTAATCTCCTACTATTAGAGTGTGGGGTTTGATGTATGCTTTGAGTTCTAGTAATGTTTCTTTTACATATGTGGGTGCTTTTATATTAGGGGCGTAGATATTCAGGATTGAGACTTCCTCCTGATGAATTGTTCCTGTTATGAGAATAAAGTGTCCTTCTCCATCTCTTCTGATTGATTTTAGTTTGAAGTCAATCTTGTTAGATAATAGCATATCCACACCCGCTTGTTTCTTGGACCATTTGATTGGAAAACCTTTTCCCAACCCTTTACTCTGAGGTAGTGTCTGTCTTTGAGTTTGAGGTGTGTTTCTTGTAAACAGGAGAATATTGGATCCTGTTTTCGTATCCATTCTCTTAACCTGAGCCTTTTTCAGGTGAATTGAGTCCATTGATATTAAGTGATATTAATGACCAGTGGTTACTAACTCCAGTTGTTTTTCCTGGTGGTAGAGTTTGTGTGTTTCCCTTCTTTAAGTTGTGCTGGTGGAGGGCTGTTAGGTGCTTGTGTTATTATGGGTGATGTTGGCTTCCTTGGTTTGTGGTTTTCCTTCTAGTATTTTCTGTAAGGCTGGGTTTGTGGCTAAGTATTGTTTAAATCTGTTTTTGTCTTGGAATATCTTGTTTTCTCCATTGATGGTGAATGCAAGCTTGGCTGGGTATAGTAGTCTGGGCTTGCATCCATGGTTTCTTTGTGTCTGCAGCACATTAATCCAAGACCTTCTGGATTTCATGGTTTCCATTGAGAAGTCAGGTGTAATTCTGATAGGTTTCCCTTTATATGTTACTTGACCATTTTCCCTTGCAGCTCTTAATATTCGCTCTTTATTTTGTATGTTTTGTGTTTTGATTATTATATGGCGAGGGGATGCTTTTTTTGATTCAGTCTATTTGGTGTTCTGTATGCTTCTTGTACCCTCATAGGAGTATCGTTCTTTAGGTTGGGAAAGTTTTCTTCTATAATTTTCTTGAATATATTTTCTGAGCCTTTGAACTGTAATTCTTTTCCTTCTTCAATCCCTATTATTCTTAGGTTTGGTCTTTTCACTGTGTCCCAGATTTCCTGGATGTTTTGTGTTAAGAATTAATTAGCTTTGTTATTGTCTTTAATCAATGAGTTTATTTCCTCTATAGTATCTTCGGTGTTTGAGATTCTTTCTTCTATTTCTTGTATTCTGTTGGTTATGCTTGTCTCTGTAGTTCCTGATCTATTACCCAGATTTTTCATATCCAGCCTTCCCTCGGTTTGTGTTTTCTTCATTACCTCCATTTCATTTTTAAAGTCTTGAACTGTTTCCATTACCTGTTTGATTGCTTTATCGTGGTTTTCTTGGGTATCTTTGAGAGATTTCTTCATTTCTTCTACCTTTTTGTTTGTCTTCTCCACTTCTTTACAGCATTTTTTCACATTCTGTTTAAGATCCTCTATCATTTTCATAATGTTACGATTAACATCGATTTCTTCTACTTCTTCAGGAATAGGGTGTTCAAGTCTTCTTGTTGCATGATCCCTGGGATCTGGTGTTGTCATGTTGCCTTTCAGGTTGTTTGAGGAATTCTTGCATTGACGCCTGCCCATCTCTTCCTTCAAATGCAGCCAGGAGAGTCTTGGTGTCTTGGTTCAATCTATTCTGTAACTGACTCTGGGTGGATCTCCTCAGTGCAAGAGCAGGAACTGTTCCCCTTTGGGTGGGTAGACTCAGTGCAGGAGTAGGCACTGTTCCTGGGCCAAGGACCTAGCAGTCAATAGGGCAGGCTTGGAGGTGGTGGGCAGGGATGTGTGGAACAAAGAAGCCCCTGCAGCAGGAGTTGAAGGGGCCCAATGCTCCTTTCCCGGATGTTCTGCCCTTCCCCGGGATGCCACCCACTCACCGGTCTGAAAGGTTGTCCTCAGCACAGGGGCAGGACTCTTGGAGGTTGAAGGACCCGGCAGACAAAAGGGCAAACTTGGGGGGAGAGGAGGGTTGTGCGGAGCCAAGAAGCCCCTGCAGGAGGAGCTGAAGGGGCTCAGTGCTCCTTCCCAGACGTTCTGCCCCACCCCGCTCCGTATGTCACCCACTCCCCGGTCTGAAAGGTTGTCCTCAGCGCCCTTTGCAGGCCGCAGGACTGAGAAAGACTGTGGCTTTCTTCATGTGTGCATTGGGAGGAATGAGCTGGTTGCCAAACACCTGAGCTTCTTGACAGGCTGCTCTTCTTAGCAGGGTATCATGCTGCCCTTCGCTTGGCGCCGGGACTCCAGTTAAAATTTTTATTTGTGTGATGTGTAGATGTTTTGGGGGGCGTGCACTTGTCATCACATGCATGTGCTCAGAGGCCAACCATTTCCTTCTACCTTTAAGGATTTCTAGGCACTGCATTCCAGTAGTTAGGGCTATGATGCAGTTTGGGGGGCTCAAGCAACCTTTCTGCCTCAGCTCCCCGCTGTCTGGTGCTGTGGGCATGTACTGCACACCTGGGACAGATTGTGTTCTCATCTGGCTCTGTGGCTCAGGGACAGTTGTCTGTGAAAGCTTAGAAATGGACCCTGTGAAAACTCAGAAAGAGCAGAGGATAATCCTTTCTGCAAGACTTAGCCTTCCCTTAAACCGTGATCTTCCTAAACATGCAAATTCCCAAATGCTTAAGGACTGTTAGTTGCCATTGTGGTGAATGCTTTCAGTCTTTTGGAAATCACCTTTAGAGAAAAGAATGTCTATTTAAGCTAAAAGGAGGCTGATATTGATCCTTGCATTTCATCTATCTTTGCTTATAGATAAAACCTCTTTCTATCCCCACATGTTCCTCAGTTTGGCAGTATATCTACTGATCTTAGTAAAAATAAACAAAAACTATAAGAAGCTGGGCTTTGTAATCCACATCTGCAGTTCCAACTCTTAGGGAGGTAGAGGGAGGAGAATAAGGAGTTCCAGGTCAACTTTAGCCGCAGGGCAAGTTTAAGGTGCAGCTCAGTTGTAGCAAGAGACCCTAGCACTTTGGAGATGTCAATATCATGGGACAACTGCCAAGAACAGCAGCAGCTGTGTAACGGACCTGTTCAGAGCTTAAGGCGACAAGGGGACAATTTTGTTTCATGTCAACTTGACACAAGTCACCTGAGACAAGGGAATCTCAATTAAGAAAATGCTTCCATAAAATGGGGCTGTGGGTGAGCCTGAAGGGCATTTTCATAATTAGTAATTGTTGGGTGAGGGTGGGCCCATTCTATTGTGGGTGGAACTACCCCTGGACTGGAGGTCCAGGGTTCTATAAGAAAGGAAGTTGAGCAAGCCATGGGGAGCAAGCCAGTAAGCAGCACCCCTCCATGGCCTCTGCATCAGCTCCTGCTTCTGACTTCCTTTAATGATGAGCTATAATGTGGAAGTAAGTATAAGCCAGATAAACTCTTTGCTCCCCCAGCTTGATTTTGGTCATGGTGTTTATGCCATGGACCAGCTCAGGGGAGCCACTCAGACCGTGGGAGAAGCAGGGTCTTGGTAACAGGAAGGCACAAGTTCGGCGAATGACAGACAGACACAACACACAAGAGAGTGGTTGGAATCTGCTACAATTTTACTAAATTCATGTTTTCATTATATAGTATTCAAACAAAGAACAAACCAGAAGGTCATGTGTCATCAGTTGGCACAGTATGAAAGCTTCTCTTAGTCACATTATCAGGGACAGGTGTTAGACATAAAACATCCTTAGAAAAGGAAATCTTGTCCTTGGGAGCTTAAACCTCAGTCAAGTGGTTACATCTTATGAATAGAGTTTCTGTCTCATTATCGCTATCATGGCCTTTTCTCTTTCTAATCCTTTCTTCATATCATCTAGTGACCAAATATGCCTAATCAGTTCTCTGCACCTGTGGAGATGTACTTTTTAGTACCTTCTTATGCAGGAGACACCATGGGGGTTGGGATCTAGCAAGCCTGTTCATAGAGTTCAAAGTAAAATATAACAGTCTTTGTCCATCAACATTAACCCATCTATTCTCTTGCTCATCACACTCCCCGTGTATGACAAAGGTTCTGCTGTAGTCTCATACATTCCCATACTGTGCATCCCTATCTCAAAGCTGTTCCTGAAGAGAATGATCCTTGTCTTGTATATGTAAAGACTATCATTATTATGAAAGAAATTGTGCAAAGCTCATATCCCGCATAGCCAGCTAATCGAGAAACCTGTCTATGCCCCAAAGGCAGCCAATACCGGGCTGTCTGCCATTCTTTAGGATTTCACTCCCAAGGCTTGCTTCAATATTGAATGGCTGGTTTCATATTGTCAAGGATAGCTTGCCTTTCTTTCCTATCTAAAATGCACCAGGGGTTTCTCATTCTGGCTAGCCTCTCCATAGATGGTAACTCATGTCACTCCACACGTTTTCCTTCATAATTTACTCATCTTCTCCTATCATGAGCTCTTTCTGTTCTAGGGTATCCATAAGTTCCCCCAGAGAGCGAGCCAGAATCCAATACGTCCTCAGTAGTTTGGTTATTATGGGTAATGTCCTAGAACATCTCGATCTGCTGGCAAGATAAAAGAACTACACAGAAAACAGAAACAAAGAACAGAAAGCTCAATACGGCGCCAGGGCCAGCAAAGGCAAGTTTGCTGATCCGGAATCATGACTGTGGCTGATTGCCAGGGAACCGCCTGGGGCTCAGCTCCTGGGAGTGCAGACCCCAACCCTTCAGCATCGTTCCACCTTAGCGGCATTTTTCTGCTACCCAGGCGTGACAGCTGTGGGCGTAGCAGTGTTTATTATAACAATAGAAGTAACTATGACAATCAGTTACATATATATTTTTTCCTTTCTTACTAATGAAGACTACTGGATAAAGCCTGGGGACCGTGTGACAATGGAAGCATCTTGTCAAGATTGTCACCTAAGAATCCAGAGTATCAATATCATGCATTTGGAACATGAAGTGGAAGTTATAAAGCATTTTACCAAGAGTGAAGACTTGCTGTCTCTAGGGAATGAGGCTGAGCTCTGTAGTGCTCTGGCTAACCTTCAGACCAGTAGAGCAGATGCTCTGGAGCAGCCCTGTGTGTTAGAACCTGCAGGGATTGCTTTGCTCAGTAACATTCCATATCATGAAGGCTTTAGGATGGCCATGAGGAAGGTGTTGTCTTCGCTGGCCCCAGAGAAACTGTGTCAGCCCATGGATCCTCAGTGTCAGGACTCTGAGATGAACTCTGGAAGTGGACAGAGTGCCACCGCACCGAGCACCTCTGACCCTCTCTATGTGTTGGATGTGTCCAAAGGCTTCTCTCTTCTGCCTATAATTGCTGGAACACTTGGTGAGGTTAAGCCCTACAGTTCTGTGGAGAAAGACCAGCATTGTGTTGCTTTGGACCTCATATCTGAAGCCAATCACTTCTCTAAGGAAACTCCTGAGTTTTGGCTGGGACAATTAGAAGATGAAGCTGCTGTGTTGCAAAGGCCCAAGTCAGATAAACTGTGGAGCATAATTATATTAGATGTTATGGAGCCATCTGGGCTCATTCAGCAGGAAATAATGGAAAAAGCTGCAATATCCAGGTAAAACAAAAACCATAAAATTGAATGGGGAATTTTGGGTTCAAAATTCACTTTCTTTTCTGAGTTTTGTATGCAATGGGGTGAGATGAATGTCTTAATGTTTAACCATTTCTGACATTGGAGTTTGTTCTGCTGAGGGCCTCTGACAGGTCTGAGGTAGAGGCTAGTTGCCTGGTTAGATTTGCCTCACCTGAAATGGAGTTAGTCACCAGTGACTAACTGAAATCTTCATAAAAGCTCTGAATAGAAAGTTTACAGGCTTTCTAGAGGAGGTAAGCACATCAAAGTGTGGGAGAATAGTGGGCCTCAAGAGTGTCCCTCTCCCATAAAGAGCTATTTCTTCCTCTAATGCACATTTTGCTCGGCACTCATGGTGATACCTAGGCAGAGAGCCCACATTCTGAGCAGTTTGTTCCCCAGCAGACACCAGTTGGGTTTCCTTAATTCAATTCAGTTTTGCTCCTATCTGCAGGTAGGCAGAACCTACCACAGCTTCAAAAGTCAGATGCACCGATGCACATGGTAGGTTGTCACCTGTGCTTCTACACCACCAGGCACAAATTAAAGTTCCCTCTGTTTATAAAACCCTCTTCAGATTTCGCTGAATTTGCTATCGCAGCTCACAGGACTTAGGGAAATGCTTGGCTTAGGTGAACCTATTTATTATATATGCGGAGCGAACAGGAGAGCTGCAGAGGGTGCAGAATCTCCATGGTCTTCCCCCACATGCTGGCCAGGACCCTTCACATGCTGAGCTGCACAGGTCTCAGTGCTGTCTCTTCGGGATTTTGTGGGGCATCACTGGGTATTAGCGATAATTTAACCTGGCATGGAAGTAAGACAGCAAGTTACTCTAGTCATTCCTAATTCTTTCTGGAGAACAAACCCAAGACTCCTGGAGTACCTAGCACCTGGCATGGCCTTGGTATACACAAGAGTTCTTATTATTTCATTGACTCTGAAAAGATGCCTATGTTTTAGGAGTTTTGTACCAAAAAACAAACAAAAGCATCAACAACAAAGACAAGATAAAGATCAAATGGAGTATTAGAGAAAGTCACCATTGCCCTGTGTATGTCTTCTGTTTGGCCATTCTTGAATGAGTTTGTCTTTGAAATGTTTTAGATGTATTTATTTTAAGTGTATTTTGCCTACATGTATGTATATAGATCACACGTGTGCCTGGTGCCTGGAGAGATCAGAAGAGAATGTTGGATCCTGGAGCTAGAGTTGCAGATGGCAGTGAACCACCACATGGGTGCTGGGAACCAAACTTGGGTCCCCTGCAAGAGCAACAAATGCTCCAAACAGCTGAGCCATCTCTCCAGCTTCTATTTCTGAGTTTTAGCCTTTGTAGCATACCAGTGCATAGAAGTATTATGTTTTTCTTAGTTCTCTGAGCCATGTTAGCAAGTTATCAGACACTTCCCTTAAAGAGGGAGTTGTGTGAACTCCACATGTCTATCAGTGACAGTGCACTGGACACGTGGGGTTAGGATTGGCATCTGAAGTGAGGCAGTCCCATGGGACTGAACCCTAGAGAATGTTAGAGTGGACTAGCATCCTAAGATGCCCAGCTGAATTAATTAATTGTCTCTTTTTTGGAAAAACTCGCCTTCCAGTTTGGTGTGAGAAGTTTTAATAAATAAAGGAAAGCACTTGTTACGGTAAAAGTCAAGTTTACGGGCTGAAGGTATGGTTCAGTGTTGACGAGCTCGCTCTGGTATCCCCAGTACTACAAAGAGAAACCTAATAGAACATCAGTGCCCGCTAAATGATTCATTTAGTAACAGGTAAATAACAAGTTAGTATGCACTGTTATCATTCTTAGAACTTTTCTTGAGTTTCAGGGTTTAGAAAGTTAAAGTAAATGGGCAGAAAATTAGCAAGTAAATAGGTTAATCTCACAACAGTTCACAAGCTAATAGGAATGGTTTTGTTGAGAGCTTTAAGGGATAGATAAGTCACTAATTTGAGATGTCACTAATTGAGATTGACTTTCCCTCACACCCAAACAAGTCGTTAGGAACAGTGTGGGAGAACATAGGTCAGCAAGTCACAGACACCAGATGTAAGGGCTTCAGACAGGTAAGTCATGACCTTGGTCTAAGCTAGTCCCTTTACTCGCTGTAAGCACATGCTCACCTGTGTACATTAGTGCTCCACTCCTTCCTGCTCTCCTGTGTGTCATTGTTGAATGTCCTCGTTTGTCCTCCTCACTTTGTTAAGGTAGGGTCACTAAACACACGGCTTGCTTCTTTGGTAGGTTAGGACTTGAACTTGCACTGAGGATCCATCTCTACCCCCGCAGTGCTAGGATTACAGGCAGGCTACCGCTTTACCTGGGTGCTATGGATCTAAGCTCTGGTCCTCACACTTGGGGTGCAGGTGCCTTATCCACTGAATTGTCTCCCCAGCTCCCAAGTCTTAATGATCTATTTAGGAAAACTGTAACAAAAATGGAAACACTTATGCACATTATCTTTTTAGATATGTACAAACTGGCCAGATGCCGAAGCTGTAATTTTTAAAGTAGATCCTTACATCTTTAACTTGAGTGTAAAGTTTACGACGACAGATACTTGAGGTGATCAGTGCCCACCTCTTTGTAGTTCCTGCCTGGAAGTTGAAGTAGAAGACATCCCAGAGGACTCAGTTTTTACTGATATTTGAAAATGCGACAGATGAGGAACAGTCTCACTGTCTTAAGACCTACCTTGTATTCTGTTTCTGCTTCCTCCTTATGGCTCAGGTCTGAGAAATAAGACTCCACAGTAGTTCACAGGAGCACCCGGAACCTCACACATGGGGGTGCCAGCTTCCCACCCGTCACTTACTGTTTGTTCCTAGTTCTCTGTCCAGGTCCAGCCTACTTCAGAATCTACTTTTTAATATCCATACACAGTATTGATAATGCCATTTTTTGTGGGACTACAGGGAGAATGAAGGTGAACAAGAGTGTGGTTGCATTAAGTGCAGTTGCATGAGCAAGGGCTTTGTTAACCTTCATCTTGGCTTTCCTTTCTAGAATATTTCAGTTTACGTATATGTTTGCTTTTGGAGAGTTTAGTCCTATAGAGTGACCACTTCAGAGACGTCACAGAATAGTTCAGAGAGCTTGCCATATACTCTGTGCCCTCATGTACTGAGCTATTATTTGTAGTGTTGTATTATGAGACTGTCCTTTTTCCAGTCAGACTTTCACCTTGCCTGAAATGCTTGGGACCATCAGAGTTGCAGCTGCTTACACGTAATGATAGCTGTGGAGTCTACATGTGAAATTTATTCATGTTTCCTATACATCTTACTCACAGTTGTAGAGCAGCCAGAACCGTTTTTAGTGTTCTTGTGTTTTGATAGTAGCCTAGTCATGAAGTCATACATAAAACTTTCCTTATATTATATTGTATGAGTGATCAAAAAGCACTGGAATTCATTCATTCATTCATTCGTTCATTCGTTTGTTTACTTACTTGTTTTCGAGACAAGGTTTCCCTGTGTGTCCCTGGCTGTCCTGGAACTCACTCTGTAGACCAGGCTGGTCTCAAACTCAAGAATTCTGCCTGCCTCTGCCTCCTGAGTGCTGGGATTAAAGGTGTACCCCACCACTGCCTGGCTAAAAGTGCTGGTTTGGGAGCACTTTGATTTCCACATAGGATGGTTCCCCAGTAATTATTATGGCCTGTAAGTAAGGACTTGCCTTAGTCCGTCCAAATTTGACTTCTTGAGCAATTATTTCTAATGGTTTAAATTTTGAATGACTAGTCAATAATGACAAAGTCTACTAGACTATATATCATCTACACTCCACTAATTTGTGATTCTTACTTGTTATCTATAAAGTGTACGGAATTAAAAGGCCTTATAATTATCTACCCTTCTTCAGATGTTTATTGCAGTCTGGAGGCAAGATCTTCCCCCAGTACGTCTTAATGCTCGGGATGCTCGTGGAGTCGCAGACACTGGTAGAAGAGAGTGCTGTTCAAGGAACAGAGCACACTCTTGGGTTAAACATAGCACCTTTTATTAACCAGCTCCAGGTAAGTGTGTAGAGAACCGTTCAGCCAAGACCCTGCTGCCTCCTATTATCGTTGTCTCTCCTTTGAATTTTTACTTAGTCAGTGGGCCTAGCTGGATAGAAAGACAGGCAGTTTCCTAGAGTAAAGGAACGTGTCACCAACAAAAGCCAACCTGAGAGTCAGAATATGCAAGGATTTTTATCATGAATATTGACTAAAGTTTACAGATTGTCCTCCGAATCACCTATCACAAGATAGAGATGGTTAATACTTAACACTTTCTGTGCATGGTCATGGAGTCTAGAAGAGAAGATGAGATCTCTGGGAACTAGAGCCGCCATGTGGGTGCTGAGAGCTTGGCGCAGGGCATCTGCCAGAGCAGTGTGTGCTCCCAACTGCTGGGTTCTCTCTACCCCATCTTCCTGTTTTATCCCCACTTGCTCTGACTCTTCAATTCGATCAGTCACCATACACTGGGCCTGCTTCCTTTTCACTGTGTTCCAAGCTCTGGCCACTCTTTCCTGAACAGCTTAGGTTTTGTGCTCTGTGTATTTTCATGTAATTTAGATAGTACACCCCATTCCTGTTCTTGTGTAATCCTGCCTCGGTTAAATCCCACCGACTGTTTACATGTCTATGTAAACCCTACAATTGGCCCTTAATTATCTAAAGAGACTCTATAACCCTTGTTGGAAGATTTATATATTTTTAATTTGTCTGTCTGTCTGTCTATATCTGTCTTTATGGCAGGGTTTCTCTGGGTAGCCCTGGCTGTCCTAGAACTCACTCCATGGACCAGGCTGGCCTCAAAGTCACAGAGATCAGCCTGCCTCTGTCTCCTGAGTGCTGTGATTGAAGGTTTATGTCACCACTGGCCTGTCTTGGCAGTTTTTTATTTTATAGACTGTTTACCCATTGCCGTAGGTATTATCTCCACTTGTACTATGATTGACTACTAGGTAGCTGAATCAATGAAACAAAATCAGAGGTTGTTAAAGGACTGTAGTTCATTAAAAACTATTCAGCGTGTTTACTTAGCATCTTCTACATGTGCTGTTTTATTTGTTTATTTATTTTTTAGGGTCTAATATATAGCCCCATGTGCTTCAATGTGTGACAAAGGATAACATTGGCCTTGTAGTGGTGGCTCACGCATTATTCCCAGCACTCAAGAGGCAGAGGCAGAGGCAGGAGGATCTTTGTGAGTTTGAGGCCAGCTTAAACTCCTGCTCTTCCTGTTTCTGTCTTCCAAGGGCTGGAATTATAGATGATGTCACCATTCCCAAATTATGTGTATATATTAACTACTCATTGCTACAACAAAGTACCTGACAAAAACATCTTAAAATCGGGTTTATTTTGACTCGGAGTTTGAGGGAACACAGTCTATCATGGTAGAAAATTTCTACCTCTGTTACCCTTCTATCAAAAAAAAAAGGTGGAAGATTTGTGGTTTTGGGGTTTTTGTTTGTTTGTTTGTTTGTTTTTGTTTTTCATTTGTTGGTTGGTTTTTTTTGTTTTTTTGGTTTTTTTTGAGTCATGGTCTTTCTACATAGACCTGGCTATCCTGGCACTCACTAACCCATTTCTATTAACCTATCTATATCCATGAGGTTGTGGCTTACCAGTAAGGTTCTAGTGCCTTTCTCCTTTGGCAACTACATTGTGCCTTCTTGACTCTGCCTACTCTTTCTGTATATCTCTGTTCAGATTTCCTGCTGGTTTTACTCTGCTAAGCCATTGGCTGAAACAACTTTATTTAACAACCAATAAAAGCAACACATATACAGAAGGACATTCCGCATCAAGAGGCTTCACTAAAAGCAGCAAAGAAATGAGCCTTGATGTGGGGCCTGGCTGGAGCCAAGTGCACAGCTCTCAGTGCAGATAGCGTGAAGGCCTACAGAGGGACACAGTCCTGTGGCATAGTGGCAGCTATGTGAAAAGGCTTGTCATATTGTCCACAATCACAAAGAAACAGACAGCACCTGCTGGTTATTTTTGTTTTATTGAAAAGGTTGTTCAGCTTTTCTATTACTGAGCTGTATGAGTTTTTTGCTTTTTTAAAAAATAGCTATTAACTCCTTTTAAGTAGATACTGTTTGTAAGTCTTTGTCCCAGCATGTAGGCTGCTGCTCTGTGTCACTGATACATTTTCTTTGCTCTGCAGAAGCTTTTAATTTATATACTTGTCCTGCCCTTATGGGAGCTCTAGATATGGCAGCCAATAGAGTGTCGGGGCCATGCATGGAAAGAAAGACAGGAAAAGGTGCCTGTCCAGCACAATTGCCATCTTCGTAGCAGGCAGTTGTGACCAGGGCTGTTTGAATCTGTGGATGTGTGCAGATGCCATCTCTTGTGACCGCAGGCTGTTTGAATCTGGGTGTAGGCAGATGTCATCTCTTGTAGAATGTTGTGGATCAAGTCCTGCGCACTCATTTGGTTTGCTTTTGTGGAATAAATTTATGGTATGATATTTTATTTTTTTGAGAATATAATAACAGTTCTCCATTCCCTTTTCCCCAAATCCTCCCATATAACCCTCCCTGCTCTCCTTCAAATTCATGACCTCTTTTTTCATTATTATTATATGCATATATGTATACCATATATATTCTAAATATAACCTGCTCAGTCTGTATAATGCTACCTGCATTTGTTTTTAGGAGCTGACCATTTGACACTAGACAACCAATTATTATTGTGCTTTTTTATGAAAAAAAAAAAAAAAACCACCTCTCCTACTTCCAGTTTTCCTCAGTTGCCTATTGTTTTGAGTAGGGTTGAGGCCTTGTGGGATTTTCCCTGTCCGGTTTGATTTGTCCCTTGGTCTTGTCCTTGTTCAGCTCACATTTGGGTAGCCATGTTGGTGAGACTTTGTGAGTGTAGATTCTGACATTACTTGGAGCCACAATCTCACAGCAAAGTCCCTGATCCTCTGGATCTCATGCTTCCTCCACCCTCTTCCACAATGTCCCCTCAACCTTAGGTGTAGGAATGTTTTGTAGATGTAACCATTGGGACTGGGACCCACAACTCTGCATGTTTGGTTATGGTTTTCTGTAATGGTCTGTTGTAGATAAATTCCCTTGTTGAGGGGTAAAAACTATATCTGTGGGTATAAGGACAGATGTTTATAGATTTTTGTTAGGGATTAGGCTGGTGTCATAAATTAGTGGTTGTAGATTCTCCTCCAATGATTACTAGCACTGAATAGTTAGCTAGGTTTTCAGTACCAGGCATGGTTTCCCTCTTGTTGAGCAGAACTTAGGTCCAAATAAAGTACGCATGCCACTGTTGCCCCCTAGGGTTATCATGTCATGGGGCTGTTGAGGTTGTCATAGCTGTGTAGGACTTTGAAAGCTTGCATGGTACCTTCTGATGGTGTGATATTTTCAAAGTCTCAGTTACATCTGTGTCTTACACAATGAGTTGATTTTGGTGTCTGGTGTAAACGAGGGTCCAGTTTCATCCTTCGGTGTGTGGAAAACAGACTTCCTTGGACAATTCCCTGGATGGAAGCTGTTTTTTTTTTCTTAGTATGCCTATCTGGTGCTCTTGTCAGCAACTATCCTGAACTTTCCATTTTGTTCCAATTGTCTGGTTTTTCTTAGTTTCACACTTTTTTCCTTAAAACACTTCCATTTGTGTTTGGGCGTTTTGCCTATATGCATACCTGTGCACCAGTGGGCATGCCTGGTGCCTGCATTGGTTAGAACAAGACACTAAATTTTTCAGAACTACAGTAACAGATGGTTGTGAGCTACCACATTGGTACTGGAAATCAATCCTGGGTCCTCTGGGAGAGCAACTAGTGTTCTTAACCACTGAGCCAACTCTACAGGCACCGCTCTTGACCACTGAGTTCTCTTAACAACTCTTTCTTAGGCATATGGTATGTTGTATGTGCGTGTTTCTCACTATGTTGCTCAGGCTAATCTTAAACATGGGGCTCAAATTCTGCCTTAGCCTCATATGCTGGGATGACAGGGACATGAATTTGTATTTCAAATCAGGAAGGACCACGTGTCCAACTTTCCTCAGAAGTGGTTTGGACTTTTTAAAAATATTTCTACATGAGTTTTAGGATTGTTCACCTGAATAATGGCACTAAGATTCTGCTGCCAGTTGTACTGAATCTATATATTCCTATAGGCAGTGTGGACATTGTGATGAGATTTATTTGGATTCACAGTGTGTCCTTACATTTAGTTTCATTTTCTCTTTCTTTGACCAGTGATGTTTTCATCTTTGGCCTAGACCAGGCTGGACTGGAACTTATCAAGTCTCGCCACCCCTGCCTCCTGAGTGCTCGCTACACCATTAAGTCTGGCTCAAAAATTTCTTTTTTTTTATGCATTTTTTTCCAGTTTATTTATTTTTTATTAAAAATTGCCATCTCCTCCCCTCCTCCTCCCCCTTCCCTCCCCTCCCCTCCACCCATACCCCCACACCCTCCCTCTCCAGGCCAAAGAGCCATCAGGGTTCTCTACACTATGTTGAGTCCAAGGTCCTCCCAACTCCCTCCAGGTCCAGGAAGGTGAGCAACCAAACTGACAAGGCTCACACAGAGCCCGTCCATGTCGTAGAGACCAAGCCCATCGCCATTGTCCTTGGTTCCTCGGTCAGCCTCCACCATCAGCCACTTTCAGAGAGTCCGATTTGGTCGCATGTTCCATCAGTCCCATTCCAAGTGGACTTGGTGGTCTCCCATTAGTTCTGTCCTGCCGTCTCAGTGGGTGAACGCATCCCTCATGGTTCTGACTTTCTTTCTCATGATCTCTCTCCTTCTGCTCCTCATCAGAACTTTGGGAGCTCAGTCCGGTGCTCCAATGTGGGGCTCTGTCTCTATCTCCATCCATCGCCAGGTGAAGGTTAAGGCTCACAGTGAGCCTGTCCATGCTGTAGAGTTCACATTCATTGCCGTTGTCCTTGGTTTCTCAGTCCTCCTCCACCGTCAGCCACATTCAGAGAGTCCGGTTTGGTCCCCTGTTCCATCAGTCCCATTCCAACTGGACTTGGTGGTCTCCCGTTAGATCTGTCCCACCGTCTCAATGGGTAAACGCACTCCTCACGGTCCTGACTTCCTTGCTCATGATCTCCCTCCTTTTGCTCCTCATCGGGACCTTGGGAGCTCAGTCCAGTGCTCCTATGTGGGGCTCTGTCATTTTCTCCATCCAATGCCAGGTGAAGGTTCTATGGTGATATGCAAGATATTCATGAGAATGGCAATAGGATCTGGACATTTCTGGTACCCTCTCCTCAGCTGCCCAAGGACCAAGCTGGGGCGTCTTCCTGGACACCTGGGAACCCCTCTAGAGTCAAGCCTCTGCCAACCCTAGAATGGCTCCCTTAAGTAAGATATATAATTCCTTGTTCCCATATCCACCCTTCCTATATCCCAACCATCCTATTCCCCCAAGCTCTTCCCATCCTCCACTTCACACTTTTCTCTCCCCATCCCCCCTCCCCCCATCCCACCCCACCCCTATGTTCCCATTTTTTGTCCAGCAATCTTGTCTACTTCCAGTATCCAGGAGGATAACTATATGTTTCTCTTTGAGTTCACCTTCTTATATAGCTTCTCTAGGGTTTTTACAAATTATAGGCTCGATGTCCTTTATTTATGGCTAGAACCCAATTATGAGTGAGTACATCCCATGTTCATCTTTTTGGGCCTGGGTTACCTCACTCAGGATGGTGTTTTCTATTTCCCTCCATTTGCATGCAAAATTCAAGATGTCATTGTTTTTTACCGCCGAGTAGTACTCTAATCAAGAAATTTTTGTTAAAACATTAAGAATTTATGTTTAAAAAGTAAGACACAGCCAAGTGGTGGTGCACGTTTCTAGTCCTAGCACAGGCTGTTCTGAGTTCAAGGTCAGCCTGGTCTACAAAGGAAGTTCCAAGACAGCCAGGATACATAGAGAAACTCTGTCTCAAAAAGAAGAAAAAAAAACAACAAAAAAAACCAAAAAAGAGTAAAAGACTAAGACATGTAAGAATTTCAGAAAACGGTATCGGATTTATTGAAAGACATGTAATTGAAGAATAATTATGTAAACTTAAATGGCACATGATTATGATTAAATTAATCTGAATTTTATATTTACATTTTCAGTCCAGAGCATTACATTCATGCAGTGGTAAGAAGCACTGATTTTTTTTTTTCATTTTCAAATGTCCATCCTCTTGAGAAATGCAAGAGCATTCAGCTGAAGTTGTTACCTACTGTTTGAAATTTAGACACTGTGACATATAAAACACATACATGTTATTTGTATGTATTAGTATTATATGTGTGTGTATTATAGAGTAGTTATATCTGGCTTTTGCCTATCTTTGAAATTTTCCAACATTCTAAACTGTCCAGATCTTATCCTATACACAAAGAGGACTGTGGCAGCTTTCTAGGAGTCTGCAGATGTGTCAAGGAGCTTCTTCTGCTTTTCTGGGATGTCATTCATGGCGTCTTCAGACAGCTGGTCTGCAGAGAGCGTGTCCTGTGACAAAACTCTGTCTTCCAGGTCTGGATATTGGCCTGCATCATCACGAGGGCCCTACTCGTCTGGAATGTCAATCATGACTTCACACAGCTTGGCTGCAGCAGCTACATTCTGGGGAGTAATTGTGTGTCCAAAGCCCTGATACTGGCCCTGGGGCGAGGATATCCTTGAACCTGGAGAACCTGCGTCACGTGGCGATGAGGAGAGCAGACTTGTGTGTTCAGTATGCTCTGGGTCTCCGGGAAAACAAATATATATGATAACATGTATGTATTTGCAGCTCTCTAGGAGTCTGCTGATGTGTCAAGGAGCTCCTTCTTCATGTCTGTGATGTTGTTCTTGGCGTCTTCAGACAGCTGGTCATCAGAGAACGTGTCCTGTGAAGACACTGTATCTTCAAAGTCTGGATGTTGGCCTGCATTGTCAGGAGGGCTCTGCTCTTCTGGGATGTCCTGTTTAGAGAGATGGAATGAAACAGCTGTATTCTGGGGAGTGATCGTATGTGCAAAGCCCTGATACTGGCCGTGGAGTGAACCTGGAGAACCTGCATCACGTGGAGATGAGGAGAGCAGACTTGTGTGTTCAGTATGCTCTGGGTCTTCGGGGAAACATTGTTTTTTGGGATAACCTCGCATTGTTCTCCCTATAAGACAATATAAAATTAATAGCCAAAAGTTATTTTTACTACTGTAAACATAATTCTATAACCACTCCCTTCCCCCCTTTGTCTTCCCCAAATCTGAAGAGCCTGTAATGGCACTGCTTTCCATATTTTCTCATTTCTTAAGTTACTAGAGTAAATGACCTTATCTTACAGATTAGTGTCAGGGTGCCACACAAGCATGAGGACCTGAGTTCGATCCTCAGCACGGGTACAAAGCTGGGCATGTTTGTAGGCCCCGTGCTAGCAAGGCAGAGATAGGATCCCTGGGGCTCTCTGGTCAGGCATCCTAGCTGAATCTGTGAGCCCCAGGACAGCGAGAGACCCTGTTCCAAAACCCAAGCTGAACATCCCGAGGGACCACACCTGAGGTTCATCTCTGACCCCACGTGCACACACACAAACCTACCTTCCCAATATACACACTTACACTAACACAAGTTAAACAGCTGTTACTTACCGACACGGCGCACTTGTTCACAAATATCATTTTTAATGTCTGACAAATCCCACATGGCGAGGAAGGAGTAGAAGCACGAGCCTTTCTCTGCATCTTGCACGTACGGTTTATAGGAGAATGATTAATGATGGGCAATGGCCGTGAAGAACATCTCCAGGCAGATGATGAAATCCTACAACAGCCACACAAATATCAAACATCTTTGGGCTTCGATCTAATTTTTCTTTTCTTTTAATATTTATTTATTTATTATGTGTAAAATATTCTTTCTTTCTGTGTGCACACCTGCAGGCCAGAAGAGGGCACCAGACCCCATTACAGATAGTTGTGAGCCACCATGTGGTTGCTGGGAATTGAACTCAGGACCTTTGGAAGAGCAGGCAATGCTTTTAACCACTGAGCCATCTCTCCAGCCCCTCGATCTAATTTTTCAAATTGCTAACTTTTCAAAGTTACTTAGAGTGTCAATAACTTTGAAATATAATCCAGATTATATTCCTTTTTCAACATTTTTCCCCACTTCATAACATGACAAGCAAGATTTGCGTCTCTTGTGCTTTCCCTCACTCAAGAATTTCTCAATGCATTACACAAGCACTGAAAGGAGCCATGCAGACATAAGCGGACCAGGAATAAAATCAGTACCAATCAGTCCCTATGGGCCGTTTCTATCGGGTTCTCGCTCCTCACTACAGAGTAAGCTAACAGTCTTGCCCACTTTTTGCACATTGGCAGGTTCTGGGCATCACTGCATTAAATAGCTTAAACAGTAACACCCCCTGAGTTCAGAGACAGCCCTACTTACCTGCAGGCCTGTGGCCACAGCTTCGGCACTTTGCCATTCCCAGGTGCACTTTTTGGAAATAACGCCAAGCTTAACCAACAAAGCAATAAGCATTGCTTGCCTGGATGTCAAAAAGAGGTAAATGTCAAATTTAAATCATGAAATGACCAGCCGTTTTATGCAATTAGGGGTAGGGAGGTGGCTCAGTAGGCAAAGCACTTGTTGTACAAGTGTGAAGAAGGTCCTAAGTGAGAAGCACAGAACCCAGTAAGGCTGGCATGTAGCACACACACGTAAAACTGCGTTCCTGAGGGGAGCTGAGAGGTGAAACACAGTCTAGGGAAGACCGCAGGCCAGCAAGCCTTATGTGTGTACAGTGAACAATTAAGAGACCCTCACCTCAATGTAAGACACGGACACCCAAAGCTCCTCATCTCCACATGCGCACATGACATGGGCATGTTCCCACTCACAATAAACACATACATAACATATACACAAAAAGATTAAAATACGCAACTACAAACAGTTAAGGCCTCAGTGTATCCTAGGACTCCAAACTATCCTGCCTTCAGGACATATTCCCAAACAAACTGTGTTTACATTAAATATACACACCTTGCCTTACAAATGTATTAGCTTCATAAGATGAATTTCATTATGTATTCTCAGAACAACATTGATTTATATATCTTTTTTGTTTTGAAAACATGTACAAATAATTAGATTCTGAGTTCTAACAGTGTGTTTACATGTGCCTACTAGGACTTTATTTTATTATTTATTTATTTAGATACAGGGACTTTCTATGCAATCCTGGTTTTTCTAGAACCTGTTATGTTGACTAACCTGGCACCGAACACAAGATCTGGCCACCTCTGCCTCCCAAGTGCTGAGATTAAAGGCACATGCCATCATACCTGGATAATTACTAGGATCAAAAAAAAATGACTAATTTTTGGCCATGTATATGAGATCGGAGGACAACCGCTGGTGCCATTTCTTTCCCTCTACCGTGGGCTCTTGGGTGGAACTCCCCTCATCAGGTTGGCAACGGCAAGCCTCTTTTCCTGCTGACCCATGCCGCAGCTCTACTACTCTGTCTCATCCCCCTCCCTTTATGATTAGTGTGGCAGGGTCTCTGAGGGCAGCTGTGTTCTCTACTTCTGCTTTTACAAGGGTGCTGGGGATCAATCTCAGTTCTTTGGTGTGCACAGCAAGGGCCTTTCCCTGCTGAGCTATCCTGCTAGCTTACGGGTTATCTGAATTAGAAAACTGTTGAGTTCCAGAAGTTTTCATAGCATAAATTACGTCTGTAGAAGACTACACATGATGTGCGCAGTCAGATGCTAATCACTGCTCTGGCAGTACAATTCCATGAATTTTTTTCTCTTTTCCCCTTACTGAACTGCTAAACTGGATAGATTTGTCTATGTAACTCTTATTACCTAGCCTGTTACTAATCTAGCACCATGTCTAGGTTTGTTTGCTTTGTGACACCGAGGACAGACAGTAGGGCCTTGTATACACTATGCAGACACTCAAATGTATCTCCAATCCTACCTTGTATTTTAAAGGACACACACCGATAAACATTTCCCCACGCCATTAAATGTCTTCTCCTAAACTGATACTGTTTATTCATGACAATCATAATTTTAAACAATTTATTTTATTAATTTTGAGACAGGGTCACACTATGTACCTCTGACTGGCTTCATACTTGCTATGTAGAACCTGCTAGCCTTAAACTCATAGAGAACCACTGGCTTCTGCCTCAGCAGGGAGTGCTGGGATTAAAGGGTACACTATCACACCCAGCAGAACTATAATTTTAATGATGGTTTCAAGATAGTTAGGCTATCTCAAATTATCTTCATTTGTTAAATGTCATAGTGGCCATTTGACTACTTCTTTGATTGTTTAGATACAAAATCACACACCGTGGCATAGGCTAATCTACAACTTGCTATAGAGAGCAGGCTGTCATCAAACTCAATGTGAGATTCTTTTGGTTTACCCTGAGTGTTGGGACTACAGGTATATGCTACCACACATGACTAAGATTATGTTTTAAACATATTTCTAAAAGCTATTTTTAATATTTATTTTTGTGTGAGTTTTGCCTGCATATGTGTATACAAGTACAGTATCTGCAGATACCAGACGAGGGCATTAGAATCACCTGGATCTGAAATTGCAGAGGGTTGTGACCACTAACTTTGTTGGTGCTGGGAACTAAACCCAGATCCTCCAAAAGAATAGCAAGGGCTCTTATCTGCTGAGTCATCTTTCCAGGCCTGTTTTTGTAAATCTTACAAAAGCTAAACGGATGAGTTTAAAAAAAAATTTCAGGGGCTGGAGAGACAGCTCAGTGGTTAAGAGCTTCCAGAGGTCCTCAGTTCAATTCCCAGCAACCATATGGTGGCTCACAGCCATCTGTAATGAGATCTGTCGCCCTCTTCTGGCCTGCAGGCATACATGGAGGCAGAATGTTGTATACATAATAAATAAATAAATCTTTAAAAAAAATGTGTGTGTGAGAGAGAGACAGAGACAGACGAGAGAGAGAGAGAGAGAGAGAGAGAGAGAGAGAGAGAGAGAGAGAGAGAGAGAGAGACTGTGCAAGTATGTGCATGTGTCACAGAGGTCAGAAGAGGGCTTTAGGTCCCTTGAACTAGAGTGACATAAGGCTGTGAGTCGCCATTCATGGCTGCTGGGACAAACTATGGTCCTCTGGATATGCAGCAAACTCTAACTGCTGAGCCTCTCTCCAGCCCAAGAACGTCTGCCCAGTTCAGGCTGGCCTTGAACTGGTGGTCCTGCCTCAGTTTCCTAAGGGCTGGGACCACAGGTAGGCACCACTGAGTCTGGCACTGTCTTTACATTACTGGAAAAAAAGATCCCTTAAACAACAGTTTTATTGGCATTTATAAAGAAAGAATATTTAAGAGCACACAATACTTACCAGAATGAGACAAAGACTACCAGTTTGACACAAAGAAATTTGGCAACAGGTTTTATAGGGCTGAGCTCTTCTTTCAGAACTTTGTAAAACAGCCAGAGGCCGTACATGGCAAACTAGAAACAAAAGCAACATTCCTCACTCTGCAGTAGGAAGACAGGGTTGACTATTAAAGCCGAAACCAGAGCCTGAGCTACAGGAACACTCCAGGTGGATCTTAAGGCTGATTAGTCAATGTTTTAGTGACTTTAATATGTTACTGCAGAGGTATACATGTGAAATTTCTCAAGACATATGTACCATTTTTCCTGAAAATGTTTCTACGTATTCACATACTGTAACTCAAGCAATAAACAAATGACATGAGCAGAAAAGATTTCCCTCAGTCAAAATGGAAACATACCTGTTAAGCTTTTAAACACAAATTACTGTCACTTTTATAAAAACTCAACTATTATTATTATTAGCTAGTCTCTTGTGTAACATTTACACAACACACACACACATACACGGTTTATAAATCAACACATTAGATAAGTACAGTTTCAATAAAATTGTGACCATGAAATCTACATCATACAAATTTCCCTGAGAGCAGTCTGTTAGTCTAGCTGGCCTGACTTCTTAGAATAAATGTTCATGACTTTAGAGTCAGTTCTAATAACCAACCAGGACTTCAACACCAAGAAGCATCTCTGAAAGCTTACTTTCCCCATTAAAATAAGACACTTTATGCTCATTTAAACTACTCCAGCATAGGAAAGCAGTAAGGCTCCTTCTTCAGATCCTTGTAGTGGAGTCAGGGCCAAGCAAGGTGCGTGTCCTACACTCACAGGCCCTGGGTTCTAACTCTAGTACTGTTAAAAAAGAAATCGAGGGCCTAGCGGTGGTGGCACACACCTTTAATACCAGCACTCAGGAGGCAGAGGCAGGTGGACCTTGGTGAGCTCAAGGCCAGCCTGGTCTACAGACCAAGTTTCACAACAGGTTCCAAAACTATGGAGAAACCCTGTCTCAAAAACTTAAAAGCAACAGCAACAACAAAAACCAAAACAAACTGACTGTCGGCACTGAGCCATTTCTCTGTACATAGGAACTGTTACCCTCTTAGGCTGGGATCACACCCGGGGCTATGTGTGCTAGGCAAACACTCCATATTCCACCAGTCACAACCCAATTTTCTAACATCTGTCATGAACTAAAAGAAAATTTTGTTCCCCAATATTGTTTGCAACTAAAAGTAGCTAACTTCTGTGTGTTTGAATATCTATCTAAATGCCAATGGGAAGAACAAACTATGCCCACAATGAAGAGCGTTTCCAGTCCTTTCTTATCATGGGTATTACATCCCAGAAGGCAAAAGCACTTCTGACCATTTCTTTAGACTACATTTCCAGAAAAAAGGACTACGGGTCATGAAGGCAAACATGAGGGAAATCTCTGGAGACATACCACATTTATTTCCATTAAAAATTGTTTTGTTTGTTTTGGGTGTTTTGAGACAGGGTTTCTCTGTGTAGCACTGGCTGTCCTGGAACTCACTTTGTAGACCACGCTGGCCTCACACTCACATCCGCCTGCCCCTGCCTCCCACCTTCTGGGATTGAAGGCATGCGCTGCCATGCCCGGAACCATTATAAACTTCCAACACTGTGTGTGGGCCACTGTATTTCAGTTACTACACTGTAGGAAGCACCACCACCCAAAGACACTCCTTACAGCCCTTAAGTTCCTAGACCAGCACCCATTTTTTTTTAAACTTCCGTCTTTAATTCTAGCACTTGGGAGGTGGAGGAAGGCAGATCTCTGTGAGTTTGAGGCCAGCCTGGTCTACAAAGCAAGTTCCAGGACAGCTAGAAGAACTGTTACACAGAGAAAAATCAAAACAAACAAAAACCCAAAAATCTTCAGTCTTCATTTTCCTTTAATTCTAAATACAAATTAGATGATTGAGTTTTTTCTTTCTTTCTTTTCTTTCTTTCTTTCTTCCTTTCTTCCCTCCCTCCCTCCCTCCCTCCCTCCCTCCCTCCCTCCCTCCCTCCCTCCTTCCCTTTCTTTTTTTTTGAGACAGGGTTTCTTTGTGTAGCCCTGGCTGTCCTGGAACTCACTCTGTAGACCCAGCTAGTCTCAAACTCAGAGATTTGTCTTTATGCTGGGATTAAAGGACTGTATCACCACCACCTGGTGAATCCTTCCATTTTTATTTTAACTTTATCCTTTTGCACCAATTAGACTTTCCCTCCAACTGAATAGGCTGGCTGTGTTGTGTTCTGCTCATTTAGAAGCACACAAGGCTTTTACCCACAGCTGTGCTGTAACAAGGGCAAACAGGTGTGCATGTAATCACCAAATCATTCATGAACACATTACTGTACTTTTATATACATTAAAGCTGTTTCAAGTTCCATGTACAAATGAAAAAAGTAATATTTTTCTCAAGAAAAGTGCCTAATAACACTCAGCACAGAAACTAACTTAGTACAGCTATGAGGAATGATGATTTACTTACCACTTGTGACAGGTTATTTAATATAACCAAGTAAGTCCAAGCATTGGAGAAACTAAAGTTCCCGTCATTGTAGACACCACCAATCTCACATATCCTTAAAAATGGCAAAAATCAATGTTATGACTAACCAAGCAAACCCATATCTTAATATGTCTCCTTTAGAGACTTATTTTATGTATATGAATGTTCTATTGCATGCAGACATGTGCATAATGTATGTGCAGTGCCTTTGGTGGCCAGAAAAGGGTGTTGGCCACGCTGGCCCTAGATTTTACTGAACCCGAGTCCTCTGCAGGAGTACGGGGTGCTCTTAACCACTGCATGCTCTCAGCCCTGAACACACACTTAAGAATTCTGAGACCATTTACTTCAGCAGCGCTATGGACCATCTCTTGACTCTGGTCACGGACAGAGAAACATTCTTCTAGATCTGTATGATATGATTATTCCTTCTACCTTAAAGGAATGACAAACTCAGCATCATTAAACTAGAGAATCATCACTAACTCCAAAAGACAAGGCCTGATTTTGGAAAGTGTGATGGATAAACATTGACTCCAGCTCACCTTTTCCCTGTAAACTACTTGGCAGATGCGTATCTGCAGACCCAGACCCCCCACCCCTCACCTCGAAAGTAATTTTTAGCACAAGTACTGGGTTATGCGCTCGTCTGGTTACTAAGCAGCAAACAAACAAAGCATAAGCCATAAACCGCTCCAGCTCGAGGGCAGATTAAAGAGCTGACCTGGTTTGTTTCAGCGTGGCTGTCTTTATTTTGTCAGCTGTAGAACTTTGAGGTCTAAGAGAGGAATCATATAAATTGACACTTTGGATATTTTTAAGGGAGCGTTTCTGAGCTAGTTTGATTATGTTTCATATTTTGACATCAAATGGTTTTTGTCTGTCTTTGAGACTCTGTCTGTGTAGACCAGGCTGGCCTCAAACTCACAGAGATCTGCTTCCTCTGCCTCCTAAGTGCTGGGATGAAAGGTGGCACCAGTAAAAGACTGTGCTCCCAATAAACTTTTTTTTTTTTTTGAGACAGGATTTCTCTGTGTGGTCCTGGCTGTCCTCAAACTCACTCTGTAAACCAGACTGGCTTGAACTCACTGAGATCCTCCTGCCTCTGCCTCCCAAGTGCTGGGATTAAAGGTGTGTGCCACCACTGCCTAGCTCCTAATAAGTCTTAACAAGGTAGAAAATAAATCTGTCTGGTTAACCCAAAGGAGATTTTATTCTTTGTTTTTTACAGTCTGCTCTCAAAAGGATGTGAATCTCGTGACAATTCTTATATTGTTCACTGTAATAGAATCCAGATTTTATATATGGATTTACATTATTAATCAACATTGATTTTCTACTTGTTTTTTCCCATTTAAGAACATAAATTATTTTTTAAGACATGGCCCAGTCTGACCTTGAACTCTCAATTCTCCTGACTCTACCTTCAAGTGCGAGGATTATTTGCCATGAAACACCACACTTGGTTTCCGTGGAATTAAACCCAAGGCTTTGTGCATACAAAGCAAACACTCTTATCAACTGAGTTATATTCCCTGGCATATATCAAGAAGATAAAAAAAAAGACCCAGCTCCAGAAAGGTCTCACTTACAATGCTGTCACAGTGGTGATCGGTTTGAACACAGAGTACTGCAACACTCCTAGTTTGCACCGAAAAAGCAGTATTCTGCAAGAGAGGAGAACACCAAAGCTCAACTATTCAGTGGCATCAGAGCATCTCAAAGCCTCTAAACTGAAAACACTTACAAGGCATGGAACAGAAGGAGTAGAAAGTACTGGGACCTTGGTCTTTCCTTGTTTCCCACTCTTGCCATGACATACCCCAGATCAACAGGACCCAATGATCTGATCAACAGTCCAAATAGACCCGATTATCTCAGACAATTTTTTGCTAGAAGTGACAGTGAAACGTCTAACACACACACTCCAGGAGAGAAACTGAGGCACAGATCAACTGTGTACCTGTGCATATGTAAGAATGTGTTCCCAGAAAGATTTCCTGGGACAAGGGAGCCACCGAGAGTGGCAGCATATTCTCCAGGCTGTGGCCTGGACTGCACAGAGGTGGCAGTGAGCTGAGCTCCGGCTTTCTTCGGCCTCCTGACAGCAGGTGCACCGGCCACGTGCCTTCCCACCACAATGGACTGGCCCCACAAACTCTGTTCCTTCGTTGCTCCTGTCAGTCATTTTGTCCCAGCTGTGTGATCACACATAAGGTCACGGAGGCTCCTATTCCCAGCTGTAAAAAGGATGCTGACTAAATGTTTTCTAAGGTCTTCTCCTACAATACACTGATGAACTTTTCTACCGGAGTGATCACTCGCAACATAAAAAGAAAACAAAACAACTAACAGTTAAAGCAGCTGACTGATACTGAAAGCCCACACGGAGGCTCACTAAAGACAGACATACTTACTCTCCCATAGCCCAGGGTGGACAGCAGCACAGAGGACAGAGAAGCTGTTGCTGATCTTTAGCTTCCAGGTGGAGTATCACATTGGGGAATCGGATTGCTAGGTAGTTGTTAAGGAATATCATGAAGTTATAAATGACATAAGCTTCGTAGCACTCCCTCAAGGTGTCCACATAGATGGCAATTTGGGAAAATTTCAAAGCCAAATACTACGAGAAAACAAGACGTTAAAGACCTGTCTTTGACACAGTGTGAATTCACCCCACTCACAGAAGCTAACTCTAGAGCCTGGAAATTGTGTCCCATGCTTGCTGCAAACTAACATACTCCAGAATGGATTTACCTGGGGAGGAGGCCAGGGAATGCAAGGGTGCATTCCATCATTGAGCTGCATCCCCAGCCCTGTAACACATGCCTTGATGTGCAACAAGCAGCTTTAATACTGCTAACAAAACTGGTTAAGTGCTGGGATAAATAAGGAATATAAAAAGAAAATTAATTGTGTTCTCAAATTATCTGAAATTAAGGGAAAAAATGATCACAGAAAATGCTCCTGAAAAAAAAAAAAAGAAAAAAAAATGCTCCTGAAGACATCTGTGTGTGTCTTTCTTGTTTTTGTTTTGTTTTGTTTTGTTTTGTTTTTCAGGCAGGGTCGATGTAACCTGGATATTCTGGAACTCACTAGGTAGACCAGGCTGGCCTCCAACTCACAGAGTTCCACCTGAAGGATGGGATTAAAGGCATGCAACACCATACCTGGCTAAAGCCATTTTCTTTATAGCTAACCACCAGTAGTTACATCCACTGTGGAAAGTCTTTTGTCCTTTCCTTTTTCTCCTCTTTTGGGGGGTGAGGTAACAAATAAAATACTTAATCATGGAAAAGCATGATAGTGATCCTTGAGAACCTGCATCTTTGGGTTCAGCCAACCGTGGAGCAGAAACATGTAAAACAGCCCCTGACCCCAGGTCTGCACTCTGGAACTCACTATACAGACCAGGCTGGTCCTGAACTCATGGAAGTTCTCTTATCTGCACCGCTATCTCCTCAACCTCCAGGGCTGTCACTATGATTAATTCCAAGCATATGTTAAGGTGTGGTGGTGAGAGATGCGTCCCTGCAGCATGCCTACAAATGTCTTTAAGACAATCGTAGGAAAAGAGCTACACATTAAAAATATTTGAAATAGCTTCATATTTCATTACATTATCATCTTTGCCAACATTAAAAAAAAGTGAGCTTAGCCAGTTGCAGTGGTATATGCCTTTAATCCTAACACTAGGGAGACAGACTGGTGCTATGGGACAATGGTCTGTATGCTGTCAATTGTATTTTAATAAAGCAGGAAGTATAGGTGGGGCGACGAGAACAGGAGAATTCTGGGAAGAGGAAAGATTCAGGCTGCAGTCCTCACTCAGCTGCAGAGGAAACACGATGAAATTGCCTCACTGATAGAGGTATTGAGCCATGTGGCTAACACAGACAAGAATTACAAGCTAATGTAAGATATAAGGATTAGTTAATAAGAAGCCTGAGATAATAGGCCAACCAGTTCATAATTAATGTAGAGTTCTGTGTGTTTCTTTGGGACTGAACAGCTGTAGTACTGGGGGAGACAGAAACCTCTGTCGAAAGACTGGGAGCCCTCTGTAAGTTCAGGGTCAACCTGGTCTCCAGAGTGAGTTCCAGGACAGCCAAAAATAAAGTGAGACCCTATCTCAAAATAGAGAGAGAGACAGAGGGGGGGGGGAGCCATCTCTCCAGCCCAGGAATTCTTAATACAATAAAATATACTTACGCTTTTAAAAGACTCTCTTCTTTCCACTTGTTGGGTAAAATCTTTATTTCTTACATGGCACTTTCAGACTTCCCTAAGGTGGCCCAGTCTCATATGCACTGTCCCCAGGCCATCTGTCTACTCACAATGACTGCCCCCACTACACTGGGCTCATCTGGATGTGATGACTGCCCCCACTGCACTGGGCTCATCTGGATGTGATGACTGGACCCACTGCAGTTTGCTCATCTGGATGTGATGACTGCACCCACTGCATTGGGCTCATCTGGATGTGGTGACTGCACCCACTGCATTGGGCTCATCTGGATGTGATGACTGCGCCCACTGCACTGTGCTCATCTGGGTGTGATGACTGCACCCACTGTAGTTTGCTCATCTGGATGTGATGACTGCCCCCACTGCACTGCGCTCATCTGGATGTGATCACTGCACTGTGTTCATCTGGATGTGATGACTACCCCCACTGCACTGGGCTCATCTTGGTGTGATCACTGTACCCACTGCACTGTGCTCATCTGGGTGTGATCACTGCACCCACTGCACTGGGCTCATCTGGACGTGGGCTATGCCTTTCCATGGCTCTGAATCCTAGAATGAATAAAATGGAGAAAATGTGCTGAGTACACACGTTCTTTTGTCTGTTTCCTGACGATGCAATGTGACCAGGAAAGCAAGCCACCCTGACATCTCCACAAGCTCACAGCTCCTCAGTTAACACAATACAACATGAGAAGACTTGCAGACAGAAGCTGCGTGATACTCCCAAATACACAGGAAAGGCATTTGAAAAAGTTCAGTATCTTTGGGCATGGTGGTGCACACCTTTAATCCCAGCATGGAGGCAGGCAGATCTCTGTGAATTTGAGGCTGTCCTGGTCTATTTAGTGAGTTCCAGGACAGTCAGTTACACAACAAGACCCAGTCTAAGATTTGTTTTGTTTGTTTGTTTTGGTTTTATCAGACTCGGTTTCTTTATGTAGCCTTGGCTGTTCTGGAACTTGCTCTGTAGACCAGGCTGACTTCAAACTCACAGAGATCTGCCTGGCTCTGCCTCTTTTGTGCTGGGATTAAAGGTGTGCACTGCCACCGCCTGACTGACTTAGCCTAAAAAAAATGGAGAAAGAAATTCGTTATCTCTTCCTGATAAAAGTCCCAAGAATGTATTTTAACATATTAGCAAACAAATATCTAAAACACACATACACATACACAATTCAAAGTTATCTTTGGCTACTGAGCAAGTTTGGGGCCAGCCTAGAATATGTGAGACTCCACCACCATCTAAAACCAAACCAAACCAAAATGTTATGGTTGAACGAAAAATGTCCCACAGGCTCATGCTCATGCTTTTGAACACTTGCTTCCCATCTGGTGGCATTGTTTTTGGAGGCTTGGAACGGAAGGTAGGACTAGCTGGAGGAAGTGGGTTGCTGGGCAACCTTGAAGTTTATAGCCTGGCTCAACTTCCTGTCCTGTCTCTGTTTGAATCTTCCAAGATGTGAGCAACCATCCATAGCCTGACAGCTTCCAGCTGCTGCTGTGCTTTCCCAGCTGCCCTGGGCCAGGTCCCCTTCAGCCACGGATCAGAAGGCTCTCCTTACTGTGCTCCAGGCATGCGTTCTATCACAGGCCAGTGATCGTACAAGGAAGCAGCTACAGGAATGGAAGTGTGTGATTATAGATCAAGTCCAGTTGCTTCCACTTCAGGTCTGTCTTGTTTGAGCAGAGTTTGCACAGCTGGCTGCCTGTGAATACCTGAGACTTGGCTACTTGTCACAAAAGGAGGTCACAATCTGGTTTCAAGTGAGGTTGCAACCAAATGCATGGAGAAACTTTTAAACTAACCGTAATGGAGCTGGAGAGGCAGACTTATGCCACACACTTCAATTTAGTGAACTGTTCAGAGCAATTGCAGATGGGGTCTGGAGTAGCTGCTGTGCACAGGGTTTCATACTGAACTATTGCTGTAGGTGAGGAACCCACCTGACTCCATTTTGGAGGCAGGAGCCATTATGCTATATTGTTAAAAGTAAGTTTCCATGTGCTGTAAAAGCTGAGTTTCCATTTCAAAGTCTCTGCTTCCTAGAACCTGATCTGCTCCTACTCATGCCCTTGACTTGTTTTTGAGAACACCCTGACCTTCCCTGGTCACCCCAACCTTTTCTAATCACATGGTAACCACATGGTGATGGCTGTAGAACTTTTGAGATTTTTCTGGACTTTGCTCCATTGTCTTGCTTCTGTGAACTTGCTTTGCCACTACTCGTGATCTTATTTCTTAAAGGGGAACTAAGAGGCGACCTCAGGGAGGTTCTTTAACCTGACTTAGGAGGCAGTCACTGGCCAGATCTCAGGTACACCCCAATAAAAATCAAGCTTGCTTCAAATTTGGCTCAAAATTTGTGGTACTGTTTTTTTTTCCTTGCATGGTGGGATTAACAGAGGTCAGTATCCTTTGCTGATTAATGGCCCAAGGTTCAGACAAGGCTAGTTGTAGCATTATTATAGGCCATATACTCATAATTATTTTTTGTAACTTTGCCTTATGCACATCAGACTATATTAAAGCAAACTTCCCACATGTTAGTAGAGAAGTATTACCACATGGTTGTAAGTGTTTTTGGACAGAATTCAAGAAAGTTTGACCTAACTTGGTCTCAGAAAAGGTTTAACATCGGCTGAGTCACTTAAGAGTAGTCTTGATAAAAACCACATGGAAACAAAACACATATTTTTATTAATTTTAAACTGAAGCGTGTTATTTAATTTTTTAAATTTCTATATTCATTTGTTGTGTGTGTGTGTGCACATGTTCTACAGATTTCTCATGGGCATCAGAGGACAACTTGTGGGGCTGGATCTCTCTTCCCACCGTGTGGGTCCCAGGGAAGCACCTTTAGTTCAGTGAGCCATCTCACCAGCCCTGAAACATGTCATCTACAAAAAGTATGAACATAGGTGACACAACACAGAGACATTGATCCAGGCAATAAAAATCACGGGCATCTTCATTGTATGACATGTGAATGTCGTTTCTACTTACTGCTCTTTGGAGGCCATGTGGTTGTGCAGTCCTTTAGTCCAGTACTTGAGGCAGAGGCAGAAGAAGGTGGATCTTCTGTGAGTTTAAGGCCAGCCTGGGCTATATAGAACGTTCCCAGCTAGCCAAGCTAGACAGTGATACCTGTCTAAAAAACAAACCAAGTGAACCAACCAAACAAACCCTTGGGAATTTTTATTTAAAAGCAGTTGTTTGCCTTCTTAGTGTACCTTAAAAGATTGAAAAGGCGTCAGAAGTTCCCAAAAGAATCTGTGGCTCAAAATTGGCAAAGGTTGCTTGCTATAGAGTCCCTTAGCTAAAAATAGCCCTAGTAAGGTCCAGGGGGACCTCAGGGTGATGTTGATTCTTTGTTCTTTTTCAGAAAATATGAGACTTCGAAAGCTGAGAAGGATGCTCTTGTTTACAGAAGTGAGAGTGTTTCAGTTAGTTAGCTGGAATGGCGGGAAAAGACTTCCATCTCCTCCCGCTCTCCTTGGAATATTCTTGCAGTAGTTACGTTTGTCCATGGAGTCACAGTCCTATGGAGGGCCTGCTTTGGAACAGGAAGCCCCTGCCACTCAATAGCTAAGGGGTTTGGAGCAGCAGTGTTTTTATCGTGGAGACTGAGTTTTCTAATCTAAGTGGGGATGCTAATCCTTTCTTTGTAACATGACTGAGGTGCATCTGTTCTGAGACTCCTCTGAACAGTTTGCCAGTTTGAAAGAGAACGTAGACTTATGCTTAAGGGAGTTCAGTAGCAAAAGTGAGCCCTATAGTGGGGCTGTAGCTTTGTGGGTAGAGTGCTTGTCTAGTAGGAGGAAGCAGATTCCTCCCACTCCTGCCCAGAAAATCACCGAAGCAGCAGGAAGTGATCTGCCCCACTGAAAAAGGGTACTGAGCCACATGGCTAACATAGATCAGAAAAATGGGTTAATCAAGATGTGAGAGTTAGCCAGTGAGAGGCTAGAGCTAATGGGCCAATCAGCTCATAATTTATGGAGGCCTATGTGTGATTTTCTTTGGGGCTAAACAGTTGTGGGGTACCGGGCAGGACAGAAACCCCAACAAACTAGCCAGCGCCTCATGTTACAGAATGGCACCCAACATGGATAACTACATCCACAGAAAGCCTGATAGCTTGGAAAAGACTAGAGTAAAACATTTCGGTTTTCAGCCATAGCAAAAAAAAAAAAAAAAAAAAAAAAAAAAAAAAAAGCTGAGCTGTTTTAAAATGCAGGCTTTCTGGGCCGTCCGGCCACTGAAAACTCTGACTCTTTCAAGAAGGCAGGCCGGACTATGGAGCTATGAACACAATGTTGCAGCTTGCTTCCTGGCAAGGACCTTAAAACTCCATAGAGTTGTGACAAAAAACTTCTCCAGATTCCTTAGCAAATTAAAAACCCATGTGGTCAGAAAAAGAGAGATATACAGTAAAGAGAGATTCAAAGAGGAAAAAAAACCTCTAAATGGTTTACAATGTGTTAAAAATATATACAGGCTAAAGGTTAAAGTTCTCAGAGTTAAAAAAAGAGAGTAGCCCAGGAGGCAGAGGCAGACGGATCTCTGACTTCAAGGATAGCCTGGTTTACAGAGGGAGTTCCAGGACAAAAGATACACAGAGAACCTGTCTCAAAAAGCCCAAAGTTAAAAGTAAAAATAAAAGAAATAGAGGTTAAAATAAAGCCACATAAAGATGGAAAATACACAGAGAATCTTGATATTGTATGCTATTATGCTCTCTTTAAATTGTTTGAATGCTGAGGAAGGAGCAACAGCTACTAAAAGATATTTGCTTATAAATGCTGCAGAATTAATTCAAGATAAGTATTTTGAAAATACCTTGACTTCACAATTGAAGTCAAAAGGTACGTTACTTTGGAGAAGAGGATTTGCTTTTGTTTCCACAGGAAATGAGAAGCTGTAGATTCATTCTGAGTTAAGAAAAATCAAGTTTGATCAAGGAAGACTACCTGAGAAATCTCCAATAGGAATAGATGGCCCAGATGTCTGAGCTCTACATCCAGAACAGATTCAAGACTGCTGCCTGAGATGATCAAGCCTCACAGGATACTCCAGTCAGGACTTGATTATAATTCTAAATTTTCTTTAGGTCCCCATAAGATTATCAGCACCCCCAACAAGCAGGAAGTAGCCTGGAAAACTATGCCCATATTCCCCCAAAATGGACTATGGATATTTTCCTTTTTTTTTAAAAAAAAAAAGAGGGGAAAGTGGTGCAGGACAGTGGTCTGTATTCTGCCAATTATATTTTAAATAAATTCTGATTGGCCAGTATCCTGGCAGGAAGTATAGGTGGGACAACCAGACAGGAAGTAGAGGTGGGTCAAGGAGAACAGGTGAATTCTGGGAAGAGGAAAAGTTGGTGTGCAGTCCTGACCCTACCACATAAGAAGTATGATGTGACTGCCTTTCAGAATAAGGTACTGAGCCACGTGGCTAGCATAGACAAGAATAATGGGCTAATATAATTTATAAGAGTTAATAAGAAGCCTGAGCTAATGGGCTAATCAGTTTATAACTAATGTAGACCTCTGTGTGATTTCTTTGGGACTTAATGACTGCAGAAACCGGACAGGACAGAAAACCTCAGTCAACACCAATGCTTGGTGCTTAGCTGTGTTTGTGCTCTGAAAGTGCAATCTTAGACACTAACTAGTCCTCTTCCTTGTGTAACTCCAGGGGAAAAGTGATTTGATTCAAGGCTCATGTTTCTTTGTTACTCATGTTCCTTTGCTTGGATACAACGCCATGCAGTTTTTGAGGCTATTTTTAGTTACTTTGCATTAATACCTTCACTGGGAGTCAACATTACCCTCTTAATTGACCAACACTAGCCCTTCAACTTCAGCAGGAAGAAAAAAAAAGCATTTTGTGTGAAAATTGGTGATATCTGGTGCTCGAAATACAACAAGAAAAAAGTTCATACTTGATGTCTTAAGCCACTGCTGCCGGGAGTTGAGAAGGCCTAAGATGGACAGCCATACTTACTACAGTACTATCATATTGTTTTGTAGAATTGTTACATTCATTAATAAAACTTGCCTGCTTTGTCTAAAAAAAAAAAGAAAAAAGGATTGCTAGGGCAGCATCTAAATGTTTTCAGCAATCTAGAACATGCCCTCATTTTCTTACCAACAGATACGTATTAATATTTTGACTCTTACTTTGAAAGACAAAGCTGTCCATGAGTCTCCTCATGCAACAGGGTCTTCTCTTCACTAAATTAACAACAGAGTGGAGCTTAAATTTCTTTTCATGTTGATTTACTCAGAATCTTTGACAATTGTGATTCTCCCCCCCCCCCGCCCCGCCAGGGGAGACCCCCCAAAGATTGTATTTATTTCTATACAGCCACTAACCATGCTCCTGGGTCTTGGGTGGAGAGTGGGAGGGAGGGAGAGAGAAGGGAGGAAGAGAGAGAGAGAGAGAGAGAGAGAGAGAATATGAATCATGCTAAAAGTTTCTCCAGAGAGCAGAGGACTTTCACTACCTTTCTGCCCGCAAAAGGCTCTGCAGCTATTCACTCAGGCTTTCCAAAAGCCTCTTGCTGTCCTAGTGCACTCACTGCTTCCCTCTGCGGAGGGGGATGTGAGCTCTCAGCTGCTGTCCTAGTGCCATGTCTGCCTGCCTGCTGTCATGCTCCCCACCGTGACAGATGATGGTGATAGACTTGACAGTGTTACAGCTCTGGAAGGAAAGGTATCCTAACTGGTTGGGAAGTCAGGAAATACTTGGAGCTGCAAAGGAACAGCTCTGAAGCTGCAAAGGGATACATCTAAAGAGAAAGATACCCTGACTTCTCCGGAAGTCAGGCCATACCTGAAGCTGGGATGCAGTGGGGAATGGTCCCCCTGCAGGATGTAGCAACCCTGTTCCTCTCCTAGAAAGAGTCGGTACAGCTGAGCTCTGCTCAGACTTTCCCCAAAGGGAATGTTCCAGCAGAGCTATCCCTTTCTTTTTCTGCTCTGCTCAGCTCCAACCCAAGATGTTACTTCTTCTGCTTCCCTCTGTTAAAGGGAAAGCCCCTGCAGAAATGTAACAACCTCCTCCAGCTCCCACAAAAGGTTATTACTTTTTCTGCACTACTCCTAAGGGAGTTTCCCAGAAGATGTCATTGTTTCTTCTGTTTTCTGCTCAGTCCCCCTAAGGGAACATCTCAGCAAAGGTTCTTCTACTCCATACCTGCAAAAGAAGATTTTTCACCCAAAACTCTTTTGCTAGGTGGTGGTGGTGGTGCATGCCTTTAATTGCAGTACTTGGGAGCAGAGGCAGGTGGATCTCTGTGAGTTCAAGGCCAACCTGGTCTACAGAGTGAGTTCCAGGACAGGCTCCAAAGCTACACAGAGAAACCCTATCTCAATAAACAAACAAAAACTAACCAACTAAACAAAAGAGATGTATTTGAAGAGTCCAGGAGAGGGGCTGCCTCTGCCAGGGTGGTGAAGGACAGCCAGCAACTGAACAGGCAGAGGGGCTTATATTAGCTTCTTAGGGGCGAAGTTTTCCCAGGAAGATTTTTCCACTTAGGGATTGGTTAGTTTTCCCACTCAGGGATTGGTTGGTTTAGTTGATCAGGTGCGGCGAACCCCCCTGACCAGCAGGGAAGAACAGCCACCTAGTCGAGGATTCTTCTCAAATCACTCTTTATTGGAGCCTCTTGGTTAAAGGGAGAGCAGGAAGCGAGGGGCCCCAGAACTAAACGGCAGCCGCTTATATAGGGAGAGCAGACAGGGGTCATGCCTGCGGGAGGTTCTGTCTAGAGCCTTTCCTAATATGGAGTTTACTTGGCGCTGCAGGGGCTCAGCACCATCTTGTGATGGTGGCCGGCAAATTGGCTCCCTGCAATCAGGGGTAGAGTTGCCTCTGGTTTCAGGGCCAAACTGTGTTTCTTTCACTGTTTTTTGTTTTTTTGGGTTTTTTTGTTTTTTGTTTTTTGCTTTTTGGCTCTAGTTTTGGGGCCAGAGGGTATATTTCTTTCACTGGCTCTGGTTTCAGGGCCTGGGTGGGTTTCTTTGGCTGACCTTTCCCCCTACAGGACTTCTGTCCCTCTTAAACTGTAAACTCCAAATAAACATTTCCTTCTATAAACTGCCTTGGTCACTGTGCTTTGCCACAGCAACAGAAAAGTAACTAAGATGCCATCTTTCCGTTTCATGTTTTCCCTGTTAATTATATGGTTTCCTCATAAGAGTCTGGAGCGGAATCCTGACACAGGGTCTATGCAGCCCAGATTGATCTCCAACTCACAATCCTCTACCTCCATCTCTGGGGCGCTGTAAACTTAGGTGTGTGCCAGCAAATCTAGAACAAGAGGTTTTCACTTTTGATTACTTCTTTCTGCTTTTTTTTAAAAAATATTCTTCTTTTCCTAATTTCTTAAAGGGAATACTTAGATTATTGATTTGAACTTTTCCTTGATTTCCGAGAGAAGCCTATAATAGTAAGAAAGATGCTAAGCACTCCTCCAGCTGCATCCATAAATTTTTATGATTACATTTAAAATTAATTAAATATGTTGGTTGTTAACATCAAACATTTTATATGTTCACAGTTAAACTTAATTGAAATATTTTCTGACTGTCCCCGAGATTCACAGCTTGAAGTGTATATTTTGATTCTCAATTATTTAGGAATTTCAAAGTATCTTTCTCTTACTGATTTCAAATTTAATTTCTCGGTGGCTAGAGAAAATAATTTGTGTGATTCCAATTATGTAAGTTACTTTAAATTTATTGATGTTTCTTATCTGCCAAGAGGCCATTTTGGGGTCTGAAGAGATGGTTAAGGATGGTCCCTCTTGTAAAGAATATGAGTTCAGGTCACAGCACTACAGCTGTGTAGTGCACAGCAACCTAGGAGTTGTAGCAATGGTTCACCAGGTGGGTGCTTACTTAGGAGGCTGAGTTCACAACCACCTGTAATCCCTGCTCCAGGGATCTGATTCCCTCTTGTGGCATCTGCAGGCACCTACACACATAGCCACACATTCATGCAATTAAAATCATATAAAAAGAAAATTAAACATAAAATCATACGTATATATGATCACACACACTTTTATATATAGTTTCTCTCTCTCTCTCTCTCTCTCTCTCTCTCTCTCTCTCTCTCTCTCTCTCTCTCTCTCTCTCTCTCTCTCTCTCTCTCTCCTTTCTCTCTCTTGTTAGAGTGAATGAGATCGGGCAAACACTGATCTAAGGCATCATGAAGCGGTCAGGCGAACTGTAAGCGTCAAGATCGTCCAGGATTCGGGGGTACAAAGAGAAACATCCATTAGTGGTACATGCTTTATGGTTCTCTGACTTTAGAAATTAAAAAAAAAAAAAAAGAAAAAGGAAATGTGCTTTTAGAATTGAGGGAGGGCAGACTGTAACGTTCTGCTCTCTCTGTTTTGAATGTGAACGAATGTCTCTCGCCCTGAGTCTGGCTCAATTTACAGGATAACTTTTTTTTTAACCTAGAACGACTACCAACCACTCTTTTCCGGCTCCTTGAGAGACAAAGCTGCTCAGCCAGGTCCGCCGTGTCTGGTGCGTCATCTCTTCTGTGATTGGTCGCTGCTTTTCCGGGACACGCCCAACAATCCTGATTGGGCGTCAATGCCCTTTTGTTAGGGCAAAGGTGGACCCCGGTGCTCCGCTGTGGGCCTGCCGGCCGCCAACGCGCAGGCGTGCGATCTCGCGTTCGGATTGGTGGAAGCCCACCTCCTTGCGCACGCTCCGTGGGCCGGAAGGGCGGAGCTGCCGCTGTCAGTTGGTCGGAGAGCAGCGGCCTGAGGCGTCCTGCCCATCCCGCCCCCTTCCCGGCGCCTCCGACGCAAGGTGAGGCGGCCGGGGCGGCGAGGGCTGAGGCCGGGGAAAGCGCTCGGTCCAGCCGGGGCTCTGCAGGCGGAGTGGGCCGGGGCGGAGGCCTAGGCGCGGGATAGCGAGGCCCGACGCCCCGCCGAGCCCTGCGCAGCCGCCTTCCCGGCCGGCCGCACGCAGCGGGCTATGTGGGAAGAGGCTAGCGGTGCCCGATCGGGACACTGTGGGGGTGCGATGGGCCCAAGAGATGGGAGAGGACGCGCTGCAGCCCCTGATAACCGTTCAGCTCGCGGCAATCCTCCTGCCTCAGCCACCCGAAGCTAGGGTTGCGTTATAGGCGTGGTGACCCATGCCTGCCTGGGGTGGGACCTCTTTGCTTGTGCCTGGGTTTGTCTCTTTGTCAGCTTTTCTCAAGCATTCTGTGGAACAAATATTGGGCAGTGGGTTTGGGAAGGAGAAAACACATTGCCGAAAAGTCAAGATTTCTGTTGTACTGCCCGCCTTGACGGTGTACTAGCCGTAAAGGCAGATGTCCCCAGACCGTTATCAGTTTCTGAGAATCAAAGCTGTGCGTAAGTATACCGGTGCCTGTGTGCTCTAGTGATTGAACCGGATGCATCAAGGTCTCTGGAGCTCTAACTGAAGTTTGAAATCCTTATTGACCATGCAGTTCCTCGATTTCCGTAGAATTTGAGACCCAAAAAATATCAAAGCAGAACATGGACAGATAGAAACAAATCACACTCGAGTGGATGTAGCTTGAAGCAAATGAAATTTATCTTAGTTGTTTAGTTTGTGGAAATGCCAAAGAAACCGAGTTTTTAAAAACGTTTGATAGACTCAGATTAGGACCTTAATTACGTCTTGGCTGTGAAACGGTAGGCAAGGCCCATGGCCTGTTGTATAAGGCTTAGGCTTAGTAATCCCATCTGTGAACTGCAGTTTCCTTTGTTTTGATAGAACTATATATGTGAAGTGTTTCGTGCATTGATTTAGTGCACTGGGCTCTTAATTTTTAAGAAAACTTGTTTACTGGTAAGTGGTGACAGCTGAAACCCAGCGGTTGCAGGTGCAGAAGGTCCCGTGGTTGACTTTGGATGGATAGTAGGGAAATGTCAGGCTCACATCTGAGATGTGCAGCTGAGCTGAGGTGGAATGGTGGGGGAAAAATAGACTGGCCATGACTATAGCTTTGGCTCTGGGTGACCACTGTGATGTGGATCAGGCCACTCTCAGCTTTGGCCCTGGGTTCTACTATGACACATTTGGCCACATGGTTTTTCTTCTGTGCTCCAAACAAGAATATTGAGATGAGAGGGTAGCGGTTAGCATCTGTTGCATGCTTATGAAGTACACAAACACATTTGAGCTCAGCAAATTCTCAGAACAGACCCACAAGATACATAGTTATTAGCTCCATTTTATGAATGAGGATGTTGTGGCTGAGATTTTAAAACTTGGCCAAAATTTCAGAGCCTGTAACACAGAGTGAGGGTTTAAGTATTGGTCATCCAAATCTGTTTTTCAATTACTATGCTAAACATCTTGAGAAGAGGTCTTAGGAGTACGGTGTGAGAATGTAGCAGTGTTTAAGTTAATCCTCGTTACTGCTTTCTGTGTCTCTCAAGTCTTACTTTCTACCTGTTCCACTTCCTGGATCTAAAGTATAGAAGTTACAGACTCTCATCCACTAACAGGCTAGGTGCCCATAGGCACTGAGAATTCCTATGAGTTTCAAAGAAAAATTTTAAAGCTCTGATGTAGATAATCTTAGAGAATCATGTTTTCAGAGTCAGGGCCGCTGGTAAGCCACAAGATAGCCGTGTAACTGTGTGTGTGTGTGTGTGTGTGTGTGTGTGTGTACACGTGCTGTGCTCAGCGACCCCACACATCACAGACATGGCAGTGCATGTCACCCCAGTGCTAGGGAGGTAGGTAGAAGTAGGCCTTTTAGAGCTTGCTCTAAAACCACTGTGGAATAGGTGAATTCCAGGTTCATTCAAAAATATGTCTTAAAAAATAAGGTGGAGAGGGAGCAAGAGAGACACCCAGAGTGGACTGTGGCCTCCACATGTGTATAGAGACATGCACACAGACAGACATATACACACAAAACAGCTTTCTGTCAATTGAAAGTTTGAACATTGTTTAAATGGAGAGGAATACTTCTTTTAAAAAATTACCATGCAGATTAGTTTCCTTATAATGTCATACATTTGATATTTTGAATTCTTAAAGTGTGATCCTCAAATACTATAGTAGCTTGAATAACTTTAAAAACAGAATTTTGAAAACAGTCTTGTAACTTACTTTCTCTGGAGTGCAGAGGATCTCTCTGAACCGAGGTGGGAAACATGAGAAAGCAGTGTCCAGTGCTGCTTGGGAGCATGCTGAATTGTACAGCTCTTCAGGAGTGCTGTGTGAAGATGCTCAATAGCGTAAATGCTGAGAGCTGCCCGAGAGTCCGCTTTTGTATTTGTACATTGGCATTCTGTCTCTGAAAGATTTTCATGTGTTTACCTTTCCTCCTCTTTGTAATTGTCCTTAGTAAAAAGATTTACGGTGTTTGAAGTTTTTTTTTTTTTTTTTTAAGTATTGTTCTGTGTATGTCCTTTGCATTTCAAAGTGCATGTAAGGCAGGCATGGGGAGGTCGCCTCTGTCACATCCTTTAACTACTTTGTCTTTGGAAGAACAAGTTTATATTTTACTGTTGTGTCTGCTGCTTTCTCTTGCTGCAGACCATTCATCAAACAGTGCATTCAAGAGCTGCAAGTTTGTTACCCAAGATGATGAATGCTGACATGGATGGTAAGGTCTTTGTTCTTTGTGTGTGTGATTCTGGCTTTCTGTATGATTTTGCTTTATTAAGCAATGGAAAGGGCAGAGAAACAATCTTCATAAGGTTTAGGTTAGCTGGGCAGTGATGGCACATGCTTTTAGTCCCAGCACTTAGGAGACAGAGACAGGTGGATCTCCAAGTTTGAGGCCAGGCTGGTCTACAGAGAGTTCCAGGACAGCCAGGGCTACATAGAGAAGATTTAAGTGTAGCATCTTTCCCATTTACTTTAGAAAGCATCCAAGGTGGCTTCTGTTCTGTAACTGTATGGCAAGTTCAGCTTAGTGCCTGTCTACCCTGAAGTGTACACAGTAATTAAGACAATGGTTATAAAATGTTCTGTAGAATTTTAAGTGCTGCATGCCAAAACAATGTTTATTAATAATAAATTTAACATTTTGATTACAGCAGTTGATGCTGAAAATCAGGTGGAATTGGAAGAAAAGACTCGACTTATAAATCAGGTGTTGGAACTCCAACACACACTTGAAGGTTAGATTGCATTTAGTAGTTTTTGTGAATGACATCCAGTTAACTTCAGAGACCATATTAATAGTTGGTGGGGTTTTATTTGTTTGCTTTGTTTTTTGTTATTTTGTAAAAATAAAAAAATTTATTTGTACATGTGGGCAGATGTGTGTGCAGGGCACTCTTATGGAAGTCAGAGGCTGACCTGTGGGAACATTCCTCCCATCACGTGGATCTTGGAACTGAACTCAGGTCATGAGGTTTGGGTTGCAGGTGTCTTTACCCAGTGAGTCATGCTGCAGGCCCCAGTCATTTTCTTTTTCTTGCTGTTGTCTACAACCTTGCCTGCTGGTCTAGAGGACACATTTGCCTCAGGAAGACCAGTCACTGCTCTCATACATCCTCTTTAAGGTGTTAGCAAGATGCTGGCTTACCACAAGAGCTCTTTTTAATTCTGACAGTTCCTAAGCCTGCTTCAGGAAGGCCCTATAAAGATGAAAAGAAACATTACTTCCAGAGATTCAAATTGATGGGAGATTTGTTTCCATTTCCTAATTTACTTCCATAAAATTACTAGTGCCACCAACATGTCTTCTGATGGTCAGTGTCACAAAGTAAGCAATATCTTCTCATTTGATAGTGACAGTCAACTCTGCCCAGATTATCTGGCTTGTCCTCTGCTTTACAGGCCTCATTCAGTTACACTTCTGTGTGGCTCATTACCTCAGTTCCTTTAGGCCTCTGGTCAGATTACCCTCAGAAAATAGTTAACTCTAAAAAAGACTTCTCACAGCCGGGCAGTGGTGCTGCACGCCTTTTCGGGAGGCAGAGGCAGGCGGATCTCTGTGAGTTCGAGGCCAGCCTGGTCTACAAGAGCTAGTTCCAGGACAGACTTCAAAGCTACAGAGGAACCCTGCCTCGAAAAACTTAAATAAATAAATAAATAAATAAATAAATAAATAAATAAATAAATAAATAAATAAAACCTTCTCATCTGCTTTTATGACCCTTAGCCATTTTGCTTTTTCTCCAGAAAAAGTGTGACATGCTGTATATTGACATGCTCAGTGTTTCTTCCTGACACCTGGGTGCCCGTGTTACTAAATGCACATGTGCTCACATGTAGCCATGTTCACTGCTGCTTCTGTTGTTGCTGCACATTTGTTAGATGGAGATGACTTTGCAGCTCGCTCACGAGGACCTACATCTGTTGAATTTTTAACTGATGTTTAACTGCTACCTGGGTCTCACAGAATCTCTGTAGGAATCTGGCTGTGTTAAGCTGCAGATCATAAATATTTCCAGTAAAGACATTATAGTTTCATGTGGCAGGACAAGTCTAACCACTGTAAGAGTTAACATAAATGCTGTCTAAAGACTGAGTCACATTGGAAGTTCTGTCAACAGGTACCATCTTCTGACTTATACTCAGCAAATTCTTTTTGCTTAAGTCTTTAACCCCATTAATCTGAATTGAAAAGCAGAAAATTTATGAATTGTGATATTTATTGGTGGTGCTTGGGGTCAAGTCCAGGGTCTCACACGTGTAGGCAAGGGCACTGGGAACACCCTTAGCCTGGTCTCAATTTTTTAAGAATGAATCTTGCATTTCATAACATGGAATAATTGACATGATTTTATTGATAATTATATTTTTGGTTTTTTTTAATATAGATCTTTCTGCAAGAGTAGATGCAGTTAAGGAAGAAAATCTGAAGCTAAAGTCAGAAAATCAAGTTCTTGGACAATATATAGAAAATCTTATGTCTGCTTCTAGTGTTTTTCAAACAACTGATACAAAAAGCAAAAGGAAGTAAAGTGTTCACCTCCCTCTTGTCATGTAGTTGCTGCTTTGTTTTTTCTTTAAAGCTTGGATATGATCCAGAAGTTACAGTATCCTCCTTTGCTTCCTTGAATATTTATAAAGAGAATGTCAGATCTAGGTAATATTAACTGCTTTACAGGAAACATCCCTAAGTTAACATTATATGTGTTACATTAGTCTATGACAATGTGCAAATGTAGAGACTTTATAATTAGAATTACAGATATTTATAAAACTTGAAGATGAATGTTTTGCCAATTTGCTTATATATATATATAGGTTTAGCACTGTCTTTTATCATATGCCTAACTCATAAAATACACAAGAGAATAACCATGTTGTGACAAAGTGACCAAAACCATGTACTGAATGCACAGCTCTGTACCTTGTCCACCGTCGTGTGCCTCTCCTCCATCTGCCTCCTCCTGCCCATCTCCCTGACAGTAACCTGAGTAATTGTCACCTACCAGAGCAACCTGAACTGTAATTGTTGATTCTTAACCAAAATATGACACTTTCTTAGCTAAAGCTTGCCATTTGTGATATTTAGTAATAAGATAGGATTGCTGGTTTCTCTTTAATCAACTGAAAATAGATTGAAGCTATAAAGAATGATTTTTCTTTGAAATGTAAATTGTCACATTGAGAAACTCAACACTCTCTTTTGCACAAAATAGCCCATTTGGTGTTGAAAAGATGAGAGTGCTGGTCATATAAAAATAGAAAATCTTGAGGAAAGATAGAAAGGGGGGAAACTGGATAAACAAGTAACCAGCTCCAAATATTTTCCCTCCAGATGTGTTACCTCTGGCCCACAGCTGCACTTTTGGGACAGTATGAGAGCAGACTAAGTCTGACTGACATAAGCGGGTTAAGTAAGCCACACATGTCAGAGAGAGACCGTTAAGAAGTTGGTCTCAAGGTTTGTTTGTACCCATGAGATCTTTTGCAAAATGAATTGAGAGTATATTAGTATCAGAATCATGAATATGAGAGAGTTTTGTATATGTGATACCTGTTAACCTTAGTATTTTATCTCAGTTGTTTCCCCCAGAATTTTTGTAAACTCAGCTACATTGTTTGCAGAATTTTAGTCATTTCTTTTAATAATTTTAAAAAATTTAGTTTGTAGCTTTCATTTGATAAAGGAGTTGATATTGAAAGTAATATTGAAATGTTATAATAGAGAAGATCCACTAATGCAGCTGATGGCTTTTAGATTGGTCTGTGTTGACTTGTGGAATTATCTAATGTATTAGTGGCGTTAGCTATATGGACATGTAATCCTCACATTGCAGATATTTTGCAACCCTTTTGTGACTGCGTTACAAATATTTAAAATTGTGTTCAGGTTATGCTTTGCTGTTTTAATAAAAAGCTGTTTCAGAGGTTGTGTGTGTTTTGATACAGTTGCTAAGTGAATGTGCAGTGGTACCCTGGGTTTCAGTGCCACAGTGTAATAATGTATCTTATGTAAGCATCCAAGACTGCTACAACAGTAACCATTTATTAAGTGTTTCAGGAGCTTACTTAGCTAGCTGAAGTTCCAGGGAAGGGGCTGTGTTTGGGTTAGGCTCCTACCCTCTATTGTTCCCAGCCTAGCTGGCCCTACTGCACAGATTGTTCTGCATCTCCAGTTACACCATTCCATTCACAGGAAAGAGAATGGGAGTGTGCAGAGTCTAGGTGTCACGGGCTCTGCCTTGAAATGGCACAGTCTCTATACATCCAAAGCCTAGGGGGCTGATAAATGATTTCTTCCCTGAGAAGCCATGTGGCTACAGCTTATCCCTGTGGAAGGAGGTGAAGGACCTGTCAGGAGCAGTCCAGCTGCAGCTTGATCTTTTGCTACAGAGTGTCTGGAACTACTCTTCCTCACAGAGAATGCATTCCGGCACCCCTCATCTAGTTAGATGGTAAGCTCTGAATCCAAGAGCTCTCTTGAGATCTCTCAGTTTATCTGTTCTCATTCTTCCCTGGTCTAGAGTATTATGGGACAGGGTGGTCAAGGAAAAGTTCTCAATATGGAGAGTGGGGTCAAAATAAATCTTCAGATTTGAGGTAATTATGGAATACCTTGCTGTAGACCTGATCAAGGTTTTCCTTTTTCACCACCTCCTGTGCTGCTCATCCCAGAAGTTATTCTCTTCCACCCCATCCCACCCCTCAGTCTGGGAAAGCAGTTCACTTGTTGACTGGGACTTAGTACCCATTATTTTAAGTCAAGCTCGAAGTTTTTTGTTTTTTCTTTTGCTAGTATAACCTCAAACAAACATGAAGCCTTTTAACTAGTTCACATTCATTTCATTTGTTTGATTTCGACTGCACAGAGGTCAGAGGACAACCTGCAGGAGTCAGTCCTCTCTTTCCACCATGTGGGTTCTGGGAACCAAGCTCAGGAGGTCAGGTTGTACCCTAACTGATGTGGGATGTCCTTCTGGATATGTGTTGTTTTTGTTGGTTAATGAATAAAGCTGTTTGGGCCAATGGCTCAGCAGAGTAAAGCCAGATGGGAAATCAGAACAGAGTAAAGTAGATGGAATCAAGGAGACGCCATGTTGCTGCCGAAGGAGAAAGATGCCAGATCCTTACCAGTAGGCCACCACCTCATGATGATATATAGATTAATAGAAATGGGTTAATTTAAGATGTAAGAGCTAGCTAGGAATATGCCTGAGTCATTGGCCAAACAGCGTTGTAATTAATACAGTTTCTGTGTGATTATTCGAGTCTGGGCAACCAGGAAATGAACGAACAGTTTCCGTTTACATCTATTGAAAATCGTCTTGCTTTGAAGCCATTTGTGTCGGGCACAGTCAAGCTCTCTTCAGTCTTCAGTGTAAGCCTTTCCCCCTAGGATTTGACTTCCTAATAGAGGAGACCACCTTGGGACCAACTGAAATGCAAGGAAGACAGCTCTGACCAGAGCAGAGCTACAGGCTGGAGGTCGGGTCCCTTTGGTGTAACAAGTACCAGAGAAATGGTTTTCTTTTACTTTTTTTTAAAAAAAATCTTTTAAATTGAAAATTTATTCAGTATAGTCTGATCACAGTTTCCCATCCCCCACCTCTCAGGTCTTCCATTTCCCCACCCGTCTAACTCCACACCTCTCCCTTTTTGGTTTTTCAAGACAGGGTTTCTCTGTTAGCCTTGGCTGTCCTAGAACTTTGTAGAACTGGTTAGCCATGAACTCACGGAGATCTACTGGCCTCTGCCTCCTGAGTGCTGGGATTAAAAGTGTGCATCACCACTGCCTGGCTCTTTCCCTTTCTATAGAAAATATTTTCAAAACAGGCAAATAAAACAAACCATAGTAGTCAAACAGCAAAAAGGGATAAGCACGAAGAAGCATGGAGACCTGAGTGGACATGGTCAGCATGTCTGTAACACTAGTCTTGGGGGTGGGGGAGGGAGCAGAGGCAGGCAGACCGCTTGAGCTTTCAGACCAGCCAGTTTAGCCAATAGATGGGTTCTAGGTTCAGTGAGAGACCTGTTCCATAAATAAGCAGAAGAGTGATAGAGGCAGACACCAAACATTGACCTGTAGGCTCTCTACAGGCATGCACACACTGCCGCATGCACACACTGCCACATGTACACACTTGTACACCACACACAAAATATAGGTGAGAAATCACATAGTGTCTATTTCTGACCCAGACTTTTCCTTGATTCAGTGACCGACCGACCTTAGAGTTCTCATCTAACCTTATCAGTTGTCTGCCTAATCCAGCAAGAATTCTTCCAGGTCAGTTCAGAGAGAGTCCCTCAGCTGCCACAGGTGAGGTGACCACCCAGGCCTGCCTTCAGCAGTAACGTTTAGCAATAATCCCCTTACGGATGCTTCTGCTTAGTATGTTTCCATCCCCCAACCCTCCAGCTCACTACTCTCTGCTTGCTGCACTAGTAGCTGAGGTCCTCTTAGCAACCACAAGTCTTGACACGCAGCACAGCACTCCTGCACAGTGGTGTTAGAGCAATTTTTCTATCTTTGTGGTGCTGGAGCGATGCCTGTCAGGAAGCAGCGCGAGCTGCCTGTTAAGGACCAAATGTGTCCTTAAATGCACTGAAATCGTGACACACAATGGGATGGAACTGAGCCATGTGACCTTAGAGAGAGACATGATGAAGGCAGAGCATGCATGTGTGGGGTTATAAAAAGACCACAGAGAACCCACTTGCCACTTAAGGGCACAGGAAAAGACCACACTCAGCATTTGGGAGGAGGGCCCTCATTAGAGCCCAGCTGCATAGGCACCTTGCCTCACTTGGCCTCCAGGACCATGAAGAATGTGTTTTATTGTTGTGCAGAAGCCACCTAGGCTGTAGTGTTTTGTTATAGCAGCCAGACAGAAGGTGGCACCTCCCACCAGGTCCCAAAGAGGTGCTTCCTTCAATCCTAACACTACCATCCCACCCAACATTTGGCTCATATTTCTGCTGCCCACTATTTACAGGGTGCCGCAGACCATAGTCCCTTAGTTAGGAATTTACAGAACCAGATGCTTCGGAATTTGGCATTTTTCAGACTTTATAAACTGTTACGACTTATACAGGGGCACAATTTGGAGCAGCTTGTGTCTGTATCCAAATCTATGAGAATCAGTGATAACTGGGAGAAAGAATGAATATATAAAATAGAAGCGCAGAGAAAAGCCCGGCTGGGAGGTCAGGTTGGGCTGCCGAGTGAGATGGTGTTTAGGTGGTGAAGTTGCTTGTGCAGAGATTGGCCTTTCCTTTTGGAAACTGTTTTGAAAGAAGCAAACTCCTGTGATGTAAAAGTGGCCAACATCAGCTGAGTGCTCATCTCCTATCAGGTCAGATACCTCACCCTCATTCCTGCCAGTTCTTTCCCCTTTAATACAGGTCCTTTCATAGGATAAAAATGAGAGTAGAACCAGGCAGTGGTAGCACATGACTTTAGTCCCAGCGTTTGGGGAGACAGAGGCAAGTGGATCTTTGAGTTTGAGGCCAGCCTGGCCTACAGAATGAGTTCCAGGACAACCAGAGCTATTACACAGAGAAACCCTGCCCTGCCCCCACCAAAAAAAAATTAAAAAGAGAGTAGAATTTTAGAACTTAAGATTAATTGTATGGTCAGAAACAAAGAGAAGTGGATCTAAATTCTTTAGCTGTAAGCTTCACTTTGTCAGATAGTGCTGACACCCACTCCTGACTGTCGCCAGGAGCTTCTCAGTGCTGCCATAACCGATATAACCACCACCAGTCTCAGAGGTTGTTGTCATCCTCAAGATCGCTTGTAAAGAGCCTGTTACATGACAGCTGCAAACAGACGGACAGAAGAGTGACAGCCTTGCCTCTTAGCTACTTCATCCAGAAAACAACCACAACTGGCTCCACCAAACCCAGAGATTAATGGAATTTAAATGACAAATTTACTGTAACGAAGACTTAGGTTGACTCTATGACAGTGTCTCTCTAGGTAGCCCTGGCTGTCCTAGAACTCACTGTGTAGACCGAGGTGGCCTCAGATGCAAAGAGACCCACTTGTCTCTGCCTCCCAAGTGCCACCACACCCAGCCCAGAGTCTGTCTTTTGACCTAGGAGTTTTGAGGAGTGATACTAGATGCTGAACTCACACACTCTAACCAGTTAAAGAGTTGATCCTGTTTTAAGGTGTCTGAAGGATTTATCAAATGTCTGTTATTAAAATTTGAAAGTAACCCTACGTTTTTACAAAACATATATAAGATACTGTGGCAGGCACGTAAAGATGGATTTCTGGTTGTCGGAGTGTCTAGCATTTCCTAGACTGCCCTTACTATTCTGTGCACTGGGGCCTTAAGAGACAGACTAAATGTTCCCACAGTGGCTGGAGAGAAGGCTTAGTGTTAAGCTCACACCATTCTTGCAAAGTTCCCAGCACTTGCATGGGATCTCTCAACCTCCTGTAGCCAGGTAATATAATTATGTGCAGAATACACATAATTAAAAAAATAAAGTCTTTAAATATGTTTCCAAGTTTATGTTTTCTCCCATCAGCTTGTCTCATTTAAACTGTCAAGAGGAGATGGTTTCTGTGGTGGTTTAGTGTAATGGTTAACGCTCTGGACTCTGAATCCAGCGATCTGAGTTCGGATCTCGGGGGAACCTGTTCCTTGAGGAAGAGACCTAGCCAGACACCCTCATCAACTCAGACCATGAAACCCAATATAAACGGGCTGCCCATGTCTGCTTCAGCATTGCCGGGGGGCATGTTTCACTTCATGTCTTAAATGAGAATGGCCCTCATAAGCATACATATTGAATACTTGGTTCTCAGATGGTAGAACTGTTTGGGAAGGATTAGGAGGTGTGACCTTGTTGGAAGAGGTTGTATCACTGGGAAGTAGGCTTTGAGGTGTCAAAAGACTTATGCTGGACTGGCTGGTGTTGGGTGTCAATGGACACAGGTTTGAGTCAGTTGAGGAAGTGCTTCCCTAAGATCCAGTTATAGGGCATTTTCTCAGTTAGTGATCTGTGAGGGAGGACCCAGCACACAGTGGGTGGTGCCATCCCTGGGCTGCTGGTCCTGGGTTCTGTAAGAAGGTGGGCTGAGCAAGCCAGGGAAAGCAAGCCAGCAAGCAGATCCCCTCCAGGATCTCTACATCAGCTCCTGCATCCACCATCCTGCCCTGCTTGAGTTCCTGTTCTGACTTCCTTCAAAGATGGACAACAATGCTGAAGAGTAAGCCAAATAAACCCTTTCCTCCCCAACACGCTTTTTGGTCATGGTGTTTTGTTGCTGCAATAGAAAGAAATCTTAACTGAGACATGTGACATTCTCAGTGTGTTCTCTGCCTCTTACTTGCAGATCAAGGTATAGGTTCTCAGCTGTTCCTGTTATGATGCCTTTGCTATAATCTTCTGCACACATGTTAGAAATCCACTAAGAGTTTATGCACACTGGAACACGGCCATGGGGGAAAACAGTCACTCTGCTTTCCAACACTCTGAAAGACATAAACAATCTCATTGGCTCCGCTCAATCTCCTTTCGGGAGGTGAAGCTAGGGTGTATTTCCAGTGTGTGAATTCTGAGCACACCTATGCAAGGGAGCTGTTGAAAGGTGGGGTGTGCATATCTACAAAAACCCCAACCATAAACGTTCCTTCCACAGGGACTCAGTATTACGGTCATCCTCTAGTCCTCCTGGAGACTTGAATGGCCTTTTGAAGGGTTGACACACGCTGCTGAAGAGTAAAACATTCTCCAGGAAAACATTTGGAGTGAAACGACACTGGAAAGGTAGCTTGTTTGGGCGCCTGTGGGAGGAGAGATGAGCAACCTGGAGTCTGCCCGAGGGACTAGCAACAGGCACTGACAGAGATCCTGATCGTTTAGCCAGTGGCGGGCGACCATGCAATGACATTGGATCTGGACACAGCCTGGGTACTGGGAAGAAGGTATATAAGGTTCTTCCCATTGCTGAATTAATGAGTCTGCTGTTTGCCTTTTACCTGACTCCCAATGTCTGTGCTATTGACTGCTGTGAGAAAATGGTCTGTGCCCTGTCACTAGAATTTTAAATAAATGCTGATTGGCCAGGCAGGAAGTAGAGGCGGGGCAATGAGAATTCTGGGAAGAAGGAAGTTTCAGTCTGCCTGCAGTAGTCACCCAGACAGAGAGGAAGCCAGGCACAGAGCAAGTAAGATATGATTGCCTCACCGAAAAAGGCACCAAGTACCAAGCCATGTGGCTAACACAGACAAGAATTATGGGCTAATATAAGTTATAAGAGTTAATAAGAAGCCTGAGATGCTAGGCCAATCTATTTATAATTAATGTAGATCTCTGTGTGATTTCTTTGTCACTTAATGACTGTGGGAACCAGGCAGGACAGAAACCTCAGTCAACAATTGACTCTGTGCCTTCTTACCTCCTCCCCTGAGGGAGGCATCAGGACCCAGCAATAGGCATCTGTCACTCTCAGATACAGCTGTGAGGATGAAACAGACTCAGAATACATGTGACCTCATTAGCAGAAACTTATGGCAAAAAGACAGAGCTGAAGAATTGGGTTTAATCATTAGAATCCTGCAAAAATAAATGAAGCCTTCCCAGTAATGAGCCCTATGGAGTGTACAATTTAAATGAGAAAATGCTGAGCAGTGGTGGCACACGCCTTGAATCCCAGCACTTGGGAGGCAGGAACAGGTAGATCTCTGTGAGTTTGAGGCCAGCCTGGTCTACAGACTTCCAGAATGGTCAGAGCTACAGCCAGGCTACACAGAGAAAACCCATTCTTGATAAACCAAGAAAAATTAAATGAAAAAAAATTTAAATTTTATTTCAAGAGTAGTATGTGCACACAGTTTCATGAACAAGGTAAGCCATTTGGGCATGAAGTGGCTACAGAAGCTTGAAAAATGTCTATACAGTATAATATGACAAGTCTATATTATCCGTGTTACATGTAGAATATGCTTGCACAGTACCCAGTGATTGCATGAGTGACACTTGAACTTGTTCAATTGACATGCCTGTCAACACAAAACCTCTCCAAGAAACCTCTATGTGAACTGACCTAACTATAGTGTGACACAGGCAATGTAAGTGTGGGTCACATACAACACTTTAAAGTGCTGACGACATCAAATGATCATATGTGAACTCGGTCACTTTCAGTCTGTACAATAGAACGTACTCAAATTGTATTATAAAACTAACTTGTATTTCTTGCATAGCCATTTAAGTGGAAAGTCCCACAGGTGATGTTTCCAATAGCAGGTATGAGGACTAGATATTATCTTGCTCTACAAGACCAAAACTATCTTCCAACTATTAAAACTGTCACTTCTAAGGATATTAATCTCTTGGAGCTCATGTAATGTGCCACTTTTATTCTAAATCCAAAGACAAGTTAATTTCAAAGTTGCTTCCCCTCCCCCCCCCCCAAAGAAAGAAAGAAGTATCTGAAAGACTAACATTGCTTGATATTTGGAAAGAGTTTGGGCAGATGGATCTGCTGTCCTTCTGGGCATACTAACCTTAGAATGCCCTCTCTCTCTCTCTCTCTCTCTCTCTCTCTCTCTCTCTCTCTCTCTCTCTCTCTCTCTCTCTCTCTCTCTCTCTCTGTCTCTGTCTCTCTCTCTCTCGGGGATTTGCAATCTTGACACACTTCAGTCCTTCCGTATCCTCCTCTTGCGCAATGACTTTACCGGGGCATCTCCAGATCCTGTGCTCTCATCAGCTTCTTTCATCTGCAAAACAACGAAGGACAAAATGTTTCCTTCCCTGTGATCTTAACTGTTGGCAGGCACAAGCGTATTTCTTATTCTTTAAAGTGTGTGCTCTAACTGTCCAACGCTGTGTTACACGGGCTCCTGTCCTTCACGAAGTTGCCTTGCTGTCTTATTTATTTACAAGTGGCCTGATGACAGTTTCAAAATAACCCTGTTTATTAAATAAGCATGTGGCAAAGACCACTCTGCCCGCCCCTGCAGCATTTTCTTTATGACTCTGAGTATGGTCTCAATCTCATAGGGAATGGCTGTGCGATTCCCACTGTGGGATTAAACTACTCATCCCATTGTCTGTGAGGGTGGATTGAGACAGCCATCTTTTCAGCAGGAGGCCTGCATTTTAGATACTCAGATTGCTGTACCTCTTTACCAAAAGAGTTATGATTATTTTTACCAATGCACTCTACCTTTATATTGTGTGGAGCTCAGGTGAAGTGCTTCTCTATCAGATGTCAACACATGTCACTTCAGTTTTCTGCCTTCTCTATCGATTTGTTTTAAAATGTCATGGAGGTGCTTACTCAAGGAAACTGGGGGAAGCATGGTGGAGGCTGTTCCTGCAGCGAGGCTTACCTCGTCCTCGGACCCAGACTTATTCAACTTGTTCATTTCTTCCTGCCCCTCTATGGTTTCCCCTTCTTCACTCTTCTCTTCTGGTTCACCAACTTCCTCTTCTAGAGGTGGAGATTTTGCTACTGAAAAGTATTAAGGACAATTAAGGGAGATTAATTTAAATTCCACAATTAAAAAGCAACTTCTACCCTTCAAAACTAAAAAAAAAAACCTAGCTAATTATAAATACTTACTATTTTACACTTATAAAAAATCATCTTTGAAGTGAAGCAAGTTTGTAAAATTATTATTTTTTTCTTAATATTTATTTATTTATTATGTATACAATATTCTGTCTGTGTGTATGCCTGAAGGCCAGAAGAGGGCACCAGACCCCATTACAGATGGTTGTGAGCCACCATGTGGTTGCTGGGAATTGAACTCAGGACCTTTGGAAGAGCAGGCAATGCTCTTAACCTCTGAGGTTAAGTCCTGTAAAATTATTATTATGTAATAGACAATGCCCAAATAATTCTCAGCTTTCTGGTAGCTGTGATCAGTGACAACTTCCCTCAGGGTGACCCCGTCTTCTCTGGCCTGCTGTCTAAGTCAGGGTGACCCCATCTTCTCCGGCCTGCTAAGTCAGGGTGACCCCGTCTTCTCCGGCCTGCTGTCTAAGTCAGGGTGACCCCGTCTTCTCCGGCCTGCTGTCTAAGTCAGGGTGACCCCGTCTTCTCCGGCCTGCTGTCTAAGTCAGGGTGACCTCGTCTTCTCTGGCCTGCTATCTAAGTCAGGGTGACCCCGTCTTCTCCGGCCTGCTGTCTAAGTCAGGGTGACCTCGTCTTCTCTGGCCTGCTAAGTCAGGGTGACCCCGTCTTCTCCGGCCAACTTTGTCACTGTCATTATGAAAGGACAGGGAGGAAGTGGGGAGAAGGGGGGAGAGGAGGAAAAGAGGAGAGAGCAGGAGAAAGAGGACAAGGATACCACCATAAGGTGGGATTTCCTTCTGTATGCTGTGATTACCATTGATTAATAAAGAAACTGCTTTGGACCTACAGCAAGGCAGAACTTAGCAAGGCAGGGAAAACTAAACTGAATGCTGGGAGGAAGAAGGTAGAGTCAGGGAGAAGCCATGGAGCTGCCAGAGACAGATATGTTGAAACCTTGCTGGTAGGCCATGAGCCTCATAGTAAAATATAAAACAATGGAAATAGGTTAAATTAATATATAAGAGCTAGCCAATAAGAAGCTAGAGCTAATAGGCCAAGCAGTGATTTAATTAATACAGTTTCTGTGTGGTTATTTCAGGAGTCTGGACAGCCGGGAACCAACAAGTGACCTCCTTACTAAACCACCACATGCAAATGGAAGCATGTCTTGAGAGCTATATAAAGTAAAAATTTACCAAAAATTAGGTTGAGGAAATGGAAGGTAGTACATGTCACCTCTGCCTTCCACATATTCCACATGCATAGCATGGGGCAGAGGGAAATGTAAAACTGCCTTCTAAAATAAGGCCCTTCTGATATTGAAGTATTCACAAATTTGCTGTTTGTGAATACCCTCTAAAGGAGACAGCAACATCAATATAAAGCACTAATAAGTTACAAAGACTCTGAGAACTTACAGCCTAAAGAATTTACACCCCCTTCTCTCTCACACACACACCTCTCTCTCACACCTCTCTCTCACACACACACACCCATACACACCTCTCTCACACACCTCTCTCTCTCTCTCTCTCTCACACACACACACACCTCCCCCCCCACACACATGCATACACTTGTTCTTTTTAAACAAAAAACTTAGTCTTGCAAGTTGTCCTCTGACTTCCACGTGTGCTCCATGACAAACACATGCACACACATGTGTAAGGAACCCCAGGAACACACTGGTTCACCACGCTAGACTGGAGAAGACGTGGGGCTGTAGGTGCCCCACTGGGGTGAGGGTATGTCTGGTCACCCACTGTGTGTAAAGAGTCAAGGAGTCTCATAAACACAGAGGCTATGGGGTGGCTGCTCACAGGGCTGTCCCTCTCAGAGCACTGCTAATCCACACTGCCAAAGTCACGTGGCCTTGGCAGTTCAAATGTGCACATTAGACACGGAACAAAGCAGGGCATTGCAGGGCTGGACGTTCTCTGTCAGTGCAGAAAGGATGTCGGCTGTCACAGTCACAGTGACCAGCCCAGCCTCACCCTTTTCCGCGATGATGACATCACTGTTACTTGGCTTCTTTTCCTCTTCCGAATCTTCGGGCTTCTCGAGGGCCTTCTTCTCCTCTGCCCCTTGTTCCAGAGCGGCCTTGGTCTGCGACTTACATATGTCAGTTGTCTTAGGACCCAGGTCTTCATATGTTTTCTGTGGCAGTTTAACAAAAGCTGTTCTTACTAATAGCAAAGCACGCTTTTTATTTTATTTTTTAAGGCACAGACACTAATTACTGAAATGGACAGCATGTGCTGTCATCATAACATTTATCCACCATTTCTTTCTGCGCTAACTTACAACGTATGTAACTCTTGCTCAGTAAATCTCACAGGAACCGGAATTCATTGCATTTACACTGAATTTGTTACGCTGCTTGATTCCTACAACTCTGGAACACACGCAAGTCTGGAAAACAAAGCTGAAGAAAGTCTGTTTTCTTTACCTTTACTTTTCTTGGCCAACAAAATGAAGTAACTACCGCTATGGGCAGCCCAGCCATCACAAAGTACACAAGCCAGAGCCACGGGCGCCCCTCTGCCGCTGTCGTCAGCTGTCTGAGCACACCGGGCTGTGGGGGAAATCAGAGCGCTCACCAATGTCCAGTGGGAATTAATTATGCACATTTTGTATTACACACTATACACATACACCACACTACAACACTACATCACACACACTACACTACACACACTACAACATACACTTATACACACTACACTATATGCACAGTATACACAGCACACACATACACACTCATTATCCACACACTATACACATACACACATACACATACTACACACACACTATACACACACATACACATACACACATCACACACTACACTACACACACTACATACACAGCACACCACATGTACACACTACACTACATGCATACTATACACAGTACACACACACTCATTATACACATACACACTATACACTTACACACACTACACAATACAACTACACACACTACATGCACAACATACCACATGCACACACTATATAAACTTATACACCCTCAGTACACACATACACACATATACACTACACACACACATATACACAAATACTACGCACATACCAAAAATAAAAAAGAAGAAAGAGACATCTTTGATAATATGTTCTGTTATTTAAAGAACTTACTAATAAAATCACTCTGGTATTATTGTCGTTTTCTTTTTATATGAACATTTTCACAAGTGACCCTTGTGCATGAACTTTATTTTAGTAACATAAAATCTAAGGTCACAACATATTTTACTTGTAACAATCAAGAACCTAAAGAAACCAAATGGGGGAGGGGAATGGTTCGGCAGATAAAGGTGCCTAATGTTCAGGTCCAAAGCTGGCACCCACATAAATGCTGGCTGCAGTGGCCTTCATCTATAATCCCAGAGCTGGCATGGTAAAGGGGGAAGTGGAGACAGTTTTGGGGGGCTCCCAGGCCAGCTGGGCCGGAGCACATGGCACTGCAGTTGACACAGACAATGATGCTCAATTTAGAGCTCTTGGTTCTTCTCTAAGGGAAAACATTTGAAATGCATATCGATTCCTGTTAACACCTAGGCTTGCACTGCCAACATGAAAACACAGAGAAGTATTTCTTACTGCTATAAACCGCAAGTAGGCTTGGAATCTCATTAAAGGTACCGTGATTTAAATAGGGAACGAGGACACAGGCATCTGCATGATGAGTTCACCGCAGAGTCCACGCAGTGAAGCTAAACTCTATTCAAGCACGCCTCCTTGGTGTTTAGTAATTACTGCACCTGTGCACACCCCACAGCCAGGGCTGGGGCCCAGGGCTCCCGCCCACAGTCACTCTTGTACCTCATTAGCATTTGCCACCATTATCTTCAGTGCCCAGCCATCGGCAGCCCAGCGATCTGCTACCTCCTTTTCTGAGCAGATGATAAAATTATCGAAGTAGATGTTGGGAGTCATGGACCAAAGCTCTAAGCCCAGAGCACTGAAAGAAGTCAGAAGGAATGGGTGATCATCCTCAAAATAATCTGGGTTAGGGATTTTCTGAGGACTCCAGATCCCCTAGAAGAAACAACAAATGAAAACATTTTAAATAAAGTTATGCCACTAAACAAATGAAAAGGAAAACAAGAACCCCTTAAGTCAAATCAGACGTTAATTTGCTACTACCCCAAGTTCTGTGCCACCATTGCCCTAGCATATTTTGCAGGAAGACAGATTGTAGGTCAAAGGTATTGTGGCTGGGTTGGTGTCTTCATTTCTCTTTCAGGAGCCTGTAGAGTACATCTCCCCACAAGCACCAAAGAGACTAGAGTATAGGGGTGAGGGTTCTGTGTACCCACACAAAAGAGACTAGAGTGTAGGGGTGAACGTTCTGTTTAACTACACCAGAGAGACTAGAACATAGGTGTTAAGGTTCTGTTTACCCACACCAAAGAGACTAGAACGTAGGAGTGAAGGTTCTATGTATCTGCACCAGAGAGACTAGAATGTAGGGGTGAAGGTTCTGTGTACCCGCACCAGAGAGACTAGAACTAGTAGGGGTGAAGGTTCTGTGTATCCACACCAAAGAGATTAGAATGTGGGGTGAAGGTTTTGTGTATCCACACCAAAGAGATTAGAATGTGGGGTGAAGTGTCTGTGTATCCACACCAGAGAGACTAGAACTAGTAGGGGTGAAGGTTCTGTGTATCCACACCAAAGAGATTAGAATGTGGGGTGAAGGTTCTGTGTATCCACACCAAAGAGACTAGAATGTGGGGGTGAAAGCTCCATGTAGGTGCCCACTTGACTTTTCCATGCTAAATGAGTTGTGTGGGTGTTGTCTTCAGCAATGTCTACCTCCCTTATCAGTTTTTGGAGACTGACCCTTTGTCTTAGCAACAGTTGGGGTTGTTTGGGGATTTCCATGGTTCCCCTTGTCCAACAACTCAGTTGAATGCAGCGCGGTCCAGTCACTGGGAGACAGTGACCGGAGATGGCCATTTAAGGCTCCATGCCCCATTACTAGTATATCCTTCATATATTCCAGAAAGTTCCCACTGTACTAGATTTCCACTCCCCCAAATCCCCCAATTCCAGAGATCTCTCCTTGCACTCTGTCTTCTACAACACCCCCCCATCTGATCCCCCAATTCCCATCCCTATCAACATTGGTTAACCTGTAAAATCTATCCTATTTCCCTCTCCCAGGGAGATCCGTGACTCCCCCTTAGATCCCTCTATACCTGACCTAAATTAGTTGACTTGCTTTGACTTCATAAGTTACAAATTGAACTTTTAAAAGCTAGCAGAACATTGGTGAAGATCAGATAAAAGCAACTCAACCTTATTATGGAACCAGGACAGTGGTAGTCAGGTAGTCACCTGGTAGTCAGGATTACTGATCATGGGCGGTCTCCACTCTCCTCTGTATTTGGGGTTATCTATCATGGGCGGCTTCCACTCGCCACAGCCAATCTGACAGGCTGGGTTAGGCATGTGTGGTGCCTCCCATTCGCCATCCATGTCGTCACTCCTGAAGTTATCAGAGCAGAGGTAATATATTAGCCTCCAGCCTTTGCAGGAAGCAATAAAAATTAGTAAATGATCAGGATACACTTGGTGATGGAGGAGAGTTATCTGTCTATGTTACTTTCATTGGTTAATTAATAAAGAAACTGCCTTGGCCCTTTAAGAGAACAGAAAATTAGGTAGGCAGAGTAGAGAGAACAGAATGCTGGGTAGAAGGCAGTCGCCATATGCAGTCGCCATGCTTCTCCTCTCCGAGATGGATGCAGGTTAAGATCTCTCCTGGTAAGCCACACCTCGTGGTGCTACACGGTTTACTAAATATGGGTTAAAGGAAGATGTGAGAATTAACCAATAAGAGGCTATAGATAATGGGCCAGGCAGTATTTAAAAGAATACAGTTTCCATGTAATTATTTTGGGTAAAGCTAGCCAGGTGGTGGGACACAGCCACGCTGCTCCATTCTACAGATTGGCGCTCCAACGTGGTGACTAAATCCACTTAAAAACCTGAGAGGGCTTTAAATAAAGGAGAGAGAGAGTTTAACACAGCTTTTTGCTGTTTGCTAGGACGTGCCGTAGAGAGATTTCCTGTTTCGGCAATAGCAGCAGAAAAAAAGCTGAGTCATTTTAAAACACGGCTTCCTGAGGCTGTGCCGCCAGTGCAAACTCTGGCTTTAAAGCATTTTATGGGACTGGATGTTTGTGTGCCCCCTCGGGATGGGGGGGGAGTACTCTGAGACCATGCCATGGCTCCCTGCTCCCTGCCTGCACCTGGGCATATGACAGAATCAGGCTTAGGCGAGTGGGAGAGCATGGGGGATTCCTGCCGCCATACAGAGAGATGTTTTCAGACTGCGCAGTGCTCTGCGCGTCAGATTTGGCTGTAACTTGGATGAAAAGAGTTTCTGTGCTACACGCTCAGTCTCAGAATTAAACTGCTGAGTGTGGCTCCAATGTGGACTGCTGTGTGCCTGGAACTGTGTGCCGCTCAGGGGCACCAAATGACTGATGTAGGAGCGGCTCTGGCTCTGCTCGCCATGCTGAACTGTGCTGATCTCAGGCAGGATCTATTGTAATTACCATAATAACAGCACAGTTAAGGTTTAGACTGGGCAGGACACAGGCGGTACCATATTACCTCTACATGGTGCAACTTAAGTTTTTAAGTGCTTAGCATTATAAGAAGTGCTCCTGAATAGTAAAAAAAATTACAGATTCACAATAGGACAGATTCAGACATAAAAGACTTTTAAATGAGTCACAATGTTGGATGAATGTATGCAGGCTTGAGAGAGAGAAAAAAATACAGAGTTAATGCCTTTAAAGAAAAAGGGTAAAGTCTTTAAAGAGACAGAACAGAATAAAGTGATAGAATAAAAATAAGCCACGTAAAATGGAAAATTCACAGAGAGTCTGGATTATGTATTTTATTGTGTTTTCTTTGAAATTTTTGACTGTAAAGGAGCTAAATACAGAGAGACATTTCATTATACGGGCCGCCAGGCTAGACCAGAATGGACATCTTAACGGTATGACTTCAGAATTTGGATCTAAGAACATGATGCTTTGGAAAAGAGGGTCTTCTTTTGTTTTCACAGAAGATGACACCGTGTGGATTGCTTCTATCCCAATATGGTATGATAGACCACACCCTCCTGAAAGGTTGCTGTGAACAGCCTCAAAAAATTACTTCACTCAACTGCCGACTGAGATGAACCTGGCACACAGGTTACACCATGAAAGATCTGATTAACAGCGCCCCATTCAGCAGGAAGTAGTTTGGAGAGAAAAAACTGTGCCCATTTTCCCAAATATTGTTTATAAATGTTCTTTTACATTTAAAGGGGGATATGATATAGATATGAATAATTTGCATTGGTATGGATTTTAGGTCAATTTTGTTATATGTATATATATTTCTGATCTTCATTAAGCTATTTTGATTGTGTAGTTCATTTTAAAAACTGTAATGTATAATTAGGAAATATAGGTTGTTACTGGATAATCATCAATAATAGTAAAGCTTATAGTTATGTTAGTTAGATTTTCTAGATATATAGAGATATATTTCAGTTAGATAGACATTCTTCATATCTTTCAAAAACTGCAGAATATGGCATTTAATGTTTTAATAACTTAAGGTTTTCATGATGAGACACATCTGCTCCTGGCAGCACCATCTACTTCAAGAGGAAGATGGGCATTGAAGAGGCTACTTATGGAGTTTGATAGCCATTTGGGCAAGAAACTGCTCTTGCCTGGACTGTTGCATAAACTGGACACAGAGAACCCGCAGAGAGAGGACTGCTGAACTTGCCTAAAGGTGAGATGGTCTTTCTGGGTTCCTGATTCATGAAAGAGTCTGCGAGACATTCTGCAGGACACAGCAGAAAGTGACTGAACTGTCTTTGGAATTTCCTGCTTCATGGAAATGTCTGCTGGACACTATGGGCCTGAAGGCCGAAGATGGATGCCCCAACGGTACAGAGGAACTTTGGGTGACTGTCCAGGCAGCGAGTTGTCTCTTTCATTTCTAGAGTTTGAAAGTTGCATATTTCTTGTTTACTTAGGTAGTCTTATATCCTTCTGGAGTCTTTGATGGAGTTGAAGAATGGGTCAATAGTTATAGTTTTCCTTAGTTATGATAAAAGATAAAATAGATTTAAATATTGTAACTGTAATTCTTACTTGATAACTGTTTTGTTATATGTAATTTTACTATGTTAAAGTTAAAGCCTTTCTTTTTTGTTTAAACAGAAAAAGGGGAAATGATGGAGGAGAGTTATCTGTCTATGTTACTTTCATTGGTTAATTAATAAAGAAACTGCCTTGGCCCTTTAAGAGACCAGAAAACTAGGTAGGCGGAGTAGACAGAACAGAATGCTGGGTAGCAGGCAGTGGGGAGACGCTTCAGGCAGTCGCCATATGCAGTAGCCATGCTTCTCCTCTCCGAGATGGACACAGGTTAAGATCTCTCCTGGTAAGCCAAACCTCGTGGTGCTACATGAATTACTAAATATGGGTTAAAGGAAGATGTGAGAATTAACCAATAAGAAGCTACAGATAACAGGCCAGAGGCCAGGCAGTGTTTAAAAGAATACAGTTTCCGTGTAATTATTTTGTGTAAAGCTAGCCGGGTGGCGGGACGAGGGCCCCGCCGCTCCTTCTACACACTTGGCACCTTTCCTGGAATTGAAGAATGCTTACCAATCATCAGGTTTCTGAGCATTAGGGTTGGCGATAAATTTTGGTTCATCATCAAGCCAGCCATCAGGTTTAACAGCACTTGAGTCTTCTATTTGGGCAGGTTCATTTTCATCCCTGCAAATGTTTTAGGAAATTCTTAAATACACATGTCAAAATATCCAGAAGGTTCTGCAGCAGCATGTCCTATCATTTGGCTTGTGTGCCTACTGAGGGCACCATATACCCCCAACACAAACATACACACACACACACACACACACACACTTTTGCTCTGTCCCACACACATGTGTGCACACACATACATGACATTGCTTTTATCACTCAAGCTCAGCAGAAATGATGGCCCGATGCCTGCTGATATGGTTTGGATTTTCTGTGTGGCAGGCTCAGTCCCCAGTGCAGCCAAGTTCACAGTGAGGTCTCGAGGAGATAATGGATCATGAGGGTTTTGATTTTATGAATGAATTAGTGTATTTTCAGATTCCTGGCTTCATGGATTTCAAGCAGGGAATTTTGTTATAAAGTGATTCCCCTGTGTTTCCCGGTTGCCCCAATGTGGGCAGCTTTGCTTCTAAAGTTGCCCCTTCCCAGGGTGTCCTGACGACACACCCACCAAAAATGGAGCCGGGCACCTATGGATGAAATGGCTGAAGCTGAGCCCAGGTCTTCTTCTGCACTGATGTCTAGATGTTTTCTGTCACAGTGAAGGAAATCTAACACAGAAACTGGCACCATGGAATGCAGTCAATTCCATGACTAGCCCTGACCGTGAGGTTCCAAGGCCTATGGAAGTTGTATGGATGTGGGAATAGCTTGGGAAAGATTGGAGATTTGATCTAGAAAGAGCTTAGAAGGCTGGAGCAGGGCTCAGTAGGAAAGCCTGGCAATAGCTCGGGTGAGAAAGCAGCTGCTGAGAGGAGCGCAGACAGAAGAGCCTGTCCGACAACCGGGAGTTCGGCGTCTCCAGCCCAGCTAGACTAACGAGCGGCACAAGTGCAGATCCTGCCCATTTGTATTGCTGTAGGGAGCTTATTTCTTCTATGTTAAGACATTAGCTCTTTACTGGATACACTATAAAAATATAATCTTTCCACCTACTACTTTCTCGGGCTTTAACAAATTCACATTTATTTATTCTCTCTCTCTCTCTCTCTCTCTCTCTCTCTCTCTCTCTCTCTGTGTGTGTGTGTGTGTGTAGACTCACATCCATGTGTATGTGCATGTATACTTATGTCACAGCACACAGGAAGTTAGAGGGCAACTTGTGCAAGTCGGTTCTCTCTTCCATGAGGGCTGTGCTCACCAGCCAGGTCCAGTGGCAGGCACCCTTACCTGATGAGCCATCTCACCAGCCTCATGTGGTTTTAAATATATGGTTATTATTTAGATAGGAGCTCACGTAACACATGCTATCCTGGAACTGTCTATGTAACCAAGACTAACTATGACACCCTGACACTCCTGCTCCCATTTTTCAAGTGCTGAGCTGCAGACTGTCACACGATGCCTGACTTTTAACCCAAGTCTGCAGCTGTTCCTTTTCACCACATACACACCATGTTTTCAAGCAGGTGAATTGATTAATGTTTTATGATCTTTCTAATTTATGTCATACTTAAGAAGCTGTAGGTAACAGCTTCATGTTTGGTGAAATATGCTAGGTTTCTGTTAGGAGGTGCTCAAAGAAAAGCTGTGTGTTCAGAGAGTGGCTCTGGTTGGGTCCCCCGAGTCTGTGCATTAGCAGAAATGGGTTTAGTCTGGTTTTCAGCTTGAGGTTCTTGTGGGAAGCCATGAATGAACTGATGGTGTCAAGATGTCCCCTTTGCCTGAGGTGACACCTCAGTCCTTCTCCTCCTCCTCACCATGCTCATGCTCCCCGGGGTTTTCTTCATGAGTCTGGGTTACTTGTTAAATTAAGATACAAGAGTTAAAAATGGAGAGTTTATATTTTAAAAAATGGAATATGAAGAATCTTTTTAAGTATGTCTGAGGGTAACTTCCTCTTTCTGGGTACACAAACATAGAAGTGCATGGCTGTTTCTGACAGTGTGAACACTTGAACAGATCACATGACCCCTTTAAAGCAGCCTGGGGCTCCTACCCTATGGAAAGTTTGCAGTTAGCCTGAGAGGAAAGGCATCCCCTCTGCAGTCAGTGTCTCTCTGAGTCAGCAGGACCTTACTAGGGGAAATGGAAGTGACTTTTCACATAAATTTAAAGGAAAACCTAGCAAGCAATGGAACATACACACCTGGAGCTGCCAGGATGCTCAAGGAAGTGGTGGCCAATCTACACACAACATAAAACGCATAATCTACACACAACATAAGACGCATAATCTACACACGACACAAACCGCATAATCTACACACAACATAAGACGCATAATCTACACACGACACAAACCGCATAATCTACACACAACATAAGACGCATAATCTACACACGACACAAACCGCATAATCTACACACGACACAAACCGCATAATCTACACACAACATAAGACGCATAATCTACACACGACACAAACCGCATAATCTACACACGACACAAACCGCATAATCTACACACAACATAAGACGCATAATCTACACACGACACAAACCGCATAATCTACACACAACATAAACCACATAATCTACACACCACACAAACCACATAATCTACACACCATACAAACCACATAATCTACACACCACACAAACTGCATAATCTACACACGACACAAACCACATAACCCACATACCATACAAACCGCATAATCTGCATACCACACAAACTGCATAATCTACACACCACACAAACTGCATAAGCTACACACCACACAAACCACGTAATCTACACTCGACACAAACCCCATATCTCTACACACTACACAAAGGACATAATCTACACACCACACAAACCACATAATCCACACATGACATAAACCGCATAATCTACATACCACACAAACCTCATATCTACACACCACACAAACTGCATAATCTACATACCACACAAACCTCATATCTACACACCACACAAACTGCATAATCTACATACCACACAAACCGTGTAATCTACACACCACACAAATCACATAATTTACACACCACACAAACCACATAATCTACACACCACACAAACCACATAATCTACACACCACACAAACCACATAATCTACACACGACACAACCGCATATCTATATACACAAACAGCATACCCACATTCTAAGAGGCTCAAACAACTGGAAGGAATACAATCATGAGGAAAAAGAACTCCATATCAGAACACAGAAGAACCACAGAGCTGAAAACTTGGAATGGGGGGAAATTCCTTAACACTGAAAGCAAACGGCACATTAGGTAGGGATCATTGACCCACCACTACGAACTGCAAGCCTCAAGGAAATGAATGTCTCCTCAGAGACAACTGCCCAGGTGCGCTTAGTTGTCAGGAAAATGCCCTTCACAAACTATGCTGACAGAAACACATTTCAGACAAACAACAGCTGGGAGAATTCACTGAAAGCTGAGAAAAATAACCAAGTGCATGCTGCCTGCAAGAAACCCCACTTTAGGGCCAACAGGATGGCTCAGTGGGTTAAGGTGCTTGCTGCCAGCATGATGGATGGCCTGAATTCAGCCCCTAAAACCTCCATGAAGGAAAGGAGAGAACCAGTATCTCGGGTTGTCCTGACTTCCACACAGGCACTGTGGGGCAGGCACACACATACACACAAGCACATGAAAAATAAAGCAGTAAGAAATTCCTAAAAATACTTGACAAACTTAAAATGATATTTCAGCAAGGAAGTGATGTAAATGGTAGTAAAAGGCCCAATGCTGAGCAAGATTAGGGAAATGTGAGTTAAGCCAGAAGGAGTCCACTGCAGCCTTAATGCAGCCTTTTAGAACAAGACAAGGAAAATGGAAACCAAATGCTCTGTGTGCAAAGCAGCCGAGCCCTGTGTGAGGCAAACAACACAGGCCTCAGGAAGGCTGGCAGCTTCTCACTGATTCACACACGCATTTCCTGAACAGTCCAGCAAATCTGTTCTCTGGTATCTACCCTCAACAGGGAACATTATGTTCGTCCACAATTCCATCTGTAAGTGTCTACCACACATTTACTTGTAATTACACTCAACTGGAGAATCCTACAATTACCCATCAATCTGTGAGTGAATGTTGACCCACTCCCAGCACAGCACAACCACTGCAGACGCACACGCCAACACAGGGCAGGCACAGGAGACAGATGGAGACACCAGGTCCTATTCATTTTACATGGTTCATTTTACATGGTGCTTTGCCAGGCTACAGAGACAGAAACCTCATCGGATGTAGAATGCGAGGTCCTCCTGGGAAGATGAAAACGCCGCAGACGTCTGTGTGTCCATGAGAACCCATAGACCTATGTGCTGCAAATGAATTTAGCAGAATTTATACTTCAATGTATCTGAATTATGTAAATAGAGCCCAAAAAAAGACATAAAAAAGAGAACAGTGCTGAGGGTGGAATATCAGTCAGCATCAGACAATCGGTCACTATACCTCACTGTACTCAGAAAACAGGGAAAGGACAGTTATGTGAACAAGTGTGTAAAATCATTTTATTGCCTCATAGGAATCAAAGAACTTTTTTTTTTAACTCGTGAATTTGCATTCACGCTACTGTGAAATCTCCTTCCGGTAGGCAGAATGACGCTATTTCTAGACCAGCTATAAAACATGGTGGCAGTTTCAGGGGTGCTGTCTCTCTCTCTTCAATCTCTACTTCTGAGGTGGGATCTTAGATTCCATGAGCACACCTAAAGGGAGGGACCACATAGGGAGGCTGGAAACCTCCTGGGATCAGCCACTTGAGTTGGTTAGGAAGTGGCAGCAACTCCACAAAGCCAGAGTCAGAGCCCCTAAGCCAGGCCACCTCTATATCCCTGTCTCAACCCACTGAGGTAATAGGCAGTGTGTGTTGTCTTTGCCTGGTAAGTTTGGGGATATTTGTTACACAGCACAATCTAACACAGTGGTTAAATACAAAAAGAAATATAATCTACTCAACAAACCTTAATTAAGGGTTATGCAGCTGGCAGGAATAAAAAACTATGGTTCTTAGGAATAAAAGCACATGATCTTTAAGCAAAAAAAATCACAAAACATATCTGAAGAACAAAGACTAGCTCAGTAGAAAGAGCTACAGTGGCATCCCTCACCATCCGACTCAAGCCCATCAACTGAATGCATTTCAGTGAAGGAAAACCTTCAGTCCCTGCAAATGGAAACAAACACACAGCTGGTAAAAAGGGGTGATGCTTCAGCATTATGATGGGATGAGTCCCACAGAGGCCTTCTAAGATGCTGACAGAAAGGCAACCTAAAGCCAAGTTGTTACTAAACAACCACAACCACAACCATAAACAAAACCAACCAACCAAAAAAACAAAACCACAATACTCTATAGGGCACCTATAGAAAATGCCACACAATGAATGAAGAACAAGCCAGGAATTAAAATGAAAGGCTTGATGTTTCAAACTCATGGGTCTTCCCACAAAACTGATATCATGAAAAATGAACACATGATAAAAAAGTAAAAATATTAAAGTAAAGAAAATTTTAAGTTAAAAAAGATAGGAAAATGCAATATCCATTTCTGAAAATTATTTCATACGAAATCATCAAAGCAGAGTATTGTCGCTGATCCACCCTGACCAGCTGAGCCCGGCAGCCCGCAGCAGGGAGCTCCTGGCTTACCAGTCCTCTGGCTTCACTGCGCTGGGGTCAGGGATCTTGGCTCTGTCATCCCACTCGTCTGGCTTCGTGTCATTGGGATCATCAATTTCTCTGGGGGGATTGATAGGTGGGGCCACATCCTCCAACAAGCTCCCTTGGTTCACAACTTTCTGATCAATGAATATTTCAAATGTATCATCCGGATTCAACACTAAAGAACAATTTTAACACTTATAGTTAGTATGCAGACAGACACTGCAAAGATAATCTTCTAATAAAATGACCTGAACTTTATGGATACAATTTCCTCTTAACTAGGAAAACCCAGTGTGTTGCATCAAAACTTGCTGAAACTAGCTACAATATTTCAAACATAAGTATAAAATTTGTTTTAAACTCATTTTTAAAAAATGAAATTTCCATTGTTTCCACAGGTAAACTCCTCAAAAACTAGCTGACCCTGGTAGGGACTCATGGCCACAAAGTGTCCCAGTTATACAAAGTAATCCGATCTTCCTCCTATTAAAACAACCCCCCCCCCACACACACCTTAAGAGGTTGCAAGTATATTACAAAGAACTCAAACTGTTTTAGAACCATTCGAAAGTTCCGGATCCAGTACATATCACCCCTAAAAATGGATTTTTCTACAAACCTACATTTCCCCACATAAACCCCATGTAGCAGACAGGGTCAGCAAAGTCGCCCCACCACGTGACTTCCATCCCTTCTGAACTCCCCTGGTTCCTATTGGGCACATTATTTATTTTCTCCCCGTGTTGTGTTATTTAACATAGCTCTCCCAAAGATAAACTTCTTAAAGGTAGAGACATTTGTTTCTCCTGAAAGCACAGGCTGTCAGCAAGTCTGTAGTCACCGAGTACTTTGAGTGAATGAATGAATGAATGAATGAATGACGTACCAAGAGTATAGAGGTGAGTCTTCCTGTCTGTAAAGAACTCTTTCAGATCAACATCTGGAGGTTTGGCGTGCTTTTCTTCAAAAGCTCCAGTTTTGGGATGTTTGTGTCTGAAGATAAAATGCAGTTTATAATCCTCTCCACATTTATCTGGTCCAAACATGATGGTATAGGACGTTTTGTCATAAAAGTCTTCCTTCAAAGAGATGATGGTCCAGATTAGTCCAGAGTCACAGCGTGGTCAGTGATTCTATTCTCTCCAATGGTGGAGTTTACAAAGTACATTTAAGTGCCAACTTACTGAAGAACTAACCCAAATGACAGTAAAGGACAGGCAAAGGCTCAGGGAAGCTGGTGCCTTAGCACCAGAAGAAAGCTTCCTTCAACACTCTATGCAAATACACACTAACAGTTCATAGGAAATTAAGCACATTTACAACCCTAGGCTAAAGTAATTATTCATTACCATTACCCAGGAAGATAGCAGAAATAACCCTTAGAAAACCATGCTCAGATGGAGAGAGGAACTCCAGGTTTCACCCCCTGTGGGGCCTATTCCTCTGGCCCATCATTCTGCACTCAGATACTGCAGCTCCAATGCCACCACTGCCACGTGACCAAGCGTGTGTGGTGAGTGAGCTTCTGAGCCCTCTGGATCACCATACCATCACACCTCAAATATGGAGATGACAGTCCCCACCTTCAAAGGGCTCTCTGAGGACTCCGAGTCCAATAAAGTCCTTAAAGGACTTCGAGCCAATGACGTTTGCCACCTTTCACTGAGACCCTGACCTACAAGCCCTAAACTGAGAGCTCCGCTATCTTCTCCCTACAAACGGCCTCTCTTTTGTCTGATGCGAAAGCCAGCAGGGCAGAAAGCGAGTTCTGACGCACTGTGCAGCTCTCCCACAGCCAACCCATCTATCTCAACACCACCTGACATCGCCTCACTTCTGCTACAGCCAGATGGCGCTCCCACCGTGACCTTTTCTTTTGCAGAATGCTATGTCCCCAACCTGTCAGAACTCTAAAGCTGCTTTAGTCTTTCCTGTGTATTGGTGACACTTGAAACAGCCCAGGTTTAATGTGGGCTTCAGGCCACTCCTGAGCAAACTTGGGAAGAACTCCAATTTGACGCCTCATCAGCATCTCTAAGCACCTGCCACTCGCAGAGAACTGATATCTCCATCAAGTTATGAATCCTGAGGGCAAACTGTAAAGACCACGCAGACTCATGCTGGAAAAAGACATAGTTATTATTTTCAACTGAAAACGAACTTTCCAGTTGTTGTCGACCGCTCCTTAGAATACTTACTGACTTTAACAAGGTGTTCTTAGATATTAAAATGTCATACCAGAATCAAATCATCAGTGTCTGCTAGCAGTTTAATGTATGCACCTCCACAATCAATACCATCTTGAAAATTTACTTCATATCTAAATGGAGGGAAAAAGAACCACACTGCTGATAAATAAAAGTTACTGTTTTTCTTTAAAGTATAACGAATTACTCTCAATTCTTTTAAGCAGAATACTTCACATTACTGCCAAGCTCATCCATACAAAGAATATCTACAACTTCTAGGAAGTGAGCAGATATGCTCACCTAATACGTCAAGTCATGATGTTAAAATAGGAAAGTATGTCCAAATAATTACAACCAACCAGAGAAAAACCAACCACCTCATTTACATAATTTTCTCAAAGTATTAGGGGGAAGATGAGAGAGTTTTAACTAAACTGCAACGGGAAACCCCAAATTTTGATGAGGAAAGTTCTCCCTATATTCTCCTCGCTGGAACTGGGTATCAAACCCAGGGGCTCCTTCAAGCTGGGTAAGTACTCTACGACTGAGCCAATCCCCAGCCTCCCTTTTCTGTGTTCTCTTAGCTACAACAGGTTTCTCAGAAACTGCTGATAATATTGGTGATTCGGAACCCACTACTAACTTTTATTTTAATTCAACGACGCCTAAACCATGCTCAATAGTTTGAATTTATTGAATTAGATTTCCACTCCATAACTTAGGGTATTTCACACCAAAATAGCCACGAGAAAAGTGAAAGTCCCGCTGTCAGTGTGACAGGTAAACACCTAAGTCTCTCATAGATTTACAACATCCTAGAAGTCTCGGCCAAATCTTTCTATTTTAGGCTGTTTTTAAAGAAATAGTATTGCTAAAATAATAAGATATAAGCTTAGGTGTCTGATAGATTACAAATCATATGTGAAAAAAAATCCATGAAGTAGTTGTCAAAGTGAAAAACAGTTTAAAAAAAAATGAAAAAAGTTTTTCTTTTTACGTGAAGTGAAACAGAGAGATGAAAACTAACGAAACTGCATACAATGCTGATTATTTATAAATGACTATAGTTTTAAATGTTTCCAGCAACTTCAGGGACAAGATGAAAAAATAAAAAAGCAGCCGGGCGATGGTGGCGCACGCCTTTAATCCCAGCACTCGGGAGGCAGAGGCAGGCGGATCTCTGTGAGTTCGAGACCAGCCTGGTCTACGGAGCTAGTTCCAGGACAGGCTCCAAAGCCACAGAGAAACCCTGTCTCGATAAACCAAAAATAAATAAATAAATAAATAAATAAATAAATAAATAAATAAATAAATAAATAGATAAATAAGCATACAGAACCTTCCAGCTTAAACCCAATTGGTATACACATTTAAATCAAAAAGAGAGAAAAGGGAAAGGAAGGAAGAAGACTGTGAGTGGTCTGCATAGCTTGCAAGCCTGCGGGCGCCATTCCCGCCTGACTCCTTCCAGGCTGTCCGCAGGAGGGCTCCGGGCACAGACTCTCAAGTGGGAAAGCCCTAAACTGCTTCTAAATTCTTCCACCTGCCCCACTGCCCCCTGTGTGAGCACAAATCATTTAATAAGCCTTGGATCTGTTTGCTCACCTATGATACGGGACGTAGCCCTCACCCTTAAAGAACTTACAGGTATCTCCATGACAGGGAAACAAAGGCTCAAACACATCACATTCTGTTAAGGAACTTAAAAACAATTTAAAAAAGTTTCAAAATCAAGGAAAATGTGTTTCTCTGAACGCATATGTTTCACTTAACACACAGCTTGACAGTTTCTTCACGGGCTCATATTTCTGAAGATGAAAATGGAAGAAACGATGCCTGGTCTGGCTTAAAGGTTGCCATTTTCAGGAAAATTAAATAGAAAAGATTACTGTATTCCAGGGGCCTCCAGGAAGTGCAGACGCTAGAGGAACACCACAAACTCGCTCTATAGACAGGAATGTGGCTTTGCTGTCCTGTCATGCTGAGGCTCAGTCACTGTTCATTTCTTATCCTGCAAGCTTTCTATTTCTGAACATTAGCTCTGCAGGGCCTGCCTGCCTCTCAGATACTTGGGAGGTGGAGACAAGGAGGACCCTGAAGTGACGTCCAGACAGGGCAACTTGGTGAGACCTTGTTGCAAAATAAAAAGTACAACCGGGGCAAGGATCTAGAGGCAGAGAATTGCTTTCCATTCCCAGAGCCATTAGAAACAAACCCACAAACAAATCGGACATTAACTTGCTAGCATAAATCATACACAGTGGACTGGGGGGACAGCAAAACGTCTGTCATCATACAAGGAGACTGCTGCTAGATGTCCAGCCAACAGGAAACCGAGAACACAAACACAGTATCTGTGTAAGTCGGATTTCTCAGGAGTATCATTTACCAAACAGTCTACGAAACAGTTAATGGGAGAAAACAAACTTAGATGGTCAGACATACATGGGGAAAACAATATTAAAGCAACAGATGGTTTTTATATGTAGAACTTCTTAAAATCTTTCATGGGCTAACATGCTTTCTTCTTAGGCTAGGCCATCTCTAATTTTCCAAAGCTATTTGATCACACAGCACATACAAGCTGGACATTTCTCTGAGACTCATGCATGAACTTTACCTGCTGGGTATCCCTGTCTAAAATCTGAAATGCTCTAAAATCCAAAGCACTTTGAGTCACACTTGGGCAACCAAACTATTTCAAATTTCAGAGCACTAGATAGTTCTAAGTGCTTTGAGGACTGAGAGAAATTTAAAACAAATAAAAAACACAGAAAAATTGCTAATTTATTGGAGTTTTTGAGGTAGAGTGTGGAGCATACTAAAGACACAATAGAGGTACAAAACGGAGAGCTGAGACAGCCCCAGGAAGGGTAGAAGCAGACAGCATCCAGCATCCCATCCCTCCAGCCTAGACCAACTTTAAATCCAAATAGGCTTCAGGAAGTGGAGAACTGGCCAGTGGGAGGCTTCAACAATGCCAGCTAATGCTATGGGCACTGACCTATTTGCTACAGAGGAAGCCCACATGCAGCCTTCACAACCCCAGCTCAGCGTAGGTAACTGCCGAGAAACCCACACCAATAAATTACCCTTTTAAAAAAAATGCCCAACTCGTACAGTGCCAGGCCCCGCCCAGACTCCCGATGAATGGCTCCATTCTAGAACTTGCCCACCTGTGGTCCCACAAAGCAGCTGAGCAATTCCAGTTCCATACCCATCCACCCTCATCCTGGAAAACAGAAAAAAATCCTGCCTTAAACAGATTGGCCCACCAAGGCTCCAAAAAAGAAGCTGAGGCAAATCAACCCGCAGACCCTGGAAGGATCTGGACATCCGCATCCACTTAGAGCACCTGCCTCAGTCCACCAATGTCCTGCCAAGGAAGGCAGTGGCCAAGCCTGGACACTGGTGAGCATCTGCCACCATAACCGAGAACATCCACTGCATCCTCTCAGGCCCTCTAGACTAGAGACTGCCTGACCTTCAGCTGTTCAACACGGCCCGTGCTATGGCCCCAGAAATCAATGTGTTCTCTGTCCCTACTGCTGAGAGTGATACACCATGCCACCCTGGATCATCTGGAGCATCTCCACACCCACTAAAAAAACAAAACAAAACAAAAACAAAACTTGCTCCATCTGAAAGAGCTCCATACACGCTGACAGTGACCTTACAAACCCCAGCCACCTAAGTCATTGAGACACCTGCAACCACTGGTTTTATAGCTAAAGATGCTACATGACACCACACAACTGTGCGCATGTGGAACTAAAGCCAGGGTGGCCTACCCAACCAGCATCTAGGATTCATTGCTAGGAAGATGCAGTTTACTACAAAAGCCGCTGTGTGGAGGCAGCCGACCTGAATTCTAGAGGCTCAGAGGACTCCAGGGAAATCCACCTGGAGAAAACTGTCTGAAACACATGATTCTTCAAGTCTGAAACATCTCAAGAGGAATTTCATGAAACCATGAGAGAAAGGCACTGTGCACGCTGGGAAGCAGATGCTGTAGGGAAAACCGCACAGGCCCGAAAAGCAAACGGGATGGAGAACTCACGGAGGTTACAAAACCAAAAGCTAAAGATGCAATCAAGAACACCTTAACCAGCAGAGCTAGTCTTTCAAAACAAAGGGAAGAGAATCACTCCCTAGGGCAAACAAAACCTCTGTCAATTCAGCACCAACAGACCAAGCCTTACAAGAAATTCAGAAGGGAATCCTACTTTGGAGGCAAAAGGACAATAGTGACCAACAGAGAAGCACATTAAAACATAAAACTCAGACCACACACAGACACAGACATACACACACACACACACATTTAAATAATCAGAGATGAACAATAAGAGAGAAGTCAAACAACAAAAAAATTACAAAACAAAAATGTATTGACAAAATTAGAAAAACCCTGGTAACAATAGCCATGAATAGCAACAATTTAAACTCCTCAAAAAAATGTTAGACTTGCTGAGTAAATTTAGGAAAAGTGAACTAAACAAGCAAACAAACAACATCAAAACCCCTAAAACACAAGAAGAGGAGCCAACCATTGTTCACATATGAAGAGGTTCACAGAGGTGGGACACAAAAAGATTTACCATTCATCAGGAAGAGGACAGCTCTGCTCACGTCAGGCAGAGGGGACTTGGAAAGGAAACAATTACTGTACCGACAAAGGGGTCAGTAAGAGGGGATGAAATCCCAAGCAGCGCGGGTGAGAACTGGAGACTTCAGCACCACGTGTGTACAGAAAACACAGCTAGATTACAAGGAGAACCAGTAATTGTGGTAAACTCCTACATCCCCCAATTTAACAATGAACAGATCATGTAAGCAAACAGTCACTGGATTTAAACTATTCCAGACCAACCAACAGTTACAGAGTGCATCCCCCAGCACCTGCAGAAACACATTCTACCTAGTAGGACCTAGGGCTTCCTCCAGGAGAGACAACATGCTAATACAAAAGAAGTCACACAAATTAGAAATAACTATTAATCAATTAATGTTTGGGCTGTATGAAATATTCCGGAGCAAAAAGAAAAAAAAATTTCAAAAGTCCTATTAAAAATATACGCGCAATTTTAATCCCAGCACTCAGGATACAGAGGCGGGTAGATATCTGAGTGCAAGGCCAGCCTGGTCTACAGAGTGAGTTCTAGGTCAGCCAGGGCTGCACAGAGAAACCCTGTCTCAGAAAACAAAGAAATGCTAGGCTTACACAGACATTTCTCAAAAATACCTGAACAACAGTATAGTAAAAGGCATGCACGGTCATAAACCACATAAAACACAGCAAAACCTTACCCCAGGCGGAAAGACTTTAATGAAAACAAAAACCAAATCCCCAACCATCAACCAAAAAACCCCAAACAAACAAAAAACACCCTAAAACAAACAAATAAAACTGCTTACGATGTCAAACAGGGCAATTTTACATATTGATGGTTGAACGAAATATTAATACAGCCACTATGAGAAACGGCACTAGATTTCTCAAGTGAAAGCCAGAAGTGCACTGGAGCCAACACTCCCAGGACTCAGTGCGTGAGATGGCTGCATGCCCAGCTTTCACTCAGCACCATATTCTCTATGGGCACAATGCAGAATTAACTGAGGTGACCGCAGATGTTTGGATAAGGAGGAGGTGGTCCATACACTCAACAGAGTACTGCTCAGTTACTTAAAAAGATTAAACTTTTATTCACAGGGACATGGCTGGGACCATGGGACATCACATTGAGTAAAATAATCCCGGCAAAAAACCCTAAGATATATAACATGGTCTTACTCCTTTCGGAAGTAAAATATTGATTTTATAGAAGTGAAAAGGAGTTGAGGAAGGAAAGAGGGAAGATGAAGATCAAGGACTCAAACACACTCAGAGAAGGAGGGGGTCTAGAGAACACTCAGGAGGAGGAGGGGGGACTACAGAACACTCAGGAAGAGGAGGAGGACTACAGAACACTCAGGAGGAGGAGGAGGGGGAGTACAGAACACTCAGGAGGAGGAGGAGGAGGGGGACTACAGAGCACTCAGGAGGAGGAGGAGGGGGACTACAGAGCACTCAGGAGGAGGAGGAGGAGGAGGAGGAGGAGGAGGAGGAGGGAGACTACAGACCACTCAGGAGGAGGAGGAGGGGGGACTACAGAACACTCAGGAGGAGGAGGAGGAGGGAGACTACAGAACACTCAGGAGGAGGAGGAGGAGGGAGGACTACAGACCACTCAGGAGGAGGAGGAGGGGGACTACAGAACACTCAGGAGGAGTGTTCCACAAAGGCAGGCAACTATAGAAATCTTCTTCCAGAAAGACCCAGAAGGAAGGTCAAGACACAAAGATGTGATAAGCATTTAAAGAGACAGAAAGGTGAATTTCCATTACACAGTGACTGTAGCAGTCAAAGCATTTCAGGTCAGATTAGGCGTGCTCCACACAAACATGTTCGATATGTACTGACATGTTTTGACATGTATTGACATGTACACAAACTGCAAAAGGCACCATAAAGTTCAGCAAAAATCAAGTGCCAATTAAAGCATTTAACATAAAATATTTTCATTTCGGCCCATTTGACTACTTTTTGTTTCTTGATCCTCTTTAAATTTTCAAAACAATCATTTCACAGTTGTTTTGGAAATTTTTAGATATATTTTTCTGTTTGTGTTTTATTTGGCAGACATTTTCTTAGCAGTGACTCACTCCATTTATCCCTGACAACTTGAATTTCGTATTTGTTTTCTGCACACCCCTTCCCAAATGGACAGTGCATTCATAAAGTGATGCTCCATACGCCTAACTTCCTAACTTTTCAGAAACTGAGAGTAACGCTGCTTTAAAGCCTCAAGGAAGGGTGGGGAGATGGCTCAGTAGTTAAAGTGCTTGACACCCAAGCGTTAGGACCAGAGTTCAAATCTCCAGAACTCATGTAAAATACTTAATAAATACGGAGGCCAGCCTCAGAACGTGGAGGCAGGGGATTCACAGGGCAGGCTGGCTAGGGAGACATGTTGCAGATCGAGAGACTCTGTCTCAGAGAATAAGGTGAAATTGCATCAAGGACGAGGCCAGCATCAACCTCAGGCTCCACAGGCATACGCATACACATACCTACGATTGCACTCAATACCCCTGCCCCTCCCCCTGCCTCTGCCACCTGCACACACACCACAGAGAGGGAAAAAAGTCAAAGAAAAAAATTACCAGCAAAGCCAAAATCAGACCAAATCCTAATTAGTGGTAAATTATACTAATGTGGATACTGGTCCCAAGTATTTGTAATGTTATTTTTGTTAGTTCAGTTAGCAGGGAAGCCCTCCTTGTCTTTACATAGTACGGAATGGCCACTGAACTGGGTTCATCTAGACTAGAGTTTAATTCCAGGAAGGAAGGCTGCTCACTGCATGGGCAGAGAACTGAGGGTCTGGAGGCCTGGTAGACACCACTGCTATTTCCGTAGGAGACATTGACCTGGGGCAGTTTCAGGCACAATGTGGCTCGCCAGTAACATGTGCATAGTTCCCTCCTTTTATGAACTGGATAGGGAAGTTTTCAGAGCTTCATTTTGGCTTTACAGCACTGCAGAAGAGAGACCTGGGGCAGTGCACTTGCAAACCACCTGGCTGATGGCAGTGCAGGGGAAGAGGAGGTCTCTGGCAGTGTGGGGCTTTGTGGGAAGACTCCGATGTACAGACAGGGTTTCCTCCTAGAATCAATCTGCAGCCTTGAGTGGCTAGGCGTGAACAGGCCATAAACTGGCCATGCTTATGGTTCTGTTCTGAATGTCCTGAGGACTACTCTATCAGCAAGGAACTAGAAAAACCAAGATAAAGGTGTGACTTCACCATCCTTTGTGGTGACAGAATTGTGCTTTCAGGTCGTGCTATGCGTAGTTTATCACTAAGCTGTTTGTCCCCCCAGAGACCAGGGTGTGGTTGTGGGTGTGTGCATTTGTATACAGTCCTAGAAAGGGAAATGCGGATATTTTTTTGTACATAGCAGAAAAACCTAACATACATTCAGGTGCCGAATTATATCAAACTAATACCAATGAAAAAGTCGTAAGACTTACTGAACTATCAAAGGTCTATCAGAGAAAATAAAGGGTTTCTCGAGGACGGCAGATATCGCATGGTGCTTGGCCTTAGACTTCAGAACCAGCCCTCGGTCGCCGGGCACTTGGTCTGCCTTCAGCTCCTCTATTTCCCATCTTCCTAAAGGAGAAAGTGGAGTAAGTGAATGGAAACAGAAGACGCACAGATGACCTCCCAGCGGTCCTGAGCAGTGATCTTTCCCATGAAAACTAACTACAGAAAAATAAAATCAAATAATGCATCAGGAAATAATATCTGCGGTTTGTATTTCCCTTCCTTCCCCCCCTTCCTCCTCCTCATTTCCCTTTTCATCTTTCCCTCACCCCCACCTCTCACTCCCCCACCCCATCTCTGTCGTCTCACCCTTTCTCTTCCTTTCTCTCCCTCCTCCTTTACTTCCCACCCCTCCCCTTTTCTTTTCCTTGCCATATTCAGAAACTGGTTTCATTTCGTTAGCCTCAACTCGGAAGACTAATAAAGAACATGGCAGGTACACTTCTAAAATGGATGCAATTAGGTTTTCTTGACGTACTTTCAATAAAACAAATGATAAAATACAGTTTGTCTCGTAAGGTCTGTGAATGCTGACTTTTAAAAAGCAGTGTGTAAAAGCAAGCGCCCTTCCTGTCCAAGCCAAGTGCACCCTTTTGACCACGAGCAAAGTTTGCCTTCTCAAACACTTAAAATAAGATGGAAAAAACACACAAAAAATATGATGAGCTATTTAAAAACCCCTATGAGATTAGCTGAGCAGTCTGCCCCAGGGTCGAGCTAACCGACGAGAAAACGCAGGCAACACTTCAAGCATCTTCATGGCAGCTGCTGCAGGTACTTCAACCGCGCTGGAAAACTATGTCACCAGACAAACCCCGCCCCGGTTAAGTCACTCAGAAAGCAGCAGCACCCCAGAGAAGCACTAAGCCAGCCAGTAACAAAGCCCAGCTGGGGCTCTGGACTGGGAGTTCAGCCTTTGGATCTGAGTGTTCTTGCCTTGAGACCATGTGGCTACGCAGCCGGGCTGACTTGAGTCCCAGAGTTCTGTGTTGGACATCACTCTGTTCTCTTTTAAAATAGGGGGGAAATCAACTTATGTTAATTTCAAAATTAGATGTTTGAAAATTATGCATGTTTGATGGAGGACTCTCATTGGTTAATAAAGAAACTGCCTTGGCTTTTTGATAGGGCAGGATTTAGATAGGTGGAGTAGACAGAACAGAATGCTGGGAAGAAGGGAAGTTAGTCAGACGCCATGCCTCTCCTCTCTGAGACAGACACCATGGAGCCAGCTGCCAGGTCAGACTGCTGAATCTTTCCTGGTAAGCCACCACCTCATGGTGCTACACACATTACTAAATATGGGTTAAAGCAAGATGTGAGAATTAGCTAATAAGAGGCTGAAACTAATGGGTCAGGCAGTGTTTAAATGAATACAGTTTATGTGTTGTTATTTCTGGGGCATAAGCTAGCCAGGCTTCCAGGAGCTGGGCGGCAGGACGCAGCCCGCTGCTCCTCACTACAGATGTTTGTTCCAGCTAAGCTCAGTTCAGCAAAAGATGTTGATTTTGCTATGATACTTCAACTCACAGTGATTTTTATGGGCACCAATTAAATCACTAATGCTCGAGACTGCTTTTTTCTTTCTAAAAACAATGCAACTGCCACAACTCTTATGATCAAAGCAGCTTGAGTTTAGTCTGTCGTTTTGTACGGACTTTTGGGATTTAAAAAGAAATCTTCAAGACTTTCGAGAGTAACACATTGTACACATCTGTGATCACATCCTACTCAGAGAGCTCAGGCCGGGGAGCGCATGACTGAGGGCAACCTGGGGGCATAGTAAGACCCATCTTAAAAAGAAAAGCTCGCAGGTCTCCCTAAAACACACCCCCATCTTATGGTTTTATAGAGCAAACATTTGGCTTGGTTTTTCTTTAAAAAACAAAAAAAGGAAGAAGACTGTATAAAGTGCTTAAAGTGCTTAAACACAGTTGCTTAAAACAAACATTCTGGTTTTTAATGATGCTGGGTTTGTTGGATCGTTTTTAGCAGTGTATTCCCTAGATTCATTGTTTCTTTGAGGGGAGCAGCTCTGTAAACAGCTTTAGATTGGCCTTCACATGGTTCCATGTGGCGTGTACACACGTGTGGTGGCCAGAGGGAGTTGCTGGGATGGAGGACAGTTTGTGTAGATGAAGGCAGGCACAGCCAACATCTTACACAATCACGGAAGCTGAGAGAAGGAAACTGACAACGGAGGTCTATGGCACGTGCTCCCATGGACTGACTGACTGCTGAGTCTGAGTTCTAGCCGTATGCTTGTGTGGGAGGTCCTCCTAGAGAGCAGACCCTGCCCCCCGCCCCCGTCCCCTGCAGCACAGGACAGACACATGATGCTTGAGGAGGCTGCTTCTAAACCAGAAGGCAGACAGTCCTTCTGTCATTCTCCAAGGTAGCCTTTCTAGGGAAGAAAATATGACCCTGAAAGACACTTCCACAGCCAAGCCTGAAGACAGCCCCACCAGGGACCCTGTGGCAGAGGTCATAATCCACCTCTGCTCTTGATCTATGAGTGCCCAGGCTCAAGGTCAGACATCCACAACAGCACTGTGGAAGCTAACCCCCTGGGGTCAAAGTCCAGCTAGATTTAAGAGTCAGAAACTGGCTCAATCGGGCAATTCCTGCAACACTAAAGAGGAACAGTGTGAAAAATCGAACATTGCATTGTGAGGGCCAAGTGGCCCTTGTGACCAGCATAATTTAACAAAAATATAATCTCAAAAGCTAGTGAATATGGGCTATTGTTATCTAATATTTAAATAAGTGTTTTACCGTCATATATGGAAATTTCTGAATCCATATCATCCTTCTTTGCTTTTGATAGGACCCACCTGTAGAAAAGGTGAAGACAGATATTTGCCATTAAAATAAGATATGCAATTTATAGATAAAATGAATGTAAAAATTCAAGGTATTACCCAACACAATCAGTTTTCATTCAAAATGAATTAATGTCAAGAAGTTAGGCAGTTAATCTAGTCTTTTCATCCTCCCAGGAGGACTGGAATCTGTTCTTCCATATCGGTGTGGGAGTAAGCTCAGTCTCGGAGTGGGAAATGGAATGGAGCACATAGCTAACGACTAGCAGAGGCTCTGGAGCATTCTAGCCAGTGGTGTTAACCGGCACAGATAGGCCCACCATTGCTGTGACTGCAACAGAAGCTCGTGAACAGCCACTGTTAAGTCTGCCCTAGAGAACGAGGAAATGCTGTGTGTTTTCTTTGCATTGCGAATTTGCGTCTCTCTTTCTATAAATACATAGCTTAAAATTATTCTGCCAAGGCACAGGGGAGCCATTCTCAGAGACTAATAGCTTCAGGAAACCCGTTGAGTGGAAGAAAATGCTCTCTTACAGGAGTACTCACCCAGCCAGCCTCCCACTGTCAAATGTTTCTGTAAAGTAGACTTCTCCTATAGGTTGAGGTGTCTTATATTTAATAGTCTAGAAAAGAGATTTTTTAAAGCCAAAGTTATTCATTTTTGCAAGTATCTGAAGTCATCCCAACAGTTCAGAACCTAGTACACGGTGCACATTGACAGTAGAGACTCCAGGTGGCGCGGGCTCTTGTTGCAAAGCTTGTGTCTTAGTGGTGTCATGATGACACCTGCCACTTTGTACAACTGGTGTCTGGTAAAATAATGTTGGGTGTTTTTTTTCCCGCTTCTTGTCATCTCACCAAATACACTTATGAGGGGTTAGCACACGTGTCCATGTTTTAAAGATTCAACTTTTAAAGACCCCTGTAACAGAGTATTTTCTCCAGATGTTGGTTTATTAAACATTACTTTGTAGATTATAGAACTAGGTTTCAAAAGAAATACCTTTGCGGAGATTGAAATTTAAAGGGGAACCAAAATATTCACGACAAACAAGTAGTAACACTTATATTTGCATATTAAAAACCCACTGAAGATGAGATAAAGCAATGGAATCTCTGAGAACTTCCTATTTATCTCTGGGCCCTTCAAACAGAGGCTAGCATGAAAGGAGAGTAGCTTCTGGTCATCGCAGGATTACATGTGAATACACTCAGCGTGGAGGCTCCAGATGGTTCAAGTAGATGAACCAAAACCTCTGTAAAGTTCCTGGCTCCTGCCAGTCACCACCTCAGGACATACATCTTGAGAGCTAAGGCAGGGTCCTGGCTCTGCCCCACTGGAGCCACCTTGTCACTTCTGCCTTTAAGATCCGTCTTCCTTGTGTGTACCTTCTACCCAATAAAAGCCACTTCTTTACTTATTGAAGAACCACAAGTTATGGTACCTCCCATTTTGTCTGGAAAAGTCTGATATCGTTAGAACTAGAACTAAAGGCCTTTGCCTTCGCTAAAGGACTCGGTCCTCTTCAACCAGCAAGCCCTCCCAGACTCACTGAGCACAACTGGGGCAGGTGTCAAACAATTTTTGCTGTAGGCACTTGAAGGACTGACGAAAACACAACATTTTCCTACGCACTGAGAAGACTGACCCTGTCAGGAGGAAGGGGGTGTGTCTAGAGAGACCTGTCACTCCTATGAGTGAGCTTACAACTCATGTCTCAGCCGTCTTACCCCTGAGGAAGGCTCATCTTCTTTCGTATCACTCTCTTCTGAATTCTCACTGGCGTCTTCCACCTCCACACCATCATTCATAAATTCTGCATTGACAGTGATGATCAGAAGACCCAAGCACAGTCCAACACCTTGGAAACGCATATTGACTACCTGTGAAATTAAAGCAGCCAGTGAAAAGTCAGGCATGGATGCCGTGTGGTAAGAAACATAGGAAGAATCAATTTCTCCTTTATTCTGGGAATAAAGCTAGAGTCTGCTTACATCTAAACACCAAAAACTAAGGGATCTTTACATTTAACATAATAGTGTTTTGCTAAAAATCAAATTCCACGCTGTAGCAAGTTGTCTGCCAGGAACCACACTCTTCTAAACCCATTGTTTCTATAATTCCATGGTCATCACAAAATTATCTGACCACAGGTCTCTTCAGACACTGCATAACTGCTGTCCCTTCCTCTAGGAAAAATGCCAAATGCAACCTGCTGTCCTCTTAGCAGAAAGACTTGATTTGTGTAATTATGTTCTCACACACTCTCATTAGCATATGCTAATTCAAGATCTCCCCCTTGGTGCCAACAGACTTTTGAGTACTGTTGGCACCAAGACAGTTATGAGTCATTGATTCAAAAGCAGAGTTAAGAGTCATTGATTCAAAAGCGGACATACAATAACACATCATCATCATGTATGCTACTCTTTCCTCAAAGCTAACATCAACATGGGAACATTTTTAAAGTAGAGTCTTAGAACTCTAAAACTTTGCAGACAATAGACAGCTAGGGACATATATGGGACCACTTAAGAAAGACGGAGCAGACAGTGACGGTAGTACAGTCACCAGAATTGTTATTATCAACTACTGAAACCACATAAATGGGAGAAACTGGAATCCTCACACATTGTTGAAGTGTGTCAAGGTACCATACCAACAGAGGTGGTAAATAATGTGGCAGGTTTCAACATAACCCAGGGATTCCACTCAAGGATAGCCAAAATAAAACTTATATCCTTACAGATACTCAGAAACAAGTCATGAAATACACTCCTTGCATCAACTCAAATGTAGAGCTATTCAAATGTCCATCAACTCATGAGTGCACAGACGTAAATTGAAACATGTGAGCCATGGAAAAACATCCAGCAACAGAAAAAAGACAGAACACTCACACAGGGATGCACGAATGCAGAACTATTATGCCTAGGGAAAAGCCAGCTAGGGAAACTGTTACCCCATTTCATCTTAGGGAAATGAGAAAATGAGAACTTGCAAACAGATGAGACACCAGCTAGATCAGGCTTGGGGGCAGCTAAAGGGCACTTAGGGCGATGAAATATCCAATATTGGAATTTGGTAATGGTTACCCAATTCTAAATATAATTACACATAATAAGTTAAACTTGATAGTATACAAATTATATATCATTAAAACAGTTTATAAGACATCACAGAAAGCATTATTTTACCTAGCTAGTTGAACTGACACAAAACTTTAGCTTAATGTCTGGGCCAGATAAGATTGATTTCTCCTAAGGGTTGAGTGTATACTTTGAAAATGTACATTTTCAAAACCACTAAACAGAAATCTACCTTAATAGGTGCTTTCTGTATTCAGGTACTGCCATCTTTATGGAGAGACAACACACACGGGTAAATAAATGTGAAAAATTTTAAAGAGTATCAATATGACTTTAGAATTTTGTGGATGGTAGTATTGCCCACTTGATAGAACCTAGACTCATGCAAAGGAGAGCTTCTGGGCAGGCCTGCTCATGGGGATTTCTAGCATGTGTTGATTGAGGTATGAAGACTCATTCTTAGTGAATGGGCTGGGGCCCCAAACTGGAAGGAAAAGGAGAAAGTGAGCTGAGCACCAGTGTCCATCTCTCTCTTTTTCCTGACTGCAGGCTCCTCTCTTGCTGCCATGCCTTCTCAGCACACGGACTGTTGCCCTGCAGACTGTAAGCCTTCTCTCCTTAAGTTGCATTTATCTAGCATTATGTCTCACAACAAGAGAATTAATAAAGGGGATATACACCTGATCACTTGATCATATGACAATTCGGTTTTAAATTTCTGAGAAGCTTCCGCAGTATTTCCCACAATGCCTGTGCCCAGGGATCCAGGGCTATCTGTGCCTCCCCAGCACAGGACTTGAGGCTGTCACCACCACGCTCTGTTGTCGTCCTGTATATACTTTTTGCTTCTTCCTGTGAAAGCTATCTGAGGATTCCTGAACTTTAGAGTTCAGAGGTCATTCTTCAGTTCTGTGGAATTATTCACTCTCAAAGATGACTCAATACCTTCTTTAATTTGAACTTGCTCTTTCCTCTGAGATGAACTATGCTTACTGTGCCCATCACGATGGCCCGAGAACCTGTGTTAATCCCCAGGACCCACAGCAGAGAGAACTGATTTCCCAAAGCTGGTCTCTGACCGCCACACACGTGCCAAGTGTTCGACCACTCCACCCACAAATAAATGTAATTTTTAGTTTTGATTTTTGAGACAGGATCTCTCTGTTTAATCCTTGCTGTCCTAGAACTTAATATGTAGACCAAGCTGGCCTCAAAATCACAGAGATCCGCCTGCCTCTGCCTCCTGAGTGCTGGGATTAGGGGTGTGCACCGCTGTGCCTGGTTTATTTCCCTTTTCTGTAACATCACCTCTAGTCAGCCAAAGCTGACTACATGTATGGACTTGGGCTGGGAAGGAGTCCACCAGAAAGCAAAGCAGAACTGACGAGTACAGCACCATGAGTCCCCGGGGTCTCTGGTAACCAAGCTCATTAGGAGGACGTTTGGGAAATGAAAGAACACATTTTCATGCCTCAGCCATTGTTAGGGACATGACCTCCCTGACAGATATTCCTAGCTGTCACTGTGTCCCTTCCACTCTCGTTAACCTTCATAACCAACCCCTGCCTTCTTGCGAGCCTGGCGTTTCCTAGCAACAATTCTTAACCTGGACCATGCTTAAACCATTGTCAGTAGTTCTTAGCATAGATCGCCTCTTCCAAGACTGAGTCTTCATTCTGAGTATTCGCCTACATATTGTTTTTTAGAAATTACTAGTTTCTTATTTTAATAATTATAGTCATTTACCAAGAAAACATTACTTTTTAAAACATATATGCACAAAACTCTATGGAAGCTAATTTTGTTTAGAAAATTAAATGAAAATATTTAATAATATATTTAAATTAAAAATACTACTGGATTTAAAAAATCTGATTTACATTAAACTATAAATAGTATGTACTTCCAATGCCCCAATTTCTCTATTATCAGTCCATCAACAAAAATGGATACAGAGAATCAATGAAATTAAAAAAGATATCATAAGTTAAAGAGCAATAAGTAGAATTATCAAAATCTATAGACCATTCTACCCAAAACACAAATTAATATACATTTTACTCTGTAGCATGTGGTAACTCTTCTAAAATAGATATCTTCCCTATGCCCAGACACAAATGAATCTTTAAAACAACAAAAAGATTGAAATCAGTTCTTATATCATTTCTAGCTATAATACAATAAAAATTAAAATTGAGAAAATACTCTAGACAATATAGAATCATGGGGTTTAAACAACTCATCTCTATATTGAATGGGTCAATATAGAAGTCAATAAAACATTAAAAAATTTCAAGAATTAGGTTAAAATTAAAACACAGCAAAATGAAACCTCTGCGACATATTGAAAGTTGTACTATGTGGAAAATTTATAATTCTGAGTGCTTATATTGAAAAATCAAAGAGCATGAAATAAATTGCTTAATGATACAACTCAAAAAATTGTAAAACAATAATAAAGCAAATGCAAATGATGTAAGTGGCAAAAATAAAAGATATTGGAGCAGAAATTAATAAAATGGAAACAAGAGAAATGGATAAAATAAATAAAATAATCTTAGAGCTGGTTCTTTGAGTAGACGAAACCCACTGACAAAAAAATTAAGAAAGAAACAGCAGATTCAAAATATTATCACAAACACTAATGGAATTTAGAATACAATGAGGAGATACTTAAAAAAATCTATGCTTAAATAAGATGGTAAACATAAAATATACAGAAGAATTTTTAAATTAACCCAAACAATAAAAATTAAATCATAATGTCGGGAACCTAAACAGAAGGAACGTGAAGGGTGCGTTCACTCATGGAGACGGTGGGTCGCCTACATATTTTTTAAGACTTTGATTTTGTATACGTGTGCTTCTGCTGTGTTGTTATATAAACATATGTGTGGGTATCCGAGGAGGTCAGAGAAGAGCACTGATAATGCCCTGGAACTGGAGTTACGGGTTGTGAGTATCTGACATGGGTGCTGGGAACTGATTCCAGGGCCTCAGCAAGAGCAGTGTGTGTTCTTAACCACTGAGTCATCTCTCCAGCCCAGAACTTTCCCTTTTAATACACTCACACTCCCATAAATGGCTCTTCTCGTAACTGGGGACTTCTGCCTATGTTGAGGTCCTTAGCTGGCTGAGGTATCAGGCATGTTGGTGTACCTGGGGAGTGAGGGTGGAAACCTGACTCACGTGGCTTCAAAAGCTCGCTACAGAATTTCAGTAGCTGCTTCCTGGCCTTGCTGCCTTCACAGTGGCTAGCACTGCTGTCCAGAGGGCAATGGACCTGGGCAATCACTCTGGGCCTCTTCTCACTGGCGAAGTGAGAGGCTTGAGTGACCTGAGCTGAAGTCCTATCAAAGCCGACGAGTCCAGCTTTCTAATTACACAGTTAAGAAGGAAAATTATCAGGCTCTGAAAGAATGCTTGACACGATAGCACCCCTCAGCGCCTGCATATCCACCAACACATGCCGCCACCCTGACCAGACTAGAAAAGCACAGAGCACGGGGTCGACGCAACTAGATGATCACACCAACAGACGAGGACCAGAAAGCCGTCAAAATTACAGCTACCGAAAGGAGGGCTACCAGAGAGAGGTAAAAATTCCAGGGCGAGCAAGCAAGTAAATAAACATAAAACAAAACAAAACAAAACACCACGATTTACTATTTTATGCATCGAAAAGTTTCAATCTAAGTTAATCATGTTCCAAAATGTCTTCCCATTGAGAGTGTTGCTTCACCTAATTTGTCCGTTTCTGTTTTTACCTTCTGTCTCCAGCACCCAGCTTCCTAGCCATTTATTTTTTAACCCAAAAGAACTCTCTGCAGAGCCTCTCCCTCCTGGGTGGGGCAGATGCCACTTAAGTTCACTAAAGTCTCTGATTGATAGTAAACAGGCTTTAGATAATGACTTCAACACACTTAAGCTCCCTCCCCAGGGGCCCACGCTAGGCTCCACCCAAGTGTCTAGGTAGCCGCCAGGACTCTCTGGCCACCTTCACCGGATGGTGGCGGTGTGTGTGATGGTGGTGGTGGGGTCCTTTAGGCTTCGCAGAGATGGGTTGCACAGAAGTGGGCTGCTTATGAGGAGCCCAAGTTGGTTTTGTTTGCGTTTTCTAGAAAAGTGCGAAGAACTCTCCTGGGAGCGTGGCCAGGGCTCCGTGGAACGGGGCCACAGTGGCAACCGCTGGGATAACGGACTCCAGGGACTCCAGGCTGAGCAGGACACCCGGCCTTCCCCCGCGTCGACGCAGCAGGTGGGGGACCCAAGGGACTCGAAGTGGGGCTCCCTCCATCCAGGGCTGATCTCTGTCCCGGAGGCTGGGAGAGCCCAACTAGACAAGAGCTCGCTGCACCTCCATCCTTGAACTCAACCTCCAACCTCACCTGGCTGCACCCAGTTGAACCTTCTAGTTTCAGAACCGGACGCGGCCTGGGCATCCGGACGCGATTCCTCACCCCAGCCCCGCAGATCACACACCTGTCCTGCGGGCTTGTGTCCGGCAGCGGCAGCTCAGGTGTCCGACTGGCCGCTACTCGGTCCCCGGCGTCTCCCTAGACGGATCCTGGCGGCAGCCGCCCAGCAGCGACTGCTAACTGCGCATGCGCGAGCGGCAGCCCAGGAGGATGTTGTGGATGCTCCGGTGCGCGAGCCTCCTGCTCAACCGCCGCCAAGGACCCAGCAGCCGCTTGGCGACCCCGGGGAGCAGTGCTCCCTACGTCATTAGCTCTCTGGAGTTGAAGCTCTGCAGACCTGTTCTACGTGCCGCGCCTTAGTTGGCTCCTAGGTGGATGGGATGGATGAATAGACGGATATAATTTTGTTTTCTTTTCCTTTCTTTTTTTCTCTTTTCTTTCTGGTTTTGTTCTGGGGGGGGGGGGGAGGGGGCGGTTGGGGTGGGCGGAGGGAGTCTTATCTAGCCCAGGCTGGTCTCAAACTACTGTGAAGCCAACGATGACCTAAAATTTCAGACCCTCTTTTCTCTACTTTCTGACTTTTGGAACACTGTACTGCTGGGGATGGAAGCCCGGTTGGTGTGTGCTAGGCAAGCTCTCTATCAGTTGAGCCACGTCCCTTGCTCCCTTAATTTTATTTCAATCACGGTTTTAGAAGATTGTCAAGACAGGTGTACCAAATTTCATATGGTACATTTTTTTTCTGTATTTCTCTATTTTAAAAGCTGAGTGCTCATGATTACCTGTCAGGAAACTTCCTATTTCACATGCGTCATGACACATTAAATGTTAACCTTATAAATTATATATTTTCATTCTGGCAGTATTAAGATCAATAATTTCCAGAGACACTTAACTGGCTTTATTAATTTTGTACATTCCTCGAAGGTGTTACCTGCTTTCTTTCCCTTCTGTGTGCTTCCAGTACTGTGTATTGTTTGTATCTAGTATTAATTTATGTGACCAGACTTTGAGTCTGTGTAAATGGCCTCTTTCTGTCCATCCGTGCTCAGCCTGCCCCCTTGATTTAGGATGTGTCAATCATGTTTGCTGTGGTTTCAGCACAGTAACTTTAACCCATTTTCATTCTCTATTAGGCACAAGAAACATAATTTTAAAAAAAAATGTATACATCTCCAGCCATGATTCCATCTTCTCTAAGCATGGCTTCATGGATTCTGACTTTATCTTATCACCTTGCTCAGTTACTGAAGCACCCAAATTGCCCTGGGTATAACGGAAGGGGGTGTCTTCAAGTCACTTCTGGTGGTCTCTAGACGTGATTCTATTTTAATTGGTTCTTTGGATTGTGTTTTGTATATACTTTGCCAACTTTGAGAACATGCAAACAAACACCCAAGGAACACAACAAATAAAGAATACCTCAGTTTGCAAAAGCTTTCTTGATCCCATCCCTAGCAACCACAGACTTTCTTGTGGGATCTGGTAGAAATGGAGCTTAAACAAGCTTTTTTTCCTGGCTCCCCTCCAGCCAGCATGACTGAGATTCATCTGCATGTCTGGACATAGGGTTTGCACCTCCTTACTGCCGTGTGGCTCCCGTTGTTCTGATGTGCAGCTGTTTACAAATCCACTTCTTAATGGACGTTTAGATTGCTTCCAGTTGAGAACTCTTGTGAATAAAGATGCTGGGGGCATTCTTAGACAAGTCTCCTCTTCAGGAGCTGGGAGCAGAATGGGTGAGATGCCTGGGGCGTCTGCTTAGGAAGATGCTTAGCTGCTTGTTACAATGTGACTGTGGGATCTTCAGTTCCTACCAGCAAATATGCAAGAGTCCTTGTTGCATCGCCACTGTTGAGCATGGTCAGTCTTTAATCTGAGCCGTTTGGGTGGCTGGTTAACATATCACATAGCTGTTTAAGCACTATGTAGTGGTCTCATGTCGTTCTAAATCTGTTCCGTCGGCTGAGTTGTCCTTCATTTTCACAAGCAGTGTAGGGAAGGACGTGCGTGTCAAGGTACCCATGTATTGCAACATCACCTTTTCTTTTCCTGCAGGGTCATGAACTTCCTATGAGGCTCTGCCCCTGAGTTCCACCTTCAGCCCCTTTCTTGTTTGTATGGAAGACATGTTGAATTTTTTAAATATCTCTTCAGCTTCTATGAAAGTAATAAAAAGATCTTTTACATACCTATTTATTTGATGGAATAAAAAGTTTCCCAATAGGTTCCCAAGGTTCATATACACTGGATGTCAATCCCGGGACTCAATTTGCTGTGGTTTTGGAGTACACGGACAGCTGATATTGTACTGATGAATTTTAGACCAGTTAGTATTTGCTGCTATATAGTGTGCATGAGATCATGATCCAGATTAGATATTATTACATTTACACTGTTAAAGAGTTTGGAAATTTGCTGTGATCTGAAACAATTCAGAAATAGTGGACTCTGTTTTTAAAACTTTGCCTTCCTTGTGGAGATCCTTGGGTTCAATACTCAGTGTCAGGAAATATATAATAAGCTAAATCCTCTTACATAATCATGTGATCACAGGGGTCGGTGATGCTTTGTGCTTTTTAAGTTTTCCATCAACTCTTCCCGCTTTCCCATGGAAACTGCCCGGCTTAAGCCACATGTCTGGCACCCATTTTGATGAACTATCTTTTTTTTTTTAAAAAAAATTACACATTTTATCTGGGATTATAGAGAAAAATATAATAAAACAACTCAAATGACTTCATGATTAAATGGCAAAGTAGCTACTAAAATCCACAAAACATCTATAAATGGATGTCAATGGTATTTTTTAAATATTTCAAAACCAAAAATCATCTTCTCAGGAAAAACAGCTGCCCAGATTTGAGCACCCATTATTTGCTCATACCTGTCATGGATCTGTCACAGAGTGGGAGGTGTTTAAGTTCCTAACCTCACACCATCTATCCACACCAATGGTAGTAGCAGGTGTCTGTTGGCGTCCAAAAGAGTCCACAGTAGCACAGAATGGAAGATAACAAAGGTTTACTTAACTGGGGATAAACTCACAGGAAGAGTAGCGATTCATAGTCCTCTGTGTGCACTGGGAACTGGAACCAAGAGCAGCCAAGAGGCCCACGCATGCTTTTCACCTGCATTTATAATACACGGGACCAAGCCCAATGTGGGCCGATATCTTAGAGGCTATTGGCTGAAGGGTCTCTGTCTCCTCTACCCAAGAATAAAAGACATTTACTATCACTATTGATATGCAAATAATGCTACATTGCTATGTACTTCAAAGACTCTGCTAAAACCTAAATCTGGAATGTTCCTCCAAAAGGTCCACTTGCTGCAGGTGTGTGAGGGGGGATTCCTGCAGGTGTCATACAGGGAAGCAAACCACACAAAGAGATGAAATGAAAACCTGGTGTGGATTGACTTTGTCAGCCTGGATCAGACTTTGGGGAGTCTAATGCCAGGCAGTTCATTGTAGGCATATTTGAACAGAATAGTGTTGGGGAGGCTGACCAATCCCTTGTCTGAGGGGCGTGGCCGCTCCAGGGCAAAAAATACCTTTAAAAGAACCAGGTTTGGGTAAGCTCCACCCTCTTGGTTCCCTGCTCTTCGCTGGAACCCTGGCTCTGTAAGTTTGGCCCACATCCTTTATTAAAGCTGATTATTTTCGGACAAGGCTAATTTTGGTTATTTCCCACTGCCGCCCAACCGCCACGCTACAGAATAGAATTTGGAAAAGGGCCTCTAGCAACAATAATTCCCATAATCATTCCAATTTAGGTGTTTAATAAAACAGGCAAGCATAAGAGAATTATAATAGCTAACAGAGGACCAAGGAAAGGAGAAAGGCATCCTCAACCACCTATCTCTTCACTTCTGCTAATTTTGCTGTGAGCAAAATGGGTGTGACAGGGCCTGTTACACATAAACCTTTGTAAACAATCATTAGCATGGCAAAGCAGTATCATGTGTCTCCGACTACAGGCGTGTCCTTTATCTCCATTGACAAAAGGCATTTGGATTCTGCATGGACAACAATTAACATGCAACAGTCATTAAACGCTGTGTCCCCCAGCGTCTCCCCAAGTTACTCTCCATCTTGGGACATCTCATTTTGTTGGAATTGTCTTACGATTCTCTTATGCTTGCCTATAGTAATTAGACAAGCCATGGAGACAATGTATTTCTGCCATAACCTCTATCATGGCCACTGATTTTTCTTTAAAAACTTAGAATGGATGTGATGTAGAGGTCTTGTCCTTACAGGTCTTGTCCTTACAGAGACATACTCAGAGGGAAGAGTCTGGAATAATCATTCTGGGGAAATCTGGGTTAGTTAGCTTGGTCCCTCCAGACAGCAAAATTGTCACCAGGTGGTTAATGGCCTCCACGCTAAGCTTTCTGGATGGAATGCAGGTATTTGATTTTATCTCCTGCACTGAAGAAACATTCCTGGTTCTCTTTGTTCTCCTCTGTGAGTACAAGGTCTTTGTGTCCTTTACAGTGTGGACCCAAGCTCAGTGTAGGGAAGATGGTAGAGTTGGGACAGTGGGAAGTTTTCAGATCACCAGGGACCTGCCTGCAAAGGAGACATTGGGGCCCCTTTCTCTTCCTTTCTTTCTTCCTGGCCCTGAGTGGATGAGCTTGGCTCTGCTCTGATTGGATGAGCTCTGCTCTGCACAGTGACACACTGCCTGCCTTGCCACAGGACCCCCAAAAGCAATAATGCCGGACAGCCATGGACGAGAAGCTCCACAGCTGAGTCACAATAGCTGCACTGTGAGTTGATCACCTTAGGTATTTGTGGCAGGGATGGAAAGCTGACTGTCATGGTTAGAAGCAAAAAGAGCAGCTGGTGACTTTTTATATCAATACGGAGAGAGTGGTTCATATTCCCACAGTCTACAGAGCTTAAGAAAGAATGTTCACCAAGAACCCAGCAAATCTGGTTTCTGCAGACCTGCTGCAATACTCAGTCCTACATATGTGCCTTGCAGAAATGATTTTAATAACACAGACTCAACATTATTGCTGTAAAGCAAATGCCCAAGTCACCAATGAAGCCAAATAGGCACCAGTTCCTTAAGTCTCTCTCCTGATACACCTTGAGTCTGAGATCCTGAGTGGTGAGCCAGGTCCATAACTCGCCCCTGCACATTGTGAGCAGCAGAGATGGGCAAGAATGGACACGGAGGGCACCCCTCCTCGGTACATCAGGAAAGGTTCCTAGAAATGCTGTGTGCCGGCTCCCAAAATGGAAAATCAGTTAAGGACTGGGTAACGGTTCCTTGTTTGTCTGTCTGTCTGTCTTCCATTTCCTTCCTATATCCTTCTGGCTCTTGCATATTCCCAGGACCCAGTCATGGTTCGAATGGCCCTTTGAGCATCAGGGTGTCTGCCTTTAGTGCCTACACCCCCGAAAGGTCCTAACCTGCCAGTCTTTCTGCTGCATGCCTGGATGACTGGTTTACAGACCATGTATGCACACAATGTTTGAGAAGCTGCCTCTTGAGAAGAACTGTGCCCAGAGAGTCCTTTGGCTTTTTGTATTTGCTTGGTTTAGGCATGGGGAGACAATTTGGATCCTAACGTAGCATATGCATTTATGACTATTAAGTAAAACATTAAGTAAAATAAAATTTACCAAAATGTACATTTTAAGTTAAATTTAAACTCTGTAGAAGCTATCTGTGCCTGCTGTTCTTCTCAAAGGAGAGGAGGAAATGGACTCCACAGTTCACCTTCTGCAGTCCTAGAACTTGTCATGTGTCACAGGTCATGTTGAGGTGAACATGCGTGGACTGGCAAGATAGCTTAGTCTCCTGGCTGAACTGATGAACCCGAAGTCCCAGTGAGAAACTTGTTTCAAAAGAACAAGATGGCTACTGAGGATGCCACCTGAAGCTGACCTGTAGGCTTCATGTGAATGCACATACGTGAGCAAGCACGCCTGCACATTCTCGAGCACTGCCCACACAAGGGCATGCACACATATATGTTTATAGTTTATACACACAAATTAAGCCATAACATTTGGTTAAAGTATAAGAAAAAAGAATTATCTCTTACTGCTTAAGATATAAAAAGTAAATGGATTATTTTACTATTGAATAACAAGAGATGCCTATAAGAAACTGGTGGATGCAAAATTTGTTGGGACTACAAAGACTTAAATACCAGTGAACTCTGTTTCCAACAATTCAGAATACTTTTAAAAGGCATTTTTAATTTACAAAATGAACATCTACTGATGTAGGTGTGTCTTCTATCTATCTGGTGATTTCATTGGTTAATTAATAAAGAAACTGCTTGGTCTGATAGATCAGAATATAGGTGGGTGGAGTAGACAGAACAGAATGCTGGGAGTGAGGCAGATGCCTCGGGCAGTCACCATGCCTCTCCTCTCTGGGACTGTTGCCATGAAGCCAGCCACCAGGTCAGACATGCTGAATCTTTCCCAGTAAGACACCACCTCATGGTGCTACACAGATCATTAGAAATAGGTTAATCAAAATGTGAAAGCTAGCCAGTAAGGAGGCTAGAAACTAATGGGCCAGGCAGTGTTTAAAAGAATACAATTGGTGAGTTGTTATTTCCGGGACCCGGGCAGGATGAAAAGCAGGCCTGCCCGCTCTCATCTCTACACATCTACAAAAACAAGTGAATGCAACTTTGGAAAAGGCACATGCAGGGACCACGTAGTCTTGTCTAAGTTATGGAACACTTGAATTCACAAGAGGTCTCAGATATTATCACATGGAAAAACTCCTCCTAACAGCGATGTAATCAGAGATCAATATAGAAAAGATGGAAAGAAAACTTCTTCTCCAAATAAACACTTCCAAACAATTCATGAATCCAACTGTGACATTTTTAGAAATGAATGACTATCAAAAATATGTCACATAACAAGGTATCTAATGATTGAGCCACACAGCACTTGGGGGTGGGTTTCTAGCTGAAACATCTTTATTAAAAGGCAGCTATAAGACATGGTGGCACTAGCAAACCAGACTGGATCTATGTTTTCTATTTCTTCAGATATCTTTACAAAATGATTACAACACACGGCTCAGTTCCCACAGAGACTGCCCATGGCCATCACACACTTCTGAGCTGTTAGCTCTGTCTGTGTGAAGGCCTTGAGGGCCTGGCTGTTTCCGTCATAAAACGTAGCTCTAACAGGCTAGTAACGTCTCTAATTGTGCCAGCTTAAAATTCAACTTTTTAAGCTAAAAATATTCCCTGGGAAAGCTATTTTTGTTGTGACATGAGAAGTCATGTAATGCCTTCAAGTACTGTGTTCATAGCTTTTTCCTTTTCTAGATAATTTATCTATCCCCTTATTCTGGTTTCTGAAAGAGACCATTAGAGACCGGCTTATCAGAAGATCAGGCATGACATAGCTTCTTCTTGTATGTTTATGATCTTCAATATTCCTGAAATAAAAAAAGAAAGAACTTTTTAATTAGTAAGGCTATAGTCATGTCTGCAGTAATTTCCTTATATTACTCGATTATCGTCTTCACCTTGATATTATTACACCACCTCCTTGAAGCAGAACACATAACTTGGCACCAACAAAACCTCTAACTCATCACTTGCATTAGTAGGTCATGCCAGTATCAGTGAGACTGGACTGTTGAGTTACCTCCTTCATCTCCAGGGCTCCTGGGAAAGCCTTTATATAAGTGATCACTGCAGCTAAAGAAACACTGTAGGCCATAGGAAAGGCACTTGGAATACGTCACTAAACTAGGGAAGAGACCATGAGAAGGACAGGAGAGATTGGAGTAGAGAGAAAATACTGTGAATACAGGTGACGTGAAAGCAAGAGAGGGGACAGGGAGAAATGGGGAGGGAGGAATAGGAGAACCAGGGGGGAGATGGGAAGGGGGAACAAGGGCAATAAAATATGCATAAAGATGCCATAATAAACCCATTCGTATGCTAACTAAAAATCCCCTCAAGAGAAAAAAGTAGGAAAATTACATTTAAAAAATAATTTAAAATGTAAATGTATCTGTAGAAGTGTAGGGTAATAATTTATAAAATTCCTAGATTGAATATAAAATTTAATGAAGCACAGAAATTTAGCTACCAGTATAAAATAATGTAGATATTTCATTTCACATAAAAAATAGTTTTGAATTTTATGTGATAGCAAAAACAGCCTATGGGCCAAATAAATGAGGGAAAAAGATTTTTCTACCCTCACATTCTAAGAGAAAATTGTCATACATATCTTTACATATAAAAGAAAAGAAAAAGAAAAGAAACGACAAAAAAATGTACGTGGTTCTTTAATAAAAGTCAAGGGCAGAGTCTTAAATAATTATTAGCGAATGCATTTTCATCCTTTCCCTCTGGTGCTTGCTGCCTGCCAGCTACAGCCACAGCAGCGCCCGTGGCAGGGCACACAGTACATCTGTTTGAAAAAGCTAATTGTTGGCGATACCCACCTGCAATCCCAGCACTCTGGAGATGGAGACAGAGGGATTGGAATTGAGGCTAGCCTGGGCCACATAGTGAGACCTTATCTCAAACAGCAAAAAAAAAAAAAAAAAAAAAAAAAAATCATTGCCTAAGTCAGTGGAACAATGTGCAATGTGCAGCATACTGCGTAAGAACAAGAATGGTTTCACACAAACAACATTAACAATTGTTGAAAAGCACTCGCCTGTCAGCCAAAGGCACACTGCCTCTTGAGCATTTTGTAGTAATTTTAAGAAATTGTCATTGCGCCGGGCAGTGGTAGCACACGCCTTTGATCCCAGCACTCGGGAGGCAGAGGCAGGCGGATCTCTGTAAGTTCGAGGCCAGCCTGGTCTACAAGAGCTAGTTCCAGGACAGGCTCCAAAGCTATGGAGAAACCCTGTCTCCAAAAAATCAAAAAAAAGAAATTGCCATTCCATTAACATAAAAAGAAAAGTTTTTGTTATAAACATATAGAACATTTGTTAAATTTGAAGGTCTAGCCAAATTTCAAACAGTTTCAAAACTGAGATTCATCATTAAGAGGTTAAGTTTTTGTGCTGAGTTAGTGAGCAGAAATGAGATGATTTCTTAACAAGCCTACAGTGTAGCTCCACTGTGTGCTTAAGAGTTCTATGGTTCGGGAGCTTACTTCAGACACACAGATTTGAAACACTTCAGTAGTGAACGTCATCGCAACTCTAGCGATAAATTTGAACCCATATAAGGTGTAAAGTTTTCCTATGATGAGATGAACAGCCACCTGGTAACCGTGCAGACATATCGTTTGTATACTCACCTTGCTACTGAAGGCTTAATGTAAAACGGTATAACGTAATTGCTTATCCAGTATAACCTGAGAAAATCAAATTCTTGCTGTGCCTTTTCCCCAAAAATGAGTCTGGTAATTTTTAAAGAAATTGTGCCATTTCAGAAAATCCTAGTAGAAAATATCCTGTTAAGAATGCAAAAAATTAATATATTCAATTTAGTAGAGGGCTAAATTGTTGCTTATGACTATCTTACATGCTGTGAAGGGTAGGGTGGAAAACACCAAGATTATGATATCTAAATATAAGATGGTATATACACACTCATTTTAATCCATCATGAGTTACCAATTACCAAGGTTGTATTAAAATATCGTTTCTCTTTCTCTTTCTTTCTTTCTTTCTTTCTTTCTTTCTTTCTTTCTTTCTTTCTCTTTCTTCCTTTTGTTCTTTCTTGTCTTTTCTTTCTTTCTTCTTTTTTTTTCTAAGAGTTTATCTGTGCAGCCCTGACTGCCCTAGAATTCACTCTGTAGCCCAGGATGGTGATGAACTCAGAGATTCACCTGCCTCTGCTGGGATTAAAGGTGTTTGCCACCACTGCTCAACTAGATTAAAATATTTTACCAGACAAAATACATAATGTGAGAAAAGAATCCTGTTACAACCTTGTTGGGAGCAGAGAGACCCCAGATCCTGAATTTCTTGTAATCCCCTGATCTGAGTGCCTACAGCTGCTCTGAGCACGAGACCTTCAGGAGTTCCTGATGACAGGAGAGTGGTTTCTGGTGGGTTTGGCTGGAGCGTGGCTATCTCTATATAATCTGCCCCTGAACACAATAAAGGGGGCATTCTTGGGGAATTCAAGGATGACCCGTGTCGCTGTCTCTCTGTCTGTCTGTGTTTGTGTATTATAACCTCCTGCCCCTTGCCCGAATCTCACGAACTGGGTTCAAGCGCACCAAGTGAGACCTCCAATTGCTGCGCACCATGCCCCCGTGTCTGCGTTCAGTGCGCTGACACCCAGTTAGCAAGATTCAGGCAAGGGGCTGGAGGTTAAAATACACAAACACAGACAGAAAGACAGCGACACGGGTCATCCTTGAATTCCCCAAGAATGCCCCTTTATTGTGTTCAGGGCAGAGATAGCCACGCCCCAGCCAAACCCACCAGAAACCACTCTGCCATCAGGAACTCCTGAAGGTCTCGTGCTCAGAGCAGCTGTAGGCACTCAGATCAGGGGATTACAAGAAATTCAGGATCTGGGGTCTCACTGCTCCCAACACAACCTCACCCAAAATAAGATTGCAGAAACGGGTTTCCTGTGCGCCTGTCGCTTTCCTTCAGGCATTTGATGGTGTTTCAGTGGTAATTCGTGGTAAGGAGTCTTCTGGATGATTTTGGTGGTTTTACAGATGGAGGGAAGCAGAGTGTGGGCCCCCCCCAGGATCACACTCCATAGTCACCACGACTAAACTCGTACTATTTAGAACCTCAACCTGACCTGTTGCTTTCTCCTAGCCATCTAGATGCTACTATGGTTTGGGTAAACACCCCAAAGGTGCACGTTTGTTAGGGATCTCCTGCTCAGGCCCCTTTCCAAACCCAGCCCAGATGCCTGCCTGGGAACCCAACCCCACCCTCCCATTCCAAACCCCACCCTCTCAGAAAGCTGCCAAGGGTTGGTTCCTCCCCTGAGTTCCTCAAGACCACGCCTACAGGATATTTCTCTCCTGCTTCCTTTGTCTCAGAGTCACCCCGAAGTTGCTTTGCTCAGACTAAACCTGGTATTATTAGTTCAGCTTGATTTGACTTATTGCATTGGCAGAGAAACCCACTACGAGGGATTTCAAAATATGTGTCGGTGTGAAGCTGTGGTCACCGGGCTCTGGCAGCTGGAGTGGTGAAAGCTTTAAGAGATGGAACCCCAGGGGAAGAATTTGGGCTCCTGGGGGGGGGGGGTGTACTTGTGACACAGACCCTTCCTTCTGCGCTCAATTTCTCTGCCCTGTATTTGTATCATGACATGTCTGTGCCCTGGACCCAAAGCAAGAGGGCTGAGCCAAGACAAACCTTACCCTGGGGTTAAGCTGGTTGTTTTGGGCATCCTGTCACAGCGACAACACTGTTTCCAAAACTGGGGTGAAATACAAGAATTACTAACGCTACACGATGCTGGGGTTTTTTTCAATCATTTTTTTCATCAGGTTGATTGTTATTTAAATAAACATACTGATTACATTTACAAGGGTTTCCATTTCTGAAATAGTCTTGCTAATAATGTTTCCTTTCAGACTGAAATAGTGACAGCTGCTGTGTTGTTGGTTTCTTTTACCCTGATGGATGACTTGGGTTCTTGGAAGACAGCTCTGTAAGCGTCACGGTGGCAGGCAGGCTATCACAGCCGTGACCTCCTCTTTTCTAAAGGCTTCTAAGTTCATCGAGGCTATGTTACTCAAGTTCCATCTCAGAATCATTTTGTAAGGATTTATTTACTTATTTTATGTACATTGGTGTGTTGCCTGCATGTATGTCTGCGTGAGGGTGTCAGATCCCCTGGAACAGGAGATACAGACAGTTGTGAGGTGCCATGTGGGTGCTGGGAATTGAACCCGGATCCTCTGGAAGAACAGCCAGCGCTCTCATACCTTGAGGTGCTGTTTTCGTCCAGGAAACGATGAGTGAATGCCCACGTGCTGGAACAGAGACGGTCTGTACTGGACTCGAGCTTCCTTCCTGCGCTGCATGCAGCTCCTCTGGGGAAAAGGCAAGCGGCCATCTTCACTCAGACCCCAGTCCTGCTTTCTACCATATTTACTCCCCGTAGGATCTTTTTAGATTAGTTTCGTTCAGAGTTCTAGATTAATATTTAAAATTTGGCAAAAAATATTCCTTTCTGGGGTCTTCCTACATAAGAATAGCCTAGCACAAGAGAAGGATATAGGAAAGCCTCGTGGCGGCATGCGGTTTCACGACCTCACACAAAGCCAAGCTGTGTTCTACCAGTTTGCATTTCCCCTCTCTTTGTAAAGGTTTTTTTTTTTTTTTTTTTTTTTTTCTTTTTTTTGGGTTGTAGTTGTGCTTTGATTTTTTGAGACAAGATCTCAGTACTCTGTAGCCCAGGTTGCCCAAGAACTTACTATATAGCCCACACTGACACTGAGGTCAAGACAGTTTTCCTACCCCTGCCTACTGAGTGCGGGGATGGCAGGTGCGAGCCACACAATAGCTTAAATGATTTGAGGGGAAAGGGTGTTTTCCTGGTTACGCAATTCTGTCAGAGAACATGATCCCGCATTGGTCTTGCTGTAGTTGTTAATTCTGCATCCAGCCAGATCCTCTAAAATCTCTGCTGAAGTGGAAAAGAGCTTGAGAGCTTGAGGGCAGCACGATGTCTACCCGATACTCGATGGAGAACCATTTAAATGATCGCCATGAAAATACAGAATGGGAGACCACTGCTGTTCAGAAGAGACCAGAACGAAGGTGTGGCCCTGAGGTGGAGGACTGGGCTAGCCTGTGCCAGGTCTTAGGTTCCATCCCAGCATCCTAAAAGCAAACATTCCAAATCATCCTGACTACTATTTGAGAATCATTTATTATCATTTGTTCAGAAAAGTAAGTCTCAAATTTTCACATATAGGTTAAAAATGCCCAGTGAATTTATTCTGATCGCTATTTGAGCATCATTTATTATCATTTAACTTCAGAAAAGTATGTCTCAAATTTTCACGTACAGGTTAAAAATAACCAGAGAACTTATTTGAATGTGTTTCTGCCCAACCGTAACGTGTAAGAAAATATTTTATTAAGGAATCTTATAATAATGGAAAAACAATTTAATGATTCTGTTACTTCAGTCTGAAACTAAATTAACATGGAATAAAATGCTCAAATAGTTAAATATGTCAGTAAATATGAAATGTTTGACATAAGCTTAGAAATTTTTCAGTAGGGCCACAGTGGTGGTGCACGCCTATAATCCTAGCACTTAGGAGGCAGAGACAGGCGAATCTCCTCGAGTTCGAGGCCAGTCTGTTTTACAGAGCTAGTTCCAGGACAGCAAAGAAACCCTGTCTCGAAAAACAAAACAAAACAAAAAACAAAAAAACAAACAAAAACGAGAGAGAGAGAGAGAGAGAGAGAGAGAGAGAGAGAGAGAGAGAGAGAGAGAAATTTTCCAGTAGGAAAGCAATGTGGTGTGCCAGCCTCCCTCCCCCCAGCCCCCCTCAGCACAGCCTGCTGATAAATCTGATTGAACTTGTTACACAGGTAGTAAGAGAGATTAAATGCCATGTTAATTTGGGCTTGTCCATGTTTTCAAGGTTTTACTTTGCTTTACATGTCTGTTTTAGGTGCATGTGCATCTGGCCGGTAGAGCCAGAAGAGGACCCTAGATTCCTCAACCCTTTAGTGACAAGCCTTGTGAGCCACGTGGGCCCTGGGAACCAAACCCAGGTCCTTTGCAAGAACAAGTGCTCTTAACCCCGAGTCATCCTGTGTCATCACTCTGGAGCCCTAAATCTTTTTAAAAATTAGACTCTTTAGGCAGGCAGATCTCTGTGAGTTCGAGACCAGCCTAGTCTACAAGAGCTAGCTCCAGGACAGGCTCTAAAGCTGCAGAGAAACCCTGTCTTGAAAAACCAAAAAAAAAAAAAAAAAAAAAAAAAAAAAAAAATAGACTCTTTAAAAACTGTTACTAGGTTTTACTAATCCTTTACATATTGTTGTAGGACCCAGCCCTGACAAACTCAACAAAGGCCTGGGTCTCAGTAGTTTTCCCTGATTATAAGAAAGACTATAAACTGAGACCACCCAGGCACCAGCCAGGAACAGACCATCCAAAGGAAATTCCTAACCTTCCAACTACAGTAGATAGGGTCACCTGCCAGCATATACTCTGCTAATGTAATTTTTCTGGGTTTGGCCCTCCAGAAGGGCAGGGTACCTCCTCTTCCTACTGTGCTGATGAGGAGGTCCCTACTGGCTTGTAACATGCACACAATAAACCTTGCTTTTGCATTTTGGTGAGTCGGTCTCCCCGGTGGTCTTTTGGGGTCCCCGGGGAATGGGCATAACAATTGTGATCTAAAGCGAGGCTTTCTGGCTTACAGAAAGCTTCACACGCACCTAAAACAGACATGTAAAGCAAAGTAAAACTTTGAAAACATGGACAAGCCCAAATTAACATGGCATTTAATCTCTCTTACTACCTGTGTAACAAGTTCAATCAGATTTATCAGCAGGCTGTGCTGAGGGGGGCTGGGGGAAGGGGAGGCTGGCACACCACATTGCTTTCCTCCTGCCACAAGCCATGCCCTCCTCGAAAGGGTTTCTTTCACACCACAGGTGTGTCTCCCTTTGCTGAAGCCCAAGCTCTGCTCTATTCCATTTCTCTGATTTTTGCACCTTGACCTTATCACGTGGCTTTGTTTTGTTTGGTTGGAAATTTTCGGGTTTTGGTGTGCTGTGTGGTAAGGTTGGTAAGAACCTAGGGAGTCATACATTCTAGGCAAGTGCTCCATCTTTGAGCTTTTTTTTTTTTGCCAGCCCATCCTTAAAAGTTTAAATGCATAGATTACATTGCATGTAATTTTAATTTTTATTCAATTTAAGTTTTAATTCACCATTTTGGTTTAGATCACTATGTTTATTTAGTTGGAGATTTTTTTAGCTATGTTCATGTGGAATTTACCCTCACAGTGTGTGTGTGTGTGTGTGTGTGTGTGTGTGTGTGTGTAGCTCAGGTCGATCTCAACCTCATTCTGCAGCCCAGGTTTGTCTCTGAGTCATGACCCCCTGCCTTGACCCTTCAAGTGCTGACCTGGGTTTCTTTCTTGTATCCCCTTTGGTTTTCATGTCAGGCTCATGCTGGAATTGCCTCCTCTTGTTCAGTGTTTTAAAGTTCTGGGGCTGAGGTGAGTGCTTGCTGAGCACAGGTAAGACCCTGGCTACAGTACTTAGCACACCATTAAAGTCTCAGGTGCTGTGGGACGGACAAATTACCGTGCAGACGTGGTAAAGAACCCCGCCACACATAACCAATCCCCCAAACAGCACAGAAATAGCAAACAATAGGAATAGAAACCCTGGCCACAAAGACAGGAATCCCTTGGGAGTTTCTGAGGAGAATGTGCTTTGCCAAGAAGCACAGAAGGACATGAAGGAGGGGCAGGATAACAACGCAAAGGCAGTCAGTGCCTGTGAGGAGCCACTAAGGCCCTGGGAAGTCCAAGCCAACCAGTGAAGCCCAAGAAGCTGAAGGGCCCCAGCACAAACTCAGCCATCTTGCCTTCTTCACTCAGCCCAAGCCTGGGAAGCAAACTTCAGGCTACATGGCCAAGGGTTTCAGGCTCTGACACTAAAGCCCAAGACTTGAAACCAAGGGCAAGGCTGCAGCTCCAGCTCAGGCTCCCAAGGTTCCCCGGGGTCCTGGGAAGCATGATGAGCTTTAGCAGTGCATGAGGCTTGCTAAACAGCCGTTTCCTTTCTAAGTTGAGGTTACATTCATTTTCCTATTAAGGCTTGTGAATTCTGTGACCATATTTTCTCAATCCAAGGCTGGTGCCTTTGTTTTCCTTTTCAGTTTATCAGAGTGTTTAGTAACTTATCAGGATCAGTTCACTTTTCGACCTGCAGTCTGGCTGTCCCCAGTGGGACATCTGTGGAACCACCCAGGGCACGTGACTAGCTGGAGCACATTCCCGCTCTGTTTTCTATTGCTCTGAGGTCTACTATAGCACCTGTGAGGGTACTATCCCGACTTTGCTGGAGGGATTGCACTATGCGTGGTCTAACTTTTCCAACATATGACTTTCAGTCTGCATCCTACACTTGGACTGAACACACACACACACACACACACACACACACACACACACATCACTAGCTGTAACTTTAAAAAATGCTGATAATCTGTGCGATTAGACAATTTATACTTAACACAAACATTGAAGTGCTTGGTAATATGTCTTGTTATTTTTCTATATTTTTGCTATTGTTTTAGGGACTTATTTTTTGTTGGTATTGCTGTTTTGTTTTTTTTATTTTTTGTCCATATTGTAACTTTTCAGCATTATCGTGAATCCTCATTATTTCATTTAATATTATGGAGATGTCAGCAAAAGTTAGGATACAGAACCTTAAAGTTCTGTTACACGCATATCATTATTGTTTGGTAATAAAAATATTGCGGTGATTGTGTAACATGATGGTATTTTCTCAGTCTGTTTGGCATTTCTGTAGGAACGCTCAAGCAGGGTCTCCCCAGTTCAGTTGCACACCCTCACAGGGACACTCGAGCATGGTCTCCCCAGTTCAGTTGCACACCCTCACGGGGACACTCGAGCACGGTCTCCCCAATTGCACAGTCTCATAGTGGGAGGGGGGACACGCACAAACTGCTCTCCCCAGTGGCACACCCTCACGGGGGGAGGGGACACTTACAATGTGCTCTCCCCAGTGGCACACTCTCACCGGGGGAGGGGACACTCACAATGTGCTCCCCCCCAGTGGCACACCCTCACAGGAGGGGGGAGGGGACACTCACAATGTGCTCCCCCCCAGTGGCACACCCTCACAGGAGGGGGGAGGGGACACTCACAATGTGCTCTCCCCAGTGGCACATCCTCACCAGAAAGATGTCATCTAAAAGCATATCTATGGGCTTCACTTTGTAGAACATCAAGAAAAAATGGACAAAGTCAAGCAGGTCCTTCGAATGAAAGAGTTTTCCTGTGGGGAAAAAAACAAACTCGTGGACACATGTGTGTGACATGAGCGTGGTCTGTTCTGTTCAAAGGGACAAGTGTTTTGAGAACAAAGCTACCCTCTTGTTTAACAAGGACCATTAAACACATCACCGCGGGTGAGAGACAGCAATGCAAAGCATCACGTCTGCTTCAGAATGGATTAAGGATGAGCTGTTCCAAAGGGACCGGTCTGTGAGCAACTTTCCGTCCAGCTGCCCTCAGGAAGCCCATTTTGACCTCACAGAGACCGTGTGTCTCAGTCACGGGAAAGGTGACACAGTGGCAAGTGTGAGAGAAGGCCAACATCTCTCTGCTCTGCACAGAGAGCTTCACCTGGCCCTGCTAGCGCTCAATGAACCTACTACAGAGCAGCCTTTAGTTCTAATTTTTTACTAAAATACTGTATATTTCAAGATTTGAAAATTGTTTAATCAGGCAATTATAAGACAGAATACTATTTTAGACTTATGGCTCTTAGAGATACACTGTATTTTAAAAACATGATTGATTAGGCCCAGCTAGTGTTTTCTCTCTAAGAGGCAGAGTCCTGAATTTAAAAGTGAAACTGAGCAGGAAGATTCAGCTGGATCTGAAGGATGTAGCATAAGATGGCTTCCCATTTAGTAAGCTGGATGGACACATGCTACATTTGCTTTGAATTTTGAGGCTATGTGGGTCGCTTAATATGAAATGAACAATTGTATTTTAGATATTTGCTGATGTTGACTGAATGATGAAAATGGTCATTTTTTGTCTTCTTCTATTGCCAGCAAGCTGCAAAGTCCTACTAAGTATGACTGTGTTTCTGACCCCAGAGTAACAAAAACTAAAGCCATGGGAAGTGAAGCTGAAATACGTCCTTAGCATCACACAGGTGAGTGCTTCTTGTTCAGTGTGCTCTCACGGTGGTGAGAATGTAGATGTGCTCTCTCTCTCTCTCTGTCTCTGTCTCTCTCTCCCTCCTCTCTCTCTCCTCTATATCCTCTCTCTCTGCTGTCTCTCTTTCTTTCTCCCCTCTTTCTCTCCCCTCCCCCTCTTTCCCTCTCTCTCCTCTCTCTCTCTTCTGTCTCTCTCTCCCCTCTCGCTTTCTATCTCTCTCCCTCCCTCCCTCCCTCCCTTCCTCCCTCCATCTCTCTCTCTCCCCCTCTCCATCTCTCTTTCTTCCCCCCTCTCTCTCCCTCCCTCTCTTCCTCCTCCTCTCTCTGTCTCTCTTTCCTCTATATCCTCTCTCTCTGCTGTCTCTCTTTCTTTCTCCCCTCATTCTCTCCCTCTCCCCCTCTTTCCCTCTCTCTCCTCTCTCTCTTCTCCTGTCTCTCTCTCCCCTCTCGCTTTCTCTCTCTCTCCCTCTCTCTCCCTCCCCCTCTTTCCCTCCCTCCCTCCCTCCCTCCCCAACTGCTATCTGAGACAGTGAAGTTCTTTAAGGACTTTAAGTTCTCAGAGTAATGCAGCTTCAATGCCATTTCTTCTCCAGGTTCTCACCAGGTCTTCGTGGTTATCTATACTTTTTTTTTTTTTTTTTTTAATTTTCACTGATGCCGAGAAAAACACATTTGAGCTCTTAAAATGTTAAGGGAAATTTGGGGAAGAAATGTGATTGTGTGAGCATATGAAGAACAGATGGACGTCCATAACAGTTAGAGGACACACTTTACACAGACCACCGGATCACCGCAAGAGGGTGGGGTGGGGTGGAAGGGACTGAAAGAGGAAGGAACAGAAATTAGTGGCATGAGGGTCACAAAGCCAACCGCACTATCAGGTTTCCTGTACTGCACGCTCCCTCTACTGTTGCAGCAGAAAGCTGCGCCAGTAAGGAGCTGATTAGAGATGGGCGTTGATCAAGACCTTGAACCTTTAAAACGAGCATTGAAGGTACAACATGTACGGAGCAGAAAAAAGCTTATTATATTACCTACTGCTGATGTAAATGTAAGACAGGCACCAGCGTGAGTCAGCAAATGTTCTACGTGGGTATGTTTTTGGTTTGTAGGTCAATTTTAAAACTACTTAGACAGTGGGTCAATGTGAATATAGAAAGCTGGGATTTCTTCTCCTCCCCCCCCCCGCCCCAAGTAAAATAAAAATGGGTGTCCATCAGATTAATGGATGTCAGGCCCCTGGAAATGAGGGGCACAGTAACCCAGCTTGAGACCACAAAACTCAAAAGGAAAGAAGGAAAGGCTGGAAAAAAGAAGAAGGAAAATCTAAATCATGGCTGTAGAAACTCACAGGAACTTTTCTGTGGCCGGTACAATTCACACACTATTTCTATTGTGTTTTTGTGTATACATGTGGTGTGTGTCCACATGCATGCATGCGCACATGCACAGGGAGGCCCAAGGTCAATATCTTGAAGTCTTCCTTGATCATTCCCTACCTTGTGTTTTGAGAAGAAGTCTCTCTCGGAACCTGCCACTCATTAACTCAGGTGAGCTGGCCAGTGAGTTCCAGGATCTGCCTCTCTGGAGGCTTCCCAAAGCTGGTACAGGCACCTCCACCATGCCTGGTGTGTATAGAGGTTCTGGGGTCTAAACTTGGGCCCTGTGTTTACATGGCAGGCTCTTTACCAACTGAACACCGCCCCCCCCCCCGGTCACTAAGTCACTTCTATATTAAGAGCTGCAACTTTGACATATTGGAAATTAAGTACCATTATTAACTACACTCCCATAGCCCTGAATTCCCTTGCCTGCAACTTCATTTCTCTGAGAACCAGCTGGATTTTTAATCGGTTGGTTTGCTGGTTGAGGTATGAGGCTAGGACTTGGAGTCTAGCATGTGCTGAGAACATACTGTCCACAGAGACCCTCACATCCTTCTGCATGGAATGGGGACAGCACATACTTGTCACTGAACATGTGCATACTCACAGCACCCAATTTTATGCTTTTATAATATGTGTACACATGTTAATTTGCTCATTTATGTTGTCTACCTAGAAAAAAATGACCAAAATTTGTTACCTGAATTACAATTCAGGTGTGCCAGTCTGGCTTTACCATTAAAACCGTATTATCCATACAGGAATCAGGCCATACCTTTCCGCTCAGTATTATATCACACTATTTAATACGTTCTTTAAAAGTTTTAAGACTACTTTGTGCTAAACAGACAGACAGACAGACAGACAGAAAAGCAAACTAAGCAGAGAATGTTGGCACATACCCATAATCCCAGTACTTGAGGATGAGCCAGAAGAATTAAGATTTTGAGGTCCAGCCTGGTTGAGGGTTCAAAGCCAACCTGAGCTACATAACAAGAGCCCACCTTAGTAAGAAAAGAAAGTGAGCTTAATCCAACATGATTCAACACAATAGACTAGGCTTACCTATAAATCCAAGCACTGAAAATTCAATATAAAACCAATTTTCCGAAGTGAGACTGTTTACAAAATCTTTCATTTTTGTAAAATACATCTTTCTTGCTATGATATCGTCTTCTAGCTAGAGAAAAAAGGCAAATACCAAAAAAACAGCATTAATACCGCCAATGAATTTTGTTAAATTAATATCTCAAAGACAAAAAATAATACTTTCAATATAGCACACTGGAAATGTTTTTGACAGGATAATAATCTTCAGTTCAATCCAGTAAGGCTACTTTCAGTTAGCCAAAGCTCATTCTTTGGCTATGAGATCAATCAGACACAAAGGTGTCTTTTTCTCTCCTAAATGCTGGCCCAGAACATTCTACTTAAGTCCCCTTTGAGACTCCTTTGCATGCGTTTTAATTCTCATCAACATTTTAGCTTCTCACTAAGATGATTGGACTCCTTTCTGGTTGTTAGAACACTATTTCACAGGTTGGCTTATACACAGCCGTAAAGCTGGTTAATGCTAGCGGTTCTGGACTCTAGGTGCCAGTACACGAGGGGGCTGCTGAGGCCCGGTCTTCATGGCGGTCTCACTGTGTTCTCTGACAAAGAGAAGAGACCGCCTGTCTGAAAACACCAATCCATCATCAGGACTCTGTCCTAGGGACCAAATCATACCCCAAAGGTCCTACCTCCTCGTGTCACACGCTGCCAGGCTCTATCTGGAGCTCCCATGGGCCTTTGTGAGAGGTGGCAGGAAGGAGCTGGCCATTCCCACCCACCCCTGGCCGGTCAGAAGGATGATGGAAGGAAAGTAGGTGAGGCAAAAGCTGTCTTTCTTGATTTTAGAAACACGATGTGAGGTCCTAAGACTAAGGCGTTTCCCACATCAGCCACGTCAGGAGGGCACAAACAAGAACTGCTGTCCCAGGATGGAAAGAACCGGGCTGCGGCTGACACCCCTCTGCTTCGCCACTGCGCGAGAGGAGCTGTTTTTCCTCCAGTCTCAGGAAAGATCTTGCTTTCTGCCTGTCTCTCGCTTTCTCCCTGCCCTCTCTTGATAATTCTGAAAAGTTTCACAAGCACATGTTTTCCTCTGTGGTGAGGTTTGTGCTTATTACAGGACGCATGCCGCCGCAATGCGGCAATCTGAAGTGACTGACCCACGATGGACTCATTTCTACAGCGTCACCAAGGCAGTAGGGAACAGAGCCATCACAAAGTGAGAGGCGGGCTGCGGTGGCCATCTGGGTAGGTCCACGACATAACCTACAATAAGGCTTAGACATGCACACAGGCGATTTCCATGTCTTCCCAGGAACTTTACAGTTTCTTTATTGTTTGTGTCCTCTGACTTGAATTCCCTCTGCTACAGCGAACACAGAAAGAAGATATAATCAATCTTAAGGTTCCTTTGGGAATATTGATTTTTTAAATATTTCCTATTTGCTTGGCTACAGACTAAGGCAGAGAAACCCAAGGAGAAAAGGAATTAAAGGAAGGATTGAAACAGTAAAGCTTCCGTTTCTAATTCATGTATACTAAGTTTTCACCTGTAAATAATACGTGGCCTTAGGTCGGGCATACAGCATCAAAACACAAAAATCCAAAGCTTGTTTCATTTGCCAACTAAAAATAAAGAATAAAATCTATTAATGTTCACTACAGCAGATTAATTTATAAGCCTATTCAGTGATTGAATAGCACTTTTACATTTCTGATGTAACTGTACAGACAGCAAATAAAAAGAAATATATTTATACTAAAGTTATACTAAAGAGCTTCTCTATCGAGTGGGGAATACCTCCCTCTGCTAAACTAGAATGAGCACAGACCAGGTATTTTACATTTTAGCTAAATTTTTATTTAGGCAATAGTTACTGTCGGCTTGACAAAAACTGGAGTCCCTTAGGAAGAGGACTCCAACTCAACTGAGGAAATGCCTCCATCAGATTGGCCTGTCGGCAACTGTGGGGGTGTTTTCTGGATTAGTGGTTGCTGCTGGGGAGCCCAGTCCACTGTGGACGGCACCACACCTGGGTGGTCCTAGTCAGTAGAGCAAGGCAAAGCGCTGGAAAGAAGCCGGTAGGCAGCGTTCCCCCATTGGTTACTGTTGCTGCTCTGAGTTCCCGCCTTGGCACGCCTCAGGGATGGACTGTGATGTGGGACTCCGCACAAATGCGCCCTTTGCTCCGCTAAGGCGCTTCGGTCAGTGTTTCATCACCATGACAACAGCAAACTAAGGCAGCCTTTCTCGATCACACGAAAGTATTTAGAAATCTTATTGTACTTTGTCAGCAAGCAGGGCACTAGGCCATGTCCTGCAGCTACAAGACACAAGCAGTTCTTGCCCTAGGGTCTCACTGACTATTAAGAGATTGTGCTGGGCTAAGTCATTAACAGTGAAGATCTTTGTACAACAAGATGGGAAGAGCAGAAAGGTGGAACAGAGAAAGCCAGGGTACGGCATGCAGCTGAAATACAGTGCCAGAGACCAACCAGAGCATGAAGGATGTCTTATGACAGACATGTGGGGAGCTTTGGGCTTGATCTCATATGGAAGACAGAGTCTTCTGACCACAGCAAGTGAGTCTGAGGAGGCAGACTGAGCAAGAGAGTCCATGCTAGAGCAGACCTGAACCAGGCTATGGTAGAGGGATGGAGGTGGGGAGAACGGCGCCCAGGCTTTCAGGGAGAAGACAGAAGAAGAAAGGGACAGCAAAGGTCTGGGCAACTTCCAGAGTCGGACACTAATAAGGATAAACAAAAATGCTTATGTAGTTTGAGATTCAAACACACCACATATGATATAATAACATATAATGTGGGCATATAATAGGTTCTCAGGGAAGGGACTTCCCCTGAGATTCCTGGCAAGCTTTTATCTTTATTTTTTATTAATTAATTAATTTATTTTACATGCCAACCGCAGCCTCCCTTCTTCTTCCTCCTGCAACCCCTCCTAGTCCACCCTTTCTCCGTATTCACTCAGAAAGGGGCAGGCTTCCAATGGGTATCAGCAAATTATTTTTTTTAAATCAACTCAATACATTTCCCATAATATTGTATTTATTACCAGAAATATACAATCATTTGACTACATACAAAGGTTTCAACTTCCTAATATTCCTTCATAAATGCTGTCACATTTTGTTCTTGTAACTTACAAGTGATCTGTTTGTCTACGAAACGCTGTGTATATATACTATTTCGTTGAACATATCAGTAAAATTGAGGCAATTAGGGGGAAAGGGTCAATTTACCTGTCTAAAATGACGAGGGTATGGAAAGCTGGGAGCAGGTTCCAGGAGCCATGAGCTCCAATGCCAGGCTCCCCCCCCCCTTCGCTGTGTTTCTGCTCATCACTGTCTATAAACACAAGCAGAGCACCCTCAGCGGGGTGCTGGCAGATGCTGCCAACCGACTCAGAACAGGCAGGACGGCCCCTCCTCGTGGGTATCATCTGTATCTTCTGCCTGTTTTCATGGAATAATACTATGACTGATTTCATGCTACCAACTAAATGTCTCTGGACCAGGGCTCAGAATGTGATTCACAGGCAACCATTGCAAGTCAGTAGGAGCTGGCTTCCCTGTGTCAAGACACTGTGGGTCATTATCTCCCAGGCGTCCGTCCCAGGACATCAGTTCTTTCAGCTCCATTTTTTGACCTACCTTTCCGAGTCCTCCATTGTTTTCTTGCCCAGTAATACACTTGGATAAAAAAAGGTGGGTATTGAAATGACTTCCAAGGACCCAGATTGCACTTGTCTTTTGAATCTAGAAATAGAAGTATAGGGAGGTGGAATACCCAATATAGTTGAATATCTTAACTTACCAAAGTAATGTAAATACTTAAAAATACCTTCTTTATGCATGTCCACATAATGTACGGATTTGGATTATCTCACAGGTTGCTTCCTGATACCAACAACATACAAATACTATCTCCTAAGCAAATTATTTATAAGCTAATGAAAGATATATTTTTGAAAAAGACTAATATCTACGGGCCAGCAAGATGGCTCAGTGGTAAAGACACTTGTCCCACAAGCCCAGCGAGCCAAGGGCCATCTCTGGAGCTCACATAAAGTGGAAGAGAGAACCAATTATCCCAGAGTTGTCCACTGACCCCCATGCCCCAACTGCGGCATGTATGCCCCACAACATGAACACAGAAAAATAAATTAAAAATTTGAAAATTAGAATGCAAAGTGTAAAATAAATTTCCCACTGGATTATAGATACTGTGAATTTTCTTAAGCTAGTCAAAGGCATCTTTTGACAGTCAGGAGGAGTGAGAAGGGTCTACAATAAGAAAGCTGCTAGAAGGAAACCACTGCCAGCTGCGGTGGCTCACTGCAGCGGCTCACTGCAGGGGCTCACTGCAGTGGCTCAGTGCAGGGGCTCAGTGCAGTGGCTCAGTGCAGCGGTTCACTATGGGCAGCTCACTGCTGCAGCTCATTGCAGGGGCTCAGTGCAGCAGCTCACTGTGGGCAGCTCACTGCAGGCAGCTTACTGCGGCAGCTCACTGCAGAGGCTCAGTGCAGTGTTCACTGCGGTGGCTCACTGTGGGCAGCTCACTGCAGGGGCTCAGTGTGGCAGCTCACTGCAGGGGCTCACTGCGGTGGCTCACTGCTACGGCTCGCTGCAGGGGCTCTCGCTGCAGGGGCTCAGTGCAGCTGCTCACTGCGGGCAGCTCACTGTGGCAGCTCACTGCAGGGGCTCACTGCGGAGGCAGTGGCTCACTTTCCGAAAGGATATATTTCCATTTACTGAGAGCCCTGCTCAACAACAGCGCAGCTTCTGAAGTTAGGCTAAATGTCTAGCTAGGCTTGGCCTGACTCGCCTCCACTGCCCACTGGGCTGTATGGACGTCTTAACAGTGGCTATGGCTGTCCTCCTGCCTCTGCCTCCAAAGTACCAGGATTATATAGTCTGCTGCTCCATCCACCTTCTAATGTAAAATTTATAAGGATGAATTCTAGTATTTCCTCAGAGAGTGGAAACTGCTGGTAGAGAACAGACTGGGGAGTTACGTTTGGCTGGAAATAAAGACAAGTAACAGAGTATCTAATTTTAAAATGAAATTTACACCTTAGAGGCATATATAGGAGTTGTGTGCAGTGTAGGCAAATGAAGATTGCATGAGATTTCAGCATCCAGAGTCGTGGAAAATCTTGGACTGTGGAGGCTAATATGAAGTTTACACTGCAGACAACACCCAAATCCTCCTAAGGCACCAAAGTCAAATCTTCCCATTTGGTGGTCTAATTTCCCCTTACTGTTGGAGAGAGATGTAGTCCTTTGTAATCCTGGGTGGTGACAGTTTGCTAGGATCTTTTTGAAACATTTCTGGATTATGAGTTTATGTTACATCAGAAGTCCTTGAAGTGACTATTGCAGAATTGACAGCCACCATTATAGACCAACAGTCCCCTTCATGGTAATATGTAAGGGGAAGCTGTGAAGTGATATGGTTTTGTATCAAATACAGCCATGTTCAGTCCCAATAAGGTTTTATGTATATAACATTAGTGCTTTAAAAATTATTGAGCAGTTCCAAATTTATGATCAATTAAAATCTAATATCCTTCCTCATTACTCCAGAAAATATGGACAAAATGCTTTAGCTAAAGGGTATGAAATTAAACATGGATTGAAATTTATGTATTCATGTTAACTGACATGTAACAACTGAGAAACAATCAGAGAAATTTGGGGGTTAGGGACTGAACCCAGGACTGCCAACAAAACACAGTCCAAACCTCATCACCACATTTTGAACTCATTTATTCTTTAATGTGTTCATCTGAATGATGGAGCTGAGCTGCGGAGGTGGCTCACAGGGTAAAACTGCATGCTGTTCAAGCACGACCACCTGTTTGGATCTCAGAATCCACGGAAAACCAGGCAGGGCTGTGTTCATTCCTGTGACCCTGGCACTGTTGGAGGGCAGAGGCAGGAGCATTCCTGGGCTTGCTGGCTATCAGTCTAGCTCCAGGTCTAGCTAAACACTCCGTTTCAAAAGGAATAAGGCTGAGAGCGATAAAGCAAGGTGCCTGAAGTCCTCCCCTGGCCTCTGCACGCATACAGGTCATACACACACACACACACACACACACACACACACACACACACACACACACCACACCGATATACATACATATTAACTCACATAAAATAAAATAATTGATTTATTGCATTGTCACAATTTAAAAAGTAATTGCTCAAAGTGCCCTGCATCAGCATCAACACTATTACCAACACTAGAATCAAAGTGCCCTGCATCAGCATCAACACTATTACCAACACTAGAATCAAAGTGCCCTGCATCAGCATCAACACTATTACCAACACTAGAATCAAAGTGCCCTGCATCAGCATCAACACTATTACCAATCGCCTCTGAAATCATCTCACACAATTTTCTCAGTCTCCATTTTCAGCTACAACACACAGCAGTTTCTGAAGCGGCCTGGGGCTGATGTTAGCTATTTTCTTGGTTTCCCCACACCTCACGCATTGAGGCAGGGTAGGGTTGCTTTGCTTAGAGAGCTCACCAACTCAGTGAGCCTGAGCAGCCAGCTTGCTCAGGGGGTTCCCTCTTCACCTCCTACCCACTGGATTACAGGGGGGCTACTATGCCCACGTGGCATTTTTTTTTAATGTGAGATCTGAGCTCTGGTCCTCAGGCTTGCAAGGCAAGCGTTTTACCAGCTGAGCCATCTCTGCAGCCCCCACTGATGGTATCTCTGAAACTATAGAGCAAATCCCAAGTGTTCGCATACAAGGGATAACAGTTTTCTTTTTCCTTTTTGCTTGTGATCTGGACAAGTCCACAGCCACTTGTTTTTGCCTTATCCATGCCAACTACTTCACAGAGTAAACCAAGACAGAATGAGCCACTGCTGGGTCACTCCTGCAAGCCAGACTCAGCTCAGTGGCCGGGCTTATGGCTCTGGTCAATAGAAAACTGCAAACCCCTCAGCTTTGTACAGCATCTCTCCATGGCTTATCCCACCTCCCTGTTTAACCCCAACTGTCTCTGCTCCCAATGCACTTAAGGTTCCGAAAGTCTTGCACGTTGCTCTTTTGACCTCCCGCCTTTCTGATGGAGTCTGTGCCAGGTACCAGCTCTCTGCTCTTATCTGCCCCAGGAAGTCTACTGCACCCGTAGAGAGGGCTCATCCCTTCCTTCCCCCATCTGCAGGGGGGGTCAGACACAGCAAGAAAAAGTGAATCCCAGTGAGAAGTCTGCAAACTCAGGAAAAATTCTGTGCTCAACTTTACCACAAACTAGGCAAATCCACAGGCTCACTTTCTGTGGCTCGGAGTCACTAAAGAGAATACAATCAATAAACAATAATACAATTGGACAGGAAAGAGTATACCATAAAAATAAAGAGCGAGTGATGCTGAAATTTATCAGAAAATACTTACTTTGTTTTAACCATGTCGACCACATATTTCAAATAATCATCAGTCTAAAAGAAAAAGAGAAATCACTCAACATTAAGGATGCCTCATGGTTTTATCGACACAACACTTTTACTACATGGAATTTATGTGTGAAGTTTCATCATGACCTAATGATTTCTAGTGTTTTCACTTTCTAGGAGAAAATATAACATATACATATTTATTTTAAAGAACACTTACTTGAATACAGAAACTACTGCACACTTCTCCATGTGTCAAAGGGAGGGATGTTACGTTAATCACACTTAAATCAGTATGCCCACTCGTATGCATCTAGAATGAAACCCCTTAGAATGAGGGTGTGCTTGACACTCATTCTGAGCCAAGCACCACGCCAGGTACAGACATTTGAAATACATTGGCTAATGTGAGCCTCAAAAGTCCTGCGACATAAAGAGTACGATCACCCTGATTTTATACAAGAAGAGAGCACAGAAAAGCTCACTGGGCTGCCAAGGTCACATGGCAGGAAGTGGAGCAGCAGTGGAGGGTGACCACCCAGGTACAGTCTGTGCTCTTAACTAGCCTGCTGCATCCTCATACCGTCCCTGTGTCCAGACGCTTGCCTCTCTCCTAAGGACGAGTTCCCGGAATTAGAATTTTAAAATGTGCTGTGTGTTGCCACCTCCTCTCCCCCAAACTTTATGACATCAATACACAATTCTTTATAGTTTTACTCAAATTTTCAAAATGAAAGCGTGATTACCATTATGGATGAGGGTGAGAAAGAAAATGATGCCGTTGTTGGAGAGACCTACACCCCAATCTTCATTACTGGGCAAGATGTCTTCTTTAAGCTCTCATTCATCGTTCATCTCTCCCCTCAGAGCGCAGGGATGACCCCGCCCCAAGAGGAAGTGGGAAGAGTGTAAGAGCCAGAGGGGATGGAGGACACGAGAAAACAAGGCCTTCTAAATCAACATGAGCAAAGCTCTCGTGAACTCAGCAGGATGGAGGCAGCATGCCCAGGGCCTGCACAGCTCTGCACCAGACCCTCTGTGTCTGTATTCTGACTTTCAGTTTAGTATTTTTATGGGATTCCTCAGTGTGTGACCGCGTGAGTCTCTGACTCTTGTGCCTTCTCTTGGGCTCTTTTCCTTCTATTGCTTTGTCTTGTCCAACTTTGATGGGATTGTTTTTGTTTTATCTTATTATATTTTATTTTGTTTTATTTTTTAATGAGTGAATTGATGAACGAATAAATGAATGAAAACTAGGGCAAAGGTTAACATCTGAACTATTTTTTATACCTGCTGGAGAAGGTAAAAATCAGTTTTCTCCAGTGGAGTGACACTGGGTTTATAAGCCACTCCAGGGTAGGCCTCATGTTCAGGAGTAAATGACCAATGTATGATGGACTACACATAGGTGTGTGTGTGTGTGTGTGTGTGTGTGTGTGTGTGTGCTTTCATTTGGTGTTGTTTATTTTGGGGTGGTAGTGTTTAATTTGTTTTCTTGGTTTGGGGAAATTGTGGTTGTACTGGGCTTTTGTTCATTTTTTCAGAAAGAACTTAGGGTAAGTATTGGGGTGAGGATCTGGAAGGACTTTAGGGAGGGGAAGAATCTGATCAAAATACATTTAAATTTAAAATTGCTTTAAGTAATAAAGAAGGATACAGGTGCTTTAAAAAATAAATAAGGCCGGGCGGTGGTGGCGCACGCCTTTAATCCCAGCACTCGGGAGGCAGAGGCAGGCGGATCTCTGAGTTCGAGGCCAGCCTGATCTACAAGAGCTAGCTCCAGGAAAGGCTCTAGAAACTACAGGGAAACCCTGTCTCGAAAAACCAAAAAAAAAACCAACCAACCAACCAAACAAACAAACAAATAAATAAATAAAATTGGCACAGACTGTGACTGCACAGAGCAGACCAAGAGGGGAGTAACCAGTTCCCCAGCTGGACAGCCCAATCTCTAGTCTGTAGGCCTGGGGCAAAGCCCTGGCTCCTTGCCCACCTGCCTCAGCTTCACTAGGTGGCTTGCAGGCAGACTGCTCCAATATCCCCATATCTACGGGACCCTGCAAGCCTCACTCTGCTCCCAAACACACCCATCCCCCGCAACCTCTGCCGCTCTCTGAGGCACAGACTGCGACTGCACAGACAGGACCAAGAGGAAAGTGACCAGCTTTCTAGCTGGACAGTCTCTAGACCCTCAATCCTGGTCCACAACCCCGGGCCCCTCCCCCACCCATCTCAGCTGCTCTAGCTGCCTCCCTCAGGCAGGCTGCTCTAACAACTTGGCATTGATCAGACCCTGTAATCTACAAGTTCCACTCCACCCCTAAGCCCACCCATCCCTCAGTATCTTCCTGGCACACAGACACCAACTGCAAGGACTGGCCCAAGAGGCAGAGACTGCCTGCGCCAATTGGAGGAAGAGATGGTTGGCACAATGCAAAAATTCATTCAACAACCTAAGGGGCAGCATGGCAACACCAGAACCCAGTGGCCATACAACAGGAAGACCTGAATATCCTAACCCAGAAGCAGAAGAAAACAACCCTAAATATAACTTTATGAAGATGATAGAGATCCTTAAAGAGGAAATGAAAAATTCTCTTAAAGAGATGTGTAGAGTGGAGCAGCGGGGGCTGTGCAGCTAGCTTTACCCAAAATAATTACACGGAAACTGTATTCTTTTAAAACACTGCCTGGCCCATTAGGTTCAGCCTCTTATTGGTTAATTCTCACATCTTCCTTTAACCCATATTTAGTAATCTGTGTAGCGCCACGAGGTGCTTGCTTACCAGGAGAGATCTTAACCTGCATCCATCTCGGAGAGGAGAAGCATAGCGACTGCCTATGGCGACTGCCTGAAGCGTCTCCCCACTCCTGCTACCCAGCATTCTGTTCTGTCTACTCCGCCTACCTAATTTTCTGTTCTCTTAAAGGGCCAAGGCAGTTTTCTTTATTAATTAACCAATGAAATTAACATAGACAGATAACTGTCCTCCATCAGAGATGGAGGAAAAGACAGATAAAAATTTGAAAGAAATCAATAAATCTCTTAAAGAAAGTAAAAAAAGTAAAAAAAAAAAAAAAACAAAAACAAAAACAGAAAACAAAACAAAAAAAAAAACAACAACAAAAAAAAACAGGTGAAGCAACAGTTCAAATGATTCAAGACTTGAAAACGGAAATAGGGTCAAGAAAGAAAACACAATTTGAGGGAATTCTGGAAATAGAAAATTTGGGTAAACAAACAGGAACTGCAGATGTAATCATAACCAACAGAACACAAGAGATGGAAGGGAAAATCTCAGGCATTGAAGATACAATAGAGGAAATAGACTCATTGATCAAAGAAAATGTTAAATCCAAAAAATCGTTAACACAAAGCATCCATAAAATCTGGGACACCATGAAAAGGCCAAACCTAAGAATAATAGGGGTAGAAGAAGGAGAAGAACTCCAGCTCAAAGACACAGAAAATATATTCAACAAAATCATAGAAGAAAACTTTTCCAACCTAAAGAAGGATATTCCTATGAAGGTACAAGAAGCTTACAGGACACCAAATAGGCTGGATCAAAAACAAAGTCCCCTCACCATATAATAATCAGAAAGCAAAACATACAGAATAAAGAAAAAATATTAAGAGCTGTAAAGAAAAAAGATCAAGTAACATATAAAGACAGATTTATCAGAATTACAACCAACTTCTCAGTGGAAACTCTGAAATAAAGTCCTAGACAGATGTGCTGCAGACACTAAGAGACCATGTATGCAAGCCCAGACTACCACATCCAGCAAAGCTTTCAAACACCAAAGATGAAGAAAAAATAATATTTCATGACAAAAACCAGATTTAACCAATACCTATCTACAAATCCAGTCTTACACAAAGTACTAGAAGAAAAACTTAAACCCAGGAAAGTTAGCTGCACCCACAAAAACACGGGCAACAGATAACCTCACACTAGCAAACCCCAAAGAAGGGAAACACACAAACACTACCACCAAAAAAATAACAGGAATTAACAATCACTGCTAGTTAATATCTCTTAATATCAATGGACTCAATTCACATATAAAATGACACAGGCTAGCAGAATGGGTACGAAAACAGGATCCATCCTTCTGCTGCATATAAGAAACACACCTCAACTTCAAAGACAGATATTACCAGGAGTAAAGAGTTGGAAAAAGATTTTCTAATCAAATGAAGCTAAGGAACAAGTGGGTGTATCTATCCTATCCTAAAATCTAACTCAAACAACCAAAAGACACTTAAGGAACTGCTCAACATCCTTAGTCATCAGGGAAATGCAAATCAAAACAACTCTGAGATACCATCTTATACCAGTAAGAATGGCTAAGATCAAAAATGCCGATGGTGGTTTATGCTGGAGAGGACATGGAGTAAGGGGAACACTCCTGCATTGCCAGTTGGAGTGCAAACTTGTACAGCCACTTTGGGAATCAGTATGGCGGTTTCTCAGAAAATTGGGAATCAATCTACCTCAAGACCCAGCAATACCACTCTTGGGCATATACCCAAAGGATGCTCAATCTTACTACAAGGACATTTGTTCAGCTGTGTTCATAGCAGCATTATTTGTAATAGCCAGGACCTAGAAACAACCTTTGTGCCCCTCAACTGAAGAATGGATAAAGAAGATGTGGCGCATTTACACAATGGAGTACTACTCGGAGGTAAAAAACAGTGACATCTTGAAATTTGCATGCAAATGGATAGAACTAGGAAAAAACACATCCTGAGTGAGGTAACACAGACCCAGAAAGACAAACATGGTATGTACTCACTCAAAAGTGGATATTAGCTGTAAAGCAAAGAATAACCAGCCTACAGTCCATGATTCCAGAGAAGCTAGGTAACAAGGAGAACCCTAAGAGAAACATATATGAATCCCCCTGGGAAAGAGAACTAGTCAAGATCTCCTGACAAAAATGGGAGCGTGAGGTGGGGAGAGAAGGGAGGGCAGAAAGGGAGGAGGAAGGGAGAAGAGGAGGGGAGAAGAGAACACGAGGGATTGTGATGGCAGAGATGGGGGGAGGACAGAGAGGGAGAGCAAGGAAAGAGGTATCTTGATTGAGGGAACCATTATGGGGCTAGCAAGAAACCTGGCCTAGGGAAATTCCCAGGAATCTACAAAGATGACCCCAGCTAAGACCTAAGCAGTTGTGGAGAGGGTGCCCAAACTGGCCTTTACCTTGCCCTGCAGTCAGATTGATGACCATCTCAATTGTCATCATAGAACCTTCATCCAGCAACTGATGGAAGCAGATGCAGAGATCCACAGCGAAGCACTGGGCTGAACTTCTAAAGTTCATTTGAAGAGTGGGAGGAGCAAAAATATGAGCAATGGGGTCAAGACCATGATGGGAATACCTACTGAAACAGCTGACCTGAGCTAAGGGGAGCTCACTGACTCTGGACTGACAACAGGGGAACCAGCATAGGACCAAACTAGGCCCTCTGAGTGTGGGTGACAGTTATATGGGCGGAGAGGTCTATGGGGCCACTGGCAGTGGGACCAGGATTTATCCCTACTGCCTGAACTGGCTTTTGGAACACATTCTCTTTGGAGGGATACCTTCGCTCAGCCTAGATACAGGGGGGGCTTGGTCCTGCCTCAAGTCAGACTTTGTTACTCCCCATGGGAAGCCTCACCCTCCCTCAAGAGTCGATGAGGTTGGTGTGGGGGGAAAGGTAGAGGGGGGTGGGAGGAGGGAGTGGGAACTGGGATTGGTATGTGAAATGAGAAAAATTAATTAATGAAAAAAATAAAATCAGGATAGTGACACACACTTTACAGATGTTAAAACAGTTACAAATAATGTCTAGGACAATTCACAATTTCTCAGACATAAGATGGAGCCTTATTAACAGGATTTACCAGAACTTAATAATGTGTATACCAACCTTTTATTGAGCTAGGCAGATTGTATCTCTACAGTAACAGTTTTAATACTGTATTTGAAAGTTATAATTACAATTAAGTTATTTAATTATAATTAATTTGAATAATGTTGGATTTTACTGAATGAAAGAATCCTATGTTAAATACAATTTGATTTTAACAGTCATATGACTCTCACATAAGACTCATGTTTACACACACAGTTCTCAGTGCTATCGAATAAGTACTAAATATTTCCTTACACTCTAAGAGTATCTGTGGAATACTTCCATTAAGTGAAAAAAAAAAGCCATGATGGGATAGAAGCTGCTGCTCAGGGCTTTGGAGGCTACAGAGATGAGGGAACCTCGTCTCCCATACATACATCGGCAACAGAGATAATCACCACGGAGTCCTTCTCTTCTTCAGGGGTCATCCTGGACAGAATAGAGGTCAGTGTTTGCTTCAGGTAGGTGTGGTTCCTTCTGTCAATCGTGGTGATTCCCAGTGCGAAAGACACTGTGGACAGAGGCACAAACATGGAGGAAGGAAGTCATGCTTTACCATCAGACCATGCTTGCCCTCGCCTGCGAGCTGGTCTTATGCTTGCCTTTAAAAAGAGCGTTTTGAGCCATACTACCAAAATCCTGTCTATGCCCTGACTTCCATTTTCTGCCATTTGTAGCGGACTGTGGATAAGTGCACTAGAATTCAAAGTGTTTCTAGAGAAAAGAAAATGAAACATTTTTCTTTTGTTAATACAGCTAACTCAGTATACTTCCTCCCACAAACTCTGGTTCTCCTGCCTTCTTCCTGAAGAGACAGTGGACTCCCAAGTGGGAAAGGCACTCTGAAATGTTGTCATTTGTGGAAACCATGAACAAAGTCATTTCCAAATGGTTTGATGGAGTAAATATGTATCTCATTTAGGTACCTGTAAGGAGTAAAGCATCAAGGGTAGATAATAATTAGCTTCACTGCCCTGGGGTCTGGGGACTAAGCAGAGTAATGGGAAACACAGTTAAGAATTTAGTAGACGCTAAATGATGCTTCAGAGTTCCACTCTCTCCACACTCCAAGCCTGGGCAATGTGTCAGAGGATTGTGATGCACACTTATTCCTGAGGAACTGACGTGTCCTGGGGCTGGCAAACTTTTTCTGTGAAGGGTTAGACAGCACAGACGTTTGGTTGTTGTGCCATGCCGTCTCTGTTGCAGCTACTCAGCTCTGCTACCGTAGCGAGAGCAAACATACATGAACAGGGCTGTATCCCAGCAAAAGTCTTATGTAGAATCTGGCAGCTGGGGAGACTGACCTAAGTTGACCCTCGCACTGGAACAAATGAGACTTGTGTCAGACATTCTGAGACTTGGCTCAGTGTCTGCTTCTCGCTGCAGGGCTGTGTTTTGATCTGTTATGTATGATGGGCCTGAACTCATGCTTCTATGTGAAATAGTAATGCATAGCTGTAACCCCAGCGGTCAGGAGGTAGGAAAAAGGCATAATGAGTTCAAGGTCAGTCTGGGTTACTGATGTGGGATTCCCCTCTGTATGCTGTGAATATTGTTGGTTAATAAAGAAACTGCTTTGAGCCTATAGCAGAGCAGGGCAGAAGAGAGATAGGCTGGGAAAACTAAACTGAGTGCTGGGAGACAGAAGGCAGAGTTGGAGAGACACCATGTACCCGCAGAGGGGAAAGATGCGAGCTGCCAGCTGGAACCATGCCTGTAGGCCATGAGCCTCATAGTAAAATGGGTTAATTTAAGATGTAAGAGTTACCCAGAAATATGCCTAGGCTATTGGCCAAACAGTATTGCAAATAATATAGTTTCTGTGTGATTATTTCGGGAGTCTGGGAGGCTGGGAACAAACAAGCGGCCTTGCCGGTTGTGGTGGTGCATGCTGGTAGCATTTGCTGAAGGAGGCAGAGGCAGGAGGATCACAAACAAGCGGCCTCCTACAACAGGCTACACAGTAAAATCCAATCTAAAAAGACCTAAAACCACAAATAAATAAACAACCATCCTCTCTTTGAAACCCATCTTTGCTGATATTGGTCATTAGAAGGTGGGAAGAATAGGACAACTACCAGGTAACAATAGGCTTGTCCAAGCAATTGTGGGGCAAAGATGCTTCTTGTGTACTGGACATACGTCATAGATGTCCATGTGTACAGGACATACATCATAGATGTTCGTGTGTACTGGACCTGTGCCAAATATGCTTGTTTGTATTGGATATATGTCATAGATGTTTGTGTGTACTGGACATATGTCATAGGTACCTCGTGTGTACTGCGCATACTTCATAGATGCCTTGTGTGTACTGGACATACATCATAATGCCTCATGTGTACTGGACACATATCATAGATTCCTCGAGTGTACTGGACATATGTCATAGATGCCTCGTGTGTACTGAACATATGTCATAGATACCTCGTGTGTATCTGACATATGTCAGTTAATTTTCTAAGCAACTGTAATGAAGTTGAACTTAAAATTCAAGTCACTAAATGTAGTGATTATTTTTTTTCAGAATTCACACCTAATGGCTAGAAGTCTACATAGTGGTATCTCACAACTTCAAATCCAAAAGCTTGGCCATGAAATCTGAGGGATTTCATGGAGGAGGAGGAATATGGGAACCATTGAGAAGGGGGAGGGTGGACAAGGGATGGTAGTGAGGGGACATTTCCCAATTCTAACTGTTCTTACCGCCTGCTTTTCCTCTGCTAGTGGCTACATCCGGGTAAATTCTCTCCACTGTCCTCAGATGAGGGAGGAAGAACTTGAAGCCTTCCATTCCGTTGAGGCGTGCTTCACTCTCACGCAGTCTGCTCACTTTCCTTTCAACTGGAAAAGAAAGAAAGAAGGGTCCCTGAGTTTACAGCAATGTGTTTTGAAAACGTTTATTTGTGAGGAAGAGGCGGGGGGGCTGCACACCCTAACATGCATGCATGTGTGAGGTGCCTGCTAGGGCCTGAAGGTGGCATAAGGTCCCCTGGAGCTGGAGTCACAGCTCCTGAGGTGGGTGCTGGGAGCAGAGCTCTGGTTCTCGGGAGAACGAGAGGCACTCAGAATTGCTGAGCCATCTCTCCAGCTTGATGCAGCTTCTTAAAAAACAAGGGCTGGCTAATTCAGCCACAAACTTAGTGCTCAAGGAAACACATGCAAGTTATTGTTATAATTCTCTATGGTAGAGTCCAGTGGTTATTGATGAGAATCTATTTTTGAACCAGTGTTTAATTTCAGCCCAGCACTGCGAGCTATACCAGAAACAAGCAGAACTGAAAAGGACTGTAATCAGTGTCCCTGCTACTTTGATTGAACTCAGCAACTCTATTTTCAGTGTTCCCAAAGAATCCCTTCTAAAGTTCTGAAAAAGACAAACAAAGGAGGGGCTCATATTCGTAGTAGCAGTGTCGGAGAGATGGTGACGGAGAAGATGGAGGCCCCTCGAACACATGGTGAAGAGAAGGGTTCCCTGCTGGTTGCCCAGAGGTATGTGGGAGAAGAGGGATGCCAGACGATGCCCACTCCTGACTGCTTCTATGACCTGACCGTGGATGTGGTAGAACTCAGAGTAAACATGGAAGTCATTGTCACAGTGCAGATGGGGAAAGTGTATCATCCGTGTGTCTTCCCTGAGCTCTGCATGTCTCGCAGTAAAACAGCGTGTGAACTGGACTGTGTATTGGGGGGAAGTGACCTAGAGTCAGAAGCACCGAAGTCTGAACCCCCGAGTTTACGGAAACAGATGACCATTCACAAAGGCAAAAGCAGCACGCACGGAAGTCTCCTGATGCGTTTGCTATCTGGGCAATTTCATACTTCATTTGGTTCAAGACTTGCACTAGATTTTGGCGATGATTTTCACTTTCATTTTTTAAACGTAGCGTATTTTTCTTAAACTCAGAAACACGGTTTCTGCAATTAATTAGTTGATTGCCTGCAAAGGAAACAGAAATATCTAGTTTACGCATGTAGTGGGCAAGACAAAGTTTTCCAATAACAAAGGGGTTGTATATCGCAGTATACATGGGGGTTGTACATATATTTCACTATATATGAGGGTTATACATACATGGCACTATATTTGGATTTGTACATATATGTCACTATATACGGGGGTGTACATAGACATAAGTGAATATATATGATAATATACATATAGCATATACAGATGGCTAAAAAAACAAAATGTTAAAAAACAGTCATAGTGAGAAATATTATCAATGATCATTTTTATTTTTTACTTTGTGTTTTATGTTTTCCAAATTTTCCTTATTATGAATATATTCGATTTGTAATTATAGAGAAAACCCACTGGCCTTCCTATAAATGAATGCTTAATTATTTATCTGTGGAGTTGGGCAGTGGTGGCGCACACCTTTAATCCCAGCAATCAGGAGGCAGAGGCAGGCGGATCTTTAAGTTTGAGGCCAGCCTGGCTCTTGTAAGCGGTAAGTGCGCTTCCTGCCATCCTGCCAGGCCCTTGGAGTTTACGCTTATTTGCTTGTTTTTAATAGATACAAGAGCTACAAGAGCTAGCTCCAAAATAGGATCTAAAGCTACAGAGAAACCATGTCTCAAAAAATCAATAAAAATTAAAAAATTAAAAAAAAGTTTATCTGTGGAAAGTCGAGGGTGTGGCTGAGTGGGGCTTGCCTAGCACACACGGGGCTCTGGATACCAGACCCAGAATAAGCAAAAAATAAAATAAAACCACAGTGACCAGGAGCATAGACTGGTTTGGTCTGAGGATATTCAACACAGGCAGGCATAGAAGCCAGCTAAGGAGGCTGAGATTGCTTAGTTATGAAGGAGGAAATACTCCCAAGCAGCATGTGAGGGGGACACCTCATATTGGTTAGGTATCTTAGTTAGGGTTCTATTGCTGTGAGGACAACGCCCTAGAGGAAGTGATTCAGAGCCACCTACGAAGTTAGAGAAGAGGTTGTCACAGACACCCATTATCTCACGAAAGCCGTCCTTCTCCATCCTTCTCAACATTAACACATCCACATCGCCCTCACATCACGCTTCAAGGTAGTTGAAAGATATGTTCAGGGTAAATGAGGACCAAGAAGCTTCTAACCATAGCTTTCTTGTTACCGTAGTTAGATGTTAGTAGGAAGCGAGTCAGAACTGAAAAAAATCTTATAGGTGTGCAAAAGGCCGGATATTTACCTCAATTCTACTTTTAAAAATTCAGGATGCAGAGGCAGGGGGGATCTTTGTGATGTGAGTTCAAGTTCGCCTGGTCCACACGGTGAGTTCTGGGTCAGAGCTATGCACTGAGGCCTTGTCACAAACAACTACTGAGAGCTCAGTACCTTGCAGTATATGCTCCCAGACTCTTGCCTACTCCTGTCTCTCATTTTACCACATAAATATCAGGGAAATACAGGGAAATAATTCAGTGGATGGTTTGTTTTATATCAGAAAATGTGGATTTCTGTGGCAAACAATCCCCTTTTTTCTCCCTTCCTCCCTCTCTTAAGGCCAGTGTGCTGACTAAGCAAGCAGAGAGAGCTCTGGAGCAGAAGCTTAAGAACAAGACGTGGTGGTGGTGGTGGTGGTGGTGGTGGTGGTGGTGGTGGTGGTGGTGGTGGTGGTGGTGAGTTTACGAATTCCCAGGGTCTGAGACAGTGGTTTCCTTCAGCTCTCACACAGATGGATGAACGAAGCAAATGGATTTGCCACGTAAGAATTGATCTTAGTGCTTCTTGGGCTGAATTGTGTTTTCATCAAAGAACTGAACTGCCCAGTGTCCACTTCACTGGTAGCGTCTGAGGTGTAACCACAGTGTACACTGTGTAGGGTCAGGGTTCCCTGATAACTGTCTCTGCCAAATAAACCATGTGTTGTAGTTGCTACCTTGCAGGTGATGCAATCTGCCTGAGAAAGTCCCCGAAGGACCAATTTGGTACACATGAAGAGACAGTTTTCCCTGGAGAGCACTATTCACAGAAAGAGGCACACAGAAATGTTTAAAGACCTAACCGATAGTCGGCCTTGCTTTTTGCGTAACCTCTGTGGTAAGTCCAGGTATCCCTGCTGTAGTAAGGAGATCGCAGTACTTAGTCATCCAGGCAGTGAGCAGGGACAATGGGATACAGAATCAGTGTGGGAAGTTTGAGTTAAACAGCAACTACAAGCGTTGGTTCACTGAGCATCCTTGTGGAGCTGTGAAACAAAGCCCAGTTTATATGAAGAATGGACCAAAGTGACTATTTTTATACAAATTCTCTCTACATAGCCCTGACTGTCCTATAATTTTACAAACCAGGCTGGCCTTGAGCCTCTAACCCACAGAGATCTGCCTGTCTCTGTCTCCGGAGTGCTCGGATTAAAGGCATGCACCTCTATGCCTGGCTAGTGACTTCTATCTATTAAAAACAAGCAAATAAGCGAAAACTCCAAGGGCCTGGCAGGATGGCAGGAAGCGCACTTGCCACCAAGCTTGATGACCAGAGTTCAATCGCTGGAACCTACTGGCAGAAGAAGAGAACTGACTCCCAAAAGTTGCCATCTGACCTCCACACTGGACCATACCATCCCCAACAGATGGATGCAAAAAAAAAAAAAAAAAGTAAATAAAAGGCTCCAGGGCCGGAACTACAACTCAGTGGTAAATTCCTTGCCTAGAACAAGTGTTGCCAAATATAATTTTAAAAATATAAAAGGTTCCTGACATGGTCCTAAGTACTGCTGGTTCCCACTTCTCATAACAGAGGGCTTCAAATTGCTCTCAGATCCTAAAAAAAGGATAAAAATAAGTGTGGGAGCACACAGCACCCAGGGTGTTGTGGGATATTTGTACACTGTGTGAAGATGTGTTTCTGTGATTGGTGTAGTCATGAGGGATAGGCGGGACTTCCGGGCAGAGAGAGAACTCTGGGAAGAAGGAAGGCAGAGTTGCCAGCCAGATATGGGCAGGAAACAGGCTGTACAAGATGGAAGAGAGGTAACAGCATGTGACAGAATGTAGATCCATATAAACGGATTAATTTAAGTTAGAAGGGCTAGTTGAGACAAGCCTAAGCTAAAGGCTAAGCTTTCATAATTAATAATTAGTTTCCATGTCATTATTTGTGAGCTTGTGGCCCAAATGAAAATCTGACCGCACCAGGAGGCTGAGGTAGTGCTGTGAGATTCAGGCCAGCCTCGCTGCCTAGCAGGACTGTCTCAGAAAGGGAAAGAGAGGAGTCCACATCTGCGTGTTTAAATTCTCTCGTGACCCCTTATGAAAATGGAGAAAGACATAAGTGAAAATATTTTACATTTTAATTAATCCATTATATCTAGATGGTATTTCATTATGAAGATAACCAGTGGGATGTAGCATGAATTCTAATTAATCTTTAATAATAAAAATCTAGGGTTAGATATTGGGTTAAGTGCTGAAAGATCAGAGAAGTAAAGGAGCAGCCACTAGGGAGACCTTTTACCTGTGCTGAATTCTCAGACCAAAGTGGGCAAGATCCTGTCCCCACAAATCCTCAGCTGAGAGGGGAGAGCATGTTTCAGATTGCTCCCTGCATTCTAACTGACAATAGTCAAATCACACTACAGTCAGATACCTTGTGGCCCTTTATCAAGACATGATAAACAGGACATGTGAGAACCCAACGGATTGTAAGAGTGCACACCCACTGCCTTAGCCTTGGGGTGCTGCAAGTGTGCCCAGACCACCTGCCCCTTTCTCAGCCCCTGTGGAAGGTGCCCTACTTTACGCTTCAGGCATTACTAGGTAAAAAGATGTGTGTTCTTTACATTTTCTTCTTTTGCTTGTTGTACTTCCCAAATGTGTGTGTGTGTGTTGCCCATAGGTGCACATGTGTGTGTATGAACATGCCTCAGCTCGTGTACAGATAAAAGACAACGTGTGGGAGTAGGTTCTCTCCTTCTACTATATGGCTTCTGGTTATTGAAATCAGGTCAGCAAAGCCCATTTACCTGCTCAGCCTCTCCCAGTGTATGCTTTCGAGAGTCATCCCTACAAATGGGTCAAGCTGTCGTGCATACGGGTTCACTGCTGTAATGATGGCACTGATCAGAGTGCATCGCAACAGGCTTTCACGTTGTTGAAGGATGCTTGTACGGATGCCATGGATCAAGAACCTGTTATTCTGTCTTCTAATAAGTGTATTCAAGTACCCCTCTGGAATATATTGGATGCTAGCATTTTATTTAAACTACTAAACAATCTCCACGTGTATGTGTGACATACCCCCCTCCTGTTTGTATAGGTATGTAGGGGGATTTTCCCCTTCCATAGAGAGTCTGGGAGAGATAACATATGGTACTCCCGAGTCAGTCTTTTCTCCCCTAATTCAGGCTGAGGCATGTTTCTCTGAAACTTGCAAACCATTGGGTCTGATGAAGAGGAACAGGGATGGAGAGAAAAAGCTAAACCAAGAGAGATATCTGCGCACAGCCGCCGGGCAGGCAGGTTGAAGTGGTATAGATCTCTGGTTAGCTGCGGCCTGAGACAATATTGCAGGGTCACCACAAGCGTGCATCTGCTTGGTAAAGATTCCTGGTTGAAAGGGGCTATGGCCGAGGAACAGCTCATGGAGACCACAGGCCACACCAAGGAATGAGCAGCCAGCTGGGAGACCCCAGCAAGACCCCAAAGCAGCCATAAATAACTCCACAAAGAGACAACATTGGACGTAGGCCACAGAAGCATCAACTAGAGAAACCAAAACTATCCGAGACCCCGACCCTGACCCACCCCTTCCTCCCCAAGCCCTCCGGGCATTAATCTGCTCATCCCGCAGGGAAGCACCAGAAAGGTGCAAATGGTATTTGCCAAAGGCGGCACCGTGGTACCTCCCCATCAGAGGTCTTCTGCTATGTGACCTCATCCTCCATGCACCACGTAAAGGTTGGGGACCAGTCTGTGCGTCTACCCCGTGTCGCCTCCACAAGGGCGACATGATTAAATCCAGTACTATCCTTCCCTGTCCCCACCAACATCTGAGCTCATGCCACAGTTCCAGTGCTTTAGCTATAGCTGTTGTTGTTGTCCCCTTAAGCCCAGTGGAAACTCCTCAGAAAGGGGGAATTTCTGCCGCCCTTGTTGTCGATCCATCGCTTACAATGGAACAGCTACTGACTCATTCACTCACTTTTACTCAGTCATTGGGTTTGTTTGTTTTGTTTTCCAAAAAAGTGTCTGGCATGCTTGTTCTGTGCCATACACGTTTTTCTTGGACACTAGATTCACATCAGGGGACAAAACAAGACAAGAACAGAAAAGTATCTTCACCTTCATTCACTGAGTTTTAAATATTTTCAAACAAATCAATTAGTAATACCATGAACTTAATTAAAAACAAAATGCTATCTGTCCATAAAATTAGTTGTTATCTATCTATCTATTTATTTATTTATTTATTGTGCCTATATAATTCTGGCTGGCCATGATCTCCTAGAGATCTGCTTGCTTCTGCCTCCCGAGTGCTGGAATCAACAAACATCAGCTAATTTTTAAAGGGAGAAAAGACTAGGTGCTAGATCTGGCAGTCTTTCTGTGTTTCCAAATTCGCACTGATAATATTTAAAGCTATTGGAAAAAGAAGAAAGGTGCTGGCGCACTTGCAGTGTCTGGAGAAGGCGATCTGGAAGAAGGAAGAGGAGATGAGAGGGGCCGCTTTGGAGGGATCGGCCAGCGGGAGGCGAGAGGGCCGGATCCATCAGTCGCGTCCCGTGGCGGCTCTTAGGACCGGTTACAGCCCAACCGCCAGGGGACGTGGGGCTGTGCCCTCCATCGGTACAGCCGTGGGGCGGGACATGGGACCGCCAGGGTGTCCCTCATCTCCCTTCCTTCCTGACATCGCGGTGGGACTCCCGAGTGAGGCAGGATGGGGATAGACCCTTTCCGTCCCCGTTCCCCTCCTTACTGATTTGGTTCATCTTGGAGATACAGAAACAGGAGAAGCAAAAGAGCAGGATCGCAACGAAAGCGAACAACAAGTTCACGTTCTTTGCCTTCATCGCGCCGGCGTCACGGCGGGTGGAGGCGACCTGCGTAGTTGCAGGCTGGGGGCTGCACGCCGAGGCTGGCAGAACGCGGCACCTGCGTCCCGGACCACGCGCGGGCCGTCGTTAGGGTCCCCAGCACTTCAGCCGGGTCAGATCGCGGTCCCTTCTTGAGCGCACTTTATGACCCTCTGGCTAGGGCTGCGGGGTGGTTAAATGTGAGAAACCGTGGGCAAGTCCAGGACTGTATGGCTCTGACTGGACACCACCGACTTAGCGTATTTTCCTGAGAGAATTCATCAGAATTTTGATTCAAAGGTGAAAAATACACGGCGTAACGGCGAGGTCCCTTCATCCCTGTTTTCGATTTGACCTTTCCCCTCTGAACTCTCTTGGAGACTCACCGGCAATGTTTGGGTTACATGCAATCTCTTTTCTGCACGCGCACCCGGGATTCTAGCCCCTTGGACAGTTTAAAAAGATTTGGATTCCCATCTGCTTGAGAATGCCATACTAAATGCTAAAGACCTGGAGAAGCGAGTAGTAAGACCCTGAGAGGAAGATTAACATGTCACCTTTCCGCTCCTCCTGGCCCTCTGTTTCTCAGGCCTTTGCTAAGCACTCTCAGCAGCCACAGGGCAAGCAAACCCTGCTAGGTCAGACACACACTTGCCAGGCTATGGAGCGATGGAGAACGGCCATGCTACGGAGAACTGAGAGGAGAAAGGCCTCTGCAGAAGAGAAGGGCATTGCAACAGTTTCTCATGTTCATTGGAGCAATTGTGTGTGTGTGTGTGTGTGTGTGTGTGTGTGTAGCGTTTCTTCTGGGATGTCTCACTTCAGTGTGTCCAAGCATCTCCCTCAAGCTCTGAGTCTACAGAGCCCCTCAGTTTAATGAAATGGCATTAGACCAATCTTTTTTACACTCCATCATTTATAAAATGTCTACAGTCCTTAGAAACGTCTTGTTCTAGACCCGCGTTTCTGTTGTTACCGCCCTGACACCCACGTTGTGGTGATGGCATTCAAACTGATTCCTCCATAGCATCCACTCTCCGTGGTCCACACTTCTTCCACCAACAGATGATTTTTCCGCCCGTCGTGCCTGCTTGAGCAGCTCCTCTCTTCGGGGTGATAAAGCCCAGGCAGGCTCTTCAACTGGTAACCAACCAGAAAATGAGCATCGCTGTAAATCAACACAGAATAATATTAACGGCCAGTTTACAAAGCCTTACCCAATTTTCTGTCAGGAACTTTTAAAGCTCAAATATCCCAATGGATACCACAAGGTGGCAGTATTACGTTTCAACCAAACCAAACGAAACAACAACAATGAAGTATTTGAATGGGTCCTGGTAACAGAAAACCCCCAAATCCTTTGAATGTGTGGGAATCCTTGGGTCTCTATACCACACTTGGATCACTGTTCATATATATTTTCATAGCTTGTTAAACAGACTCTTGGTATGTTTTCTTCCTTTCCCCTGGCAGGCCCTGAAGGGAGTATGATTTATTGTTGCTCACGGATTATCTCTGGAGGGCCAAAGTTGTTTTTAGCTCCATATTTAGTCGAAGTTAAATGGACAGGAATGGGCTCTGACTCCTGGCTGGATGACCAACTGGCCGGCTTGTCACTACAACTATCCGAAACTTCCCGAGGCAAATCACCACAGGGCCTGTATCAGCACGAAAACCGCACTTGATTCTCATGCATGTTTACATACAGTCTTATTCTAGCTGTGACAGCAGAGGCTGGATATCCTTGGGGAAAGGCCACAAGCACACATTTGTAGCCAGCCGTGCTAGACTTTTCTCCGAGTGGGATCAGAGAGTTCGTCTGATTTATCAGCCAGATGCAGCCCCTTTAGTCTGCTCTTCAGCTTACACAATGCGGGGCCCAACAGTGACTTTCTTAAAGCACGGCCACTATGTTACATCATGATGGTCCAGAGCTATCTGCAAGAGCCACTCTCTTCCCTGGGCTACCGAGGGTCAACAGCAGACACAAGTGGAGAATGGGATTTCTGCTTCCTTTGTTTCACAAGGAAAGATGACAGTTCCTGGGTCCCAGGAATTTGTCACTGCCTGGCATTCGGTTTTAGCGAGCACTGGGCCAAGCCAGGGGCTTTTATTTTGACTGTCTTGTTGAATCTACACGAAGGGCACGTCTGTGTCTCGCAAAGGCATTTGACTTTAAGATGGTAGTGACAAGGACCTTAACCATGCCCATTCTCATTTTGTAAAATCAAGAGTTATGTATTTTTTCTTACTTCTTCCTCTGCATTGTCATTACTATTGGTTGATGTCTGTAGATCACACTACATTATTTTACATCAAAGGCTTGAGTGTCTGTGGACTTTGGCGTCAGATAGGTCCTAAGGAAAATCCCTCATAAAGACTGAGAGGTGACACTTCCATCTTGGGACAAAGTTCATGTGAGTTCATGCACAAAGGAACAGTGCTGTTTAAAATTTGGGTCCTCTGTGGAGCAGATGCTTGAGTTCTAACAAGTAGATGGTTAGTAGCCATATCGGCAGGTCTCACCACCCAGCAGGCTCTCAAATCAACAGCTGGATGGCTTTTCCATTTTAAGAAATGGAGACACAGCAGTGTGACTAAGAATTAGAATCGAAGGCTGGAAAGACGATTTTGTGAGTGTGTGCCACGGTCAGCTGGGCTGCCTGAGTTTACAGCCCCAGCAACGATATAAGAGTCCTGCTGGATCATCATGCACTGCACACAGTCCTAGAGCTTGGGAGGAGAAGACAGGAATACTCCTGTAGCACACTCCCCAGCCATGCTATCTAAACTGGTGAGCTCTATGTTTGGCTAGAGATTCCATCTCAAAAAATAAGGCGTAACTGAGGAAGATGGCCAGGTGTCAAACTCTGGTGCCCACCCCCGCCCCCACAGGTAGCCAGACTTCATTACAATGTAGCCTTTGACTCTTTTAGGTATAAGGCCTGCAAGGGCACACAGTTTAACAGAGAGACCTAACTAGCAGGTGAAGAGGGTCCTGTTTTCACCTTTCTTAGAACTGCACTACTTCTTAGCTGGCCCCATAGAAGAAGAAAGCCAAAGTGGAAAAAATGCAACGAGCATCTTCTCCTGGGAACAGTGAGGGTTTAGTATATACAAACGAATACACACACACACACACACACACACACTCGCACACACGCACATGCACGGACACCAAGAAACAGCTACATAAAGAAACAAAAATCTGGCTAGGGAAAAATCTATTGGTGGAAGGAAACTGGCAGCCAGTTCCTGGGCAGGGATGCAGCTGGCTGCAAAGATCCAGGAGCAACCAGGAGCAGACAGAGATTTCTTTTATGTCTCCCCTGCTCTACACAGAGAACTGTGGACCTGCGGTGTGCTTTTGGTGGGCTCTGGGTTCTCCCCCTACTCCATTCGTTTGACAGCTTTCTTTCTTTTCTTTCGTTTTGTTGTTTTTGTTTTTTTGAGACAGGGTTTCTCCGTAGTGTTGGAGCCTGTCCTGGAACTAGCTCTTGTAGACCAGGCTGGCCTCGAACTCACAGAAATCTGCCTGCCTCTGCCTCCAGAGTGCTGGGATTAAAGGCATGTGCCACCACCACCTGGCTACTTGACAGCTTTCTTAATTGATACAAATTTTTCACCTTCTGGGTATACCCATTGTCAGGATTTGCCACTCAGGGCCTGCTTAGGAACCTATAAATCTGGACGTTCAGAGGCTCCAGAAACAGAACCACTTAATGCAGGAGCCTACAGAAGAGAAGGAAGGCTGTCTTCAACACTTCTGTAGAGGCTTGGCTCCTGAGACTTCTCTTCTTTCTTCCTTGGGCTCACTTGAGCCACATCTAGGCTATGATCAGCAGCTGCAGGCAGAGGGACTCATCACTCCAAGACTGTGCCATCTAGCTACAGAAGGGAATTATCCCTGCAGCTGCTTCCAGCCACCTCCATCCGCTTTGCTGTAGACTTCCAGACCTGTGGCTTTCGAGTTCCAGTCTCCAGGCTTTGTTACCTTGCTGGCCCAGTGACCTGCTAGAGCTGTGTGCTTTCAGAAACTGTGGGAGCTCTACTGAGAGTTCAAAAGTCTCCATCTGTACAGTAAAATCCTGCATGACAATGGTTTAGCGTAGCTTTTATCTTGTTAAGGCTGTTAATCCCAGGCGCCTCCTGTTCATACTCTCTGCTGTCTGCCCACTCCTGGGAGGAGGGCCGGACAAAAACTTGATTGGGGACAGAAAGGAGATGGTCTCCCCCCAAAATATTTCACTTCCACTGGGACAAAGATGGTGGTTTATGTGTCTTTCGTGCATTTCTGTTCTACAAAAGTGTGTACTGCTCACTTAATTTGAGTTAACAAGGAGATGAATGGAGCACAGACAAGACATTGGCTTGAATATTTCTGGAAGTATAAGGAACTGAGCAAGGGAAAGAGGGAGCCAGGAATCTTGGTTGGGTGGGAGGATTCTTTAGTTCTTTACCTTTTTGAGACAGAACCTTGTGTTGCCCAGCTGGCCTTGATCTCCCAATCTTCTGCCTATATTGCCTACTGGCTGGGATCACAGGCATGCAGTACCATGCCCAGTTCAGGGATTTCTTCCGTTTCATTTTATTTATAACGTAAGGTGTCTTTTGTACTTGATCTTTTTTTCCACTTTGCCTTTATCCAACGTTCCTAATCCAACACCTCTACACTTACTGACTGCTCACGTGAGTCAGCCTTCCTCCTGAAGCAGTCACAGCACGCTCCCCCGCTCCACCTCGCTCCAGCTCTTATTGTGCTGACTCCAAAGTACGTAACTCCTTCCTGTACTCCCTAATCCCTTTTCCCTAATCTCCCTAGTAGCCAGCAGCTTCACCCGATACTATGTTTTTGCCGGTTGGTTTTGTGTGTAGCTTCTTGGAGAAGACAGCCTAGCACAGTATACCAGCTAATCAACCGTACCTTTTGAGGTTTTAAAAATGTGCACGAATTATTCCTCCAGTAGAAACAATAATTAAGAAATGAATAATAATAAATGAGAAATGAATAAAATAACGTTGATAAGTTAATCGTTCAATGTTCTTCTTCAGAAGGAAAAAGTCCAAACTTCGCAACTTCTCACTGCACACACAGGCCACCCAAATTCCTTTGCGACATCCATAAAGTCCCGTCGAGCCAAGTTACCTTTGTTTCTTATAAAGAGGGGAAATAATCACTTTACAGATTAGGAAATGTAGGTGAAAGTGCTGTAGTCACACCCAAGGCAGAACAGTCTTTGAAACCCGGGAGCAAAGTTTCCAGGCCGCGTCCCGGGGGACCACGTTGACACTGGGCGTGGCAGTCCGCCCCCCGTTGCCAAGGGAACCGTCCGGCGTCCGGCGCACCAGCCGGCAGGCCCGCCTTCCGCGCCAGTGATAGGCGGGAGCGCGGGCCAATCGGAGGAGGATAAGGAGGCGGGGCTCGGAGCTCGGCACCGCCTTCCCCCGCCCCCTGCCCCGGCCTCCGGTGCCGACTTCCGGGTCGCGGTGTTTGCGGGGAGCGCTCGGCGTAGGGTGTCGTTTCCGTTGCCGGTGTTTGCAGCTGGCGGAAACCGAGGCAGCGCCAGCTTTTCCTAGTACTCCCGCTCCAGTGAGGTGGCTGCTGTTTTAATCTTCTCTCACCCTGCCTTGCTGGCGTGCGGCCGCGCTAGCCTCGCGGGGGTCCCGCGGTCACCCGCAGGGTGCCGGGGCCGTCGGGGCTTTGTGCAGCGCTCCCGCGCGCGAGAGGGGCGGGACGGCGCGGTCCCCACGGGGCTCGCGCACGACTTCCCGGGGCCCGCGGCCTCCCGGACGGCCTGCCGGTGCCTGGCACTTCTGCCGCCTCCGTCCCGACGAGCGCGGACGGGATGCCTCATTTTAAAGACCCAGATCCGTACGTCTGGCACCGGCACCCAGTGCCCTGGCCTGCGGGGATTTCGAATTTGACAGCTCCTCGGGCCCCGGCGCAGAGAGGGTGTGTCTGTGAATCCCAGGCCCGGAAGGCAGGCGAGGAGCGGTTTCCTTTCGGTCCCCCGCATCCCTCCTCCCCTTCGTTTAGTACTCGAAGAGTTTTCTCCTAAGATCCAGTTGTATCAAGTGTGTAGGTTTTGCGGGATTTAAAACAAAACAAAACTCTTTTGGCATTTCTGCCCCTCGTCTATTGACTGGAAAAATCATGAGTTCGTCAGGATGCCATCTGCTCGGTTTTCAGGCTGTATGCTTCAGTTTGTAAGCCACTTGTGCTGGCGTCAGCTGACCGAGACAGCTGGGACACGCTCTGCACCCGGGCAAGAAGAGCTCGTTCTTGGGGAAGCCACATGTGATGTGTGGTTGATTTGAAATTGTTGCTCGGTTCGTCTTTATTCTCAAACTGTTTAGTTCCAAGTTTGAAGGGATGAAAAACGGAAGTAGGAATCCAAAATACGAAATACTATTATTTGGTAAAAATGTAAGGTAGTTATTGTTCTGTTTAGCCATTAAATAATTTGGCCAGTTTTTTTCCCTAGTTTTTTTTTTTTTAACAATTTTTAAAGAAGTGAACATTTGGCCTAGAGATAAATCGACCATTTAGTTAATTAGTATTTGATTTATGCTGCTTATTGTTTCCTTGCCTGACTGATTAAACAGTCACAAAATAAGACACAATGGAATAAAAGATTTTGTTATTATTTGGGATTTGGGGAGTTGGCTCAGCTTAATTTGTTTTTCGGTTTAAACAATCCCAGTTTAAGGCCGTTAAGCTTGTGTTCTTCTATCCTCCAGGACAACATGTTTATTTCTCTGTGGGAGTTCTTCTACGGGCACTTTTTCCGGTTTTGGATGAAATGGGTCTTACGACAGATGACTGGGAAGTGTGAACTGCAGCGAATTTTTGACACCTATGGCGGCGCACAGAGGACATACAGGATAGGTAATGCTATTCAGAAACCAAAAAATTTACGATTAATAAAAACGTAATTTAATGTTTCCTGTCTACCCAGTGGTAATGTACTTGTGTGTTCTGATTAAATCATCACAACTGAGTTTCTTAAGCTTTGTGGTCCTTGAGTCCTTTTAACTGTACTACTAAACACTGAATGATTGTATATGAAAAACTTTTTATAGCTACCCAAAGAAGAAATATTTTGGGTTTCTTAAAAATATGTCAGCCTGGCAGTGGTGGTGCATAGCTTTGATCCTAGCTCACAAGAGGTAAATCAGGAGGATCTCTTTGAGTTCAAGGCCAGCCTGGTCTACAGAGTGAGTTCCAGGACAGCCCAGGCTACACAGAAAAGCCCCATCTTGAAAAATCAAGCAAACAAACAAACAAAAAAGCATCGGCTATTCTTCAGATTATGCTTGCAATCGTTTACTGGAAAACTATTCTTTCTTCCATTTGAAATTTTACACAAATATATGGTGAAAAGATCGGAAGAATCAGTATCTTTTCCTACTTTGTGGCCTCTCACATCCTACTCTTAGTCCCATAGTGATAGATGACCACGTGGCTGCTGAGCACTTGGAGTGTGCGTGCTGTCAACTGAGTTGTGCTGTACCCATAAGGTACACATTGGATTTCAGAGTCATAGAAAAATTGTAAAGATGTCATACCTGTATTTGTAATATATTGAAGTGATAATTTTTTGGATCTGTTAAGCTATAGTAATATAAATTAAATTTTTAATATGATGTAGCTGTGGAAATTTTATACATTATATATGTCCACACACACACATACATACCTACCTACCTACCTACCTACATACATACATGGGCTTATTTTGGCTTGTGTTATTTTCCTGCCGAATGACAGTTTTCCAACATTTAATTGAAAGTATTGCTCTGACTTCAAACTCAGATGGTTGAGAAATGTGGTTTGAAGTCACTTTAGGTGTAGTAAGAAAGACCTGGGCAGAGCCACAGCAAATGTTGCTGTGTTAAGTGGAAAATCGAGAATTAACCAGTTCCTATTTTATGTTGATCAAGAATGGCTCAAATGAGGAATCATTACCCTTAGGGCCAAGGGAGTGAGGCATGGGCTGTGGGCTCTGTACCCAGGGTGGCCCTGGAAGAATGGCCACTCTTTGATTTTCCCTCTTGCCTGCTCAGAAGACCCACACACCTCTTGATACAGGTCTCTTTGGGCTGCACTGGTTGGCACTTTATGATATTTGGGAAGAGCATATTCAAGGCTTTATTTGAGGCAAAAAGCATTTTTCTTAAAATTCCCAAAAGGAGAGCATTCTCAGTGTACCAGAAACTTTTTTTTTTTTAACAGACCAACACAGATATTCTTGTCATTCTTGGAACAAAGGCCAGGACTACAGAGAGAGGCTGCTTGCTCTTTGCATGGTCCAGGAAAGGTGGTGAGGCTGTCCGGCCTCGGCTCCTTTGTTCCTGTGCTCGTCCGTCGCTGGCCACTCACTCGGGCTGGCAATGGAGAGACAGTAGTGGCTTTGAGTGCAGTCTTCAGATGAATGTCTGAGAGCTGAGCTGTGGGCAGACACTCTCACTATGGCGGTCTGCATGGAAACAGAACAATCTGGGGAAACTGGTTGACACCAGCTTGGTACTGTTTTGAGGGGAGATCATTCTGCCTTTGTCTTGGTCCTATAAGATCTTGAGATGATTGCTCTGTTGTTCATGTGGAAATTGTATCTTAACTGTGAGAGTGACTTATTGTTGCTTTTATATTTTTACTATTTGATTTTGGTCTAATGCAGAAAATACATTTAAGTGATAACTTTTTTTTTTAATTTCAGAAAACTCCTTGACATATTCCAAGAGTAAGGTAAGGGCATATTAAAATGCTACTTCTACAAATCTTAACATAAGCATATTTTTTCTTTAAAAAGAACACTTTATATTTACTGTCTTTGCTATGAGAAACTGTGAGTTTAGTTTTCTCATTTTAGAAGTAGTAATTCTGTTTTCAAAATACTTTCTGTGTTTTGAGTATTTCAACTGTGTCCTCTTCTGAGGCTTTGCCTCTTTATTTTGCAGTAGCAGTTGGTAGCTTTTGGAGACCAGCAGCTTAGGGAAGCCCTCCCATCACTGTGTCCTCAGGGTAGCTTGTGCGAGAGAAGACCAAAGCGATTCTGGCTGGAGCAAACCTTGTATGTTTACCTTTTGACCCAAAGCGAGTCCCGACGTATGCCATGTAGCTGCCAGCTTTTGCCATATAAGAAACAAACCCAAAGCTGCAGGAGCATAAAGCAGGGTTACACGTGTGCTCATGCACATGTGGGCCAGCTGCAAAGACCCTTTATCATGTTGGTGTCACAGTCTCAGGTGTGTTCCACTTGTCCTGCTATAGGCCCCACATGTGGGATTCAGTGTTGGCAGAGGGAGTGGTCTCTGCGACTCCCTAGAAGTCTGACAGACCATGTCCTCTCCATCTGCATTCCCTGGTTTACCTGAGTGGTCAAGTGCAAAGCAAGGAGTCCGCAGGTGCAGTCTGACTCAGGCCAGCCTGCCACATGTGAGGCACAGCTTTTGCTAGTGTTAATCAGATCACAGTGTTCTGTGTATAAGAATTACTGGAGTAGCAGAGACAAACATACGGGCACATAGGTCATTATTTGACACTGTTAAGGACGATGGCCAGCATTCACAGTGACAAAAGGGGTGGAAAACACATAGAGATGATTGCTCACAGTAAGATTAAATACTGTTTTTACATTGTTAGTTCAGTTTCCTGTGTGTGCATCTGCTTTAGATATCCGTATATGTTTGTGCTTATTGTAACTGTGAATCATAAATCATAGTAAGCACATGGACGTGACTCAGTCTGCAAGTGTTGATAAGAGTTGCTGACTCATGCTGGAACAGAAGGGTGGTGGATCCTGCAAGTGGAATGCTTCTTTCTGGAGAGTTGCCGCCCAAGTGGGTGCTTACTAGTTTCAGTACAGCCTCACGAGTGAGCTGTGTGAGAACAACTTACATAGATAAACACGGGGCACTGGTGAGGGCGTAGAGTTGTCTTTTGTTCGGAACCCCAAATATCTCTCTCTCTCTCTCTCTCTCTCTCTCTCTCTCTCTCTCTCTCTCTCTCTCTCTCTCTCTCACACACACACACACACACACACACAGATCTCCACAGCAGCCTGTGCATTGTAGTGGACCTTCTTGGACACATCATCTTTCAGAGCTGTTAGGACAGGTTCAGATTCAGTAGCTTCAGCCCTCTGGAGCTTGTTGGAAGTAGGCACTGGGCCTCACTCCAGAAATCCTGGTTTTGTTTCTGATGTGTTGGTTTCCTGGTGACACTGGGTCCTGCAGGTTAGGTCAGGGCCGTGCTAGGAGGTTCAGCCCTGGGTTTTGCCCGCTCCCTGGATTTTGCCCACTCCCATTCTTTCTGTAAGAAGCCACATGGACCAATGGATACTAAGCAAGTTGTGTTTCTTTGTGTTGTAAATCTGGGGATATTTGTGAATGAGCCATCCTTTGACAGGTGCTTCCTTGTGGTCTGGAAACCACATTGTGACAGTGTAACAGTCCCTCATACCACACCCTCAGAGCCAGCACTGCCCCAGCTCCCGGGGAGTGTGTCCTCTCGAATGCTTTGGCACCTGGAGCTCCACCTGCCCCTGCATTGCTCGCGGTTGCATCTGGCATGGCTCTTGTCCTGTTCCGTGTTGTCACCACTGTGCTGCCGCTCCAGACCGTCTCACCACCTGCCACCGGGCTGTGTGCCATGAGGGCCGGAGTGCTTGTTCTCCCAGGAAAGCTCAAGGGGCCCCATCTCCAGTTCATCACTTCTGACCTCAGGAGTCCTCTGACCTCTCTCTGCTTGGAATTGTAACCCGCAGCCTCCCCTGCCTGTCCTTTTGCCTTCCTTGTTGTGCAGTAGTTTACTCTAGTTCTCCATTCTCTCCTGCCGTGAATGAAGCACGGTGTTTGTTATTTGCATCTGTGTCCCGAGAGCCTGCACCAGTTCCTAGCGAGTAACAGTGCTCTGAGTATGGACAAAACAGATGAGCGGTTTGCAGCTGCAGGGTCTCCTTTCTCCACATGGGGCTTGTAGTATTTGCACCCTTTGCTTGTTCTCTTGGAGAAGGTACAGGATCTGAACTCATCACCTGTGCAGCAGCAGAACTGCTGTGATGAGGACCAGCTGCAGCAGCATCTTATGGCATCAGAAGTTATTAGTGAGATTTTATGTGTGTTAAAATTAAACTAAATATAGGTAGGATAGGAGGTAAGATGTTGTTGAAATCTCAACAAGGATTTCATGACTACATTTCAGCATTCTACCAGTGTCTTCAGTAATTGATAAAGAAGTGAAATTGATGAAGCGTAATTATCACTAGGAGAGAAGTCAGGAGTGGCACGGAGAAGGAAGGTATAGACTCGACAGAGCCGTGTTTCTCACCACCCTGACGCTGCCACCCTTTAATACAGCTTCCCATGCTGTGGTGTCCCCAGCCATAGAATTATTTCATGGCTACTTCTTAACTGTAATTTTGCTATTGTTATGAATTGTAATGTATATATTTATATCTGATATGTGACCCCTGTTTAAGGGTTGTTTGGCCCCCAAGGTGGTCAAGACTCTACAGGAGTGTATTAAGTAAGCAAAATAATATTCTAATTTTACCTTACTTACTAGTTTCTTTAAGAATGTCACTTGGAATATAAATGTTAAGGTTGTATTCTTACGCTATCACCATTAGAAAAGTAAAATGCTGCTCAGTGATAGTAGTGCACACTTTAACCCCAGCACTCGGGAAGCTACGCAGGTGATAGTAGTGCACACTTTAATCCCAGCACTCGGGAAGCTACGCAGTGATAGTAGTGCACACTTTAACCCCAGCACTCGGGAAGCTACACAGGTGACTCTGTAAATTCGAGGCCAGCCTGTTCTACAGAGTGAGTTCTGGGACAGCCAGGGCTACAGAAAGAAACCCTGTCTCAAAAAACAAAATAAAACAAAAAAATGTAAAGTAAAATCCTGATGTTTTGTGGGACACTATAAAGAGAATAGCTAATACTGCACAGACTCAGTTAAATAGTAGATGCTTTGTTGTCTTGAAGCCTGAAATCAAAAGCAAGTTTGTTAATACATGGAAATGGACTTGTCAACTTATACATGCAATTTGTGCATATTTTACACATTACATTTACTTCAAGAGAAAGATCTTATTCTGGTCTTGTGTTATTTCCATCAAATGGCTCTGTGTTTTATTGCACGAGAAGAAATCCGGACAAAAACTCTGATTTTATTGCTTCCCACTTGTTGGCCATTGTGCAATTGGCTTGAACCTCATCAGTACCATGTGATGGTTTTACGAATAGAGGCATTAATATGAAGGCAGCATAAGAGAGTACATCTTGATAATATTGATGATGATATAGTTAAGCCAGTGGACAAGCATCCATGAAACTCTCTTATGTATTTAAATGCTTTGCATTCCCAATGCTTGTTATGAATAACGGCAATTTATTCTATTAAGGCTTATCCCCAAAAGTGATCTCAAAGTATGGCTGCCTTTTATTGTAAATTGTTTGACAGTTGAAACTTCTTTGATTGTTAAAAATTAAGTCTCACTCAGTTATAGACTAGGGACTGCTTATAAATTATCTCCTATGGCTGCTAAAATATGAAAAATTTCAATATCTGGACTATAAGCATTGTATTGATTCCATTGGTTAAAGAATTTTGTCTGAAACAGAGAAAGAAAATCAGAGCATAATCAACATTTGTTTAGCTTACCAAAGCAAATTTTAAAGACCTGAACTAATTATCTATATTTATATCTTTAGAGACCTGAGAAGATACTAAGTCCAGAGTAAGCTGAGGAACTTACAAATAAGGCAGAAAAGCAATGAAATTATGAAACACTCAAAAGTAGACTACCAAAAAGCTCAGAAACTGATTTTTTTTAAAAAAAAGATTAATAATATCAATAAAACCTCTATAACTGACCAAGTATGAGAGAAGACTAAGATGCCGAGTGTGTAGTAGACAAGATATCACCCTAACCTAGATTCCAAAGTTCTGTGAGCGACTTCGTGCTGGTAAATCCTGTAGCTTAGATGCAATGGAAAAAGTTCGTAAAAAACATAGTTTATCAACTAATATGAAAATAAACAAAAAACCTAGCTGGCCATATATTCAAAAAAAGAAATCTCCAATTTAAAATGTTTAAAATAATCTCCATCATTGGCCGAATTAATTCTCTTTAAAAGATATTTGAGCCTTTGTATTTTTATTTTAGGAGTGTTTGCCTGCATGCATGCTTGTGCACCATGTACATACTTGGGGCCCACGATGGTCAGAAAGGTATCAGATCTCCTGGAGCTGGAGTTACAGATGGTTGTGAGCCACTATGTAGATGCTGGAAACGAAACCCAGGTCTTCTACAAGAGCAGCTCGTGCCCTTAGCCATTGAGCCTTCTCTCCAGCCTGGCCTAATTCGTTGTCACCAAACATTCATGGAAAGAAGAAACAGTGCCACTGTTAACAGAAAGTCCAGGATATAGAGTTGAAAAAAGCATTTTTTATTTTTTTGAGGACAGACTAGAACCAAATAAAGGCATAGAAATAAAAAGTACAACTCAGTACCCTTTATGAATGTGATACAAGAATCCTTACAGAGCATCAGCAAGGATAATAGATTATGATTGAAGTTTAAAATCAGTGAGTATAATTTATTACCACACTAACAGAGTCAGAAAAAATATGATCATTTTGATAGATACTAAAACATCTGATCATAATTAAAAACTCCCACCTAGAAGAGCAAAAGCTTCTTCAATCTGCTGAAGGCCAGTGAACAGTCTGCAGCTGGCACAGAAAACTTTCCGATAGTGAATGTTTGTCACATGTAGTGGAAGCATGACAGATGCGTTGTGTTTCTCTGTTTCTGCTCAGCATCATAGCACTGGAGATCCTGGGAACCACAGCCAACCAGAAACAAACCCAAGAAGTAGTTGGCCAGAAAGAACTATTAGCAGAAGTGTAGTCTGAGAATGTGGACAACCCTGGAGTTCTCAGAGGCTGCTGCCGTGTACTAACAAGCAAACTGAACAGTCTGGCAGCAGGTAGCTCACTGCTCTTTGTGTTAGCAGTGAGCTTCTGGATCATGAGAGAGCAGTGCTACCTACCACAGCAGCCAGAAGTGCAAACACCGGGAGTTTAGTAAAACACTGACTTCAGCCCTAAAACTTGTGGAGAAATTGTTGAGAAAAAAAAGAATAAAATGAAGCCTGGTATTTATCAATTAAAAGACTCATTATTGTTAAAATATAAGTTCCAAATTGACCTATGAGTTTGTGAAGTTATTTTTTCGTTTTGTTTTTCAAGACAGGGTTTCTATGTGTAGCTTTGGAGCCTGTCCTAGAACTCAATGTGTAGATCAGGCTGGCCTTGAACTCACAGAGATTCCCCCTACCTCTGCCTCCCAAGTGCTGGGATTAAAGGCATCTGCCCCTGCCATCCAGCGAGTTTGCAAAATTTTAATTAGAATCTCACTGAGTATGTTTTGAAGAAACTGACAAGCTGCAGAACTATGCAGAAATAGAGGGAGGGGCCGGGGTAGCTCAAAGGTCCTCGAAGAGAGCCAGATTAAAGGATCTAGCAGGGCTTTCTAGACAGGGAAGTTATCAGGCAGACCAGACACAGACCCCACAGAACGGTTCTTCGTGGGAAAAGAAGCTGCCAGCAAGGGGTGCTAGAGAACTGGATGCCTGGAGGGGAGCCCAGGCTGCGGACAGGAAGACAGCTCTTAGAGCCTGTTGCTGCTCCTCTTTAACATTAATTTTAAAACTGTGCATCTTTTTGACAATTTCATAAATATGTAATCGTTCATAACCATATTCTTCCCATTTTCATGACTTTTTTTTTACCCACTGAGTTTAATTAGGGTTTATTTTATAAGTGTGACTAGGAGGCTTTTAGAAAACTGTAAATGTATGCATGATTCCAGCTCTCAGAGATATGAAGGAAGTGGTTTCTTTTTGCATTTTAATATGTTCTTGGTAAGGCTGATTAAATGTCTCAAAACAGACTTCTACGTCAGTTCTCAGGGACTTCTCTCATTCAGCTGTGTCTCAATACCTAGGTCCTCCAGAGTGCCACACGAGTTGCCGAGAGTGAGCTGGACAGATGTGTAGCTGACATAATGAAGGAGAAGAACATCTGCCGGGAGAAAGACACCAGGTGCGCTGCTCCCTCTGTGACGGCATGGGGCTCTGTAGCCTGCTGTGCAGAGCCCTGCTCGGGTGTACTGGGGTGGGGAACAGATAACTTGTGGGCTGTTTTGTGTACACTTCAGATAGTTTCGTTGTTGTGTGGTGGAGTGCTCAGAGGAGATGTGTGAACCAACCACAGGCCTCGCTTTGTTGTGATAAGAGGTTTGATTTACACTAATAATGTTATCCTTTCAGTTTTCAGATATGCATGAGGACGTGCTTACTGCAGATATCTGGCTATAAGCAGCTCTACCAGGCTGTGGAAAATGTGAGGAAAAAGCCCTACGATTCTGGCAATGCGCAGCATGAGAAACTGCTCCTCAAGGTAAGCACTGGCTTAGTGTTCTAGCATGCAGGCAGCTTCAACCGTGAGCACTGTGTGGGTTCTAGAAGCTCATTCAGTTTACCCATTTGTTTGCCTCTTGGAGAATGTGTGTTAGATTTCATTGATAGGGAAAGATTGTAAATCAATAACTTTTTAAAAATATTTTTTAATTTCATGTACGTTGGTGTTTTGCACGTGTGTTTGTGTGTTTGTGCGTTTGTTGAATCTCCTGGAACAGGAAGTATATACAGTTGTGAGCTGCCAAGTGGATACTGGGATTTGAACCCAGGTTCTTTGGAAGAACAGCCAGTGCTCTTAACCACTGAGCCATGTCTCCAGCCCCCTGATCAATAACTCTTACTTGATAAGCATTTTTTAGAATATATTCAAGTAAATAGAACTTCTAAGATAAGTTATCCATTCATAAAAGGGGGTTTCTTCCGCCTCCAGGCAGGGGTGCCTGGTCCCCAGAGCTTCTGTTTATCTAATTGGTTGTGGAGGTTGGGCTTTCCCTCAGCAGCACAGAAGCTATGAAAGTAGATGCCCCTTTTGCACAGCATTGGGGCATCAGTCAGCAGAACTGCCATAGCAGACTGCAACTGTAAGAAAGGAGAGGGCTTCCTGCCCCTGCTCCTGTGTGCAGGTGTGCAGGCAGTGACTCCGCTGTGGAAGAGAGAGAGCTCTAGTCCATCCAGTCTGGCTCTTCCTGTGGGGAGGGGGATGATAAGGCCGTGGGGATGGGCTGGTCTGCTGCTGGTGCTAAAGTCCTAGAGCTTGGAGAGAGCCGCCTCCTGCTCATCGTGTGCTGCAGTTGGCACTGCCTTCAGGAGGGCTGGAGGGGTGCTTTCCGTATGCTTGCCTTCCTCCATACTCTGATCTTCCTCTCTCCCTCCCCTTCTCTCCTCTCCCTCATCCTCTCTGCTTCACTCCCTCTTCTCTCTTCTCATTAGAGATTTCCTGGCATTTCATGTGGTGTGCCTAGTTTTGATTGACCCTCCCTACCTGCCTCTCCTCTCTGCTCCCCATCCCTGCTTAAACCCTTCTCTCCCAGTCTCCCGTTCCACTTTGATCTCACACGTAGCCCATTAGCATAAATTGCACTTGGAGTTAGAATTGCACAGAACCAAAAGTCCTATGAAAGTAACACTGGGGAGACCTAAGTAAGATCAGATGCTTAAACACAGCAAAACTGGGGCTGGGGCCGGGGCCAGGGCTCAGCACCCAAGAGTGCTTACTGCTATTGCAGAGGACCTGGGTTCAATTCCCAGCACCATCTGTAACTCCAGCTCCAGGGGATCTGACACCCTCTTCTGGTCTCAGAAGGCATGAGGCACACACATGGTGCACATAAACATATTCATAAACATAAAATGAAAATAAATCTAAACAAGCAGAAAAACCTTTTTTTGGGAAAAATATAAATAAACACTTTACCTAATTGTAAAATTAAAATAAAACTTGATATTATTTTGAGGTTAATAAAGGGTTACTGTGTGGGTTGAGCTTATATTTGAAGTAATTTAAAGCATGCTAGATGAGTATTCTTATCTTCATTCACCTTAATTTGAGATGCTTTCTTTGTAACACCTGCCTTCCTGAAGGGATAGGACACACGGCCTAGCGTCCTGCTCCAGGCGCCTTTCCCCTTGACTGGATCACACAGCGCGGCCTAGCGCCTGCTCCAGGCGCCTTTTCCCTTGACTGTCCCTTATGCAGTTCAGCTCTGAAGGGAGTGACAGTTGCTGACTCTGAGTTTGGCGCAGCAGTCCTGGGAAGAAAACTGGAATTGAAGTAGTTTTCAGTATAATCCAAAAACATGTTCACCAGCTTTTGTCAGTGTCTACGTTTGGGATACAAACTTCCACCTTAATCTTATGAAATCAGAATCTCCAGGCTACAGCCCATAATTGTATTTATGGATTTTAAATTTTGAGTATTAAAAGCTGAATATGATGGTATATTCCTATAATCCCAGAATTGCAAAAATTGAGGCAAGAGGAAGGGGGTTCAGGACTCTCCTGGGCTACATAGCAAGATGCCCTCTCCATAATCAAACATCAAATAAGAATTGGGCAGTAGTGGTTTTACACTGCAGCCCACACATTGAAGCCTTATGTTTTCACATTCCTTGTTGATGTCAATGAGCTGTCTGGGTTGCTAGTAAGAGAGTGGGCAAGATAAAGTCCAATCTAATAATTGGATTTGGCTTCAGGGCCAGAATTCTGGAAGGCCAGTCTTGACAGTCTCCTAGGTGACGGACACTCTTCCATCACTCAACAGTGCCTCATGGCAATGAAATGCAGGTGGGGGTGCAAGCATTTTGTTTTGCCAAGCTTTTCAGTTTTTTAATTAGTGGATACAATTCTGTTTTGTCTGAAGACTTACATTGAAATTGACTAAATTTTCTTAATTATTTTTCATTGACTGGTTTGTTCATATCTAATGAAGGGAAAGATTATTAGTCAACAACTCTTGATAACAACAACTTAGTGTTAAAGATTCTACTTGTTTACAACTAGGCCATTTAAAAAATAAATTTTATGAAATAGTCTCATGTACACACATACACTTATCTCTTGAGTTTTATTAATATTATTTCTTCATGGTTCTCTCCCTCAGGCCTATTTTATTTTGTTGGATTAAAGATTAACTACCCAATGTTACAGCAGAACCTGTTCAAGCCAAATCATGGGTCCATTTATCTAAGACTGCTCTTAAGCAATTTAATTCTAGTAAATATATATATGTGTGTATGTATAGCTAGCATATATTTGTTTACTAATCAATATGTTGCCATATATTGTGAATTATGACTTATAAACTATAAATCATATAGAGAATGGGAAGCCAATAATTTCTTTTATCTATCTATCTATCTATCTATCTATCTATCATCTATCTATCTATCTATCTATCTATCTATCTATCTATCTATCTATCTATCTGTAAACATAGGCAGGTCATTGCTCCAGATTTCTGTGATTTTGATTTAAAGAAATGATTCTTTACAACAGTCTTTCTGGTTGGAATAGATACACCATGTTTTTAATACAACCCTTGTTGGTCTTAGAATTTGTCTAAAAGTTGTTGAGTTCAAAGTATTCAATTATGAGTTACTTAACTAAGAAAAGGAAAATGTCCCAGTAAACCAGGACCATTGTTATCATTTGTAACACAAAAGCATGTTTGCACAGCTTTGGAGTCTTCTGATGCCTACCAAAAAGTTGAAGGCCCGGATCTCCAAGCAGTGGGTGGACATTGGTTTCCAAGGTGATGATCCCAAAACAGACTTCAGAGGCATGGGCATACTCGGACTGATCAATCTTGTGTAAGTGAAATAAGTTTCCTTTCCTTGGGTGAATGCAGTTCATTGTTATTTCCTGTCTCTTTTAAATCTAGTGAGAGCAGACCTGTTGTTTCATATTGACTCTGAGTTTTCATAACTATAGTGCACATGTTTGCTAGGGTGCTGACACCTAGAAACAGTGTGCGCGCATGTGCATCCGCACATCCCCTGTGCACACCTGTGTCCGTGATGACTCACCAGCGTTTGCAGTGCCTTCCTCCTCCTTTCTGTTTCTTCCCTCCTGCTTCCACTGTGTGCTCTGACTGCATTTGGGAAAACAGAATCAGGTTAGGTGTCACGCCTCTCACTATGTCTGGCAGTTGACCTGGACCCTGGTCCGCTTATCATGGCTGTAACAACTTGCCTTTTCCCTTAGTACTTAGGCCATGCACATGGAATCCTAAAACACATCACAGCTGATAGCCAGCACTATTCTAGTACATTGGAAGACCCAGCTCTTTTACCAGTGGTTCTCAGCGTGTGGGTCAGGGCCCCTGTGTGGAAAGTTACATTATGATTCATAACAGTAGCAAAGTTATAGCCATAGAGCAGCAACAAAATAATTTTATGGTTGGAGTCACCACAACATGAGGAACTGTGTTAAAGGGTTGCAACATAAGGAAGGTTGAGATAGAGTTCTTCTATAGATATGCCTGCATTTAGACTGCAGTCTTTCAGTTTACCTGTGAATTATGATTTATACACTATAAATCATTTAGAGAATGAGAAGCCAATAATTTCTTTGTTTTTTTTTTTTTTTTTTTTTTTTTTTACTTTTGAGAGATTGTTTCTCTGTATTGGCCTGGCTATCTGGGGACTTGCTTTGTAGAATAGGCTTGCCTTGAACTCACTTAAGTTCTGCCTGCCTCTCTAGAGTGCTGGGATTTAAGGCATTCATCACCACTGCCTGGCTCTTTGGATAATTCTTACTGTGAAAAAAAATCTGAAATTCAACTAAACTAAGTTAATACTGAGAAAAAAATATTTAAGCCATTATGGATAAAGCTATTGGAGGAAAGATATGGCATAATGAGACTTCAAGATGTATGCTATTTTAAATTTTAAAAGCATGTATGTTTTGGTAATGTCTAAAATCTTTTTTTTTTTTTTTTTTTTTTTTTTTTTTTGGTTTTTCGAGACAGGGTTTCTCTGTGGCTTTAGAGACTGTCCTGGAACTAGCTCTTGTAGACCAGGCTGGTCTCGAACTCACAGAGATCCGCCTGCCTCTGCCTCCCGAGTGCTGGGATTAAAGGCGTGCGCCACCATCGCCCGGCCTGGTAATGTCTAAAATCTTAAAAGTTCTATATAATTCTTCTTCCTTAGGATAAATCAGACAGTAATCTTTAAGGAAGATGAGCAACTTCCCCACCTCCCTCTGAGCCTGGGACTTTAGTCATTTAACAGTCTGACTCTTGACTGTGTTGAGGGGTCTCAGACCTCTAGATGGAGTACAGGGCTCCTCACTGAACTGATGTGAAGATGGCCAGGACTCACACACGACTGTGATGTCTGCTTGTAAGCAGTGGGTTAGAAATGCACACTCCAGCTGTGGCAGGGAGGAGACAGTGATGGGCGGCCCAGCAGGTGCCCTCTGAGTATTGTACAGGCTGGTATTAGCAAGTTTCAAAACGAGGACTTTTTCTTTTTAAGTAAATAGGAAATCCCTTTGTAGCTGAGTTCTCTGTTAAGATAGTCATGCCAAGAGCCATCTACCTGTGTTCCTTATTGAGAGGCTGACTCCTTAGGATTAAATTTGGACTCTGGGACCTCAGTGAGCCATTGAGGGGGCCTGAAGGGGGGTGGCTGTAGGAGCGAGGCTGTTGTCTAGACGGTAGCATTTGCTTGTGCTGAGGTTTCTACGCTCCTCGTGAGTGCTAACCTTTTCATTTCATCGTCTTCCTTGTTCAGGTATTTCAGTGAAAATTACACCAGTGAAGCACACCAGATTCTTTCCCGTTCAAATCACCCCAAATTAGGGTAAGCTGGACAAACATTAAAGAAGCTAGACTCTTGCAATGAAAATGACTATAAATCTGAACGTATTTCAAAATATGTCTTAAAATGATGTTATTTTAATGAGTGATAACTGTAGAAATGATGTTATAAACTATTTTAAAGAAAAATGACCAAAAATGTTCTATGTATTCCAGTAAATTGTATTGTATGATATAGTTTATGAAACAAAGATGGGGGCTCAAATTTTTTTTCAAAAATTATTTCAGGGGTGGTGGTGGCGCACACCTTTAATTCCAGCACTCGGGAGGCAGCAACAGGTGGATCTCTGTGAGTTCAAGGCCAACCTGGTCTATAAAAGCTAGTTCCAGGACAGGCTCCAAAACTACAGAGAAACCCTGTCTCAAAAAACCAAAAAAAAAAAAATTATTTTAAAGTAGTAGAAAATGGTAAAGGAAATGCAAACTGAGGCCCTTGCCTTGTTCTTAGCTTTATATTGCTTTATACTTAATAATTAGAATAATAAAGCTTGGTAAATGTAGATTTCCCTATCTTTATTGTCTTTAGATGTTGTATGGTAGGAAATTTTATTTTTACTTCTTAGCTTCTATCCAGAAAATTAACAGCCCTCAAGAAGCAAACACTTTGGATCTTTCTGCCTCCCTAAGTACAGAGAGATTATTGCCAAGTGCGCCCTGTGTCAGGCGAGCAGCAGCACTGTTTGAGCTATTTCCGTACTGTAAGCTTGTTGCGGGCTGCCGGCTAGCCGTGTAACTGGTGATGTTTCTGTTGTAGGTATTCGTATGCAATAGTTGGAATCAATCTCACAGAGATGGCTTATAGCTTACTGAAGAGCGAAGCCCTGAAGCTGCATCTCTACAACTTTGTCCCTGGGATGCCAACCATGGAGCACTTTCAGCAGTTCTACTGTGAGTATTGGGAGGAGTCAGTGGTAGCGCTGCCAGACAGCAGCCACGCTCAAGCCATTGCCTGTGAAGTCCAGAGTTTACGCTTCACCTCTTACTGTTTAAGATCTTGGAGGTCCAGAAAATCAATGGGAGATGGGTCTCCTAGTTCGTCTTGTACTTACTTGCTATTTTTGAGTTCAGGTTGCCTGGCTTGCAGGCATCACTGAGCCATCTCACTGGCAAGGTGGATGTGTGCTTTCTGAAGATGAGATGGCCTAAATAGGATTTTATTCCCGTGGACAACATGTTTGTGTGGTTTTTAATTGCAGGTTACCTTGTCTATGAATTTGACAAGTTTTGGCTTGAAGAAGAACCAGAAAGCATTATGTACTTCAACTTGTACCGAGAGAAGTTTCATGAGAAGATTAAAGGACTCTTAATGGATTACAACACTGTACTCACTTTGAGAACATGAGACAAACATAGCATCTTCTCTTTCTACCACATTTTGCACACAGAGCAGAATTTATATGTTATAAAAATTATCTGATCAACTACACTCTTATATATAATTTCCTACAAAATCCTTCAGAACTCTATTTAAAAAGCTAGTGGACAATCAGTGTATGTTTACAGTTGTTTATACACTGTTCTCCACAGGTTCGCACCCTTCCAAAGAGCCTTCTGGAGTCACGTGAACTACAGTTTGGAACTTGGGACTTAGCCTGTTAGTGTAAAAGTATAAATCAGGTATATTTATTTTTAGCCAGTTGACTAAAATGTGCACGAATCTCATTTTTATGTGTTGTAGCTCTCAAGTTGGTGTCCTTTCCGAAATTTTAAAACTCTTCAAGATGATTTTTCAGTCTGGAAATGGCTTTTGAATGTGCTTTGTTTTTTTTTATTTCTAGCAGATGGGCACCCTGTGAGCTCTAAGGCTTCCTTCATGTCCCTAGCATTTGTCAGGGTGTCCCTGCCTTAGATCGGGGGAGCATGGTTCTACCAGAGAGGGCAAGGAATCATGGCTTCCTTCCGAATTTCTCTGGTGACCGAACATGATAGAAAATGAGAGAATGGCAGCCTGGGTGACTTGGGTTTTATTTACATGTAGCATGCTTATGTAGCATGCTTTGGAGGTCTTATTTCAAAGTTTCCAGGCATTTACTCTTGCTTAGTATTTGCTTTTATCAGCTGCATAAAGAGCCTTCCTCAGAGCTCCCCGGGAGGCACTCTGCCTCTGTGTTTGAGAGGAGGCGCATCCACTAAGAAAATCCTGACTTGGGAAACATGGTTTCTTTTAAGATAAAACTATCTTTGAAAAGTACACAGGGAGAAAACTGAGAGCTTTCATGAAATCTCTGGTCTCCATCCTTGGCGTGTTTGACTTGCTGTTCATTTTTGCTTGGCCTTGCTTTGACTCTGGTGTTTCTGGGTAATGATGTAGGGATCTGGTCAACAGGCTGTGGTGCCATAGCCCAGACTGTGACTGTGCTGTTGTGTAGCTTTATTCCCCCAGAGCTCAGGAGGGTGGCAAGTACTGCTGAGATCAGACGTGATGAGATTCTGGTGAGGTGGTTTCCTCTTGGCATGTTTTAGAGATTTGTTTTCAGAGAAAAATTAAAAGAGTCTCAAGATAGGAAAAGATTATTGGATTGTGAAGCCGTGCTTAAGTCCTGTGGGGAAAAGTTCACAATATCATAAGTTAAAATATGGTGATATTTTGCACATGTTTTAGTGCCAGGTATTTAAAGGCTAGCTTATGTGATAGAAGAAGATCTGGTGCTTTCCATCAGTTTGTTTGTGTATTTTGACAAACTCCTGTCTTCATGCTGGTGGAAGAGAGCGGTACAGACGCCCCCAGGACAGCCGTGGCTGTTGTGTTTCATAGCCCATGCATTACAGTGCATGGGTTAAAAGTGTGTTTCCTCAAGGAAGACGGAACTTTTTTAAAAGTAGGTTTGTTTTATAATACTAGAAAGGATTTAGCTTTTCAGTATTATAGGAACTTAATATTGATTTCTTAATAGAGGACTTTCTCAACCCTAGTAATATACTCGTTTCACTTTTGAGGAATCTTTTGTCATCCAGGTTGTATGATGTTCTATATAGCAAGCCCTAACAAGCAGCACATGTCCGCCCTCGTTGTTCATTGCCTTGTGCTGTAGTGATGGCTTTTCCGTGGACAGCAGCTGTATAAGTCTTTAACTTTGCACTAAAAATACTTACCATTGTATTTTAATTTTTCAACAGATTTGATCTTGAACTGATTTAAGTCTTTATCAGCATATTTAATAAAAAGACTACTTGAAGTGTGAAAGAGGAAATTTTTAGGAAATTGAGCATTTCCCAGCAGAAACCCTAGTGATGTTAAGAACATCTTGTCACAGTATTTAAATTCTCCTTTGCTTGTACATTACAGATATTGTTTGTTTTTATTAAAATTATCATTAACCATTTCAGATAATTATAAAGTGAACTGATCTTAAAGTTCCAGAATTTGACTGTAACTAGTTGTCCAATAGAATGGAACATGAACCCTCTGGCTGACAGGCGAGGCATATGCAGCAATGGAACAGTACAGACAATAGCCTCTACTTTCAAAGATGTCACAGTTGTGTGTAGTTCTGAAGTCCGTGTGCAGATGTTTCCTGTGTGGAAGTGGTAAAATGGCAGCGTGGCGGTAGTCACAGCGTTTGAGTAGCAGGAGCGTATACAGCTCCTGCAGAAGTCAGGGCGGAGATCAATCTGTGTGCGCGAGGTTGGAGAGAGTTTACCGGTGACACGAGCAGCGTAGACAGTTAACAGTTCCGGGTCAAATGCTGTGAAAGGCAGTCTTTCTAAACATGGGAGACACCGGTGTCGGAACCTAGACCAGCCTCTTTGTAAATAAATGCAGCAGTCCAACTGACATAAATCTGAATTTAAGCTGGTGACATTTACAGTTCAGAAATCAGAATCTTTTTCTTAAAAATCCCTACCCTGTTGTTTTCTATTTTAGGAGCTACTTTGATTTGTATGTATTTTCCTATGAAATGTAAGCACTCATTGTTCTTCCTTCAGTGTTGATCACCATTCTTACTCTGTCCATTGAGAATAGTCAACGAAAGGAATTTTGATTAAAAGCTTTGCTCAAGGGAAAAAAAAAAAAAACCTTAATTGGGTGTGAAAGCCCCTGCTCATTTCTGTAGCAGAGGGTATCATGGCACGGAAGAGGGCGGTTTGCTGAGGTGATGATGCTGACTCCTGCGGTCATGACTGAGGACCACCGCTGAGTCCTCAGGACAGATGCTGCATGCTAATCCATGAGGATCCTGTGGCTGGGGGACTCCATGTCATGTTCACGGTTAGTAATCTCTGCACACAGCAGCTGTCAAATGGAGATGAGTGAGCTGTTAATACTCTGAGAAATGTCATGCCTTGTGTTATTGTTTTTGTTTTTGTTTTTTTCTGCCTCCAGTTTTTGTTGGGAAAAGGTTTTAAATGTAGTGTAGGTAGGACCAACACCCACATTAACTTTGGTAGGGTAGCTCTACATTCTTATTAAAGTAATGACAAATATTTAAGCGGTAGTGTTCCCTGCAGGGAAAGTACTGGTGGGCAACTTAGATTTCTGTCTATTTTGCATCAGGCATTTGAGTTTCAAGTAAAAGCAATAGTGTGAGGTGTACTGACCTTTTGTCTGTGATGTTAAGTGAGAAAATAAAAACACAGCTGGAACTGTTGTATGCCTTTCTGTGGGTGCTTGGGCTGCCTTGCTGTCCCTCCCCTCTCTAAGTCATTTGAGTTAGGAAGCAGTGCTTCCTTATTTAAATTACAGGTAAGTGTAGCTCACAGATTTGTGACTTGTAACTCACTTCGTGATTGTGTAAGGCGGTGCTGGATGACAGGAAGTGGCTGTGGGACTGAATTGATGCTCTTTTATAAGAAGCCCAGTTTCACCCGGACTCACCCCATCCGACCCAGTTTCACCCAGAAGTGAATCACACTGCACATTTTTCTTTACAGTGTTTTTTGGTTCTGTTTGTATATTAAGACTCAATTTTTATAACTGCGTGGCATTCCAGTATGTAGGTGTGTTTATTTGGAAATAGCAAGCTCTCTGGAACAGTCTGGATAATAGTCTGCAGCGGCCCTCACTGGCTTGCTCTGCCTGCGAATGCCCCAGCAAGAGAGAAAGGGTGAGAAGTGAAGACAGCCGCTTCCACAGAGAGGAGCAAGGTAGTGAAAATAGAGGAAAAGCCTGTTACAAACAAGAATGTGAACAGCCGATCGAGTATAGGAATAGTATAGAATCCATGTCAGTAGCTGGGTCTGCTTCAGCTGTTTCCAGGTTCTTGGCATCTTACTCGAGAATGAGATAAAGGTGCACACAGGTTTAAAAATTGGAAGGTACTTTCTTACTTTCTTCAGAACAGTACTGGAGGGCTTCGGGTTATTGCCCAGGGCTGCTTTTTTTTTTTTTTTTTTTTTAACAGATTCTAAGAAAGAAAAGCTAGCTGGCTAAGGGGTAGAGTTTGTGTGCTTTTCTCTTGATTGACAGACTTAGATTACAGAAGCCTTTGCTCACTGTGTGTACTCTTCCCTTGATGCATCCATGTTAAGCATACTGTCCTTGTCACTGTTTGTGGCTGTGGAGAGACACCGTGACCAAAGCAACTTATAAAGAAAGGCATTTAGTTGAGGGCTCGCTACAGGCTCAGAGTGAGTCCATGATCCGCACGGCAGAGAGCACGGCAGCAGGAGGCAGGCAGGCATGGCACTGAGCAGTAGCCACTGAAAGGGTACATCTTATCCACAAGCACAAAGGAAAGAAAGCTGATTGGAGGTGGCGAGGGCTTTTGAAACCTCACAGCCTGCCCCCAGTGACATGCCCCACTCCAACAAGGACAGACCTCCTAGTCCTTCCCAGAACACTTCCACAGACTGCGGACCATTCAGGGAACCATATATGAACGTTGTTTAGAGGACACAGCCCTAGTAACATGCACGCAAAGCCAGTCTAGGCTAGAATACCACTTTCCCCCTCCCTGCAGTGAGTGCAGGTGCATTGAATAGACTCTAAGTGATAACTAAGGGAAGGAGGAACTTACTGCATGGTTTGGTGGGGTGTGCATGCAGCTGGATGCAGGTGAGGATCCTGAGTTGCTAGGATTGCCAGGTGCATTGTTCATTGTGTGTGTGTGTGTGTGTGTGTGTGTGTGTTGCTGTTGTCTAGGCTTGTGCTTCAGGACCAGCAGTTGTTAAAATGTTTTTGCTTTTTAAGCCCAAATGCTGATAAACTGATGAGACTAATTAATTAAGAATAAAATGAAAGAAAATAATGCCAAGAATGAAATATGAAACATACTACAGATTCTACAAATAGTCACATGAAAATATATGAAGAATAATTTTGCCAAATTTAAGACTTAGGTGAAATACCAAAATTTCTTTAAAACTGTAACTTACCAAAAATACAAAATGGAAATGATAGTCCTAGAACCTTTAAGCTTAACTATCAATAAAGTAATTAAACTTTCTATTGAAAATTCTTGATTGGTGAATTTAATACTTTTAAAATAATGTTAATTAAACAAAAACTGCTGCAAATAATGTAGAGTCTGCAAATCATGAGGCTGCGCTAATCTTGATGCCCCCAAAGAACAGTATGCAAAAGATAAATTATATGAAATATCATGTTAGATGTAATAATCCTAAATTAAATGCTAGCAAACAACTTTAAAATATACTAAATATTTTAAAATGACATACAGACTTACATGTAGATGATGTTTTAATATGTGATAATGGATAAGTTCAGTTTATACTTAGGATTAAACCAGTGTAATTTGCCATGTTAGTATTTGAGAGAGCTGTGTGATGGTCTTAGAGGCAGTAAAGCACCTGACAGGAGGTCAATACCCCTTTGTGTTAAAACAAACTAAAAATCAAGGAGGCTGGAGAGAAGGCTCAGTGTTAAGGGCACCACTTTCTTTCAGAGGATACTGGTTTGACTCCCATTACCTACACGGTGGCTCACATCCTTCCCAGTTCTGAGGAAGTCAACACCTCTGTGTCGCTGTATGCACACAGTGACAGACATACATGCAGAAATACCCGTACACATGAAATAAGTATCTGTAAAAATGTAAGGGCCGGTGACCTTGATCAGATGGTAAAGACTCCTCCCTCTAAGGCTGGTGAGCTGGGTCAGATGGTAAAGACTCCTCCCTCTAAGGCTGGTGAGCTGGCTCAGATGATAAAGACTCCTCCCACTAAGCTTGATGTTTATGTTGGTTCCCAGATGCACAGGGTGGGAGAGACCTTCTGACAAGTTGTCCCTGACCTCCACATGCTGCCGTGGGGTTAGTGTACCCCTGTGCACACACTGACCTCCACATGCTGACATGGGGTTAGTGTAGCCCTGTGCACACACTAACCTCCACATGCTGCCGTGGAGTTAGTGTACCTGTGTGTACACAACACAAAATGTAATGAAGTTATAAAATTACTAAGCCAATATGTTAATATGATTATCTTCATTTTATAAAACACACAAGTATGGTAAATTATAAAATGGATCAAATTAAAAGAACTGCCTCTATCACAATTTGTGTAGGTCAGCTGGTGTCACAAGTGTTGTCTAGCAGTCAGCTACAAAACGAATCTACCGGGTGCTGGAGAGATGGCTCAGAGGTTAAGAGCATTGCCTGCTCTTCCAAAGGTCCTGAGTTCAGTTCCCAGCAACCACATGGTGGCTCACAACCATCTGTAATGAGGTCTGGTGCCCTCTTCTGGCATGCAGGCATACACACAGACAGAATATTGTATATATAATTAATAAATAAATAAATATAAAAAAAAGTACAAGGAATCTAAAACGAATCTACCTGGCGGCACACCTAAAGCCTTTACTCATGCCAGTCGGCTAGCTAGTTGGCTCTGATGGTTCTAGGATCCTCTTAAGTCAGTACCACCATTTTTGGAACAGTTTTGGTTTCGATTCTTCTGGAACTAACCTGAGGCATGTCCTTAACAATGATTTCAGGAACCCAATAACAATTCCAATTGCTCAAACATATTCCTGCCGCTCACAGTGTGTTCCCCTGGGCACAGCCAATCACGTGGTCAAGCCTAGTGTGGATGCAGCAGGGAAATGCTCTCTGTAATCAATGGGAGACCTGTGGAGATTTGCTGTGTGCTGCTAGAGGTGGTGCCTGAGGACAAATGACAGAAAGTCACAAGCCACTGTTCAAAAGTCATGCAAATGTGCAAAGAAAAAATTCTTTAAAGGTTTATTTATTCATTTTGTATATGAGAGCTCTAGCTGCATGCACACCTTTATACCAAAAGAGGACATCAGATCTCACTATAGATGGTTGTGAGCCACCATGTGCTAGCTGGGAATTGAACTCAGGACCTCTGGAAGAGTAGCCAGTGCTCTTAACCCCTAAGCCAGCTCTCTAACCCCAAAGGAAAAAAATTTAAAATTGCTATATAACTATAAAGAGTTGGCAAAGTTGCTAATAAAATCAATATGAAAAGCAGGCATGGTGGTTCACCAGTGTACTCCAGAGTACTTAGAAAGCTAAGGCAGTAGGGCCTCTGAGAGTCTGAGGACTCCTGGGACTACAGAATATGATTGTCTCAAAAAGCAAGTGAAATGTGTATCAAAAGAATTACATGGTGCCCATGTGTCTATACAATTCATGTGCCAGTCTTAAAAATTGTATATCTAACAGTTAAATCTGTCAGAATATCAAGCATACAAACAAAGAAAAAAATGCAGAGCAAAAATAGAGCAAAAAAAATATGCAGAAATGACTCAAGTAAATGAAGTCAAGATTTTAAAAATTACATTTTACTATGCCATCCAAAAGCAGCTGGAAGACAGGCAGTGGTGGCGCACGCCTTTAATCCCAGCACTCGGGAGGCAGAGGCAGGCCTGATCTACAAGAGCTAGATCCAGGACAGGCTCTAGAAACTACAGGGAAACCCTGTCTCGAAAAACAAAACAAAACAAAAAAAAAGACAAAAGCAGCTGGAAAATCGGCATGTCTCTAGTATCTAAAAATACCCAGTGCTATGCAGGCCAGCTTCAGATCAGCTGGACACAAGGGAAAGACATCTGGGAAGAAAAAAAGTCTTAATCGAGAAAATGCTGCCATAGGCTTGGCCTGCAGATGAGCCAGTAGGTCCTTTTCTTGGTTGATTGATGTGGGAGGGCCCAGCTCGTTGTGATGTCACCCCTGGGCAGGTGGGTATAAGAAAACAAAATGAGAAAACCAGGATGATCACAGCAGTAAACAGCGTTCCTCAGTGCCCTCTTCCACTTCTAGCCTCCAGGTGTCTGCCTTGACTTTCCTCAGTGATGGACTGTTCCCAGTAAGTGTAAGATGAAATAAACCCCTTCCCCTTCAAGTTTCTTTTGTTCTGTGTTTTATTACAGCAACGGAAATCCTAAGAGAAGCACCTAAGAATAAACAGACCAAATACTGTATTACCCTGGTGAGGAGACCATGCCATGCTACATTAAAAACAGAACTGGGGATATATACTGTATTCATGGATTGGAAAATATTTTCTCTTCATATTAATTTTATAGATCGAATACAATCTATAAAGCATTTTTCCTTTCATGGTCTGTGTAGGGGAAAGTGGTCCAGTAGCGGTATTTGGATAGCCTGAGTTATCGGGAAGCCAGGTTATTCTTAGAGCCACAACAGGACAGCTCTGGAGGGGTAGAGCCGCGATCGGACAGCTCAGCCCTGGAGGAAAGGTGTCCTATCAGGAAGCCAGGCTACCTGAAGCTGGGGTGCAGTGGGGGATGGTCTCCCCGCAGGATATAGGGATCCTGCTCCTCTCCTGGAGAGCTGCTACAGCTGAGTTCTGCTCTGCTCCCTTACAGGAGCGTCCTAGCAGAGCTGTCTGCTTCTCCAGCCCAAGATGTTTCTTCTGCTAACTCTCTGCTAGGGGAAGCCCCCTGCAATCTCCTCCTGCCCCTGCGAATCTGCTGGCCTTGCTCAGTCCCCTTAAGGAGAGTCCTAGCAAGGTTCTTCTGTTCCGTTCTGCTCTGCCTTGCTGAGGCCATCATCTCAGCAAGGTTTTTCAGCTCAGTCCCCTAAAGGACGTCCTGACCAGGTTCTTCAGCTCTGCACTGGCGAATGAAGGTCGTCACCCAAGACTCTTTTTGAGAAAGAGATTTATTTGGATTGGAGGAGTCCAGGAAAGCTGCTGCCTCTGCCACTTAGCAGCTATCAACTGAAAGGGTGGAGAGGCTTATATAGGGCTTCTTAGGGGTGGAATTTTCCCAGGGAGAAAGGGGATTGGTCAATTTAGCAGTTCAGGGGCAGAGATGGCTCTGCCTTCATGGCCAAACTGTGTTTCTCTTACTAGTCCTTTTTAGCTTTTTGACTCTAATCTTAGGACCAGGGTATATTTCTTTCACTGGCTCTGATTCTAGGGGCAAGGTGTGTTTCTCTGACACTAGTTTTAGAGCCAGGGCACATGTCTTTACTCCTGGGTTCAGGGATAAAGATGTTTCTCTCCCTGGCCCAGGTCTCAAATTCAGGGTGTGTTTTCTTTCTCTGACTCTGGGTTCAGAGTCAGGGTGTTCAGTCATTGGTTGGTTTCCTGCTCCAGTTGTCCCTTTTACCCTACAGTCTGTATTCAGAGGAACATCTTTGCCTCAAACTGCTGTAGCTTTTTTATAAGATGGACGCGCTACCAATTGCGCTAGCGCGGAACCTGCTATAGTCTGTGTATGTCATTCGCTCCTCAGGGCTCTTCACAGTCCTGGTAGACTGTTGGGGCACTCGCCAACAGTGAGCCAGCTGTGCAGATGAGTTTCCACTTTTGCTCTTGTCACTTCTGTTTAACCATTGACAGAGAAAGGTGTAGAGTCAAACCGAAGACAAGTAGTGGGAAAATACCATCTACACCGAGGTGCAGCCAAACGCTGCTTTCTGAGCAGCAGCCCTGTCTGCCACGGGAGAAGGCTTGACTCAGGTAGCTATCCTGTACAAATGAGGGCACACAGACACCAGGACACGTGCATCAGATGGAAATGGCATTCCAAGGATGAGCAAAGGAATGTGTTACACTAAATGATAGAAAAGACTTGAAAGAGGTAGAGAAGTCAAGGATTTGAGGATGAGAATTCTCCTCTGGGACCTGAAGAAGGGCAGATCTCAAGGGATGCATTGGAGATTTCTCATCTTCAGAACCGCCAGTTAAGTTTGTATTGTTTGAAGCCACTTAGTTTGTGATAATCTGTCATAGCAGAAGTAGGAAATGAGTCCCTACATCATAAGAATTCATACATATAGCCTGAAAGGAAGGCTCAGATGCCATCAAATGGAAAATATCAGACCTCATCATTTCTACAATACAATCCTGGGTACTGCTGATGGCCTATGAACTGCAGCTACAAGAGACTGCATGCGTAGCCCTAAACCTACAGTATCAGCCAGAGGATGTCACACACCCCAGCAAATGGTTCAGTTTACATAAAGCCTCCCAGACTAGACAACCAAAGAGCAAATGCCTTCATCATGACTCTACACTTAAAGAAGACAACATTAACCACAAAGGTAAAGTCACGTGACAGAGGTGGGCCTGGGTACTTGCAATGCTTTGTCTCTTGAGCGTCACTGCTGCATGTTCCCCAGTAAAAACATCCATCCCTGCTAAAACTTGAAGAGAAAAGCAAGCTAATGTGATTTCTTAGCCACAGAGTGCACATCTTACCTGGTCACATAAGGAAGGGTCAGATGGCAACTATCACAATTTGTGTGAAGAAGAAGAATCATTGGTGGGGACCTTCCACCCTCCTGAAGGGGCTCTTCCCAGATGAGACTGCTAACCAGGACATTCAGTGAGCTGCCAGGTGCCACCAACACCAATTTGCTTCTATCTTTGGATATGAATGAGGGACCTAAGCCTGTTTTTACCACTCTGTGTACAATGCCAGACACATTTTCTGATTGATTTTTTGTGTCCCAGGGCTTAGTATCTCAATTCTCTTCATTTCTTACTGCCATTGGGGGAAGCAGGATGTAGACAAAGAAATTAAACTTTATGCTTTCTTCTTTATTCTTGAAAAAACGGTACTCGAAGGTTTTGGATTCCTTCAGAAGCCAACCTAAGCAAAGGCTCTGCATCCCATGGAAGGTGATGCCAGGCGACACTGGCCAGGCCCTGGAGACTGAGAGGGAGCTTATTGGTGCAGAAAGGGTCTTGTTTCAAGCAGGACACCACTGTATGCAACTTGAGTTTTACCTCTCAGTGGCATTTTCCATGAGACTTTACAGAAATGAGGAACTGATATACCATCTCAGTTCCTCACTTCTCAAAGTTCTGACCCAGCTTTCAGATGCCATGCACAGGTAGGCAAGGGAGACTCCAGGTGAGGAGACCCTAAGAAGGGAGGTGCTCCCTGGACCACAGGAGTCAGGTGAGAAGATCCCTAGAAGGGAGGTGCTCCCAGGAACACAAGAGTCAGGTGAGAAGATCCTTAGAAGGGAGGTGCTCCTGGGACCATAAGAGTCAAGTGAGAAGACCCTAAGAAGAGAGGTGCTCCCTGAACCACAGGAGTCAGGCGAGAAGATCCTAAGAAGGGAGGTGCTCCCGGGATCACAGGAGTCAGGTGAGAAGATCCTGAGAGGTGCTCCCGGGACCATAGGAGTCAGGTGAGAAGATCCTAAGAAGGGAGGTGCTCCCTGGACCACAGGAGTCAGGTGAGAAGATCCTAAGAAAAGAGGTGCTCCCTGGACCACAGGAGTCAGGTGAGAAGATCCTAAGAAGAGAGGTCCTCCCGGGACCACAGGAGTCAGGCCAGAGCACACCAAAATAGTGAAAGCCGAGCAGTCTAGAAAAGACACTGAGAAACCCACCACAGAATTCTCCTGCAGCTAACAAGTGAGGAATGGCGGTGACAGCCAGTGCTGAGGTGGTGGAACAGGAAAGATGTGGGGTCTGGTGAGGCAATTCGGCCTCAGGGTACTCCTTACTTATGGACAGAACAATGCTGGTCTGGAAGAACAGGTCGCACCTCTCCGGAGTGACTTTTCTGAAGGTGGTTACTATAAATAGATCAAACATGTCCTTTTCCTGAGACATAGAGAAGGAGCTCAGCTCTTCCTGGGACGGCGGGCAGATGTTAAATGTTAAAGCCACTTTATGCTAGCATTGAGGTCCTTACATCTTTGCTGTGAACGTGCCATCTGGTGTTCATTTTCCTGTAAGTAAGCAAGGCTGTTGACTCTGGTCAGAAAGCACCCTCTGGACTCCCTTGCTTTCCTAGCTGTTTGGAATGAGGGGACAGTCAGTTAAACATAGCGGGATTACCCTTCTGTCAATGCTAGCTGCTTTGAAAACTCCATTAATGCCTTGTCAAAGCTACACATAGAAAGGCCCTGATCGCCACAGCTCCTGAAGGCACAGCCTGCGTCAGGACTGTTCCAAGCACTCTGTATTAGACTTTTTGCTATCACAAGTCCTGGTGAACTCAATGACTCTCCAGCCATTATCACACAGGCCAGAGGAGGAGCACGCCCCCTGGTGGTCTAGCAAAGGAGCTGCAATGATGGGCACCAAGAGGTGAGGTGAGGCTGTGTTAGTGCAGACGTGCTCCTTCATTTGCATGTGTGTGTTGTGTTTGGTGCAAACATCCCTTCTCGGGTTTTTTGGATCAGGCTGCTTGTGTTCCCCTAGGGAGTCAGCTGGGAAATGACACCTGACCTGCTGTCTCCACCCCACAACCCTTACCCCCTCGGGCATCCCAACATTAAGTTCAGTCAAAGTGGTCTTCCTCCAACCCAGTAGCTGAAGACCAGGTTAACAGCCAGGAGTCTCAAACAGCCTGGCCAAATAGCTGTGACACGGGCCAGTGTTAAGTTAGGCATTGAAATCTCATCTTCCTAGACCTCCGCAAGAGTTGCGGTACCGGCTGCTGTCAAGGGCTGAGGAGTTCTGATGCCTAGGTACACCGAAAAGGCTACACCACCAGTTACCAGCCCAGGGCTGCAGAGCCCTGACGTCCTGGGCCTACAGAAGAAGGGAGACACGAAAACATAAGCATCCTGTACAGAACCATACACAAGGACCGCCTGCTGCTCTTCCACCTCTGCTGCCAGCCGTTGCCATACGCTGACGACACAGAAGGCAGCAAAGAGCAGCATTTGAAGAACCCCGCTGTTTCCCTGTGATTTCTCTGTGGGTAGAGCAAAGGAACCCAAGGCAACACTAAACAGACTGACCCAGCCTGAGGCCTAGGAGTGAACCCTCTGAAGCAAATTCAGCCTGAAACCGACTGAGCCAGGAGCAGAGTAGCTGACGGGTGTGGGCATCCTGATCCTTACGGCTGACTGTAACATAGTGTCCTCTTTCTGCTCTTCTCAGTTTGTAGGAGTGAAAAAATAAATAAAAAGCTCACTCCACTGCTGCTAATCATCTTGGCGTTGAGGGGAAAACACAGTCACAGTTCACCAACAGTGACACTAGTGACCGAATGAATATCGTGTCTGCACTTTGAAGTTGTTACAGGTGCCATAAAATACGGACTTCAGAGCCAGGCGGTGGTGGCGCACGCCTTTAATCCCAGCACTCGGGAGGCAGAGGCAGGCGGATCTCTGTGAGTACGCTTCAGATAGTCACATGAACCAAGTTAATCTGTGTTTTTGATGCCAAAGAACTTCTCTTGCTATGGGGACAGTTCTGTATTCTAACTGACCCCAAACACTTAATTCCAGGTATAGACTCTAAAAGACAAATTTCGGATGGAATTAGCAATACTTTATTGATTATATTTGCTGTGAACTATGGTTAATAAATAAAATGAAACATCAATATTTTCTTTCATAACTTCATTTTTAAGTGTTTATGGATGTAAAGTTTTCCTTTACACCAGTCTGAGCTGTAATTAAAATTATTTATACCCAGTCATACAATCCCACCCACAAAAGACCTGTTAAACACAGTACTCATGTGGGCATTATTTTGCCAGCATGTGTACTGGGTGCTATGCTTTTCCTCCTTAAGTCAGTGAGAAGAAAAATGGTATGTATGTGTTAGTTTTCCCTTTAGAAACATTAGAAGGAGTTTCAAAGCTCTGTACAAGAAATTATTTTTTTTTTAAAAGTAGCCAAGTGACTAAAGCTGTTTGGTTGGTTGGTTGGTTTGGTTTTATCCATGGTCTCCAGCACAGGAACCCACAGCCGCACCCCACCGCGTTCACCGAGCTGGTTATGTGGTACAATCCACCGTCTGCCTTGACTTCATCAATTCCTTCTTCAGCTGTTCGAAGCACACAAACATGATGACATTCCAGGATGCCAGTCGCAGGAAAGAAGGCACAAACCTGGGAGAGCACAGGGCACAGTCTGTTAGCCGCTTGAAAGCCATAAGCCTTGGAGCCATGAGCAGCTTACTCACAAAACTCAAGGAATGAAAAAAAAAGGCAAAGTATTCGATGCTCATCTTTCCTCTACCCACAACTAGTTTGTATGTCACTGTATGGATGTGGGATCGGACCCAGGTCTCCTGAAAGTCTTCATCACTGAGCTGTCTCTTCTTCCCCTGAATAGACTTTTTTAAAAAAATTATTTTTTGGAAGAAGGCTTTTCTGCAAAAGGACCTTCCAATGAGCTTTGTTTTTATAATTTGTTTCGTTTTAGTTTTGAGAGTGGGTCTTGCTATATAACCCCGGGTGGCCTGTGCAGCCCAGGCTAGCTTCAGACTTCTAGCAATCAATACTGGCGCTCCTGTCTCCCCAGTGCTGGGACTACGCGCATGTGCCAACGCTTCCACAGTGAATTTTCACTCTTCCGGGGTCTTGTCACTCCCAGATGCATGGCTTTTTTTTTCATGCGAAAAGACTTAAGTAACATAAAAATTGACATTTCAACTATTTGTCAATGTATAAGTCAATGCATTAAGTACATGTGTCATGTGGAGTAAACACCAGAGTCAGATCCATGGTGTTTACGCTAGCTTCCCACCTCCTCTGTCAAAGGTTAACCTTGGCTGTTCCTCAGCATGGCCTTCTAGCCTCACCCTTTTTTTGAGACAAGGTCTCTTCCTGAGACCTGGGGCTCAATTGTTAGGCCAGCCTGGCTGCCGGCAAGTGCGAGGGAACCTCTTGCTTCTGCCGCCTAGCCCTGCGATTACAAGCATGTGCCCCTACGCTTGGCTTTTTACATGGGTTCTGGAACTGAATTCCAGTCTCCGTGTGCGTGTGGCCAGTGCGTCACGAGCTGGCTGATCTCCTCAGTCTTAGAGACAGAGTCTTGCTACATGGCCCTGGCTGGCCTGAAACTCACTCTGTATTCCAGGCTGGGCTTGAACTCATGACAGTCCTCATGCCTTAGCCTCCCATGTTCTAGGATTATAAGTGTTTGCCACTGCACTCAGCTCAACTTGCTTAATTTAGTACCATTTGTTAAGACTATCCATATTAAAAAAATATTTAAAATTTTGAAAAACAATATTAAAAAATTGTAAAACATTAAATTATTAAGTGGTCAGCAATTTATAAATGGTATATCCATTTTAAGTTAATTTTATAATGTATATTACTTGTATTAATATAAGAACAGATAGACAGGATTTTATATAATATGCATACTACATTCATATTTTATTTTATAAATCTTGGGGCATAGCTTTGCAATTCAAAAATTTATAAAATACTACCATTTTATATCTTTGTAATACTTGTTGAATATATTTAAAAGCTATGTCAGACGGTATTAATTAGAAAGGTGGTTTTCAATATAATATAATATCACTTTGTGGGGAAATGTGATCTATGTCTTAATCGTACTTTTGACACGAGTGTAATCATTATCCAAGCAACATTTTCTGTGGTTTTGCTTTAATAGAAAATTTTTTAAATTAGCTGAAGGCTTAGCTCAGCGATAGACTGCTTGCCTGGCATGTACAAGGCCCTGGGGTTGCTTCCCTTCAAGCACTGCTAAAAATAATGACTTGTCTTTAATTTTCTGGCATGATGGGATTGGCCGATTGAAGACATTCATGACGAGGCAAAGACAGAGTTTGAGGCCATTGCACGGTCCGGGCCTGGTAGGCTAAATGCCGAGACAGTGTCTCCATGTCCACAGACACCTTAAACACAACCCTACAGAGGTCACATCCTACCCTTTGAAAAAAGCCGTTGGTCCTTCCTTGGTGAGCATGGCCATTGCACAGCTGGGTACACTCGGGTACTGTCCTGGTAGAGAGTTGATGAATCTTGTTTTTACCACATCCGCTGGAGAGGCCAGGAAGGTGGTGCAAAACCCGGCCACAAGAGCTGACAGTAAATGGCAGGGCACGTCGTCTGAAAGGGACCAGCAAAATGTGTCAACACCAGACTGTGAGTTGCCTGAGAGACCCTTGTCAACCTATTAGTAACAGGAGGTTAACGTGATGCCTTATAAACAGATGAGCATATAAAAGCAAGCGTACGCTTGTGCTAGAAAAACCATGGCTGGCGGGGAATAGCATAATGACGGCAGGTATATTTGCAGGGGTGTTATTTTCGGATAACCCTGTTTTCTTTGTGCCTTGGACCTGGCGTCATGCCTGATACATGCTTATGTATCTAACACTGCTCAATTGAACTAAAATCACCAAAGGAGAATGTCTGTGTCTATAGAAACAGTTAGGAAATGATTGGGATGAAATCAGTGATGAACTCTGAATGGAAGCCAACCTTCACTGCCTGCTGAGAGAAGAATCCCATCGGACAGCCGTGTGCTGTGTATTAACAGAGAAAATCGCCATGACATCCCTTTGAACTTTTACCTTTCCCAGCACAACTTTTAAGTTTTAGGTCTTTTTTGCCAGGTGTGATGGGAAACATTTTAACCCAGCATTTGAGAGACAGAGGTAGGAGGATTTCAAGTTGGTGACCAGCCTGAATATGGTGTTCCAGACCAGCTAGGGGCTACATTGTGACTCTCTCTCTCTCTCTCTCTCTCTCTCTCTCTCTCTCTCTCTCTCTCTCTCTTTCTTTCTCTCTCTCACACACACACATTTAACTCTCAAAAGAGAAAAAGAGAAGCCTACTAGAATTAAGGTATTCAATCCCCCATAGCTTTGGAAACTACAGCTGAGATTGAGAGGTGCAGACATCTTTGTTGTATACGGAAAGTACCTGCCAGTATTTGGTTGTTCACAAGAGCCCCCTTCATGAGGTCATATGTTACCAGCTCTGTACAATTGATAATGACATTTCTCATCAGATTTGGGGTCGTCCCTGGAGAAAAACAAGACAACATTTAATAAATGAAGTTTATGATAAGGTGCCTTAATTATTACAAAAGTCCATCTGGTCAATAGTTACCTTTCCAGAGGGTTGACAAGCTTTCTGTTGTGGCTATAATTCTGTAAGCATTGTAGGTCCCTGTGTAGCGGGGTTTGATCCCGTGTAAGTGGCTCTGTGCTTGGAGTCTGACTTTCACGACCTCGGTAGGTTGCCCGATGAATACTGCCACACCTCCAGTCATTAAGCCAGCTGAGATCCTGTTTCCCAAAGTGGGAGGCGCTACCCAGGAAGAACAAAAGATTGATCAAGAAAAGAAAATCCAGAACCCCCTCCTCACACATCCACATACCTTTAAATTTTGTGATCAGTCTGTGTGTGTGTGCGTGTGCGCGTGTGTGTGCATGTGTGTGCATGTGTGTGTGTGTGTGTGCGTGTGTGTGTGTGTGTGTGCGCGCGCGCGCGCGTGTGTGCGTGTGTGTGCATGTGTGTGCATGTGTGTGTACGCACATGCAGGCTTACATGCGTGTGCCAGAGGACAACCTCTGCCCATCATTCTTCAGAAAGGCATTGTTTTGTTTTCTTGAGACGGGAACACTAACGGGCAACTTGCCTAGCGGACTAGCCTAGCTGGTAACCGTGCCCCAGTGCTCTGCCTTCACCCCGAGTGCTGGGGTCACAGGCGTTTGCAGTTGCACCTGGATTTGGGTCAATGAAGAGAGTTCCAGGGACTGAACTCCAGGCCTTGTGCTTACCAGTGAACACATGGCTGCCTGAGCTTCTCGCAACTCTAGGATGTTTACCTTGTGTCTTTTCTTCTTCCCTGGTACTCTGTCAGCTGCTGATCGTGTTGGAAGCTGTACTGGCTCAATGCAGACAATAGTGCTAGAAAACTTCAGCAGCCCGGGCCCCCCACCAAAATGAAGACTCTCAAGGAAGAGGAACACAACGCCTGTCTAAACTGTAACTTGATCCTTTCTGGAAATGAGCTTCTCCCTTTCCCGTGTTCGGTTGTCATTCAACATCTCCCAAGTGGGAGGAGACACCGGATGGAGATGCTATGGTTTCCCCACCCATGACAACGCTGATTACTAAACTGCATGGCCCTAGGGAAAATGCAGGGGCAGCTGCCTTAGTATAAGACATCAAGTGATGTTCAAGAGGCCTTAAAAAAATAGGATAAAGAAGGCTTTGTCTTAAATTTTTGGAAAAAAAGAAAAGTCTGTTGCTGAAGACAGATATCATTTAACAAGACTTGAATGAATCCTGAACCCCAGCATTCAGTCCTATAGTGAAATATACAGTCAGAGTTCAAGAACACTCACTTATTAATGCTTCTACCTCCAGTGCATAAAACAGGGACAATAATAACACCACGCTCACGGGGTGGGTGAGTTCAGCTTGATAAGGCTCTTGGCACATGGAACACACACGGAGCTGGTGGCGGCTGCCTTCTCTAGTTGAGATGGGATTGTGACTTTTTTTCTCCTTGTTCTCCGCCAGGAGCTGAGCGTGTAACAGCTAACTTTTTAAATAGGTATTATTATCTGACTGCAGCTGCCTTCGCTGGGGCTGGATTTCACCAGGCCATGCTTCCTACACTGACTTCCTCTCCTCCCGAAGACAGATCACCTAGGCTCTCCCACAAGGAATGACATCTTTAGCCAGAAACTTGGAAGCCATACTGCATCTCTACTTTTCTATTAAGTCGAACTTCTAGTTTTTCACCAAATTTAATCAAATTTAATTAATTATATCTTTAAAGCATTCTGATTGGTGCCCTGATGCTTCCCTGCATGCCACAGTCATTTCTGACTTTCTGACTTACAATTTTTAGAGACATATTCTCTACTGTTGCCAAAGTAATCTTCTGAAGTGTAAATGTGCTAATGACACCTGCTTAACTTGCATTTTGTTGTGCTGGAAACTGAACCCATGGCCAAGTATTCTACCACTGAACTCCATCCCCAGCTCTGTCCCTCAGTTTCTGAGACAAAATCTTTCTAGGTAGCTTAGACGGGCCTTGAACTCTTGATGGCTGTGTCTCTGCCTCCCAAGTTTTGTGGTTCCAGGTATGTGCCCCGGCACCTGGGGTCCCGCTTAGCATTTCCCCCACGACTTTCCATCCCTGTGTGGGTAGAGCACAAACTCCTTAGAGTGAATGGTGGCAAGGCTCTCTGTGACCAGCTCCTGATTTTCTGGACTCTCCTGTGTGTCCCCTGTCCCCCGGCCCTGCGTATCTGCTCAACTCCTCACTGAGATTTTGGGCACGGCCTTCACTTGTCTGGAAAGAACTTTTCTCATCACATTGCTCCTGGCCCTTGAAGTCTCCCACTGCGCTCTCAGGACTCAATCCAGATAAGGACTCCTCAAGAATCTGTGTGATCACACCTCTCCACTGTGCCCAGTTCGCCGTGGCTTGCGACAAAGCACATGTCCCTGTTGTGCAGTCAGCTGAACTGGGGTTCCCATCCACAGGGGTGACTGTCACCCAACCTAGCATGGCTTTCCGCCCAGGACAGCTCAACAAAGCTTACTAGATCAACTGGAGAAGTGTAATGTGGACACTCCCAAAATATATCTGGTTAGAGTCTGATGTACCCAGAGGCCAATTAAAACATCTGGAGAAAGCCACCTGAATGGGCAACTCTACGTAGATCTGCTTTTTCTATGTTGATCTAGAAGCATCCAGACCTGAACACTGGGAGTTCTTTCTGTGGGGATGAGTTTTACTTGGACACTAACACAGACTTGGGGAGCGTGGTGGTCTCTCTTAGACTTCACACGAGCTCTCTAGGCTCCTGTGGGACTCTGCTGTTTTGGGAAGTTTGCACTGAACATCATTTTATAGCTCCCCTCCCTGGCTGGTGGAATTTTACCGGTGTAAATCTGCACGTGAAGAACTGGTTTGCACATCTCCTTTTCTTTCTAGGGGAAAAGAAACAGTGCAAACACCGACTTTCTTCTTTTGCCAATTTGTTATGAATGTCACCACACTTTGTGTTACTTTGGATTAGTTGGGGCTGCTGGGATGGAACCCAGAGCCTAGCCTATGCTAGGCAAATATACTATCACTCATTTTTCAAGTTTTGAATAGAGCGTGGTCTGGGGCATAACTCCCCTCACCCCCCAGCACGTCTTACTTTCTTTCCCTGAAGAGAAGTATTCTTGGACAGTATCATAGAGCCCAATCCTGAGTGAGGCGAAGCTGATTTGCCTCTGAATGCCAGCAGGCAGACCGCTGTACAGTTTCTGCCACCCTTCTGTTTTTGCCAGGGTGGTGATGGTTCCCAGGACACCTTTATACCTAATGATACTGGAGGTCTGGCCTTCACCTTGGATCTGGAAATCAGAAAGGTACAGGTCAGAAAGAAGTGACTGTCCATTAAGGAAGGGGTCGTACCTGGTGAGTACTAAAGACTGGCACATGAGGACCATGGGGATGCCCTAAGCAAAGCTTGCCAATTAGGCTCTTTTTATAAATTGCCTTTCTGGGCGGTTGGTGGAGCGCACGCCTTTAATCCCAGCACTTAGAGAAGCAAAGGCAGGTGGATCTCTGAAGCCAGCCTGGTCTACAAGAGCTAGTTCCAGGTCAAAAAAGCTACAGATTAAACTCTGTCTCAAAAAACCAAAAGAATATGTAAAATATAAATTTCCTTTCTCAGCAACCTCTCCTTCATACAACTCTATAATTGTATATCTCTCCCTCCCTCCTTCCCCCTTTCTATATCTATCATCTACCTACCTATTTATCATCTATCTATCGATCTGTCTGTCTGTCTGTCTGTCTGTCGGTCGGTCGGTCAGTCCGTGCGTCCGTCTGTCTATTTATCTATCCGTCTCTCCATCTATCTATCTATCTATCTATCTATCTATCTATCTATCTATCTATCTATCTATCTATCTATCTATCTATCTATCATCTCTCTATCAGCCTATCATCTATCTATCTATCATCTATCTATCTATCTATCTATCTATCTATCTATCTATCTATCTATCTATCTATCTATCTATCTATCTCAGAGTTGGGGCTGGCTGCAGTGCAGGCTCTGAACATCTGGACAAGGTATCCAGGAACTCTTCACAGCCCCTAAGTGCAGGATGGACAGTACCCTGAAGAATCAAAGAAAAGTAAAAGTGCCAACCTTGTAAGCTCCAAGGGGTGTACTCTAAGGACCATAGCTACTCAGGACACCATAGCCGCATGAAGGGCTTGGTAGAGGTCACTGTCAACCCATTACCTGTCAACCCACAACTCTTCAGCAATCCGGCAAAGGGGTCCCATTTCCTTTCCCACAGTACCCAGTCCTAAGACAGAGCTGCCCTGAGAAAGAGTGGTTACACCACAGCAGACATGACGGCGGCCCACAGCAGTCCCTCTGCCCGGAAAGCCCTCGCCAGCTTAATTGGACTCTACCTGAAGCCGGACTTTGGCTGTGTCCAGTGGGAAGGTGATGATATCTGCCAGGCAGGCGGATATGCCAGCTGAGAAGATCTTGACCCCCATGGTGGGGTGCACTTCGGAAGTTGTCGGGCTCACCATCTTGGCTAAAAGGGCAGAGAGGGTGCGAGTGGAAGACCAAAAAGACTCAGCCCTGAAGGTTACTGAGGCACTGCTGCCTGGTGCGGGCGCCGAACCCGCGACTTCTGACTTCTGGGACAGCCACCCGAGCCCGAGCCGGGGTGGTGCCGCTGCAGAGGCAGCGCTGCTACGGGGCTCAAAGGCGAGCGGCGTCCCTTTACCTGGCTTGAGCCAGGAGAACCCACTAAGCCCAGGTTGCTTGGTACCTCTGCGCCCTGGCCTGAGGGTGGTGTTCTATATAGCCCGATCGTTGGAGGAGGGGCTAGGGGCAAGTAGTTGGGCCGGGCCAGGTCTCCCAAGATCGAAGCGGCAAAGACGTGACCTGGGGTGCGGAAGCCTCCAAGTTGCGCGCGTCACTCGAGAAGTCCTGGCCCGCACCGCTGGTTTGGCACCGATTCCTGGTAATACCCGGAGGACACACCGAGGAGCCTCATCTCGCGTCCCCGCACGCATTGTGCCTCTATCAATCTTCAGCGGAGGAGCCTCAACCAGGCAGAGAGCAGAGGCTGACTCCCTTGAACAAACGCGATTCTGGGGCAAAGTCCCGCAGCGAACTTTCCCACAAGAGGCTAGAGTGTAGGACGCACATCCCAGTCCTGGGCCTTTCTAGGTGTCCAGCTTCCCTTTCTTCTCCTTCAGTTAAGAATGCTCCTCTTTCCACATTGCTTTCCAAATGCCAACTTCAGATGTGTGTGTGTGTGTGTGTGTGTGTGTGTGTGTGTGTGTGTGTGTGTGTGTAATAGCACTCTAGACTTTTACCAGAAAGTGTTTTATGTGATCCCTTTTAGCAGGCAGATGTGGAATGAGCTAATGGCTATGCTAGCAAGCCTACCGGTGGATCTCTCTCTGCTGTCTGGGACATGACAGTCCTTGCTCCTTTGATTAGTTCTTATCGGAAGTACTGGAAGGAACAGAGGTAGCTCGCCTGGCTGTAGACGCAACTCTGCCATCTGACCAGCTTCGTGTTCTTCTTAGACCTGAGAAAATCCTCCAGTTTTGGTTTGTGTTTGTGTCAAATCTAGTCCCAGATTTGAGATCCTGCTACCTCTAGTGACACTTCAGACATTGGGATGTGGGCTTGTGGTGGGCAAAGAGTTTTTCTTACTTCTGTCTTTGAGTAAGGATTTATTTTGAGCATTTACTTATTTTAACGGCTTTTCAAAATACTGTTTAAGAAAATGTGAGGAGAGCAGACTGGGGCTTCCAGGATCACACAGAGCCACCAAAGAGCCGCCGGCTGCTGTCAGCGTTCTCCCTCAGCATTCAGCTTCTGCTACTCACCACGGTACCCAGGAGAGTGGATAGACTCAAACGCATCTCCAGGAGTGGGGCATGTAAGACAGAATGCCCCTGGACACCACTCTTAATGGAAAAGTGTGCGTGAACTAAGGGCCTTCCACGATAATGCAGACTTCTGGGGCTTGGCCCAGAAAAGCAGTGCTCAGCAGCAGAGGCAGGCCAGCTGCGTGTGTGCAGAGACAACCACTGGGGAAACAGAGTGGCCTGTTGGCCTGGTGACTAGGAAATTGAGTGATGGGGAGAAAGGGGAGACTGAGCAAGACGTTGAGAAGACGTGTGGATGAAAAAGTATAATAAACAGCAGACGCTGAGATTCTGTGCCCGCGTTGGGCAGGGCAGCAGAAGCTGAGATTCTGTGTCCACATTGGGCACGGCAGCAGACTCTGAGATTCTGAGTCCACGTTGGGCAGGGCAGCAGACTCTGAGATTCTGTGTCCGCGTTGGGCAGGGCAGCAGACTCTGAGATTCTGCGTCCGCGTTGGGCAGGGCAGCAGACTCTGAGATTCTGTGTCCGCGTTGGGCAGGGCAGCAGATGCTGAGATTCTGTGTGTCCGCGTTGGGCAGGGCTCAGCAGATGGTAAAGGGCTCAGATGAGTGGCACATCTAATCAGATAATCCAGCTAAGGAAGGGTCACTGTGAAGTCAAGCGACATCCAGAGACGACTCTACATTAAGGAAGATGGCAGCAAACAGTCTTGTCACCTGAGGTGATGTTGTCACCTGAGGTGACTTTATAACCTTCATCAGATGACAACTTTCCATCTTAGAATGATTTGAAGAAAACGATGTCGTTATTTTCATAAAAAAAAAAAACTCCCATAGGAAACTTCATGCTACTCAAAGAGAATCAAAGCGCGGAGGTGAAGGAATGGACGCTCTTCTTGTGGAAATGGGTACCGTGGGATTGAGAAGGCTAACAACGAGCAAACCACAAGGGAACCCCGAGTTACGGTCTAAGCAGAACTCAGAGCCCTGGGTCTCCATAAAAAAAAAAACAAATGTCCCTGTGGACCTCATGCTCAAGAGACCCCACATAGGCACTTCTGTTATCCCCCACCAAGGCCCCAACCTCTCAAGTGCAGCCACCTCGGACCTTCAGGTATTCAGTTCAATACCAAGTCACCTCTGCTGATGTGAGCAGGAAGAATAAGCCCCCAACCTGTCCAGAATTGCTGACCCAACATGTGGGATGTGGCTGGGTACAGCGCCACACACCTGCAATCCTAGTTCTTTGAAGCGGAGGCAGGAAGATGGCTGGGTATAACACTACACACCTGCCATCTTCGTCCTTTGGAAGCAGAGGAGGAGGATCTTGAGTTTAAGCACAGCTTAGACTACACAGGGAAACTATCTCAGACAAAACAAAACAGCACAAACGTGAGATACTGCAGAGCGATTGTCAAGGTAGCATTGGATATCCAGAGTGCCAGCTCCCCTTGCTGACACGTTGGGGGTAGTATGCATTGCTGTCACCCTCCTCCTCAAGCCCCACCTTCAAGAGGGGCACTAGGTACAGTGGGTGTGTGTTGAGTTTCTACACTAGGCTGTAAAGCCGTTCACAAAACTTCGAACAAAGAGGAATGCAGTAAGTGCTGATTTTGCTTCCATCCTGCCCATATTTGCATGTGTTGAAGGTGGGATTGGTTGGACTAGAGAATGGAGTAGAGGAACGCAGGGAGAGGAAGAAGAGGCACAGTTTTGTTAGAAATATGAACATCCCAGAGAGTTCAGGACAAGCAGGGAACAAGGACCAGGGAAGCAGTCCAGCTCCCTGCAGGTGCAAGAAAGAAGAAAAGCATAAACTCCCTGGATGTTAATACCCAGCGCAAAGCAGTCAACAGAGCAACTGTCAGCTCAGGGCAATGGTAGCCGAGCGCCTGTGATGTGCTAGGTGCTGTGCTGGCCCTGAAGGTCAGGGGTCAAGGAGAAGGAAAGCTCATGCGAGGAGACCCTGGGATGTCAGGTCAAGACAGGGAGGGCTCTAGATTCTGGGGAGAGGGCTAACTTGCTGCCCCCAGAGCCTCTGGGAAGTGGGATAAAGTTTGCCTCATTCTGGAGAGAGCAGTAGGGGAGAGGCTGGTCTCCCCAGAGAGTCAGCTGTTGGCTCTTCTGGCAGAAAGAGTGGAGAGGTGAAGACGAGTTCATTGTGATCAAGGGTGACTGAACCTCTGTGACGTCGCAAAGAGGTGGCAGCGAGGCTCCCTTACCAAGTGCCCTTGTTCTCTTAAAATGTAGAATATCGTTTACAAAGGCACCTGCTCCCAGTGTGCTCCCTCCAGAACCACTGAACAAATGTGCCCATTCAAAACACGAAAGTTGGACCAGGCAGTGGTGGCACAGCCTTTAATCCCAGCACTCAGGAGGCAGTGGCAGAGGCAGGTGGATCTCTGTGAATTAGAGGCCAGCCTGGTCTACAAGAGCTAGTTCCAGTATAGGCTAGAAACCCCGTTTCAGCACTTTGCCCTTTGCACAGAACAGGGCTCTGTGCCTCCACAGTATCTTCTTATCTGTCTCTAGGAGGAAATGTCAGGGCATAGTAGTACAAATAGATCCACGAGTGACAATTTTAAAAAGAAGCAATACAGAACGCTACACATGTGAGGAGTTGCACTTAATTCCACTAATACAGACATGAGCACCTTCCCTCGAAGATCACCCCTTCTCTACCAACCTTAGAATTAATATAGCATGCATTTTCATTTACCATTAGAGATATAATTAAATAAATTATTCATGTACTTGAAACTTGGAGTGTTAAAATACCAGTTTTCTGTTAGTGGTAGCCTTAAAAACAGAATAATTACGTTGCGAGTGATTTGGCAGTGTGCCTCGAGTCGCGAAGATGTTTATGTCTTGGGAAGCAGTGGTGCTACTTGTGGATTCACACCCTAAAAAACCACCCAGACATGAGAGAGTCATCACAGGTTGAAAGACAGTTAAAAGAGAAACTAATGTGAGCACCACCCCCATTTTGGGGTCTAGACATACTTCTCTAGGATTGGCTGAAGTGGTGTCCACTTTCTGGTGAGAGATATTGCCATTAGAGATTGATGCCGAAGTGGGAAAGAAGACTCCTAGGGAAAGGGAGAGAGCAGGGGAGGGACTGGGTCAGACCTCTCGGTTCAGTCCATCCTAGAAAGAGAGCGTTTATCAAGCCCGTTGTGCGGAGGAAACATCCCATTTCGATTCTGATCTGGGTGGTCTACAACACTGTGATGAGCAGAGCTTGTCCTCAGCCTGTGGGTCGGGACCCCTCCACAGGGGTCATATGTCAGATATCCTACATATCAGATGTTTACATACAATTCATAACAGTAATAAAATTACAGTTATAATGTAGCAATGAAATAATTTTATAGTTGGGGGTCACCACAACATGGGGAACTGCATTAAAGGATCACAGCATCAGGAAGGTTGATAACCACTGGATTAACAAAACAAAATGCCTGTGTTCAAAGCCACTGGAAATACTGGCAGGACAATCAGCATTAAATTCCTTGACCTTTCTGAAGCTCAGATCCTTTTCTTTTAGGTCTAGAGAGATGACTCGGCAGTTTGAGAGCACATCGTGTTCTTCCAGAGGACTGTTGTCAGCACCCACATTGCACAGCTCACAACTGCCTGTTACTTCAGCTCCAGGGGATCTAATGCCCTCTTCTGGATGCTGAGGGCATCTGCATGCACCTGTCATGTACACATACATGCACGCATGCGCACACGCACGCATGCATAAAGTTTTAAGAAATGATTTCCTTTTGCAATGCATACTCCAGCATCAATTAGACTGTTTTTGTGAACAAGCAAGCCATTTAGTGTTAAGTACCTGATGTATAAAATATGTACCATCCTTATTAACTCATGAAACATATGTCTTTTTAATACATTTACCAACACATATACAGCATTGTGTCAATGCCAGATGCCCTTTTAAGAAACTTACAAAATGTAACACAGTTTCCTATGTGTTACATACTGTTAGATACACCCAGCCCTGACTTACATACTGCTTTATCCCCGCCTCACAGAGTACATACTGCTTTATCCCCGCCTCACAGAGAAGGAGACTCAGGTGCTCAGAGGCAACCAAGTGACTTCTTTTAGGCTCCATAACCAGTATACAGAGTAACTAAGGGTCTGTCTGACTGCCAGACTCAACACTGGACGATGCATCAACTGTTTGTTGGATATGCTTGTGGCATGGTACTTTCCTGTGGTTTGAAGATGTATAATCATTATTAGGACTCTTAATGTTTATTTTAATAAGTTATAGTAAGTGTATATTTTTATTTGATTTCTTTATATTCTTAAAACATTTACAAAGGACACAAAAGGCACAAAACACACTTTTAAAAATCTTCAGAAAGTAGGTCTGGAGAGGTGATACGGTGGTTAAGGGCGCAAGGGCGCTTGCTCTTCCAGTTCTGCATTTGGTTCCAGCGCCATGCTGGTTAGCTCACAACTATCTACAACGCCAGTTCCAGGGGATCTGATGCCTTCTTCTAGTCTCCACGGGCACCCTCACACATGTGGTACACATGTGCAGAGACGCACATCCTCATATATGACTAAAACTTTTCCAGGAGTGCTTGATAGAAAAGACAGCAAAGGTAACAACTGCAGTTTAGGAAAATGAAGGTTTGTGGCCAATGGAGGAAAAAAAAATAAAGGATATCTATAGAAGAAGACATGTCTGTCCCCAGATCCGGTGTTGGGGGTAGATTGGTTCACACAGAACTCAGGAAAGGATAGAGGAATGGCACCACATGTGGGTTGATTGGCATTAGACAGGACAGTGGCTTGGACAAGGAGCACAGCCGCGTGGAGTCATGCCTCTTGTTGCTGCAGGAATCACATTTCAGGCAATCTGCTCAGACGTGAATTCAGAGTGTGGGACTGATCGCCATAACTCTAGTACAAAGATTCGAGCCTGCATTGGCTGTCTGTGTGAACCTGGGCAATCTCTCCAATCCTTCTTTCCTTCCTTTTCTCCTCCTCCTTCTTTTTCTAGACAGGGTTTCTTTGTGTAGCCCTGGCTGTCCTGGAACTCACCCTATAGATCAGACTGGCTTTGAACTCACGGAGATCCACTGTGTCTTCCTCCTGAGTGCTGGGATCAAAGGTGTGTGCCATCACTGCCCGGATTTTCTTTAATCTTTTTAAGCTTCTGTGTTCTTGTCAGTGGAATGGGACAGTAATCATAGCTTCAGGGATATTAGGACACTAGCAATGACTTTAGCACAGTAAAGCCTGGGTGTACCTGAAAAGAGGATAACACATGGTTATTGCAATCACAGCTTTAACAAGTTTGATGATCACTTTAGGTTGTAGGGCACATAAGCACTAAACTAAAGGTTTCACCTGACACACTTACTCGTCTCACTCTGGTGTCCTTCAAGGCTGGGATTCTGCCCACCCTTGGATTTAGTTCTTAAGTGGGAGAAGGAAGGCCAGCTCCATGACATCCTTATTGGGAACCACCAGGAGCAGCACAGAGGTGAAGTGGGGACATTCCAGCCGAGAATCAGCCTTGCAGCTTCTGACACTCAGTGGCTCCTGTTCAGAGGAGGACACGGTTGTCAGGTCAGAGGTCGCAGATCTTTCCAGGGCTCTCTCCTCCCATCGTCCCTCCTCTGGAGTGCTCAGACAGCTGGAATGGAGCGTCCTGTCTGTGGGAAGGATGCGGTGAAAGGTGAAGGGTTGCTGGCTGAGTGTGACCTGACCGTGACAGGCAGCAGAGGAAGGAGCAAAGGGAAAGGAAGGTGACCCTGGCAGTGCTCTTTGGGGTTTCTGTGTTTGTTGGCCTATTTGGCAGTCTGGGATGAGCCAGGCGCCTTTCCAGCCTGGAAACCATCTCTGTTACAAATCCTGCAGGACCTTGTGTGCCCAGTTAATGCCGTAGAGAGACTGTGTTCCTGAGGATGGAAGCACAGTGGCTTCCCAGCAGCTAGCCTCCTGTGAGATACCTCCCTCATAGAGCAGGGCCACCCAAGCTGAGCTCAGCAGTCTGCAGTGGAGGGCCCGACAACCAGCACACTACCTCACCCGCAAGGCCAGAGACAAAGAATGCAGGCTGAGCACCAGCGTTCATGTCTCTCGGCTTCCTGACTGTTGATGATGTGAGCAGGTGCCTCATGCCCCACCCTGCTTATACAGATGCTATCCCTTCAAACCACAAAAGAAAGCAAACTTTCCCTTCCTAAGTACCTTTTCAGGTACTCTGTCATAAAAAAAAAAAAAAAAACAAACAACAAAACACCTTCCTGCTCCCCCCTTTATAAAAAACTATTTGCTTTCCTGGTAGAATTGGGCCTTCTGCTCGTTCCTTTTTTTAGTGTGAACAATAAACACTTGTCCTGTAGGGCTATTGGAAGAACTGGAAAGAATACATCACACGCAACACCCTGGACATCCAACATCCTCAGAGCCGACAGAAGCTATTGCTTTTGCTACAGGCCATGTAAGGGCTGTGTGAAACAACTTGTCTCACTAGAACTGTCGGTGGAAACCAAGTGTTAAGAGGTGGGAAAAACCAAGGCAGAGAAGAATGATCAGTGGCCAGAGAAGGCTCCAATGGCGGGCCATTAGAGGACTCAAGTTTGGGAAGACTCAAGTGCTGAGGAGATTAAGGGCCATTGGCCCTGCGATTCTCCCCGCATTTTCTCCCAGGCTTCTAGGCAGTGGCCTGGCTATTCTTATTCCATTTGCTCTTGCCAGGTCAGGGCTCTTGCACTGGGACTGTCTGACCTTCATGAATGCTGGCGTTCCAAGCCTGTCCATCTCGTCCAGCTGCTTTTGAGTCAGCAGGGAGGGCAGGATGAGGGGAGGCCATGATATCCAGGCTCCAAACTGTGTGGTAATGGTGGCTAAGTTTACAAATCCTTCTGGGATTTCTTCTCTCACTTGCTAAGTAAGCAGCTACCAACGTTGACCTTGAAGCACGGGTCAAAAACCTTTGTTTCCGTACAGACTGACCTGTACTGTTTATTGGGCACTTCCTTCCCCGATGTTCTTCATCGTGACCTCCGTTGTAACCCGAGGTCAATGTTTGGTTCTGTTTGTGAGCCCTCTGCTTCCACTACATCAAGCTGATGCTTACCCAAGCCTCCACTTAACCTCTGTAGCTGATATTCAGTAGTGGTATTGACTCTGCCCTTTAAGGCTCATTGACTTTTGAAGGCCCTTTAATTTCTCACTCATTGTCTGAACTAGTTTCCATGCCCTCTTAAAAAAAAAAAAAACAATGTAAAACTCTAATTGAAGTTAGAGGAATTTAACTAGAATTTCATCAGACTGAATCAAATTGGAAAGAAAGTAGACATACTTCTAATAGTGAATCTTACAGTTCATGAATATAACATGTCCCTTCATTTTCTTAAGCTTTCCTTATGTATCATTAATAATGTTTTAAAATTATCAGTGTAGATATTTGAACTCTTATTTTGCTAGGCTTATTTCTGAGGTTTATGGTGTTCTTAATAGTATAATAGCGGGTATGATAATTTTGTGTATGTGTGTATGTAGGTGCACATGCGTATGAAGGGGGTGAGTGCACGTACATGTATGTGTGCAAGTATAAAGAGGGCAAAGAGCAAAGATGGGGGCTGTTCCTCAGGCTCCATCCTGCTTTTTGGAGAAAGTTTCTCACTGCTCTGGAACTCACTGGCTAGCTAGTTGGCATTATTATATAAGTGTTCTCAAGATTCAGTATATATGTATATTTACATAGGTTGGTCATGTGTTTACTTATCGGACCTTCCTACACTTTAAAAATTGTATGTGTGTGTATGTGTGTGCAAGTGTTTGTATGTATGTGTAAGTGTATGTGTGTGTGTTATGTATGTATGTATGTATGTGTGTGTGTAAATTTGTGCATGTACACAAGGGGAGAGGGGCACATCTGTAAATATAAATCTCCACCCAATTCCCTTAGACAGAGTCTCTTGCTGAACCTAGAGCTAGCCTAGCAGCTATGAGACTCAATGATTCTCCTGTTTCTGCCCTGTACTCACCTGCAACCCTGGGGTTGCAGGAGTGTGTGGCCAAGCCTGGCTTTTTCCCCCCTGGTCCTTCTGCTTGCCCAGCAAATGCTCTTTCTCACTGAGCCATCTCCCCAACCTTTTCTTGCATTTTTATGTCTCTCTTTAGGCTGGGAAGTGAGTGATATTGCATGCCTTTAATCCCAGCACTCAGGAGGCAGAGGCAGAGGCAGAGGCAGGAGGATCTCTTAAGTTTGAGGCCAGCCTGATTTATAGAGCAAGTTCCAGGATGACCAGGATTACACAGTAAAACCCTCAAACAAACAAACAAACAACAGCAACAAAAATAAAGCAACCAAACGAGAAAGAACTGCTTTTAGTGTTCCTACATTGTTATGGCGATCAATAATTACAGAGCTGCAATAATTAAACTCCTCCCTCCATTTTAAAGCTCTATCATTTTGACTTGAAGCTCTGATTGGCACAGGTGGGTCACTTGCTACCCACATTCCCTGGGTGCTGTGCACATCTGAGACAGTCCCAATCAGAATCTCTTACCAAAACACATGGACTGCTCTTTGCAGACATGAGCTGATATTTGGTGCCCTTTAAGCAAATTGGACTACTTTCCCTGCCAAGTAAGAAGAAAAGGGATTTTTTTTCCCCTGTAAATAGTGAAAAGTGACAGAGAAGTTGGTATTTCCATTCTCAGGTGACTCCCAATACATTTTGGGGAAGTGGTAGCCTGTAATACAAACAAGATTTCCTCTCCCGCTCACTGTCTTAGATGCACTGCGGAAGCACTCAGAACACACATCTTCTGAGAGCAAGGATTGCCTGTGTCCCCCGCCAGGGCCACGTGGCTGCCCATGTCCCCCATCAGGGCCGTGTGACTGCCCGTGTCCCCCCGTCAGGGCCGTGAGGCTGCCCGTGTCCCCCCGTCAGGGCCGTGTGACTGCCTGTGTCCCCCGTCAGGGCCATACAACTGCCCGTGTCCCCCGTCAGGGCCGTGCAGCTGCCCATGTCCCCCGTCAGGGCTGTGTGACTGCTCATGTCCCCCATTCGGGCTGTGTGACTGCCTATGTCCCCCGTCAGGGCCATACGACTGCCCGTGTCCCCCCGTCAGGGCCATACGACTGCCTGTGTCCCCCCGTCAGGGCCGTGTGACTGCCTGTGTCCCCCCGTCAGGGCCGTGTGACTGCCCGTGTTCCCCGTCAGGGCCATGTGACTGCCCATGTCCCCCATCAGTGCCGTGTGGAAAAGGGCTGTGAAATCCTGCACACTGGATGGAGTCCAAAGGACAGCTGAGTAAGCTTAAATATTTAGAGTCTCGAGATACCTGAAAATAAAATGACTGAATTTTGAATCCCGATACTCTTTGAAATAGAAAGACATTATTCTGTAAATGCACATGGTGTGGAGATCAAGGCCGCCATGCTTGTGTGACAATTGCTCAGATCTCAGGTTCTTGGCAGTAGGATCTTGCACTCAATTATTTGAGTCAATGTAGGATGGTCTAGAATTTGGGGAGTCTGAGTTGCCTATCAACCCTTCTCAGTTCCTCTTCTGGGCAAGATGGTGAGGACCGCCTATAGAGAGTCATCGTCAGGATGAGGGTGGGCTCTGCAGAGCCGGGAGAGGTCTGTACAAGAAGATGAATACACGACCAAGAAGTGTGCTCAACTGGTGTGCAGGTAACATTTGGCGGCAGCATCCAAAAGGGTAGGAATCACCATGGAAACACATCTCGGCATGCTAGGAGGTGAATTCTATACAGGCTCGGCTGATCAGTGACGCCTGCCCTGCATCTGGGCAGCACCATCCCATGGGATGCGGGCAGGGAATAAAAGACAAAGCAAGCTGAGGCCTGTGTTCACCTCTCTGCTTCCTGACTGCTGATGCAGTGTGGCCAGCTTCCTCATGCTCCAGCTGCCATGCCTTCCCTGCCACGATGGACTGTACCCTTGAGCTGCAAACCAAAATACCTCCTCTTCCCTCCCTCCCTCCCTCCCTCCCTCCCTCCCTCCCTCCCTCCCTCCCTCCCTCCTTCTTCCCTCCCTCCCTCCCTCCCTCCCTCCCTCCTTCTTCCCTCCATCCCTCCCTCCCTCCCTCCTTCTTCCCTCCCTCCTTTCCTCCCTCCCTCCCTCCCTCCCTCCTTCTTCCCTCCTTCCCTCCCTCCTTCTCTTCCTCCTTCCCACCCTCCTACCCCCCCTCTTTCTTCCCTCCCTCCCTCCAGCTCTCCCGCCCTCCCTCCCTCTCTCCCTCCCTCCCTTCCTCCCTCCTTCTTCCCTCCTTCCCTCCCTCCCTCCCTCCCTCATTCTTCCCTTCCCTCTTTACCTCCCTCCCTCCCTTTCTTCCTCCCTCCCTCCTTCCCTCCCTCCCTTCCTCCTTCTTCCTTCTCTCCCTTCGTCCCTCCCTCCCTCCTTCTTCTCTCCCTCCCTCCCTCCTTCTTCCCTCCCTCCCTCCTTCCCTCCCTCCTTCTTCCCTCCTTCCCTCCTTCCCTAGTTCTCTCCCTCCCTCCCTCCTTCTTCCCTCCCTCCCTTCCTCCCTCCCTCCCTCCCTCTTCCCTCCCTCCCTCCTTCTTCCCTTCCCTCTTTACCTCCCTCCCTCCCTTTCTTCCTCCCTCCCTCCCTCCCTCTTCCCTCCCTCCCTCCTTCTTCCCTTCCCTCTTTACCTCCCTCCCTCCCTCCTTCTTCCCTCCCTCCCTCCTTCCCTCCCTCCTTCTTCCCTCCTTCCCTCCTTCCCTAGTTCTCTCCCTCCCTCCCTCCTTCTTCCCCTCCCTCCCTATTCCTCCTTCCCTCCCTCCCTCTTCTCTCCCTCCCATCCGTTCTTCCGCGTTCCCTACTTTCCCTCCCTCCCTCCTTTCCTTCCTCCTCCCTCCCTCCCTCTTTCTCTCCCCGTCCCTTTCCTCTTCCCGTTCCCTCTTTCCACCAGCGCCTCCCGTCCCTTTCCTTCCTCCCTCCCTCCTCCCCTCCCTCCCTTCCTCCTTCTTCCCTCCCTCCCTTCCTCCCTCCCTCCCTTCCTTCTTCTTCCCTCCCTCCCTCCCTCCCTTCCTCCCTCCCTCCCTCCCTCCCTCCCTCCCTCCCTCCCTCCCTCCCTCCCTTCCATGACCTTCCTTGGGTGTCTTATCACAGCAGAAGGGAAAGTAGTAGCTTTTGGGCTTCACATCAGGGAGGCAATGCTGCTCTCTCAGAAAACACAGACTCGGTGCCCAGCACAGGACCACAGTCTTTAGTAAGCTCATCTCCTCTCTTTAGGCCGCCCCTAGGCTAGAGCGGGAGGTATTTGTTCTTGTGAGCAGGGCTCCAGCCTCAGCACCTGTGGCCAAGGTCACAGGCCTGGCTGACCAATCAGAGCACCGTAATGAATCCAAAGACTCACTCAGGCCTTATGGGTGGAATGTGGACTTTGGAGATGGAGACAGATGGAGACCTATGTCTGGGGTTCTTGCCCCTAGTTGAATAGTGATGCCATTCAGGGTGTGATCCCAGGGTTAGGACCACTGATGACACATCCCATTAATCCACCACCTTAGTTCAGGACTCATTTAGAGCTGGACAGCCCTCTTCCCGGCTAGACCTGATATGTGTGCTGTTGCGGGTGAAGAGCTGCCTTAAAAAGTGACTTTTAAACTAAGAAGTGGTCATTTTCTTCTCACTCTTTCACATTTGAGGTTTTTTATTTATATTATTTTTTATTTTTGAAACAGGACTGGATGTATTCCAAATTGGCCTTGAACTTGCTAGGTAGCCAAGAATGACTTTGAGTCCAGGCTTGTGCCATGCGGCCCAGCTTTAGTAATTGCTGACTCTACTTAGGGAAGACTGTTAACCCAAGCAGACCTGAAACAAGCATTTGTGGGTGTGGCAGGAGTAGACGGGGAGGCCCCCAGCACTGCTCTTTATCCGAACCCAGTCATTTTGTGTCCCCTGACACTGGCTGGCCCGAGACCTCCACTTTAAACACTGGCCCCGTGTGTAATCCTTGCTCCAGTAACCCTGTGAACTCTCTGTCTGCACCGACTATGTCTGCTATTCATAGTTCCACCCTCAGGGGGATGAGAGGAAGACTGGATATCCCCAAAGGGACTCAGAACTGCGTGGGAGGGGTGGCCCTGGGTGCCAGGGTGCAGTCTGAATAGAAGCTCTCTCAACTCTCTTGATCACCCCGCTTCTCCTTCCGCGGGGAGCAGGCGTGCATAGGTCCAATCAGAAGGTGCATAAAGCAGGCCTGGTGAAGCAGGCCACCATGGGCTGCACTTGAGGACAGCTCTGAGTCAGGCCAACTCTAGCTGCTGGATTTAGGGTTGCTATGTAAATGAATATTTGGAAATAGGTGGAATGAAGACCAGGTGGCAAGGGCAGAGCCCGCCGATGGCTTGGTTTCACTAACGGGTTCTCTGAATTTCCTCATTGCCTGCAGGACCTCAGTGCTCGCTCACACCTAGGACTTGCTTTTCCATGCACAGCCATCCCAATGCAGGAAGGTAAGAAGACAGACAGGATTCTATCAGGCCAGGCAGAGTTTCTATGGAAGAGGGGTTTTGTCCATCAAAGGGCTTACAAAACACTGCACCCTGATGACTTCCTGGGTGCATATCCCTTTTCCTTTCCTCCCAGTTCTCAGGGCCATAGACTCTACCCACCTTTGTGTACATGGTTCCTCTGGAGACAGGGAACGGGACCACTGGACACATAGCTGTGAGAGACAAGTTTTCTTTTCTTTTCTTTTGATTTCTATTGAGCTCTGTATTTTTCTTTGCTCCACTCCCTGCCTCTCCCCTCCCCTTCAACCCTCTCCCAAGGTCCCCGTGCTCCCAATTTACTCAGGAGATCTTGTCTTTTTCTATTTCCCATGTAGATTAGATCTATGTATGTCTCTCTTAGGGTCCTCATTGTTGTCTAGGTTCTCTGGGATTGTGATTTGTGAGCTGGTTTTCTTTGCTTTATGTTTAAAAACCACCTATGAGTGAGTACATGTGATAATTGTCTTTCTGTGTCTGGGTTACCTCACTCAAAATGATGCCTTCTAGCTCCTGCAATATTCAAGGTGTCGTTATTTTTTTCTGCTGTGTAGTACTCCATTATGTAAATGTACCACATTTTCCATATCCATTCTTTGGTCAAGGGGCATTTAGGTTGTTTTCAGGTTCTGGCTATGACAAACAAAGCTGCTATGAACATAGTTGAGCACATGTCCTTGTGGCACGATTGAGCATCCTTTGGATATATACCCAAAAGTGGTATTACTGGGTCTTGAGGAGGGTTGTTTCCTAATTTTCTGAGAAATCGCCACACTGATATCCAAAGGGGTTGTACAAGCTTGCATTCCCATCAGCAATGCAGGAGTGTTCCGTTTGCTCCACAACCTCTCCAACATAAGTTGTCATCAGTGTTTTTGATCTTGGCCATTCTTACAGGTGTAAGATGGAATCTCAGAGTTGTTTTGATTTGCATTTCTCTGATGACTAAGGATGTTGAACATTTCCTTAAGTGTCTTTCAACCATTTTAGATTCCTCTGTTGAGAGTTCTCTGTTTAGGTCTGTACTCCATTATTTTTATTGGATTGTTTGTTCTTTTGATGACCAATTTCTTGAGTTCTTTGTATATTTTGGAGATTAGACCTCTGTCTGATGTGGGGTTAATGAAGATCTTTTCCCATTCTGTAGACTGTCATTTTGTCTTGTTGACCATGTCCTTTGCTTTACAGATTCAATGCAATGCCCATCAAAATCTCAGCAAAATTCTTCAAAGACCTCAAAAGAATGGTACTCAACTTCATATAGAAAAGCAAAAAATCTAAGATAGCCAAAACAATCCTGTGCAATAAAAGAACTTCTGGAGGCATCACAGTCCCTGACTTCAAACTCTACTACAGAGTTACATTAGTGAAAACAGCCTGGTATTGGCATAAGAACAGACAGGAGGACCAGTGGAACCGAATAGAAGACCCGGATATCAGTCCACACATCTTCGAACATCTGATCTTTGACAAAGAAGCAAAAAATATCAAATGGAAAAAAGAAAGCATATTTAACAAGTGGTGCTAGCATAACTGGATATCAACATGTAGAAGAACAAAAATAGATCCATATCTATCACCATGTATAAAACTCAAGTCCAAATGGATCAAAGACCTCAACATAAAGCCAGCCACACTGAACCTTATAGAAGAGAAAGTGGGAAGTACATTTAAACGCATTGGCACAAGAGCCCACTTCATAAATATAACCCCAGTAGCACAGACACTGAAAGAAACAATTAATAAATGGGACCTCCTGAAACTGGAAAGCGAAGTTTTCTACTGAATCCTGGCTCAGCTGACACTGCCCCTTGCCCCCTCAATGCCTTGGGATGTCACCATTAAAGGTGTCATTTGGGAAACTGGGGAGATAGCTCAGCTGGTAAAATGCTGGCTGTGTGAGCACAAGGTCCTTGCATCTGTCCCCAGCACCCACGTGATAAGAGGGCATGGTGGCACGTGCTTGTAAACCCAGTGCGGGAGAAGCAGAGACAGGTTGACTCTTCAGTTTCATTGGCTGGGCAGCCTAGCCTACTCAATGAGCTTTAGGCCAATGAGAGCCCATGTCTCAAAAAACAAGGAAGATAGTTTCTAGGGACTAACACCTAAGGTTGACATATAGCCTACAATATACATGTTCACACAAATGAGCATACATCCATATATGTACACGCACACATATGCCTACACATGCACGCATGCATACACACTCACACAATGCACACTCACACACATGTATATACAATCACACACTTGTGCACACACACATGCATGCTCTCACATGTGCACACACTCACATACTTGTGCACAGCCTCTAACACACGCACACTCGCACACACTCACACACGCACCTTTCCTCCCAGTGTTTCTGACATTTGACTTCACTGTTCTGCTCTGAGCTCATCTTTGCTTCCTCTCATCTAAACTCTCTATTTTGGGGGATGACAGTAACGCCATTTGTCTTCTGGTGGCCTCATCCAGAAGCTTTCTCAGCGGAGGGGCACTTTTATGTCCCTTCTTTGAGAAGATTCATGTTCCGTGTCCTGCCCTTGACTCGTTCTGTGATTTTTGTCCATTTAGTTAGAATCCTTTGGGCATTTGCTTCTGTTTCATTTAGTTCTTAAATGTTTATGTATGTACACGTGTGTATTTGTGTGTGTGTGTGTGCATGCTCATGTATGTTCAGGTACACAGATGTAGGTGAGTACACTTGAGTGTGGAAGACAAAGGATAACCTTGTGTCTTTTCTCAAAAGTCATTCACCTATTTTTTCTTTTTCTTTTTTGACAGGGTTGCTCTTTGGCCTATAACTGGCCAAGTCGGGTAGACAGGTTGACCGATAGGCCCCAGGGATCTGCCTGTCTCTCCCTCCCTCCCAGCACTGGGATTAAAAGCCCTCACTCAGTGTGTGTGTGTGTGTGTGTGTGTGTGTGTGTGAAAGATAGATAGATAGAGAGAGAGAGAGAGAGAGAGAGAGAGAGATCTGGGTATCCAAACCCAGGTCCTCACACCTGCCTGCCCACTTAGCTTGTGAAGGGGCAGCTGGCGCCCTCCTTTGCAGAGGAAACTAAGCAGGCTCTCAGCGCTCTGAGGGAGGTACAAGATCCTTCAAAGGTCAAAGGGGGTCTCCCAAGCTATTCTTTTGCACGTGATTACAGACCATGTAGAGGAAAATCAGCCACAGCATTCTGCTGTGTTTCTCAGTGAGCCAGTGGTTGTGGGGGCCACCAGGTAGTCATCCGAGTCCTGGCAGCACACCGACCGGAGAGGGTCAAATGTGCTCTCTGCAGAGGAGGGCTCTGTGAATAATGTGGTTGGTTCTGGCAGCGATGTGGCTTTGACAGGGTCCTGGGAGGAGGGTTGCCAGCTTAGAGTCAGGAACCTAAGAGGACAACACAATAATCAGAAATCAAATCCATCGGAAATATTTAGCGGCAGGTTGTTTGTGTTGTTAGAGACATTTTGTCTTCCGATGACTTTTTATTCTTGACTTCTTGAATTGTAAGATGGGGGGGGGGAGAAGAAAGAGGAGAGGGGAAGGAGAATGGGGAGGAGGAGGAGAAGGAGGAGAGAAGAAAAACGAGAATAAGAGAAGAAGATGAAGAAAAAGAAGAGGAGGAGGAGAAGGGAAGGAAGGAAGAAAGACCTGTTTGTGGTACCTGCAGAGTCCAGCCTGGACCCATCCTCTTGGTAACATTTCCATCACTCTTGATTCGAAGCTGGGTCTCCTCTGCTCCCCAGCTGTCTGCAGCCTGAAGGGGTGAGGTACTATTTTGCTAATTTTGACCAGAGGAGTAAAACTTCAGCTACAAGGTGTTAAATCTACTATAAAAGTATTATGTGTTTAAATCCAGTCCCATGGAGCTACCTTTAACTCAACATTACCCCCTACTGGGAGAGAGTGGAATAGATGTTATGAGCAAGAGGAACACAACAGAAAGGACTAATAGGAAGTCCCTGGTCCAGTCTTCCCTATGGTAAACACACACGGGATGCAGCTCAGTTGACAGATAGCTTGCCTGGCACACACACAAAACACCAGAGACAGGAGTATCAAAGGTTTAAAGTCATTCTTGGCTGCACACTGGAGGGTCCAAAACTGAGTTCCCCTTTGGGATTGGGTGATCACAAACTGGAGCATAAAGGTTGAGTCTCAAAACTGTGTAAAGCTACCAAGAAGAGGCACCATGGTGGGAATCTGCTGGATCCACAGCTCACAGAAACATTTTGCTTTTTTACGGTAAGGAACGGGGGACCGTTTCCTGCTGTGCAGCCCAAGGCTGGTACTGCTAACATTGAGGAGGAGTTAGCGGAGAAGTTCAGGTAAATGGATAATAAAAAACTTGTTATGTGCACACAGTGGGACTTTATTCAGGTGTGATGAAAAATAAAATATGTAATTTGCAGGAAAAAGGATGAAACTGTAAAATATTAGATTAGGTGGCCTAAACTCAGAAACCGCTCATTTCAAGCTGAACTTCTAATTCTAGGCATGTGTATTTATGTGGTAGTAATTATGAACAGAGGCAGGAAGCTAGCTAGGGACCATGAGAGGGAGGGAAAGAGGCCTTCACAGCGGGAGGGTGAGGGGTACAATGTAACACGTGATATAAAATAGAAGGGAAATGCTGGGGCTGGATAGGTACAAGCTGGGGAGCGGAGGAACGGGGGAATACAGAAGAAAAGAGAAGAGAAGAGGAGAGGAGAGGAGAGAAGTGGAGAGAAGAGAAGAGAAGAGAAAAAGAAGAGAAGAGAAAAAGAAGAGAAGAGGGCCAGGGGTGGTGGGGGAATCAACAAAAACTGTCTATGCAAACGACATGAGAAAACCTGTTACTTTCTATGCTGGCTACAAAAATGGAAACAACCTTTGACGTACAATGGCAGATGGCTCACTGGGTAAAGGTACTTGCTGCAGAGGCCTGGCAACCTGGGTATGATCCCCGGAACCCATGATGGAGGGAAGAGAGTTCATTCCTAAAAGTTTTCCTAGAACCTTCATGGAGATGGCATGCATGCACCTACACTCAAACATGTACACCATATGCACATGCACACACACACGAACGTATGCACACACATGCACATATGCACATATAACAAAAATAGAATAAGTTTGGAAGCGTGATTCATAAATATGCACAAGAGGGAGTAAAGGGGAGATGTTAAATATTCCTGACTGTACTGATATCTTCTTGGATTAACCAACAGTCACAAGGCTCAATTCCATTGTGTAGTCAATATTAGAGGAACAGTGGGTCTCAGGGCAGATGAGAAGAGATGGTGACTGGGATCAGTGAGTAGGGTGGGCATTTGAGTGTCACTTCTGTTGCTTTCATAAAATACCCTGACAAAAAAGCAGCTTAGGGGACAAGAGTTTGATTCAGCTGGTGGGAAAGTCAGTGCAGGAATGTGACATGGTTAGTCACGTCACATCTACAGTCAAGAATAGAGAGAAATGAACGCACGTTTGCTCCTTGGCCAGATCACGGTCTCCACTCTTGTACACGTCAGAACCCCAGGCAGGGGATGGCGCCACCCACAGTGGGCATGATCCTCCCACATTCATTGAGATAATGAAGACAGCCCCTCCCCTCAGGCCATCCTGATCTAGACTCTTTTTCCGGGTGACTCTAGCTTGTGCCTACTTGACACTGGTGGTTCGTTTTGTCAACCAGGTATTAAGAATGATGCCTGGTTGGGCTGGAGAGATGGCGCTGATGGTTAAGAGCACTGACTGCTCTTCCAGAGGTCCTGAGTTCAAGTCCCAGCAACCACATGATGGCTCACAACCATCTATGAGATCTGGTGCCCTCTTCTGGCCTGCAGGTGTACATGCAGGCAGAACACTGTATACTTAATAAATAAAATCTTTAAAAAAAATGATGCCTGGCTTCAGATACTAAATGAATATGGATGTTATTAATTAAGCTAGGAACTATGTTATGGAGAGAATACAGTGATAGCTATGGGGTACACACGATAAAATTCAGGCCACGGGAGCAGACACTTCGTCTCTTGCTATTCCCACAGCTGTTAGCTACTGGAACACTAATGTCTCCATTGCACATTTGAGAAGGGAGCCAGTTTAAGAGGGAGGCCTGGGCTGAGAGATATCAGAAGTCAGTGGTAGACAGATGGAGTTGCAGACATCAGAGAGGGTGGGTGAGCTCAGGAGGGCAAGTCCCAAGAGGAGAGACTGGGCAGACGCATGACACCATCATTATAAGACGAAGTCCCATTGGTGGAGGAACACAGTTTGTGGGAGCACGGAGGTCTTTGTGTTCAGGGATAAGCACTAGGGGAGCCAATGTTCAGCACACAGGGTTGCCCCTTCAAGAGAAGGAATGAAATACCTCTCATCCACCCAGAAGGCTGAAGAGGACGTGCCTTCTAGCCTAGTGACCTTTGTATTTTCTGTGTGGCCAGAGGCTTTGCCAGCACTGGATCCTCTACAGACCCTTATTGTATGCCTGTATTCCTCAGTCTACAGAACCTATCTTATGGACTTTACAAGAGTTTCGGTGCAGTCATGTAGGATCGGCATTTAGCTTTCTTTGTTCCTCAGGCAGATTTCTGTATGCTTTGTTGTGAACGTGGTAAATCATCACCAGAGTCATTTTCGTCAAATTGTGCTGTGCTTAAATATGCCTAGAATAAACTATTTGGGGTCAGATTTCCAAAGCTTGAACCCACACCAATGGCTGGGTCGTGTTCAGCCCTGAACTGCCTGCCTTCTTGTGTGCCGTTAAAGCCACAGAGACCCCTGACAACAACTGTCTGAAGTGACCAGATCTGAGAGGCCAGCAGGAAAGGGGGTTTCTCAGGTCCTGCCACAGCGGACATGCTGATATGAGCCCACTCTTCCACAGACTGAGGTGGAATCAACTCCAGGGCAGGGGCTCCTGAACCGGAAGTTTTTAGAAGAAAACCCTCTCCAAACCACCATGGCGTAGCACACAGCTGCTGAGACGAAAAGCACCTGGATGTGCTTGAAAGCATCAAGCCAACACCACAGCAGAACTGTCCAGTCTGCAGAAGCGAGGCCCTCGGAGTCCAGCCACCCTGCTCTAGTCACCTTGCTCATCCAACTGTAGCGTCACGCCAACGCACTTGGAACACTGCACTGTCTGCTTCTGATGTCCGCTCCTCAGTCCCTGTGCGATATGGAGTCTTTCTAGAGGTATATTTAAATGGTCTTTAAGGGTGGGAACACACAGGATCGAGGGACAATAGCCTAAGTCAAACACTGACACAAAATGATGCCACGTGCTGCACATCAAACCGCAGTGCACGAATAAGGACCAGACATGGGATTTCTGCTGTTCTGACATGCAGAACAAGTATTTTTAAATTTTTATTGTTTTCTAATTGTGTGTGTGATGTGAGTACAGATGCCCAGAGACCAGAGGCATCAGATCCCCTTGAAGCTAGAGTCACAGGCCATTTAAAAAATTACTTCTTTTAGACTATATTATAATCACATTTTTTCCCGTTTCCCTTTCCTACCTCCAAATACTCCATACAAACCCCCTCATTTCCCCCCAAACTCATGACCTCTTTTCCATGTTGTTACACACATAGACACACACATCTACATACATAACACCCAAGTACAGCTTGATCAGTCTGTGTAATGTCACTAGTATATGTATGTTTCAGAGCTGGCCATTTGCTATTTGTGGTGGTCTGAATGAAATGGCCCCCACAGAATCATAGGGAGTGGCATTATTGGAGGTGCAGCCTTGTTGGAGGAAGTGTGTCACTGGGGGTGGGCTTTGAGGTTTTAGACGCTCAAGCCAGGCCCATGGTCACTCTCTCTTCCTGCCGACTGAAGGATCCAGATGCAGAACTCTCAGCTCCTCACTAGCACCATGTCTGCTAGCATGCTGCCATGCTTTCCTCCGTGATGACAATGGACTAAACCTCTGACCTGGAAGCCGCACCAATTCAACGTTTTCTTTATAAGAGTTGCCGTGGTCACGGTGTCTCTTCATAGCAACAGGAACCCTAACTGAGACAGCATCGGAGGACCAACTCATGTGCTCTCCCCTGGGGAGGGTGTTTCTCCCATCCTTAGCACCCCTTGGGTGTCTTACAGTTGGTCTGAGCTGCCTGACATGGTGCTGGGAACAGAACTCCAGTCCTCTGGAAGTGCAACAAATGTTCTTAACTGCTGAGCCGTCTCTCCAACCACAAACATTCTAAATTAGGTAACGGGTAACGATTATTTATTTTTTTTGTCTCAAATATTCTTGAAGTTCTGCATTGTATTTCCTTTTAAAAAATCCCTCTCTGTATTATTTTTATATGTAGGTATTTGGGGGTGTGTTCTTGTATATGAGCCCATGGCTAGATGACCCATCTCCCATCTCCACGCCCCTTCTCACCTTAAAGCACTAGAATTACAGAGGCCACCACTACAGCGTGCTTTAGAGAGGTCCTGGGGATCCAAGCACCAGTCTGTACCCAAGTTCACCAAGCGTTTAACCACTGAGCCATCTTCTCCGCTCTACACAGCTTCTTACCTCAAAATAGTCACCCATTAAATAACTGTCTACTGATAGCTTCCCTATAAAATTGTCAGAGAAACAGCGTGGGCCTCAGGCAGAAACTCAGGCGCAGAGACGCAGTCACTTCTGAAGCGTTTTATTGTTCACATTTACCCTAGTTGAGGTCCATACTACTTCATTTGACAATTTAAAAATTATTCTGTAAACAAGGTAAAAAAAAGTCACAGCTGCAACAGCTAAATGGAGGACGTGTGAGATAAAAGAAGGGAGCGTGAGGGAAAGGATGTCAGAACAAGCAAAGGAACCGTGAGCGTGATGGCGAGGCCAGAGTAAGGGGGCGTTTCCCGGCCTCTGGGACAAACAAAGACGTAACGGTACGAAACGAGCATGAATTCAAAGTGCAGGCGTGCCAGCGTTGATGTCCACATCCCTTCAGCAGATACAGCATTCTATTCTGTTCTATAAAGTGGCAGGTTCTGTTTTAAACATCTAGTTACGCTATCTTGCAGAATCCCTTCACTGCATACATACCGTCTACACCGACTTATGGAAAGTTGGCCATACGTGATACATGATATAGTTTCTCTCGACTCTATGGAAAGTACGGAAATGACGAAGGGCATTGCTTTATTTTTTGTTACTTTTTGTTGCCGCATTTTCAACGAGTAACAAGAATCTAAAGACCTAGATGAGAAGCATCAGGCCTTCTAGTCCTTCAAAGACAAAAACCGGAACAAAAAGCTGATCCCATGTCTGGGTCCCGTTGCTTTCACGTTCGGATTCTCAGATGATCCTGTTGTTTTCTGGCCCAGCTGACAGAAATAATCAGAGCAAGTTGTTGATGTCCAATTGGATAACCTGTCATTCCAGCCTCGTGTAAACATTGCTTACATTTTCATAACTGCTTGGAACCCAAATGTGTCCTCCTTGAAGGGGGACCAGTGTAGAATACGATTTTTGGATAGAGGATTTTTTATGAAATATATTTCAAATCTTAAAAAATATTTTTAAGACTTACTAAAGTAGTTCAAGATTTACCCAGCCGACAATGCCCTTTCCTTCTGAAAACAGCCTTGTGTTTGCAATGCTCCATTTTCTTCCCAGACCTAGCTTTATTTCGGAGCCCGAATGCACAGAGCACGGCCGTCTGTTAGCATCGGGCAGCACTGGTTTTACACCATGGGTACAGCTGAACAACAAGAGTACTAAGTTATAATACACATATCACTGACAGTTTGGTTTTTTTAGGGGGGATTCATTGAATAAACTAGATTCTGTTCACCATACCCCACAGGCAGAATGCTAGTGCCTTACTTTGGGGGTGTTTATCTATTTCTCACCAGTTTAAATTGTATTACATTATGAAAACACTAGGCTTCAAGCCAAGTACTAATAAATATTTAATTTAAAAGAAAAGAACCCACCCACCCACCCACTCAACGCAGACGAACATAAAAACTTTTTGCCTCCCTTCCTGCATCAGCCGGACAAGGCCGAGATTTCGTAGTCACTGGCTGAGGTGAGGGGCTTGCCCATCATACGAATGTTCTTTGCACTGGTGACCCTGGTCATCATGCACACTGGCTTGTCAAAGTACCTCACCAGAGCAGGCTCCGTCAAGAGTGAGGCCAGAAACTGCTCGAAGGTGATGGCCCAGTCCCGGTCTAGGCTGCTGCTTCTCGGCAGGGCGGCTGTGCCCTGGCTGCTGCGCACCAGGACCGTGTCCTCCCCAATGTCCTCACAGTGCAGTTTGTCCTCCTCATGGGAGCCGGCACTCAGCACCGAATAGGACGACATGGAGCTGTCGTCCTTGGTGTCATCATCGGAGATGAGCATGGAGGAGCAGGCCCCGTTGTCCCTGGGCGAGGAATCCTCCAGTTTAATATCCTCCATCTGCCCTCCCAGGGAGTGTTCCTCACTGTCAGCTGCCAGGCTGGCTGGGAGTGGTTCTGCCGATTCCACCGTGTAGGGCTGGCTGGGCCCCTTCTTGGGGAAGAGCATGCCCGGGAGGGCCTGGCTGCAGGGTGGTCCGGTAACGCCATCCTCTTTGGCAGGCTGGGTAATGAAGAACTTACCCACCTCTCCGATTTCCAGCAGGAGGCTGGTCACTGCAGCCGTGGCGTGGTACAGCTCCTGCTCGTTGGGGTCTTCGCTGAACATGTTGTACATGGTCTTACAGAGCTCGATGAACTGGCCCTGGAGAAGGGGTGGGGGAGGGGGGAGTTAAGAGCAAGGACCAAGCAAGTATTAAACCACGATTCCTTCCTTCCTTCCTTCCTTCCTTCCTTCCTTCCTTCCTTCCTTCCTTCCTTCCTTCCTTCCTCCCTCCCTCCCTCCCTCCCTCCTTCCTTCCTTTCTTTCATTATGTACACAGTATACTACCTGCATGTGTACCTGCACCCCAGAAGAGGGCGCCAGATCTCATCACAGATGGTTATGAGCCACCATGAGGTTGCTGGGAATTAAACTCAAGACCTCTGGAAGAAGAGTCAATGCTCTTAACCGTTGAGCCATCTCTCCAGCCTCTAAACTACAACTCTTAAAGATCCCAGGAAAATGCTCTTTGGAGAAGGGATGGACCCTCTGTTATGGTCTCTTTATTAATCTATTTCTTTTTTGGTTTTTTTTTTTTTTTTTTTTTTTTTTTTTTTTTTGGTTTTTCGAGACAGGGTTTCCCTGTAGTTTCTAGAGCCTGTCTTGTAGACCAGGCTGGCCTCGAACTCAGAGATCCGCCTGCCTCTGCCTCCCGAGTGCTGGGATTAAAGGCGTGCGCCACCACCACCCGGCTAATCTATTTCTTTTTTAATTAAAAAAAAAATCTGAAACAACCACGAAACTAAAAAGATGAAATGACAAAGGCCTTCATAGACTCATCACCCAGAGTCTGACTACAGCAGAGGCTGGGGAGATGGCTCAGTCTCCCAAGCACCCACATTTTAAAGGGTGGGAAGGTGTGGTGGCATGTGCTTGCTATCCCAGAACAGGGGAAGACAGAAATAGGTGAGCCCTTGCGGCTCACTGGTGAGCTACAGGCCAGTAAGACTGTCTCAGACATATGGTGGCTTTGCTCCTGAGGGATAGTGGCTGAGGCCTCCGTTGGTATATGCACACATGCGCCACATGTGTGCACCCGTGCACACGAAAGCATACCCGTCACACAGAATAACTAAACTACATTTTGTTAATTTTTCTTCTTCACTTTGGTTGCTTTGAGACACAGTTTCACTGTATAACCCAGGCTGGTTTCAAATTCATTATCCTGTTTTCTGTGCCTCCTCAGTGCTGGGACGACTGGCATGGACCACCATGCTAGGCATTACACTGTTTTCTTTTGCTTTTCTTTATTATCTTTTTCTCCTTGCTGAAGAATCTTAAGGAGGCAGCAGACTCATCTCGTCTTCCATCTCTGAAGTTTTGAAGGTTTTCCCAAGGTTTAGCTAACATAGCCTTGACTGGGACACAGCTCCTCACTTCCCTGTAAGGAAGCAATCAATGCCTTTACCCTAACCTGATGCCCTGTCTGTTCCTGTGCTGGAAACCCGCCATTTACAATTATAACTGTTATATCCTCTAGTAGGTAGATGTGTTAGACATTTCCATTGCTGAACACAGTGAAGCGGAAACAACCTGAACTTGAGCATCCAAAGGTAATTCTACTGGTAGGGGTGGATGGATGGACTCCCCAAACTGAGTACTTCCTGTTCAAAGTTTCTTTTAGGAGAAAGTCTCCTCGAGGCTGAGCATAATCTTGATGGAAAAGAAATAAATACAGACAGGACCGGAGATGAAGCTCAACTGCTGAGCGTTTGCCTGGCAGGCTCGAGGCCCTGGCTTCAGTGCTCAGTCTTGCAGAAACTGGGCGTGGTGGGCACAGGCCTGTAACCTCAGTGCTTGGGTCAGGTCATCCTCAGCTACACAGTGAGTTAGTTGGAGGTCAGCCTGGACCACACGACATTCTGTCTTATAACAACAACAACAACAACCAAAAAACCCCAATACCCAAAACCAAAGCAGATAAGAGTTAAGGACCCAAGCTCTCGCTGCTGTTGGGGATATTTACTCTATTATATAGACTCTTACCTGATTCAACTTGGGCAAATCCTTTGCATTTTTTGATTTAGACTTATTTTCTGCAGTCCAGAGTTTCAGATAATTACGGTTTTCTTGAGAATTTGCCCTCTTCCCTACAACGCAAATGCCGAGAGGTGAGTGTTTGTGGGCCAGGAAACAGGAACTCAGGCAGCAATCAGGTAACTAGAGAGGAAGACGGCCGTACCTCTGTCCTGCTTCAGACTCACTGTGACGAAGCCATCTTCCACGCTCTGTTTGCTCCTGCTGTCCAACCCAACGACTACCAGACATATTCAGAAGAAAGAAGGGTGTTACAGAGTGAGAAACACAGGCTTATCTGTGTTTCTGCAAACAGAAATTTAAATACTGGCTGGGGAGAAAGTTCAACTGTTCGAGCTATGATATTCTTGCAGGGTCCAGAGTTTGAGTCTCAGCACCCACATCAGGGGGCTTAAAATTGCCTGTTACTCCACACTCCTCTCTCTTTCTCTCTCTCTTTCCTCTCTCTCTCTCTCTCTCTCTCTCTCTCTCTCTCTCTCTCTCTCTCACACACACACACACACACAGACATACACACTTTATAAATCTTTAAGCCAGGTGGTGGTGGTGCACACCTTTAATTTCAGAATTAGTAAGGTAGAGGCAGGCGGATCTCTGTGAGTTTGAGGCCAGCCTGGTCTACAGAGTGAGTCCCAGGAAAGCCTCCAAAGCTGCACAGAAAAAAAAAAAAACTGTCTTGAAAAACCAAAAATAAAAATAAAATCTTTAAACATAAATACATACATAAAACACCAGTATCCCATGTCAGATAACTTGTTTGTCAAGGTGTATTTCTGGTATCACATGATGTATACTTATACTAAACAATTATTTTTTAGAAATTTGAATTTCACTGGATGCCTCATAGTTTATCTGACAACCCTACCTCTAGGTGAAGGATGGCCCCAGATTAATTTCTCTCAGCTGGGATTTATTGTACAATGAAAAATTAAAACCCCATCCTGCTGTGATCTTCTCACTTCTCAAGTGTTCGCTGTGACTTGAAACAGAATCAAGGAATGGACTCTTCCAGGGATACGGAATGCTAGTGGAGGCCAGAGGAAGACATGTTCTCCCTTCCAGGGATACGGAATGCTAGTGGAAGCCAGAGGAAGACATGTTCTCCAGGGACACAGAAAGCTAGTGGGAGCCAGAGGAAGACATGTTCTCCCTCGTAATTTGGCATCTCTAAAATAAATTTTTTAAATAACCCAGTTATTTAAAACTTTTTTTTGTTTAATAAAATTGGACATTATAGGAGCCAGCCATGAGAAACAGACCACCCAAAGGAAGTTCTTCCAACCATTATCACCTGCCAGTGTTGGGCCTAGCCATAATAAGCTTAAAGGAGGCCTGAGTCTCAGTAGTTTGCCCTGAAGCAATACCAGGTTGCAGGAAGGATCATAAACTGAGATTATCTGAGTGCTACCCAAGAACAGACCATCCAAAGGAAATACCTAACATTTCAACAGCTGTAGATAGGACCACCTGCCTGCACACACTCACCAGGACACCCCTAGACAAATGTCAGCCAATCAGGGGTCCTGAACCTCAGAAACCCCTTACCTCCACCTTACTATTATAAAAACCCAACTCTAACTGAGCTCGGGGCTCTCCGTTTATTCTAATACATTGGACATGTGGAGAGACCGAGTGTGCAAACTTGCATAAAATAAAGGCTCTTTGCTTTTACGTATGGGACTCAGTCTCCTTGTTGGTTTTCGGGGGACTTCGCGGATCTGGCAAAGCAGACATTACAGGACACACAGACGCTTGAAGGCCAAAAGGTACAACAACCACAATTCTGATGGAGCTGACTGGCTTCAAGAGTGTATCCTGTATTTCCTCAGCTACCCCAAAGGGGGCTGGTTTTTCAAGTTTCCTTGACAGTGTTTTGGCCAGAGGGACAGACTCCACGTGACTGAGAAACTCTTCCCTGATTCATGAAAAATCTTCAGGTGACAAACAGACACTCATAGTATTTAATCCATGGTGAACCCGAACTGTGTTTATTATGCATGCAACCTTTTGAAAACTATGCTAAGACAGTTGTGAGGCTTTTCTCCCCTCTCTCAGACTGGGTGTGAGTTTTATTACTGAGCACGATTTGATGGGTATAGGATTCAGCACGGTGGAAGCACTTAGGAGTGCAGGGCCTGCCCTTGCCCAGGGGGCCACAACTGGTGATAAATTTGACCCCATAGCTATTAGGAATGGACCAGCTCTCAGCTACCATATCTTCAAATTCATCTGCATTAAGTTTGGTGAACCCATGCTCTTCCGGGATGTGGCTCTTCTGGTGGCCAGGGCACTTGAGCCTGGATCTATGACGGCTTTCCTCTTATATTCCTAATTCTGCAGTTTGGTGCAAATAGACATGGTGACTGCAATGATCTGTCCTGTCCCTTTAAGAGACAAGCCACACCCACTTCCTCCCTCCAAGCTGATCCCTTTCTTTTCTGTCTCTTTCCCAGAGAGGTGGCTGCTGCTGTGGCTCCTCTCCTCCCCCTGCCCCCCCCCTCTCTCTCTCCTCCTCCTCCTCTTTCCCCTCCAACCTCACTCTGCATGGTGTGCCTATCTGTCTGTCTCTCGCCAGCTGAGTGGCTCCCTGTCCAGGACCAGCTGCCTTTGGAGACCCAAGGCATGGTCTCGTGACATGCCCATCTGTCTGACTCCATCGTGGTATTGGCTGCCCTGTTGAGGTCTCTCACCCACCACACAGTTCCCTGCCTGGGACTAGCTATCCCTCATGGCCCACTGCAGCCACTTGGGGAACTGCACCATCCCTGCCTGGGACTGGTTGCTCTCTGGACCCGCAGCCCACTGCCTATGGCCACTTTGGGGGACCTGCGGCGTGGTCTCAGGACCCACTGCCCACTGAAGCCACCTGGGGACCTGCAGCATTTTACTTTTACTATAACAGTGACCTCTGTGAACTCTGGCCACTGTGCCATGGAGCTTCTCAGTGGCACTCTGCCTGTTGTCTGGAGCCCTGTCAACCACAGCACAGGAAATCTCCTCGATGCCTCTGTCTGGAACGGGTGGAGCCTCGCTGGAATATGAAAGCCATCTTTGTCACAGCTCTTGCATTATTTGTTGGGACAGACACAGGTGGCCTCCGGGGCCTGGGGGAGAATTGCTCATCTTTACCTGACTCTGTGTGGTCACAGAGTAGGACTCCATCAACTTTTGCCTTCTTCAATCCCAAGGCAAAGATCCAGGTTTTGGCATCAGAGATACTTTGGAAGGAGGAAGACTTTGGGTACGGCTTATTCTCATAACACTGTAACACGGTGTGTGTGGCGGTGGGGTGGTGACCCATTGGGACAAGATGATTTTTGGTGGGCATCAGAGGAAAGGAAGACTGTTTTCAAGAAAACTCATCAACATTCTCATTTGACTTTACAGAAAATATAATTAACTAAGCGCATACATAAACACAAAAAGTTTCAGAGACAGACTGCACAAAAAAAAATACAATAAAAATGGGGGTCAGCAAGTTGAGCTCAGCAGGTGAACACATCTGCTCCCAAGCCTACTGACCTGACCTCAGTTCCTGGGACCCACACGGCAAGGGGAGAACTGACGGTGGCAGGTTGTCTTCCACACATGGTCTGTGGTGCACGTGCGTGCACACACACACATAAAATTTTTTTGCTTGTTTGTTTCTCTGTTTCTTGTTTGTTTCACTGTCCTAGAACTAGCTCTGTAGACCAGGCTGGCCTTGAACTCACAAAGATCCACCTGTGTTTGCCTCCCAAGTACTGGCATTAAAGGTGTGCATCACCACCTCCCAGCCTATCTTGCGTATGTGTGTGTGTGTGTGTGTGTATACATACATACATACATACATACATATATTTGTGTGTGTGTGTGTGTGTGTGTGTGTGTGTATTTCAAAACATCCAACATGAAGCAGTAGCTCTTCTGGAGTTAGAAAAACACTCTGGAAAGCATTGTTTAAGGACATTCCACAGCGTGGCATGTGACCATCTCAAAGGCTTTTACATAAGAGGAGGATCCTCTCTGAAATGGACATCCCTAACAAGGTAAGACCTTGTTGCAGATACACAGCTGGCCATGTGAAGAACAGTGGGTGTGCTCAGGACTACACAAGAGGCTGTAACTACAGACTGTATGCTCTCATTAGGTCTCCAGCACCCCCAATCTGGCAACTATCATCTCCACTATCCACAGAGGAACTGGGGCTCTGAGGCAGGATTCTGTCTGTAGTCGCCAAGGTAACGATATGCAGAGTTAGCCCCCTGTCGATACTCGGTCCTCAACAGTGCTGTGGACCACAAGACAGCAGAGTCTGCTTCCCTTTACTCCAGTAACCCTGGGCACCCGCCTGAGGCTTAGAACCAGGCCTACACTGCACTTGTTCAGAAACAGCAAGAATTAAGAAGCCAAAACAAACAACCAAGCCCAGAGGCAGCGGTGTGGAGTGTTAGACCCCAAGGCAGAAGCCACACGAGTAACATTTGCCTTTGGAGAGAGATGCAGAGAGCCACAGTGCATATTTAGGCCAAACTGCATCCCCGTAGACCAAACAATCACGCAGATGAGGGGTTGGCAAACTTCTGAAATGGGCCAGATGGAACTCCATGGAGGATTGGTTCCAGGACCATCTTGTGGACACCAGAATCCACAGGTACTCAGATCTGCTGTGTACTTGTGTGCAATCTATACACACCCTCCTACGGATCTTAAACTGTCTCTGGATTGCAACCAATGAGATGTAAATGCTATGTAAGCAGTTGGAACGCCCAGTGTTTAGGAAATAAAAACAAGAAAGGGGCTGCACATGTTCAATCTAGAGGCTCTGTTTCTGACTGAATATTCTTCAGTAAACAATTGGCTGAATCTGTGCCTGTGGATACAGACTCCCACCTGTATTTTAGCCTTTGCAGGCCGTATAGTTTCTGTTTTAACCTCTTGGTACTGTTTCTGATGTACAGTTAAATGTAACATGGAGTGTGCTCCTTCAACTTTATTATCAGTACTAGAGTTCACATTTTACGCATTTTTTACACAGAAAGAAATATGTTACATTTGAGTTCAAAAAATTTTTAAATTTAAAATGCAAACAGTTTTCTAAGTTCATGGGTTCCAAATCAGCAGTCGGTTGGGTCTAGCCTGCAAGGTGTCCTTTGCTTTGCAGGTGTTATATAGGGCGTAGACAAATTATAACAATGTTGTGTTTCAATTTTCTTAAACTCCCCCATCAAGTGTGTGCCTGTGTGTGTGTATGTGTGCACAAAAGTCAGAAAACAAACTTGGATGTGTTTGGGAATACTGTTACCTTGGTTTTGACCTGGTGCTTGTCCATTAGTTCAGGCTAGCTGTCCAGGGGCCTTTGCTTCCTCAGAGCTGAGGTTCCAAATGTATGCTATGCACACCTCGTTTGTTTTATAATATGAGTTTGGGGATTGAACTGCAGTCCCTGAGGGAGAAACGTCACCTACCGTGTGTGCATTCTGGAGTGATGTCTTCAAAGAAGTATTGAGTGGCTTCAAAGGCAGAGTCGGGCTCGTCTTGATCGGAGGATGGCTCTGTGGGAGAGTGGTGGGCCGTGACTCAACAATAAGTTTCCTCACTCAGGCAAATGATGGAGGGGAGGACCAAAAATGAAGTTATCCAAGAGGGATGGAGGACAGAAGCACCTCGGAGGCCTCTGTGGGAGTCATTTTGTCTTTAACTCCATTTTAACCACACACCAGCACCCCTTTGCATTTTCCTTTCTGTCGGGGAGATTTCCCAAAGACTTTGAAATAATACTTTATGGGTCAACTGTAGGACACTGTTTGCTACACAGACTCACATTTACTCCTATCTGGGATGTGAGTGCAACTGCCTTAACGTGTGTGTGTGTGTGTGTGTGTGTGTGTGTGTGTGTATTATTTGATAGACTGGTTTAGAACTGAGCCCCAGGCCTCAGCAGCAGGCCCTTTTGGTCCCACCAATGTTAAAACTGCTCCTCAAAACGCAAGCCTTCAGCAGCTCATTTTCCCTGCTGGAATGCTTGTGTCCCACCTGCCACTAAAGCCTCTCTACCCTTTCTCTTGAAGAGAGGTGTGATGTCTTCTATGAGCGCGGCTCATTTCTGAGACAGGCAAGTGACAATCAGATCAAGGACATCCTCCTTCAGGAACGCGTGTGAAAAGCAGCAACTCGGCCCCGTCTTTGCGAAAGAATGACAGGCTGACAGGTACCAGCAAGGAAGAGACAGAGAGTCAGGTCCAGGGCACCAGATGCACACTGCCCTGTGTGGCCACTTACCTGGCAAGACGTGCATTTTATACAGGAGTTTGAGTTTCTCTGTGAGGTCCCCATGGCACGCAGCACCTAGAAATCATGGAAGAACCAGGGTGAAATGGGTCCTGTGAGGTAGTGATGTCCCCAGGTTTAGAGAGCTCTTGTAAAAGTCTGCTTTTTATATAGTGAGCCAAGGCATTGCCTGACAAGAGCTCTGCCTGGGACCTACTTGGATCTCACACCAGGACGTTTGGTTCCAAATGCTTTGTTCTCTCACTGTGCACTACAAAAGAGCTGGGCTCTCCTTGTCCTCAGTTTCCCCTTCGTGACACTAGACAACAACAGAAAAGTCTACCAATGACCCTAATACTGGGATCCCATGACAATAAAACTATATATATTAATACACACAATGACTTTAAATGTATCAGCTAGATTAATAGTCATGTATTCTAAGTGATTTATTAATGGAAAAGATTAAAAAACTGGGCCTTAATATCCTAAACAACTATGAATTCAGTAATAAAAGAAGAACACATTTAAGATTAACTCCAAATTACTCAATCCTTTTTTTCAGTTTCCTGAAATGTTTTAATTTTGCTCTGAGCTGCATTTTAATTTATTCTGACTTTATAAAGTTCAATAAAAAAAATCCTGCTACTTTCCTCTAAGTTACTCCTGAAATCAGAAAATCTTTTGGAAATATATATTTAAGTCCCCGAGGATGAGACAGTTCAGAAGAGGGAGCGAGTACTCGAAATCCAGGTGGGAAGGGACATTACGGTTATCCAGTCTCAGCAAGTCACCTGACTTCATCTAGCTTTTGTTTCTTCCACGGTCAACAGCAACATTAACAGTAGGCAGGTAGACCCAAAAGGTTGGTGTCACCCACAAGTCCTATGTTGAACCTTGACCTCCAGTGTGATGGAGCTATTGGTTTCGAGGGGTGAGTAGGTCAGGAAGGTGCTGACAATGTGATTGGTGTCCTGACCAAAGGGACTCGGGGGGGGGGGGGGGGGAACAGGACGCTTGCGTTTGCATCATGGTCAACACAGAGAAGGAACTGTCTACTGTATAAACTGAATGGGATCCACTGTATAAACTGAATAGGATCCACTGTATAAACTGAATGGGATCCACCGTATAAACTGAATGTGATCCACTGTCTAAACTGAATATGATCCACCATATAAACTAAATGGGATTCACCATATAGACTGAATGGGATCCACCATATAGACTGAATGGGATCCACCATATAAACTGAATGGGACCCACCATATAAACTGAATGGGATCCACCGTATAAACTGAATGGGATCCACCGTATAAACTGACTGTGATGCTCCCTTGATCTTTCACCCTCTAGGACTGTGAGCCATTCATTTCTCTTATGAAAAATTACTCAGTCTAAGACGCATTTTGTTCTAGTAGCTGGAACAGACTGGACAGGTGACAGTGACTTTTACTCAGTGTGACAGTAACTGCACAAACTGTGTCCATGGGCTGTTGGAATTCTAACCTGCAGTTTGCAGCCCGTGCTTTAGGGTAAAGTAAAAACATGCATAGAAAGCACTGGCTCAGTGCCTAGCATGACAATACTGCAGGAGTGTAAAGCAGTTTGCGATGCACACACACACACACACACACACACACACACACACACACACACACACTTCAAGCTCCTCCATATAAGCCTGCCTGAAGTGTGTGCACAAGGCTATATCTAATTACAGTGAGAGACGTACTTAACCCAAGAGGACTTTCCCCGAGTAAAACACTTCCAGCTTCCTCTGGCCATTATTTCTGCAGGGGCAGAGGGTGTTTTCTGGAGCCATCGCTGGCTCTATGCTGGTCTTTCGTCTTGGCTGGATACACCATTTAAAGCGTATGGTACAAGGCACAATTGGTTACTGCTGGCTGTCCATTTAATAGCACCTAGATTCACCTGGGCATCTAAGAGGGAGTTTCTAGATTAAGGTCATTGGTGTTAGAAAACACATCCTAGATATTAGTGTTAACATGACGTGGGGTATGCGGGCTCCCAGGCCAGATGAGGGACAGTGGAGCATTTATTGTCCATGTCCCGGACATCTCCCAGAGAGCTTCTCCCTGAGCTAATCAGACCTGAACCCACTCAACTCCAAACAGACAAAGGCCATGTCAAGTTAGAATCAATTAAGCTTCTGTTTCCTGGCCAGAGAACCAGCTCGTCAGAAATCATGTGGCCAGCAGTCTGCTAACCTAAGTGATGTGCTTGGAGAGCCCCCGCCTCCCTGCCGCTGCCTCCCACAGGCTTCTCAATCAGGGCATTAAAGGGCACATAAGCAACTTATGTGCATTAATCAGGGATGCAGATGCGAGAATTAGGTGCATTTCCCCCCCCTATTTGTCTGTCCTCCCTCCCCTTGCTTCAGGAAACAGCTGACCTCTGACATAATCTCGGGGGCTGTACTCAAAGCTCCCCAGCTCCCCCACATCCTGGCTGATTGGGGTCAGAGGGATCCACAGGGTTGGAGTCCCAGACTGAACAAGGGTGAGACAGCAGTTGAGCTCCTGACTGCAGGCGGAGTGTGACCTGTAGATGCTGCATGCTCCTGCTGCCAATGCTTTCCCCACTGTGATGAGTTCCAAACTGTGGGCCAAGGTAAGCCCCTCAGCCTTAAGTGAGCTGTTAAGACATTTTGTCACAGGGGTGAGAAAAGGAACGGATGCAAAGGCACCATATGGGCACACCTCTGAGGGGAATTCATTCTGGCAGCCAGACACAAAACTTGTTACACCCCAGCCTCACATCAAGTGGACCAAGCTCTCCTGCCACACATTTTCTTCATCCAATTATAAATGGAACAAGAGGCCAGCAACAATACAGAGACATGAGCAAGGTGGATAAGGGGCAGCCTGCTTGTCAGGTGGATGGTGTGTGTGCACGCTTGTGTGCATGCGTGTGTGCATGCACTTGCTTGTCCTAGCTGTGGGTACTCCTTTAGCCAGGAAACAGACAGGAAAGACTTCCACTTAGACAGTGATACTATAATTTTCCAGTCTTTTATTAAAATAAATTTAATGTTACTTAGAAAATAACATAAAATTGCATATTAGAAAGGTGTACCTATGGGCAATTATTTTTATATAGGACGTATTTTTAATTATTATATTTGTTTTGTAAAACAGAAACATATAGTCTACCACCTAGATTATTGGTTCTCGACCTTCCTAATGTTGTGACCTTTTTAAATACAGTTCCTCAACTATAAAAATATTTTTGCTGCTACTCAGCTGTGACTTTGCTGCTGTTATGAATCATGGTGTAAATATCCATGCTTTCCAATGCTCTTAGGTGACCCCTGGGAGAGAGCTGTTTGACCTTCAAAGGAGCTGTTACCTACAGGTTGAGAACTACTGTCCTAGATACTCCTTTTTCTCTGGGAAATCTATCAGTGTTGGATGATTACAGTAGGATTTTACTGCCACATGCATTCTCCATTAATGTATTTTTTTAAAAAGCCTACATCATGTTAATTGCTTATGTTTATGGTTGTATGTGCGTGTGTGTGCCATAGCTCTTGTATGAAGGCCAGAGGACACTCTTGGGGGTCGGCCTTTTTTCTCCACTCTGGGGACTCTAGGGATTGAACTCAGATCATCAGGCAGCAGGTGCCTTCACCTGCTGGACCACCTTACACGTACTCTGATGATATATTTTGAACTCATGCTGACGTCTGTCTCATGTAGAGGGCTGTAGATTGTCCATATAATGAAGCCGTTAACTAAACACGCTCTTACAACCAGCATGCAATCCTTGTCTGTGCTCCTCCTTCCTCTAGACCCAGTGTAGGGACTCTGAGGGAAGCAGAGAGGAACTCCAGGTTACAACCCCATTGACCCCATCCAACTCATGCAAGAATATCTCATCCACTTACTCAGGCCAGAGACGAACTCTCGGAAGTTAATTAAGGAGTCCCCGTTCTCATCTAACAGCTGGAACAAGCGGGAGGCCAGCACATCGGAGTGAGTGCCGCATGCCCAGGGAAAGAGAAGCACGAACATGCCCTTGAACTGCTCAAAGTCGATGCGGTACTGCTCCAGGTACGGCAGGCTGGGGTCGTGCCTGTCCAGGGCATTGCTGCTCCCGCCCCAGTAACAGCTGGTTAGGTGTTCAGCCTAAAAAACGACACAGAGCGGTCACTCTGGCTCATCGAGCCCCAAATCACATAGTGTTACCCCCAGCATGGCGTTGAGTCTGCAAGCGTGTGCTCTTCCTGTCATACACAGGTACGCTAACTTGAGAACGAGGATGTCCAAGAGATGTCAGGGAGAGAATGAAGAGCTAGGCCAGTGATAGCTTCCTGATGCTCTGCACAGAAATCAGTGCCTCCTCCCAAGGATGCACTGATCAATTATCCATCAAGTCAACACACACTTGGCCTACCCACCCAACAGAGAGAGATAGTGGCGCCCTCTAGTGACTAAGAGATAAGTGAGCACATTGGGGAGACCCCTATGTCCCAAACTCTGCTCCCCTAGATGTTGCCCACAGGACGTTGGTGTTGTCCTTTATGCTTGTCCTTGGACTCTTTTTGAATTGTGCCGAAGAGTCACATTTAGATCTGTTTGTGGCTTTTGTTTTTGAGACAATTTTTTCATGCAAGCTCGCTTAGTCTCAAATTTGCTCTGTAGCCAAGGATGACCTTGAACTCCTGAAGTTCCTGCCTCAAACTCCCAGGCATTGGGCTGAGAGGCATAAACCACATCTAGCTGCAGATTTAGTCCAGAGAGTAAATTAGAGATTGTGACAAGACTGTTTCTTGTGTGATAGAGCCTTGTAAACCTTTTCCCTGCCAAATGCCACATTATAATCTGAGACATTGACAATAACAGCAACAAAAATGTTTTTGTAGAAGAAAAGAATTATATTAAAAATGATTAGATTGTTATTTTTCTCATTAGAAATAAGTTCTAATAGTGGCTTAATGTAAAACACAGAATTAAACCCATGATGCTCTTCCCTAGACGTATAGACAGTTCTTGTTAGGGTTTGGGGATGAACCAACCCCACAACACGGCTGTATGTTAAAAACTTGGTCCCAGCCAGACGGTGGTGGCGTATACCTTTAATCCCAGCACTCAGGAGGCAAAAGCAGGCAGATCTCTGTGAGTTTGAGGTCAGCCTGGTCTACAAGAGCTAGTTCTAGGACAGGTTCCAAAGCTACAGAGAAACCCTATTTCAACAAACAAACAAACAAACAAACAAACAAAAAACTTGGTCCCCAGAAGATGGAGCTGATCATTGAGAGGTGACTAATTGTGAGAGTCTGGCCTTCATCAGTGGATAACTGGCCTTACTGAGCCATGATAGGAAATTCTGGAAGTGGAGGCTGGTTGAAGGAAGTGTGTTAAGTCTTGTCTTGAACCCTCTGTTAGTGTATTTCTGTCCCCTGGCTGCCATGATGTGGTGACTTCTGTCCTCCAGGCCCCTTTAGCACAAAGCTCTGCAACACCACAGCCCAGGACGGAAGAGCAGGCAAACCATAGCCCAGCAGACTTCCGAGACAGCAAATTCAAACTAACTAGGCCTCCTAACATAGCAAGCTTCTTCTAGCTACACAGTATTTTTCTTTAAGGGTGACTTGGGGCTCAGAAGGAGAAATTAAATGAATTCCAGGTAGAATTTGAACATGATCACCACTGTTCTATGGAGTTTTAGAAATCCAGGTTCCGTGTTCTGAGGTCCAAGAAAACAACCCATCTGGCGAGAAAAATGAGCTAAAACATCAGTTTAAATTAGTGATGGTAATTGATTTGCTTTTCCTATTAAGTATGACAGCTTTGTTCTCTCAGCTCTGCCTTCTTCCTTGTGCATGTTGGGGACCTATGGAACCCCTAGACCACCTAACAGAAAGAACCAGAAGTCCGAGAACAGTTAGAGCAGGTTCTCTCATCTCTTTGCATGGACTTGAACTCACTTTGAAACTCACCTTGAAAAGAGCGTACAGTTCTTCCAGCTCGTCAATGGTAAATGAGGTCTCTGTCACGATGGTCCGTACCTATAAAACACAAGCACAGTGACCCCCCCACACTCACAACGCGCCATGCCCAGAGAGCCTCTCATGCCCAGAGAGCCTCCCATGCCCAGAGAGCCTCCCATGCCCAGAGAGCCTCCCATGCCCAGAGAGCCTCTAAGCTCTTCTTTCAAGTTCTGCGAAGCTGGAACTGAGGAGCCAGCAGGAATGTGCACAAGGAGGTGGAAACTGAGGTATCCACCCTGCCCCCCAACACCGTCCTCGGAGGAATTACCACGTTGCGTTTGGTGGTGTCCTCCAGGGTCTGGATGACTTTCAACCTCTGCTTGAATCTCATCTGTTCAATCAAATCTGCCCGGATTGTTCCAAATTTCTGGAAAGAAGCAATATTGGTGTTTCTGAAAATATGTGCTAAGGTACACAGGGACTCCTGTAGATTGGCGGAAATGTTCACGACAGGATAAAAGGCTCTCTCCAGACAGTGACCTAGACTAGATTTTATGTGGGAAAGCCACTTAGGGATATGAGTTACTAATCCAGAGATTCTCCTCACATATCAGAGGCAGAACTAAATTTCAGTCACGTGTGTTTTCCTTGCGTCAACAGCCTATCCGGAAGGAAGCTCGGATGTGAGGCTGTGTGTGATGGCATGCGTGTCTGATGGGCAAAGGGAGCGTCTGCCCCAAGGCTGAGGGATGGAGAGCCTGGGAGGAGTGCTTGTCGATCTCCATGCTCCTTCAACAGCATCTGCGGGGCCAGAAATCCACAGGGGCATTCGGTGAGCTGGCCATCTCTTCAATGCTAGCCTGCCTAGCACTGCCTGCATGTCCTTCCGTCTCAGAGAAGAAAGGAAGACGTCACATTTATTTCCACTAAACAGCCCAGTTCAGAGGTTGGTAAGGATTGTCGTTAATGACGAAGGGGTTCATTTAACGGTGGCTGAAAGAGAGAGGCTCCAGGGGAGGGAAGTGTTCGGGTCCCAACAGCAGCTCGGTGGACCTCTATAGTGACTGCAGGGTGGGGTGGGGGGTGGGCGATGGCTCAGCCAGGAAAGGGTTGAGGACCTAAGTTCTAATCCTTAAAAGCCTCACACACAAAAAAAAATACCAGTACTTGGAAGACAGAGACAGAGGGATTTATGGAACCTTCTGGAAAGGTAGCCAGACTGTGGGGCTCCATGTTCAGCAAGAAGATCTTGTCTCAAAAAAGTAAGGTGGAAAGTGATTGGTGGAAAAACTGACATTAACCTCTGGCCACCACATGCACGTACACACGTACACACACACACACACACACACACACACACACACACACACACACACACAAGAAACCATCAAAGGCCAACTTTAGTGGCACAGGCCTTGCTATGATTTTCTAGGACTCAAGAGACTGAGCTAGAAGGATTAACCACTTCTGGGACAGGGCAAGGAGGTGCAGAGCTTCCTCCACCTTGTACTCTTGTTGAGGCCTATGCAGGATTGATGAGAATTTGGAATCCTTAATGGAGAACCCCATGGAAAATTACCCAGCTCTGTTCTGGAAAACGAGGCCAGGATGTCCAAACTAACTTATCTAACTTAACTTTAGCCTGCCTGCGTGGAACTCCCTACGCTAACTATCTCAGTGCTTGTTCAACTGTTTGCTTCTGTGAAACTGCCAACCGAGATACCAGGACCTGGTTTCTGCCTTTAAAAGCCAAGTGGCCTGGACATTCGAGGCCACACCTAGCTCCTTGAATGCCTGGGTGTGGTCCCGGCTGACTGGAATCAGGATTTTTCAATTGACTATAAACCATGACTGACTGGTCCTCTCTAGTGAGATACTGGTAATGATTAAAGGATAGCCCAAGAGACATGACAAGACTTTTTCTCAGTAAAAATAAATTAAATTAAAAATACATAAGTAAAAAATTGTCATATCTGGAACTACATACTTCAGGGGATTTCTAACTACTTAGTGTGGAAATAAGGAATGAGTCATCTACGAAGCTTTCCCATAATGGCTCCTCAGTCCACTGAGTGTGAATCTGACATGCTTTTAGATCATGTGTCAAAGGGCCAGAGCTTGTCATACCACTTACAACAAGTTAAGGCTCATGGGAAATCCCGGAATCCACTCAGCGTCCATCTCTGAGAGCAAAACTGTTAGCTCATAGGCAGTTGCCTGCCTCCGATAACCAATTCTCACAATGTAGAAGGGGACAGGGTTTCTGTCTGTTCCCACACTCAAGTCTAAACTTAATCCCCAGTTGCCGCAGCACTGACAGGAAGGGCCTTATCTGCAGGTGTTTAGGCTAGAAAGAAAGCTATGGAAAGGGCTTGCAGAAGCAGGATCTTTCTCCCAAACTGGCAGGACATGGATGATGTCCAAGGAAATAGAAAGATGAGACTATAATACATAAGCACCTGACCTTAGGCTTCCAAGGCTCTAGAACCATGAGAAATCCATCCTTAGTCTTTTTGAAGCAGTTGGGCTGTTGTATCTATGACGACAGCGCAAGCTGGATCGAGACACGGTAGTAGAGGCAGTGTGGGACCCATGCCCAGCTGAGCTGGGTAGAAACACTGGGCAATGTTATCCAGCGGCTGGGAAGCACACCTACCTCGTAGGATGTTCCTATGAGTCTGAAGATGTCCACCGCAGGGTAGGGCCCCACGTCGTCACTGAGCAGCGAGTGGAGATGAGGGATGGGAGGCAGGGTGCTGTCTTTGTTGGTCACACTGTCTAGGTACCTTGGTTAAGACATGAACCAGCTGTCACTGGACAGGAACTGGAATGCCTCAGTTACCCATCTCAGATTGTACATAGTAAATCAAAACCCTAACATTTCCTTGTTTCTGTTGTTTGTTTTTCTCTTTCTTGTTGAAGTCCTGGGGATTGGATCTAGTGCTGTCTGCATGCTAAGCAACTCTACGGCCCCAGTTCCCTTTCTAATTTTATTTTGAGACTGGTTCTCACTAAGTTGGGAAGGCTGGTTTTGAATATATGATCCCCCTGCCTCAGCCTTCTGAGCAGCTGGGATTACACTGAGCAACACCAGGTCTTACTAAGATCTTCTTAACAGCGGAAACAAACACCCTTTCCCTTTAAAGAAAAAGAATATTGGGCTCGAGAGATGGCTGGGGGCTAAGAGCCCTTGCTGTGGGGTCTTGAGGGCTGGAGTTTGGAGCCTGGCACTCCTGTCACAAGCCAGGTGCCCTGCACACTGCAACTCCAGCTCTGAGGGTGGCAAAGACAGAAGCCAGGACGATCTCTGGTGTTCACTGTCTTCCAACCTCATCAAGGAAACATGAGTCCCAGTGTTAGGGAGGGACCCTGCCTCAAAAGGCCTGGTGGTGAGTGAGGGACAAAGAGATGCCCGGTGCCCTCTGCATATGCTCACAGGGGCAGCTACCTGCATAGATATGACTTTAAAAATGGAAAAAAAAATATGTGCTTGGTCACAGAGAAGGTAGGCCTTTTGATCAGTGAAGTCAAGCTCATGAGGGGCCTCAAGGTCAGACATAGCTCACCTTCCCAGAACCGTCATGGCCTCCCCGTCGTCCTTGCAGTTGAGCAGCTTGTCCACGTTGGCGTCCAGCACAGCAAGGGCCAGCTGGAATATCACCTTGATTCCTTCATAGAAGAAACAGTCCACGACCACCACTGCGCTCTCAAACGGCATCACGCTGAGAAACAGTGTAAGGAACCATGACAGGGAGATGGTAGAAATCACGCCCAGGTCCTGCATGCAGTCATACAGCTGTGGGACATAGTCTCGTGCCAGCTCCTCGAAGACTCCCTGGTCCACCAGGGCCCCTGCGTGGGCGACAGGAAGGAATGGGTTAGCCCTGCATCTTCCTGGAGATCCAGATCAGATAGATGGATTGTGTTCGACTTTCACCTCTGTTGCTATGGCAATGCCCTGAGGAAAACAGCTTAGGGGGAAGGGTTGAATTCAGCTCACAGGTCCAGGATACAGTCCATCACCGCAGGGAGCTCAAGGCAGCATGAGCCTGCAGCTCTCACACCCACAGGCGAGCAGAGAAAAATGAGAACCTTCATGCTTAGTGCTCAGCTAGCCTTCTCTGTGCCCACGCAACCCAGGCCCCCAAACAGGGAATGGTGCTGTCCGCTCAGGCTGGGGCTTCTTACATCCATTAAGGCAGTTAGGACAATCCTCCTCAGATATCGCCACAGGCTCTCCTGATATGGACAGTGCCTCATTGAGATTCTCTTCCCCTGTGAGTCTGGGTCATGACAAAGTGACAGTAAGACCTGCCCATCACATGGCTAAGCCCTTGTTTATGCAAATTCACTTTAGCTGTGAGGTCCCAGGGCATGAAGCGCCTTTCAAAACTTTATTTTTTTTAATAATTATTAATTTATTATGTATACAGTGTTCTGTCTGCATTTCTGCCTGCAGGCCAAAAGAGGACACCAGAACTCAACATAGAAGATTATGAGCCACCATGTGGTTGCTGGAATTGAACTCAGGACCTCTGGAAGAGCAGTCAATGCTCTTAACCTCTGAGCCATCCAGTCCTCAAACCTCTATTTTTTTTTAAAGAGATTCTAACTGTACACATTTACCGCTGGCTTGCTGATGTTTTAAGCTGGTGCCACATGGGTCTTTTTCCTGGATTTAGAATCACCTAGGAATTCGCATTCCCAGGAAGCTGTTCCTGGAGAGGTTTAGCTAGGATGTGAGGGGCCACCCTAAATGTGAGCATCACTGTCCTAAGGGCGTGGGTCCTGGACTAAACATAAAAGGGGACATCAGACTGAGCAGCGACATTCATGTCTGTTTGCTGAGCGGGACCCAGTGTGACGGTTGCCTTGTGCTCCCTCTGCTGGGACTTCCCCAAATGGTGGACTGTAGGGGAAACTCAGAGCCACAACAAACCCTTCCTCCCTTAAGCTGGGTTTTGGATCTGAGGAGAAGAACTAACATGATGCTACAGTCATTTTCAGATCGAGACAGGCTAAGGTGTTTAACCACAGCCACACACACCTACAACTCTGGTGTTGTAGTAGTCGGGAAGCATCCGCTCACACAGGGCCACGAGGAGCCAGAAGGCCTCCTCCTCCTTGGCGTAAAGAAGCAGCACTGAGGTGACGATGTTCATGGCCTAAGGGAGGAGAAAGGAAGCTATCAGCCACAGTCAGCTCACAGCGGGTGGATTTTCACAGACGCCATCTTGGTAACTGTCCAGGGGCTATACCCACTCTGAGTCACTCCAACCTAGAAGCCAGCAGGACTTCAGGGCATGCAGTTCGGCAAGCAGATTCTGACTCTGTTTTGAGAATGCAGGGTGATTGCTCACCCGCGTGAACCCTCAGACTTGAGGATGCAATGGAGCAGCTGCCACCACCCTGTTTTCTGATACCCAGTGAGTGCAGGCAGGACAAGCAGGCAGAGGGCTCCGGGTCGCCCCAGAGTTATCCCCCTGTTGACAAGGCCTGCACCTCCACCCACCCATCCAGCTCTGGGTTTCTTGCTCCTTCCCATTCAGGCTTGCCCGTTTCCCTCTACAGCTGTCGAACCTGTGACCTTCAGCCCCTGATGCTACCACAGCAGCTTCCTCCTGGCGGCAGAACTGGGTCCCTTATCAACACAGGCTCTATTTACATTCACGTCAGTCTGTGACTGAAAACAGAGACTCTTCACTGCCTCTTTAACCCTCTGGATCCATTTCACAACCCAGACAGACTGACAGACTGTATGATGTTTCACAAGAGAGTTAACAGTAATCAAGATTGGAATTAAAACCTTGTATTAAGGGCTGGAGAGATGGCTCAGAGGTTAAGAGTACTGTCTGCTCTTCCAGAGGTTCTGAGTTCAATTCCCAGCAACCACATGGTGGCTTACAACCATCTGTAATGAGATCTGGTGCCCTCTTCTGGCCTGAAGGGATACATGCAGGAAGAATCCTGTATACATAATTAATAAATAAATCTTTAAACAACAACAACAACAACAACAAAAAACCCCTTGTATTAAGCTGGGTCAGACTGCCATGAAGGTGGAAGTAGCTGGCAAAGTGCTACCATTAAACCCCCAGCAACTTGTGGATTTATTGTTATTCAGGAAATTCTGAAATTATGGAAAGACACACATGTGTTTGTCTATGTCTTTGATATAGTTCACTCATAACATTGCCCAGAAAAGAAAGACGGAAGAAAGGAAGGAAGGAAGGAAGGAAGGAATAAAAATTAGTCTTTCTTGCAGGTGTCAATAAACTCCCAAGAAAAGCCAGACAAATAAGCTTAGGATTTTCACGCCACAAAAGCTTGCTGAGTATTCTGCGTTCTGTTTGCTTAAGCCCTTCAGAATGGAAAGTCCTCTCAGCGATTGCCCAGGGTCTTCCCAGTTTACCTGAGTCAGACATGTGCAGGCAAGCCCTGACCCCAGAGCCTCTGCTCCAAGCCTGCTTAACAAAGCTCTCAGCCTGCTAAATCTTTTCAATATTCTTAATCCTTAACTCCAGGGAGGTAAATATTTCCCTTTCACCTCCCATAAACAGTTCCTATAACCAAGCACACAGGGCTCCAGGCTGTCTGCAGAGAACAAGGCAACCTTTCAGAACTGGAGCCCTCCTCCCTTAATTCCATCTAGGAAAAGATGCTCAAATAAACAAAGGTGATTAAATTCTAAAGTAACCAGATTTTATTAAAAGATATTATCAGAAAGCCCATAACCACTAAGTGGCTCAACGTAACTGTCCCTTAATTAAAAAATGAAGATCAAAAGATAAAAATGAATTCTATTTTGTCAGAAGCCAAGTTGCTCCTGAGTTTCCTTTGATCTTCCAGAAACCAATACCCACTCATCAGAGTTGTGCAATATAAATCCCCTAAAAGGTGTTTAACTGAAAAGATTCTTTCTTACAAGCCTTGTTGTTCTAAGGAAAGTGGTTATTAAAATTCCACAGGAGAATTAGCCTGTGGGTTCTAGTACAAGGTCACAACCAAGGTCAGTTCCTCAGTCATTCAGGCAAGACAGAGGTCCATGGCTCTAATTTCTCATGGTTCTGTATGAGACATGAGAGTCGGGGGAGCTATGGGACAAGCTCACCAGCCTTGAATGCTGCCACCAGAGAGAGAAAAAAAAAGCCAACACTATAAAGTTATTGAATGGATTTGGAGATACATTTAAATTAAGTACTATTAAAAAGATAATGTAGCATAGGGAAATAGGCATGCATGTGTGTGTGTGTGAGAGAGAGAGAGAGAGAGGAAGAAGAAGAAGAGGAGGAGGAGGAGGAGAAGAAGAAGAGGAAGAAGAAGAAGAAGAAGAAGAAGAAGAAAGAAAGAAAGAAAGAAAGAAAGAAAGAAAGAAAGAAAGAAAAGAAATGTGTGTATATGTGTACATGTAGGAGAAAGATGAGTGTGTCTAAGAGTTACATCTCCTTCAGCTTTTCCATGGACGGTCCAGGAAGATCCACCAATAATGTGGTCTTTGCATCTGGATCAACTGTCTTGTCATTTCCCAATGGTCACTCATGCTCGAGGTACCGGTACAAGACATTATTTTAATTTTGTGTGGGCGATATTCTTTTTGTTGGACTGCGTTAAAACATTCACTTCAACCCGTGTTAAAGCATAGCTCTCGAGTGTGGAAAGCTGTAGGTTCAGTGGTGTAAGCGGTCACGGCTTAAGAAGATGCAGTAGGGCACTTCTAACAAGCATGGCGTGCAGCTGAGTATGTGCCCCCAGGATGCCACGGTCACTAGTCAGCCCCTCAGCTAAAGATCGGAACTGCAGCGCCGCCGTTGGGTCCCTTCTCAGGCAGTGGTTAGCTATCACGGTGGAGGTGCTCCTCAGGAGATCTTGCCAACATGAAGGGGGTTTTAATCTTTGGAGTGGGGGTTTATATTGTGGCCTCGTAGATGGGAGTCGGAGATGTTGCCGAACAGGCAGCACAGTACTGGGCAGCTCCTAGGACCAAGGATTCCCTCACTGTAGAAACAATGCGCTCCCATTGAGAAGCCACTCCGCGCACTCGGAGATGACGGAAAAGCACTTGGCTAGCATGTGTGTGCACGGTGGACTGGAGTTAAGGCCCAAGATGGCCTTGGCCCCCGTGGGAGTTTACTAACTTCTATGTCCCTCGGGGCTATGTATGTCACACACACTGTCTGTCGTCCTTAAATCTCCTTCAGGTCCCAGCTCCAGTCACACTGGGAACAACTGAAACAGAGATAGGGCTTGCGAGCCTGGCCATTGGGCAGATGGAGGCTCAGCAAAGACAGTGTCACTATTATTTTTTCAAGTACACCAGGGTCGTTCTTTTAAAATAGTGCTTGCCCAGGATCATCTGCCCATCTGGCAGGACTCAACACTGGCTGTGACCCTGAGCTGCCTCCCCCCCACCCCCAGCTAGCTGCCTGCTGGAGGCATGTCCTTTGTGGAAGGGCCTGATGGCTGACCAGTTCTGGAGAACAGATATTGACGTCCCAGCATCATGAATTTTGCTTATCTCTAAAGGTCTGGTTAGCATACTACTTATCTTCGGGGTATTTGGGGACAGCACCCCTTTAGCCAAATTCTACTTTGTGTAGTCAAATGTCTCCTAAGCAGATCATTAACAAAAAAACCTTTACAACATCCGTTCTACCACTTTGAGTTTCTCCTACATCTCTCTAACCCACAATGTCCGATGGTGTCAAGGGTGAGGGACCCTGCTGTAGTGACTCCATTAGCACAGAGAGAGCCTTCCTGTCCATTCTCTGCTGGCAAACACAACAAAAGAAACGCTTACTTTGTTGGAATAAATGTTAGGCAGGAGGTTAGCTCTGCAGAGGACTGACCGATGAAGCCCTACGGACTGGACATGATGAACGGTGGGTGGGTCAGCTTGGAGTGTCCCAGACAGACGTAAGGACCAACAGCTGATAGTGGAGTGGCCTAGCCAGCTCAGAGGCCTCCAGGAGAAGAGGTGTAGAATGCTGTTGCTGTTTCCCCACGCAAACCTTTCCCCATATGCGTACCCTGGCTTCCCACATCTCCTTACAGCAGACTGGAATCTGTGTAGAGCAGTATTTTGAGAAAAAGCAGCCCCTTTCCTAAGAGTGATCACGCTGAGCAAGGAAAGATGGCGGAAGAACCTGGAGATTGCAAGCGCTCTGCCTGCTGGGTTCCGGGCCATTGCTGCTAGGCTGGGCCAGCTCCAGCTTCCTTGCTTACTCCTAAACTGGTTGATGCGGTGCAGGGTCTCATCTGAATGCTGCCATGTCAGGATCATAGGAACTGAGTTTGGATCAGGATTGGAGGACACTTCAGGCCCTCCCCAGACATAAGCTCATGGCAATTACCTGGCAATATCCTATGTTGGGATTGCGGAAAGCATAAGCCGTTAGCACTCTCCTCAGAGCGGCGATGCCCATTTCATTCTGGAAAGCTGGGTGTTCTGGGAGGGAGCGGTGTAAGTCTCTCTCAATCTCCTCGGTGGCGAGATTGTATTTTCCCATAGACTTCTCCACTAGGTCCTCATAGTACCCGGGGTGTGTGGCCTTTTCGTTGATGGCCCCTGGGAAGCACACAACAAACAGGGCATCAAAAAAGCTGAAGTCCCGCTCGTCCGCTATAGATAGCAGGGGCTGGCTGAAACTCTGCTTTCCCACCCATCAAAGGAAATCGAAAGAAAGAAAATCACCTTGCAGGGTGTTTTCACTGATGTCTAGACTGGCCATTTGCCTGTGCCTCCTTCCCTCTCAGCCCCTCAGCAACATGGCTACTCCACCTTCCCACACTAGCTAGAGGGCCACAAAACTGCACTCCAAGCTCACACAGAATGCTGAGGGCTGACACGGAAAGCCAGGCTGAGTTCTCACTCTTAGTTGCTCTCGTTGCTTTTAATTTAGGAGAAGATTTGTTAAAATTTCATTTGGGAAGGAGGAACGCCTCTCAGGAGCGCCTGTCCTTCCTGTTTCTTAAAGATCAGCTGCAAAGCACGCAGCAGTGGTGACAGTCGTGTAGAAGGAAGCCGCGGAAGAGGTAAGGGCTTTCTAACACAGCAGAGGGGCAAGGTTGAGGGTCCTCCTAGTAACGATGGGTGCCTACTACAGAAGGGGGACCCTTGGATTGTAGGCAGGGGGTTGCAGAATGGGGCAAAAGTTGCTGGTTTGAGATATTCATGTTAAGATCCTTGAAGATGGAAAATCCCTGGGTATGCACATTATCTAGAGTTCAATTTCAGTGTGGATTCATATCACCACAGGGAAAACAGCTCCCACACACAGAAGAATGGACTGTACCCTCGCCTCACACTACGGTCCCAATCAACACACATGGATCATAAGCCAAAAAGCCACCGGAGGAAGACAGGGAGGACATTTCTTGAGAGCAGGTTTTGGATATATCAACCATATCCACAGGCAGTATAAGGAGAAACAGATGAGGTCATGTAAGCTCAAAAGCTTGTCTCGTAAAAAAGAGTAATCGACAGAGTGCAAAGCAGACAAGACAGAAGAAATCACAAATAAACCATGCATCCAATAAAGAACAATGATCCAAAATACTAAACTATACAAGAAATTTGGGTGTCTCAGTAAGGGTGCTCCCCATGCAAGCCTGGTCCCTGAGTTTGATCTCTGGAAGCCAGAGCAGAAAAAGAATCAACACAAAATATATTGTTCTCTGACCACCACATGTACGCTGTGGTACACACACACACACACACACACACACACACACACACACACACACACCAAATACACATACTAATAAACAAAAGAATCAAAAAAAGCAGGCTGGAGAGATGACTCAGCAGTTAAGAGCTTCTGCTGCTCTCGAAGAGGACCCGAGGTCAGTTCCTGGCAGCCAAGTCAGGCATCTCACAAGTACCTGTACCTCCTGCTCCAGAGGATTTAATGCCTTGTACTGGTCTCCAAGAACATTTACACAAATGGCAAATACACACACAGATGTATACTAAAGCATAAATAATACCGATATTAATAATTTTCAAATATACAGGAAATTCACATAAAACAATAGCCAAAAAAAGCACAAAGTACGAACAAATCAACAAAAGCCCTATCAAAAGCAGACAAAGAGACAGACACTATTCAAAAAGGGACATGGCACTGGGCAACAAGTACGTGAGAAGTTCCGCCCATTACTTCACTAGGCAAATGGAAATAAAAACCAAAGTAGGGAAAATGAATATATTAAAGATGCAGGATAAATATACAAAAATAAACTCCATGTATATATGCTAGCAATGACCCACTGTCAAATGAAAGAAAGCAATTCCAATTCTGATAGGATCAAAAGTGGAAATATTTAGAAGCACAATGAAATAACTGCCGGACTTAACACATTGCAAGCTACAGGCAGCTCAAAGAAACGAACAGAGATCCGAACAGAAGGAGATCCTCTGCCGTAGACCAGAGCTGCCACGATGGAACCCACACCACCCTCACCTGCAGCCCAACACAGCATCCATCCAAACCACAGGAGGCCTTGCTGTGGAGGCTGATTAGCTGACCCCACACTCTCTGGAAATGCAAGTGACCCTACTGACCAAAACGATCTTGAAAGGAAGACTAGTTTTTGGAGGGCTCACATTCCCTTGCCTCACAAAGTTACGGGAATTGAGGCTTTGTGATACTGGCAAAGACAGATATATAAATCAATGGCTTAAAACTTGCAGTCTAGACATAAATCCCCATATTTGCTGTCCTTTTTGAGGAGTTAAGACAACTCAACTCGGGGAAACAGAGCCTTTTTTAAGAAATCATGGCAGGACAACACAATGTTCCTATGGAAAGGAGGGGAGTTAGGCCATTCCTTCTGCCACATAGAAGGCAACTCACATGCACCAGTGAGTTAAATTTCATGTCTCATTAGAAATACAGGTCCACGTCCATGGTTCTCAGTCTTCCTGGCACTGTGACCCTTTAGTAAAGTTCCTCACGCTGAGGTGACCCCAACCATAAAATTATTTTCTTTGCTACTTCATAACTGTAATTTTGCTACCATTATGAATGATATAAATATCTGTGTTTTTGGATGATCTTGGGTGATCCCCGTGAAAAGGTTGTTCAACCCCCAGGGGTCGGGACCCACAGGTTGAGAACCACTGATCTAAGCTTCCATGCCTCCACAGTGCAGAGACAAAAGAGAAATCCCTCGAAATCTGAGAACAGCATTTCAAAGCCTGCAGACAGCGAAAACACAGGCCACAGGATGGAGTGGTTCAAAAACTCTCCTCAGTTACTTGTACCCAAAACCAATTGAAAGACTCTCATAACTTAGTAATTGAAATATTACAAAATTAAAAATGGGCAAAGGACCTCAGTAGATATTTTTACAGAAAAACTATATAAACAGCCAATAACTGATTGAGGAAAATCATCAAAACCACAATTAGAGAGCTGGCCAAACTGCAGAGAGTGTCTGTGGGACACTCAGCTCTGAAAGGGGTATGGGAACTGTCCCCAAGGCTCAGGGGACATCACAGAACAGGGGCTGGAAAGACCCTTAGACTGGCAAAGGCTGCTGTCAACTGGTGTCTATTGGACTTGACGGGGCAGAAGCTCCTGAAGCTGCGCCCCTAGCTGAGGTGCTGCTGTGCACGGAAGAGTCAGTTTGCTTCAGGGCTGTGGCAGCTGGTAGGCTGACTACACACAGTGTACGGCCACACACCCATATGCATACGGGCAACATTAACGAGATTCAGTCAGTTTTATGAAGGAAGGGAGGGAGGGAGGGAGGAAGGGAAGGCAGGAGGGAGGCAGGGAGGGAGGCAGGGAGGGAGGGAGGAAGGAAGGAAGGAAAGAAGGAAGGAAGGACTGAAGGAAGGAAGGAAGTGAGGGAGGAAGGGAGGAAGAAAGGAAGGAAGGAAGGGAGGGAGGGAGGGAGGAAGAAAGGAAGGAAGGGAGGGAGGGAGGGAGGGAGGGAGGAAGAGAAGGAGAGAGGGAGGGAACAAAGAAGGAAGGAAAGAAGAAAGGAAGAAAGAGGAAAGAACACAGAAATTTGGGAGTTGGGAGAAAGCCAGTAGCGGCAGGTCCAGAAAGTGCTGGAGGGGAATAAGGGTGAAATGACCAAAATACATTATCTACATGTATGAAATACTCAAAGAATGAATTAAAATATTATATTCAATTTTTAAAAAAAGCAACCAAAGCAACAAAAACAACTTCCTCAAGCTGGGTAGTAGCAGCACAGTCTTTAATACCAGCACTCGGGAGGAAGAGGCAAGTGGATCTCTGTGAGTTCAAGGTCAGCCTGGGCTACAGAATGAGTTCCAGGACAGCCAGGGCTACACAGAGAAACCCTGTCTCAATAAACAAACAAATAAATGCCCAACCTCCCTTAAACCCAAGCCCCAAATTAGAAAGCACTCCACAGCCAACAGGAGAGCAATAACAGAAGGCAGTAGTGATGGGATGTGGGATGTGGAGAAGCTGGACCTCCAGCGTCACCAGAGGGGATGTGGGATGTGGAGAAGCTGGACCTCCAGCATCACCAGAGGGGATGTGGGATGTGGAGAAGCTGGACCTCCAGCGTCACCAGAGGGGATGTGGGATGCGGAGAAGCTGGACCTCCAGCGTCACCAGAGGGGATGTGGAAAGATGCAGCTGCTCGGGTCAACCTCCCAGGGTTGTCATCAGGAGGGCCAGAAGTTCTACTCCCATGTACACACAAAACGATCCAAAAGTCATGTTAGCGCTCCCAACAATGACATTCAGGGAAAGCAAGGGACAGCCTAAACTGTGTGAGTGCAGCACTGGGCTTTAACAAGGACTGCAATGTTGATATGGGCTGCATCATGCTTGAACCCTGCAAATGCTGTCCTAGGTAGAAGTCAGCAGCCTTCACTGAACACTGACTTCATCCCCTTGAGATGTCCAGAGAAGACAATCTAGAGTGACGGAGAAGGAGGCCACCACTTTCCTCTGGCTGAAGGAAATGAAGGATGACTGGCAAAAAGCATAGGATGTTTTTATGAGAATGGTGACAATGTCTGTGCTGACCATGACATGAGTACCAGTGGTCAGCCCTGCCCTAATGCCTGACAATCACCGACTGGTTGGCAGCATCCTGACATTGGCTCTGCTCTCCCTGGGGACCGACTGAACTTGGGTTCAGTAGGTCCAGAGCCCAGACCTCATGCAGCAACCTTAAGGGACATGTCAGGCAATAGATCTCAACATGGGCTTCCCAGCCAGGAGCTGGAAGACCTTTCTGGGCAGGCTGGCTTCCACATGAACCCCACCCACGAGTGTGTGGACATATACCCAACAAAGGGTAGCCTGCAGACATCCTACCTTTTGGTCACATATGGCCCTCCCGTTGATCAAAACACTAAATCGAACTCTCTCCTTGTGCCTGTCTCTGTCAGTGGGCTAGGTGCTGCTGCTGTATGCTGGTGTCATAGTGAATTCATTTGAATCTAAAATGTAGCTAAAAATAAGTTCTACTTTGAGGAGAAGGAGAGAAATGAACCTTTCCTGTACTCTGTCAGTGCTTTGAGTTTGTTTGTCAAGGTGACCAGTTGACCAGACACAGGAGTTGGAAGAGGCTGGATAAGAGAACTCTACGTGACGATGATCTTCTCTGACGTGTAATTAGAGACCCCCATGCTCAAACCTGAGCTTCCTTTTGCTTTTCCTGAAATAATGCCTTTTCAAGTAACCCAGGTTGGTGATGGACTCGCTATATAGCCCAGGCTGCCTCAGACTTGAAGAGATTCCTGCCTCAGCCTCCCTAGTCTAAGGATTACAAATATCTACCACCATGCGCAGTTCACACTTAACTTCTAAATGAAAGCCTATGTCTAGTCTTCTTAAAGAAATAGGGGGAAAACTAAACAAACCAAGTTTATACAAAATAAATAAAACGATTTTATCTTTATTTCATTTTGTTTTTAGGATTTGATCCTCTTATTCCTGAGATATATCCCGTGATAGGCAATTTTAACATTTATGTCTACTTTTAGGAAGATCCGCGAGTGTTTGTAAGTTTCCTGGCAGCCCAGTAACTTTAAGTTTCAATGTGATTATTTTTTTTTTAAGTAAAAGAATTGAATAAAAGTCCTTGGATGAGGCCATCTCCAGGCTCAAATAAAAACGTTTTCATGGACCTGGTTAGAGTGTGACATTTCCTGTCTTCATCACCTAAGGCAACTGATGCACGATTGAAGTGAAGGCTGGTGATGAGCAAAGAAATGTTCTGGTGTTGGGGTACATAGATTCCTGGGGTGCAATGAATGTTTCCAGATGGCAGAAAACAGTGGTGGCTTATCCTAAAAGACTAAAATATTAAAATAAATTATCTAGTGGAAAAATAAGTCACAGGAATTAGTTCACCATTTTAGATGACTTTCATTGAGGGATGTTGTTGTTACAATGGCTTTGTTTTCTTATTGTTTATTAATATCTTACTTTGCCTAGTTAATAAGTTAGCCTTTATTATAAACATGCATGTGTGTGTATAGGAAAATATGTAGTATAAACAGGCTCGAATATTGTTGCGTTTGCTGACACTGACTGAGGGGTCTTGGCAAGCATGCCCTGAGGACAAAGCGTAGTATAAGTGGCAGTCAGTCATTTCTGGAAGACCTTTCTTAGTGGTTTAGATGACAGGAAGTGGTCCATGCTCCTGTAGGTACCCTCTCACTGTGTCTGATAAATAAACCTGATTAAGCTCATTGGCTCACTAACTAGACCTCAGTGAACTCTTTAGTCAGTCATGGGTGTCCTGGCTGGGACGAGCAGATGTTTGTCTACACTGCCCCCAAAAAAAGCCCACACAGCATGGTCCCCTAGAAGTAACACTGCCAGGAGGGAGGAGCATTTCAACTCACAAAGCATTACACTCCTACTTCAGATTCTGTCCCCCCCCCACCTAAACAGCCTCACTAGAGAAACAGGAGAGATGGCAGGATTGGAGAATAGGAACTACTGGCCTTGGGTACCCTGAGAAGAAAGAGTTATCACAACAGACTTCAGTACCTGGTGAGGAAACCAGATCCAGCTTTGATTTGGGGCTCTTGCTGTGGAACACCCTTTTTATATACTGAAAATATGTATTATTCATTGGCTAATAAAGAGACTACTGGCAGATGGCTTCGAGGGAGAAGGAGGGTGGAGTCTTGGCGGTCAGGAGACTCACAGAATGAGCAGGATGGGAAGTACGCAGACGAGCCTCGGGGCAGCATAAAGATTGATGGAAATTGGTTACTTAAAGTTATAGGAGCTAGCTAAAAACAAGCCTAAGCTATTGACCAAATATTTATAATTAATAATAAGTCTCTGTGTGCTTATTTGGGAGCTGGGGATGACCAGCAGTCCCTAGGGAAAAACTCTGCCTACAGGCTCTTTTTGCAAAGTCTTGATGCCTGATGGAGCTTGGGAGAAAGCCCCACAGGTGCCCTGCTGCGCTGCTCTTAGCCCTCCCTACCTGAGAGTAGCAGCCAGAGCTCCCCGCGCATGCTCTCTGGGATCCCCTTCAGCACCAGCTCCCGAGTCTTCTCTGTGCGGTACATGCAGATCCCCTGCCCATACTCGGCAAAGTGAATCTTCCAGGCTTGTTCTTTCAAAAACTCTTTGGCCTGAAAGACATAATGGAATATGACTGAGGCCCCAGAAGGCTCTGGGGGAAAGGACTGAGGACCGACCGTAATGACAGATCAGAACGTGTAATGACAGATCCCTATGAAATGGACAGTCGACTCTGAGCAGAATCTCCGAGAATGTAGAACTAATTTATCCCTCAACCATAGCCTGTTCTGTCACCAAGCTTTCCGTTCAGTATCAGGGTCCTACTTAATGGGCCAGTAGAATGCTAATCGTACCTGAGGTTTTATGTGAATGCGAATTGGTGACTTTTAAGTGTAGGCTGAGAAAGCAGGTGCTTATTTGTTGTTTGGCTTACACAACAGTTAAAACGAGACCAAGGAAACAGAAAAGTAGTCACGCCAGTATTGTAATGTTCAAGACTTCAGTAAAGCACTCTGTTATCTGGTGACATATTTATATAAATATTGTTTTACCTGCTTATGAAAAAGCATGTTAGATATTCCTGCTGCAGACATTTATGGCCATTTCTATAGATGTTAATTTGTTTAATTACTTTAAAAATATCTACAGGGGGACTGGAGAGATGGCTCAGTGGTCAAGAGTTTGCAATCAGAATTCAGATCCCAGCATTCACAGAAGCCAGCAATCTTGAAATCGCCTGTAGCTCCAGCTTCAGGGGTCTGCACGCATGCATGTACAAATGTGCACAAATACCTAAAATGAACCTTGCAATAGGTTTTTATGGTTTTGTTCTAATATAACAAGTTTTGGCAGAAAGCAAGAGGCACCTACCAGTTTCGGGTTGAACTCTTCTGGAGATCGCCGGCGGTACATGGTCATGAGGGTCTGGGTGGCTGTGGGGACACTGTTGCCGTTGAGGTTAAAGGGGCGCTCTCCATCGGCATCAGAGCTGGTGCTTCTCTGGGGGCTGGAAGAAACGAGGCTGCTGGGCCGAGAATACACCTGCCAATGGAGAAGGGCACACGTGGGTGGGCCTGGAAGCACAATTTACTTCTTTTGTGTTCTGTACAGATATTAAAAACTAGGATTTGTTTTCCTGTATGCTTATTACTATGTGAAGAGACAGGGGTATTGCCACATGTCAATATTTTTTAAGGAGTGTATAACTGGACAAAAGTTATAAACAACAGTGTTTCAATGCTCAGCTGTAAAGTGCTTACTATACACAGTGCTCTGGATTTGATCCCAGCAACACATGAACTGTGTGTGTGTGTGTGTGTGTGTGTCTGTGTGTGTGAGTCTGTGTGAGGTGGAGTCAGGATCAAAGATTAAGGTCATCTTCAGCTACACAGCAAGTTCCAGACAGCCTGACCTACATGAGATGTTGTCTCAATAAAAGAAACAAAAGAAAAAAATGTTTCAAGATTTATATTATCTACAGAGAAACCAAGTACTATTGTCGTCAAGTAATAAACTGATACAATAAAGAATTTTCTTTGTATTATTTCAACAAAAGTGGCTGGTTATCTGTTTCCTTGATTTGTATCTTTGCGAAGCATGACACAGACGAAGCAAAAGCCTTGAAAACTTTCTGGCATCTCAAAAATGCTACATAAGTGGCCAGGCAGCAGGGATAGGGATGGCACATGCAACCTTCCCATCTTTAAAACATGGGTTAGCTAACAGAAACTTCCTACTGCCTGTCTTCTCGGGGTTCCAGCTTCCCTGGATAGTAGTCTAACATGCATTTCATCACAGAAACATCACCATAACAACGCTGCATTTCAGGTCTGACTTCACTTAGAGACTCCTGTATCCTTCCCTCTGAAGTTACCAAATAGAAAAGAGTCGCTTTCCTTGTAACCAGGTCAAATCACTTAATGATAACTCCAACTTAAAGAAAAGAGGCTTAAACTGGGCCCGCAGGTGTAAGCCTGCAATCCCAGCTGAGGCTGAGGCTAGAGGATTGCATGGTCAAGGCCAGCCTGGAGAACTTGGTGAAGGCTGGGGTTACAGCTCTGTAGCAGAATACTCGCCTACTATGTGTGAAGCCATTAGCTCAATCTTGATTACCAAAAAATAAAGGGGGGGGGGTAGATCTAAGACTAAAAACTAATTCCTTATAATGGAACAATCTTGCTAAGTTATTGCACTGGGGCTGGGGGCTTGGCACAGCTGTTAAATTTGACAGTCAAACAAGTTGACAAGGAGGTGCACACTCCAGGCCCGAGCACAGGAGCACCCCACTACGCTTGGGGGTCTCCCACCAACCTCGTCATCTGAACTGTTGCAGCTTCCCGAGAACTCTCTGTCTGAGTAGATTCGAGAAGTTGTCTGCTGCAGGAAATCTGAGATCCTCTGTACCAGGAAGTCTCTGTCTTTCAAGTTGGCGAAAAGGAAGGTCATTCTGTTCCTGGTGCTGATGGACAGGGGGCTGGGAAGCACACTGCAGCTGTCGGCCTTCTCCACAATGGTTACCTGAGGAAACAGGAAGCGGGGGGTGGGGGGAGGGCACTGCATGGGAAGGACTGGAAAGGAGCCTGAGTCCTAACTCTCCGCAGGAGCCGTCCTTGCCACCATTAGACAAACGGCGATCCTTCCAGCTCTGCTCCAACGAAGCACAATGCCTTATACAAATCAAGTCGGAGTCGCTACCAGAAACTAGAACTCTTTCTGTTTTTTTTTTTTCCAAACTAGGGGGTGTTTTCAGCAACCAGAGGTGTATTTGATTGTCACAGCTGGAGAAATGACAGCTGCCCAGGCAGGGATGCTGCCAGATACCCTGTGGGCTGCAAGTCTGCAGCAATAACTGGCCCCAGATGCCAAGGGTGCCAAGAACTGAAAAGAAATTCCCGTTTTTCATTAAAATTTCATGGAGCCAAAGGAGACAGGACTCCTAGCTGTGGCCTCATAAGTAAGAGAGGAAGCAGTTCCAGTGCAGGCTCCTTTCATTAAGCAAAGGCTAGGATGGCTTTCAAAACACTACCAGTCCACTGGGTGCATCACATAGACGCCAAGGCCTGGCAGCTAACGCTTTCAAGGACTTGTTCTGGAGCAGACACCATGTAGACAGCTCAGCTGAAGCCCCACACACCTACTGTGATTGGCCAATCCAGCTTCAGGGAATATGTAATCTATAGCATAAGGAAATTTATACACGTGACGGGGAAAACAGCAGGACTGAAGGGGCACAGTCCTAGATAAATGGGTGAATACATTATGTACATACATTTAATGCAATAATATGTAGTCATTAAAATTACATTGTAGAAAGCTATTTAATGACTTGGGGAAATAATTTAAGGATACTCACTGTTAGATGAAGTAAAACTAAAAACTCCCCTACATTTATGTCTAAATTATTGACATATACACAATGATGCACAGGAAAAGCTGTGCCAGGAGGGAATTTTGTCTTCTTATTATCTGACTTTTGCAAATTTGCTATGACAATAGTGCATTACTCTTAAAACACAGGAAAAAAAGGAGAAAATTTGATTACTCAGATAACACTTTAAAAAGAGAGAGAAGAGCAGCAGAGTGGAACAGAGCTTTACCATGGGCTCTTCACACAGGGAGTCTGAAAGCTCTGCTCACCTTAGCTTCTGAGAGGGACCGGAGCGTGACTGACTGGGAAACACAGGGCTTGCAGCTCTGCACTGCCCACCACAGCATTGTCAGTACTCACTGAGGGCAAACGACTGAACAACATCTTAAAAAGAAGAAGGAAGAGGAGGAGGAGGAGGAGGAGGAGGAGGAGGAGGAGGAGAAGGAGGAGAAGTAGAAGAAGAGGAGGAGGAGAAGAGGGAGGAGAGTAGAGGAAGAGGAAGGAGGAAGAGGGAAGAGGAAAGAGGAAGAGACAGAGGAAGGAGGAGAGGAAGGAAGGAGGAAGGAGGAGGAAAGGAGGAGGAGGAGGAAGAGGAGGAGAGGAGGAGGAGGAGGAGGAGGAGGAGAGAAGAAGAGAAGAAGAGAAGAAGAAGAAGAAAGAAGAAGAAGAAGAAGAAGAAGAAGAAGAAGAAGAAGAAGAAGAAGAAGAAGAAGAAGAAGAAGAAGAAGAAGAAGAAGACGAAGAAGACAAAGAAGAGGGCAATGGCGGCGGCCCTGGAGCAATGGCATGGTGTGGATAAGAGCACTCGATGTGTATGCATAAGGAGCGGAGTTTGAATGCTGCCCAACTTACAGCTCAGCATGGCTACATCTGGCTAGCCTCAGCCCCAGGGCTGGGGACAAGCACAATCATTGGCAGCCAGCTTAGCTGACCAGGTGAGCTTCTGGCTCAGCGAGAGAGTCTGCTCAAAGGAGACAGAGACGATGAAGACAACCGATAACAACCTTATAAAATATGGATTTCCATTTGACACTTACTTCACGGAGTGGAATTATGAGGCTGCAGAGGTTTTCCTCCTTGCTGGTGAAGCAGATATAATTCGTGGAGACAAACATCTGGCCCAAAATGTGCATCTTGTTAAAGGGAGTCCAGAGGGTGCAGTCAGTGTGGCCGTCCAGCTTTTCATCTTTGGGCAGCCGGAAAAGGGCACGGTACCGCTCACTCTTCGCCCTGGCATCCAGATCACTGCAAACCAATGACTACAGCTCCGGTCACCAAGAGAGATGCACCAGTGCCTCCCCATGATGGCCCTGCTGGTCCCAGCCCTCCCCTCTCAGTCTTTGAGATTCGCTCCTCCCATCGGTAGCTGCATCTTGGCGGGACTCCAACCTCGCGATCTCAGAGTACAGCATCATTTTACTATATCCACTCATTTTAAAGTTAACATAGGTAAATGGTAAAAAAAAAAAAAAAAAAAAAATCTTAGCCAAAGTAAGACCAAGGAAGGAAACTCATTCTCTAAATAACTTCAGAATTTCTAAAGAGGTTTTTGGGCTGTTTTAAATCCAGAGTCATTTTTGAAGATTTTGTTTTGTTTTTGTTTTTTGAGACAGGGTTTGTCTGCGTAGCCCTGAAAGACCTAATGACATCAGACCTAATGACATCACGAACAGCGGAGCGAGTCTTCTGGCTGTCACTCTCCACCCTGAACTACAGGACTGTGCGAAGAGACCTGGGAATAAGTTCTAGATCTCACCTGAGGCCTCTGCTGACACCCTTTCCCCTGTGGAGAACTCTCCCCTCAGGTTTCCAGCCCACTGTGCCCGCAGAAGGCCTAGTTTTCCACCTGGCTTCCCACAGCGAAGAGGAGGAGTGCTGTCTGTAAAATCACCTCGGTCCTCATTGGCTCTGGAGCTGCACGCATCGGCATCTTTTCCCTCCTAGAGATCTCACTGAAGACTGTTTATTAAGCTCTGTCCTTAGGCTTAACTAGGGTATCCACTCTCACCAAGGAAGTATTCCCATCAGATCCTGCATCCAGCCTGTTCTGTTGTGCAGCCACTTGCCACTTTCCCCTGACTGGCAACACCCACTGCTGGAGGGAGGAGGGGGACTCCTAAGACATGACCTTCCCAGGCCTAGGATCTGCAGAGACACACACCATCCACCAGGCCTTCAAGGGCTTTAGGGGTTACCAACTGCTGGGAGAAGGCCCTCCATCAGGCTGAGCCTCCATACCACAGTGAAGGCCATGCTAGTGTGGCCTTCACCACAGTGAAGGTGACACAGGCGTCCACAGGACTGGATGCCATGCTAGGGTGGGCTTCTCAGTGACAAATTGGGCTCCTGGGGGCAACCCCAATAAACTCCAAGGTCCCTAAGCTAGATTTGGGTGAATCATTTCTCTGGTCTGTCATTGGTATCATATCTGGGATGAATGGGCACTGGTTGCTGTCTCTGTAGAAAAAGTCACACAGCATCAAAAATTTTCCAAACTTAAAAAAAAAAATTCCATCCCTTCTCTGTCAATTGCCTTTGATGTTTCCTCTGTTAATTGCCTTTGACTTTTACCATCTATATAATTCATTAAGATAATTAATAAATCTGTTGTGCACTAACTAGGATGTCAAACCCCACGTGAAACCTCGAAGACATCTTAACCACCTCCTTTTTGGCTCCCACTCTTTCCAACTGCATGGACCTTGCAGGAATGAACTCCATGCTGATGTCCTAGAGGCAACTCCACGCAACGTAATCAAGACTGCCCTTCCTCATGCCCTGGAGACACTTCCTTGACTCCTTCTAAGGGACTCTAGTTGACCTGAGCATGGCAAGCATGTCTCTAACAGGCCTTGCCCTTCTCTCCCACTCCCTCTGCCTTGCTAAAACAACAACAACAACAACAACAACAGCAACAGCAACAACAACAACAACAGCAACAACAACAGTATTAGATTATATTCCTAGCCACCAAGGTCTATTCTCTTCTGTGGACACTTTCTTATTCCCGAGGTCGACTACCAAGGCCCAGCTGTCAAAGAATTGAAGTCCAGCAGTCAAAAGCCCCCTTGTGGTTACCCTAATTACCTAATTAACATGCCCAATCAAAATTAAACACCCCATCTTAACATGGGGTTCCCCTCTACCTTTATAAACCGCCTTTTTTCTCTGTGCCAAGTCTGTTTCCTCTCTATCCTGAGGCAATCCTTTGTTTCCACCCATCCTGATCCCTGCCTTAGACAAATACCCTGCTCCTTCTCCCTAGTTCCAGTCCCCTTCTCCCTCAACATCTAGCTCCCGGTTTTGTGTCTTATTCTCTGTCCTCTGTCTCTCTGGAGAAAATAAATCTCCTTTGTGCTGAGAACTTGGTCTTGGGGTGTCCTGAACCGATACTTTCAACTTCTGCACACAACCTTACGGGCTTCCCTGCAGCTTCTCTGCCTGTGTACTGGCCTCTGTCCTGCTGCTCTTAGTGTTTCTCTCTTGGGCTGTCCCCATGTGTCCATCCTTCTGTACAAAATGTGCACCGGTCTATAACCCATGAACCCAGCAAAGAGCGGCTCTGTGAAAGGTCACGTGAGGTCATCCTGGGCCTGCTGTACTTAAGGCTAGCAGAGATCCCACCGCGTGGTGGAGGAACCCATCTTGCCTGTCTTGCTCACCCCTGACCAGGGGTGGTTTGGACCATCTTTTCCCGACTCAGGGCCTGCATGAATGGAAAGGTTTCCCATCCCTGAGTTCTACAGTTCCTCTCACCCACCGTTTCAGAGCGGACACTTTTTTGGGAGATTTCTTCTTGAGTTTTGGCAGGGACCGGTCTTGTTCAAATCCTTCATTGTCCAAGAGCTGCCTCATGGCTATGTTGGCAAGCTGTTCCATCAGCTTGAATGTCTCGTTGATGTTGAGAAACACGGAGAAGAAATGCTCACTGGATCGTGTGCTCACTTTGATCCCGTCTGGCAGAAGCAGCGTGGCGTTCTTCTCTAGCTGAGTGATGTCCACCCACCGGATCACCAGCTTGGCTGAGCACAGGCAACAAGGTCCGGTCAACACAATTGTAGTGCCTTTCCAGATCAGGTAACTCCATAGCCCTGCACCCAACCTTCCCCACAAACTCTTCTGAGCTCCCAGTCCTATGTTTGTGGCCTCACTTGTTAGTTATAACATGTATCATATAAACTCTGTGATCAGAATTATTACAGACTGAAGTCATGCTAACTATACCTTTGGTGACCCTCTAGTGCTCAATGAGTAATTTGTTTGCCGTTGTTGAATTGAAAATAACGGAATTCACTCATTAAATAGTCAGGAAAAGATCTCGACTCACCTCTACATGCATGTTTTTGATATTCTGACTTGGTTTATGAGTTCTTGGAAATCCTCCACGGACTTCCCAAAGGCTCCCATGGAAGTGCGCCCACTCACCTTCCCTGCCCATGAGGAAGGAGGAGAAGCACAGGTGGTTAATGCTGAGGTACATCCAGCCCTGCCGGGGAACCTTCCCCTTCCAGTAGCTGCAAGAGTAGTAGTTGACAAGTTTCTCTTCTTCGGGCATCCCAAACAGCTTGTGGAACTTCACGATGGCCTCCTTAAACTTCTCCGTGTCCTCATCTTCCTTCACATCGTTGATCCTGTTGTATTCCGCAATGATGCCCTAATTGGGGACAAAGCATACGGGTGGAATTATGACGGCCGCCGAAGAGATGGGAGCAAAACACGTTTAAGACCGGATTTGTTTTAAAGATTAATTCCCTTCCAAGGCAACCCATCGGATTCTAAGCTTCTGGTTAGTTCCAGGTTGGCCTGGAACTGATGATGCAGTCCAGCCTGGCCTTGGATTCACTGTGATCCTCTTGTTTCAGCTTCTCAAGAGCCTTCATGCTTAGCCAATTAACAAGCAGCATTTCTGCACTAAAAGATTCTCCAAGGATCTTACTGCCCATCCATTGGTGCTCATTGAAGCCTATGTTCATTAGCAATGAAGCTGTTTATCTCAAAATAAGGAAATAAAAGGCCCTTGCCAGCTTAATTTTTATTAAGTGCATCATGACAGGGTTATCATAAAGGTCAGCTCTGCCTTTATATAAAAAAGAATCACCATTTGTTTGGCCAAGGGAGAAAGGACCGACTTGTCATCACTAATGGTCATCTGACCAGAGACCCCCCCACCTCAGGAGTCATCGGAGCCGGAAACAAATGGATACAAGAAGGGAAGTCAATTAGACACGAGATTCTTTGATGACTGGGCAGGAGAGAGAATGTGTGCATAGCAAGTGACTGAGCTACTCTAAATCTGCTGCTGAGTCTTTCTGGTCGCCTGAGAAGCCGTTAGCTGCTAGCCAAATCCTCTGCAACTCCCTGAAGATTGTTTTTTGTGCATCTCTTTAGAGAAGAAAGCTACCTTGGGCTCAGGGGCTAAAGGCACTTGTCAAATCTGACGATCTGAGTTCAATCCCTAGGACCCATATGGTGGAAGGAGAGACAGACTCCTGCAAGTTGTCCTCTTAACTTCCACCTGGGTACTGCGGCACACATGGCAAGACATGTGTGTGATTATGCATACACATATACACACACAAAATGTAATATTCTTTAAAAGAGAAGGCTCCCTTGGATTCCATGATTGACTCTGTAATCATAAAATTGGTCCATGCGCCATCTTAATTTTCTCTGATCTCACTCTCATTGGAACAGTCTGGACTTCAAAGGAAAACAGCCATGGATTCAGGGCCCAGAGTGTCACCTGGATCTGTGTGAACTTGTGAAAACTCTGGGATTTCCCCAGATATGGCCACGTCCTTCAGGATAAACACTTACGACAGGATCACTACAGCTACAACTCCTGGCCTTCAGGCTACCCACTGGGCTCTAATCCTTCCATTGTGGCCTTAATATTCCCCACAAACATCCTCTTGAAACAAATTCTGGGGGATTGGATAGCTGCCTGGATCAGTTAGTAAAGTGGTTGCTGCCCGCAACCTACCTGGAAACCAGCTGTGGAGGCCCATCTCTCTAATGCTAGCTCTGATGATGGAGACACAGGGAGACCTGGGTACTTTGAGGTTAACCTGTCTAGCTGAATTAGAGACTTCCAGAGTCTGTGAAAGATATTGTTTCATAAAATAAGGTGGAGAGCAATGAGAAGAACACCTTAACATTGCCCTCTGACCTCTACACTTGTACATCCATGCACATGCATCCACCTCACAAACATGCATACACACACACACGCACACACACACACACACACACACACACACACACACACACACACACAAGCTGTTTTTTAGCAAGTGGAGCAAGGGCTCAGCAGTTAAGAGCATTTGTATTTCGGGGGACTTGGGTTCAATTCCCAGCACCCTCATGGTGGTTCACAACTGTCCCTAACTCAAATTTCAGGGCATCCAGCTTCCTCTTCTGGTCTCCACAGGCACTATGCACATGTATGAGGCATGGGACATACTTGCACATGCAAAACACCCATATGCAAAATATAAGGAAGGCTAATTAAAAAAAATAACTTTGACTACATAATTTTTATAATCAATGACCTAAGTAGCTCACCACTTCTGTCACACCAGAGACAGACCAGCTTTTCCTTCGTTGTACAGGGTCTGGATAGTTCCCTGGGAGAGTTCCACCCCAGCTGGCCCAAGGTCTCCTATAACTCTCACCTTCTTGGCTCTGATCCTGTTACTCCGAGTCCCCTGTAACTGTTTCAGGCACATCACCAACCCTCAAAGCCTGCATTAGTTAATTCCCACCTCCCTGTGAACCTTCTTTCTATGATTCTTTCCCCTCACACAAAGCACGGGCGATTCCCTGTGTCATCCACTGAAATAGTTTCCTGAATTTCATGTCCATTGCCACACCTTTTCCCTTGTGGCCTGCCATGGTGGCAGAAGGGAAGGCCTCAGTCTTCCAAAAACCTCATCACCTTTCATGTGACTGAAAGTCTTGGATACACAGCTAAGAGCAAACAGTCGAATCCCTACGTGAGCAAAAGTTCACAGCTCATCTTCAATCTATTCTACCTTCAGAGCCACCCCTAGACCCCCAGCACAAGCCAGAATTATCACAGGGGCTTCCCGTTAAGATTCTCAGCCCACTCAGCTTTTGTACAGCCATGTTTTGAAGTGGAGACTTGCCAGCAATAGTCCTACCAAAGCCTGAACTGAATCCACAACACAAGATGGCTCCCTGACCATCCCTCACCCGTCACCCTCTCCTCCCTGGGAGACTAAGCAACATGTAATTCCATCTAAATGTTCTCAGTTCTATGCTCCTTCAGTTTACACTGGATTCTGTTAATACTTTCCTCAGCCATTAAATGTGAGTTCTAACACTAACAATGGTGCCTTGAACATTTACATTACCTAACATCAAAAGGTATCTAGTTCGATATTCTTAGAAGAGAATATGTTGGAATCCCAAGTGAGAATATATCTTTAGGAGCCGTGTTTTGTTTTTTATTGTATGATCTCAGTTGTGGATTGAGGAATCTATACTGTTTTGCAGTGTAGATGTTTAGAAAACTAAGTTTCCAGGTGTGGACTCGTCCATCATCACCGGGGGTAGCAGTACGGCTAGCATCCAAAATAGCAACGTTATTTGTCCTGGGAGAATACCTAAGAGGAGACTGTTTTCCTCTAATTAGTTCTGCTATAAACCCTTGGAGAGAACAGGGATGTTGAGGTCCATGGAGGCCGAGGAGTTGGACCCAGGTTATTCTAGGCATGAACAGGCATCAGCAGAGTTACATGAGGAATGCCAGACAACCAGAGGTAGTGTGAGGGTATTGGATCACCGGGTAGGAAGAGTTCAGAAGGAGCTTGATGAGTTCGAAGCCAGCCTGGGCTACATAGTAACTTCTGGGTCAACCTGGGCTACAGAGTGAGACTGTTTCCAAGCAAAAAGAAAAAAAGAAGAAAGAAAAAAAGAAAGAAATAAAAAAGAAAGGAGGAAGGAAGGAAGAATGAATGAAGGGAAGAAGTGAATAAGAAGGCACACACAACTAAGAGGAGAACCTAGTAACAGGAAGCAGCACCAGCATTTCCTAGGCAACCCCAGCGGCCTAGAACAAGCCTGGAAACCTCAAGTGGGCTTCTATTTGCTGCTCTGTGGCAAATCTCTTACTAAGTCAGAATAGGGAGAACATTAATACTAAGTGATACACAGCAGACCACAGGAAAGGCTCTGTATGTCTTGGTACAAAAACACTATGCTAAACACCAACTTCTAGAATGCTCATTTTAAACTTAAACATGTTTTTAAGGATGAATAGATTGATGAAAGTATAAAACCAAGGAGTGATAGCTCAAGACACTCTAGAACCTGATGTAATTCATCAATAGATCAATCAATAGCCCCTCCTCCAACTTTCCCACCTTTAGGAAAAGACAGAGTCCAGAATGCCCAAGCCGTCCTTAAGGCCAGGTTGCTGGAACACAGGATGGAATGTTTCTTCATCAAAGTTCTATGGGTTCTACTTAGTCCAAAATAAATCACTCTGGTTCTAGGCAACAGCTCTCATAAACTGAGAAGTTCAGTGTATCTAACACACTGGATGCTTCATGTAAATTTAGCTGTGTAAAGGTGTACTTGAAGAGAAAGATTAACTTGGCAAACCAGACGCTAGCCATTGTGGTGTATGCTTTAATCTCAGCACCTGGGAGGCAGAGGCAGAGAGATCTTGGTGAGTTCAAGACCAGCCTGGTCTACACAGTAAGTTCTAGACAGGCCAGGCCTGCATTATGAGACCCTATCCCCAAACAAAACAAAACAAAACAAATACACATAAAAAACAAAACAAAAACAACCAACCAACCAAACAACCTTCCCCCCAAAAACTTGGTAAACATGAGAAAATGTTTAGCTTTATAACCAAGGACTGATAATTAAAGCACGAGGACATTAAATTTCAAAGTCATTCTAGCAATAGGCAGGAGAGATGACTCAGGTTAAGAGCAAGGACTGCTTGATCTTCTAGAGGACCCAAGTTCGGTTCCCAGGACACACATGAGGTGGCTCACAACGGCCTGTAACTCCAGCTCTGCAGTCACCCATGCTATTGGGCACAGATCCCTCACAGACATAGGTACACACACCTAATGAAAATAATAAAATAAGCCTTTAAAAGTTGTGAGAATGAACTTACATCCTGGCATTCTGGCACAACAACCTGTACTTACAGTCCATTGAAGAGTTTTGGTTCATTACAATGTTTTAATCGCTTTATCTGATAACCTCTATCCTAAAGGAAGTCAGAGAAATAGAATCGGTGGCAACAGTCATGTAAACTAAAGTGGTAACTGTATCTTTATTTGCCTGTCCCTTGCTAATTTAGAAGCAAAAGTAACTTCTAGAAAGACAAAGTGAAGTTAACTATGGAGAGTTATATTTGGTTAAAACAACTATAATTAGCTAGGCAGTGGTGGCACATGTCTTTAATCCCAGCACTTGGGAGGCAGATGCAGGTGGATCTTTCTGACTTTGAGGCCAGCCTGGACTATAAGAGCTAGTTCCAGGACAGCCAAGGATACACAGAAAAAACCTGTTTCAAAAAACCAAAATGAAAACAAAAAAACAAACAAAAAATCCAAAAAACCCCAACAACTATAATTCTATAAATAGATATTAGTCAAGGCAGCATAGGAACACAGAATACGACCACTGTGATCAACATGTTGAAGCATCTAGAAGTACGTATACAAAATGCTGTGCATGGCTCTAGAATTCCTGTTGCCTGTCTAGGTAACTATCGTATTTATAATTTACAAAAGTTAGTTAGATCCCATAACAAATAAACCTGCTAGTCCCCTTAAGTACTTACTGGGCAATCTGTGAACCAGCAAGCCACTCATTTGCACATGAATGACATTATTTCGCACATTATTGCTTTAATTGGAATTCCCTCCTCATAAATGGTTTCAGGGGAAATAAACCTGACATATTTAATGTAATGAGAAGAGAAGTTACTTGACATAATTTGTCCTTCCCCCAGAAGCTTGCTTATTCCTCAATACCTTTCTTTATATACAGAGATGGCAGCATCAGAGGCAGGACTGTGGCACGGGCCCTGGTGACCTATGTTGTCGGATGTCTGTGTGTCTTCTCCCTCTTTCCTCCAGCCCCTCACACATGACACAATTAGAAGCTCTCCTGATTTCTATACTCACATACATGCATTATATATAGAGTCTGAGTTTCACTACACAACTCCCAATTATTTCACACACACACACACACACACACACACACACACACTCTTAAGTTGTCGGTATCTGGCCCTTCCCAATTGTTAGCCCCGCCCCCTTTCTTAGTCTCTATTAGGGAATTCTGAATGGAGATTGTCCCTCCATTCTGAGGGAAGGCCGGGCATGAGAAGCAGGCTGAGGTTCCTGTATGCACTTTTTCTACAGAGTTGAGTATAAGCCACTGTGAATTCAGCTCCCTACTTAAACACATCAGACCCTAGAGGGCGATGGAGTTCCATCTGTCATCAACGCTCCTGTTTCAATTGTTACCTGCTCGTGAAAAAGTCATGTAGAAAGAGGAAAGAGAACACTGGCTGCTCCTACGGGATTTTACAGCAGCCTTCTGCCAGACCGCTCACTAGAATTCCCCTTATTTTGGTTCTAAAGAAGGTTTTTAAACAATGTCTAAAAACCCAGATGCTAAAACAGAACGAATTAATCATTTTGAGCATCCCCCATACACAAAAAGTCACCCTGCAACTTTTGTGTGGCAAAAATTATTAGGAGCAAAGTCTGATGACAAATGACAAGCAGGAGAAATAGCTACAACATGTGTATCACCAACAAAAGGCAAATGACCTTTCCAGAAAAATGACTTTATGAAATTAAAAAAAAAAAGTGGGGGGTTGCTGGGAACATAGCCCAGCATAAAGTCCTTGCTTTGCAGGAACGAGAGCCTAAAATCAATACTTAGACTCCAGTAAACCAAAGCTGGGCATGGTGGAGCATCCCAGCACTGTGGAGACAGAGACAGGCAGGGGGGTCCCTAGGGCTTGCAAGCCAGACAGAAGTGTCCTTGCAAGTCCCGGGCCAGAGAGGGAGTCTGTCTTTAAAAGACAAAAGAAGAGCTAGACAGCACTTGAGGAAAGACATCCCAGACTTTCCTCTGGTCTTCACACACACACACACACACACACACACCATTCAAGAAAAATAAGACCCACAAATCCTGTAAAAGATAAGCAGAAGATATATGCAGTCATGTATAAATAGACACAGACTGTGGCCCTTAGCATAGGAAATGCTACCCAAGCTCGTTCAAAGACAAGTTGTTGAAAAAAGTTGCCTTAAAGTTGGCAGAAGTTGGAAAGTTGAAGAATCCACGCTGTTGGAGAAGCTGCAGGGAAGGAGGTGCTTGCACATGTGCTAGTGGGAATATAAAATGGTGATGGAGGAGAGTTATCTGTCTATGTTACTTTCATTGGTTAATTAATAAAGAAAACTGCCTTGGCCCTTTAAGAGACAGAAAATTAGGTAGGCGGAGTAGAAAGAACAGAATTGTGGGAAAAAGGAAGCAGAGTTGGGGAGACGCTTCAGGCAGTTGCCATAGTGAGGCTCCATGCTTCTCCTCTCTGAGATGGAAGCAGGTTAAGATCTCTCCTGGTAAGCCACACCTCGTGGTGCTATACAGATTACTAAATATGGGTTAAGGGAAGATGTGAGAATTAGCCAATAAGAGGCTGAAACTATGGGCCAGGCAGTGTTTTAAAAGAATACAGTTTCCGTGTAATTATTTCGGGTGTAAAGCTAGCCCGCGGCCGGGTGGCGGAACGCAGCCCCGCCGCTTCCTTCTACAAAATGGTACAGCATCCTAGAGGGAACTGAGATACTTTGCAAAACAGCACACAATCTGTTTACAGATTGCACAATTTACTCTGCAATCTGGCAGTTCGACTTCTGCAAGTTCAAGGTACAGACGGTCCCAACCATACGCAAGCACAAACGCCTGAAATTCTAAATGCAACAGAATTTATAGTCACAAAATGTTGGACGGCACCTAAACATCAAAGCACAGGTAGTGACTGAACTAATTATAACACACTCCAAACAAAGAGACAAAAAGGAAGTCTATGATTCTGCATTGTATTGTGAAATGAAAAAAGACGGGGAACTTTTTAAATAATAATATTGAAAGAACGTCTGTAGTTGATAGTAGTCTGTGAGTGCCAATTTCATATTTAATAAAACCATCATTTGCAAACTTTTACCTGAAGAACTATTCAGATTTTTTTTTAAAAAAAAACATTAATGGATATGACACCAACAGGGAAATTTTGACAAAAAAATTGGATTATTTATGGTTTAAAATATCTTCCTATAGAAATATGTAAACATAAAAGTATGGATTCTATAGTGGAAAACGGACACCACTTTGACTGTGTTCATGACACCAGCGGGTGGCAGATAAGTATCATGTCCCTGAGGACATGGCAGCCCAAGGAGGACACAAGATTGCTTAAGTAGCATGCTGTTTCAGGAAGGCAGAACTTGAATTCAATCACAGAGAGACATCTGACAGAGCCTCAAATGAAATATCCTTTTCTAAAAACCAGAAGTGCGCAGTTGAACATCATTAATGTCATAAGACATAAGGGATGGCTGTGGAAATGTTCCAGACTGAAGGGCACTAAAGAGATGCAAATGAAATTCAGTTCCCTTAGAGGCTGAAACTCACAGCCATCGAGGGTACAATCAACCCCGTTTAGACTGGAATACACGGGACTGCGGAGAAGCTCGGCAGCTAAGGGCACTGACTGTTCTTGCAGAGGACTAGGTTTGGTTCTGGGCATCCGCATGGGAACTCCCAAGCATCAGTAAATCCAGGGGCTCTGATGCCCTTTTCTTATGTTGGAGGGCACGAAGTACATACATGGTGCACATACACACATGTACACAAAACACTTGTACACATACATAAATCTAATTTAAAAAAATTAGAATATATACTAAGCATTAAAGTGCTGTAAAAATGATACATTTATACACATTGGTAAATGATGCTATGTGTTTTCATCAGATATCACTATTGGAACGCACACACTGAAGGATTTAGGAGGAAGTCCCTCTTAAAGGTTAGTTAGCCTTAAGAATCCTAAGCTGGGTGGAAGGTCAAGACAAGTCTGAGCGAAGGGCACACAGGTGGGTCATATGGAGCTCTTATTTTTCAATATTTCTGTGGTTTAGATTTTTTTCCAGTTGAAGGGCTTTGGTATGTTTATAAGTATTTTTTTTTATCCTTTGAAAATTTTATACACACATACTACATATTTCAACAACATTCAACGAAAGCAAAATGAAAAGGCTACCACTACCTGTATTTTTCCTCTTACAAATGTGGTGATGTCATTCTCATTCTCGAAGATGGAGAGTGTCTGCAATAGATTCTGCTCAAGCCATTCCCAGTGCTCAGTCACCTCCTTCCTGGAGCCACCTGCATGGAAGCAGAGGGGACAGCGGTAGATATTAAGTTTCATGCCAGAGGCATATTAAGAACCAAGCTTACTTCACCAACATCCACACAGGTAGAGGAGACTGCTTGCCCATCCCGGAGTTCCGACTTCGACCCCCCAGAGAAAAGATACACAAGACAACAAACACGAGGACCCCCAAGAGCAGGTACTGTATTCCAGATTATGTGAACGAGTCATTCCAGAAACCGAGATGGTTCAGTTGACAACGCCACATACACCACAAAGGCGTATGAGCTGGGAATTTAGCTCTTTTATTCCCCCTTCCAGAATGTGCAGTTTACAGGGCAACATAGATCTTGTCAAGATGTGAGCTTTCTGTGCTAAGCTACAGCAGGGGTGGGCAATGGTGCACCCATGGAGATATTATAATGTGAAAAAAATGAGCCTTGTTCCATTATGAATGAGAGATGAGAGCAGAGCCTCGCTAGAGGACAGTAGCCACCCTCCCCAGTGCAGCTGCCTTGAAGCACAGAGATGAGCTCATCCTTACAGCTTCCAACCAAGTCACTACATTTCTGCCAGTTGCTAAGAAACACATGTCACCTCACTTGGAAACCTCCAAATTAAACCATCCTAGCCTTGTAATATATGTAATGTAACTACCCTGCAGGGTATAACAGAGTGACCGTCAGGATGAAGTCAGGCAATGCTAGAATAAGCTCCCTTTATCATGATCCTACGGGTAAGAGGGTATAGAGATAAACCACCCTCAGTTCCACATCTCGATTGCAAGTGCTTCCTGTCTCCACACGGAGGAAAGGAGCGAGCTTCTGGTGCCACTGGTTTTTTGGATGCTGCCTAAGATCCCCAAGTCATCTTTTAACTGAGATCTCAAGAATGTCCATTTTCTACATTCTTGGTCACTAGAAAGTCAGGATATTGCAAGCTGACTCCCAACAAAGGAAGAAGGGTGAGAAACATGGGTGTTACCTGCAATTATACTCAGATCTCTGGTCTCTGAACTAAAGTATTTAAAACTGACAGGCATGCTCCAGGGACCTCTGGACCACTCTTGGAGGGAAGACAGAAAGAAAAGGGAAACCCAAGTTCACGTTCTCTCACCTTCGGACTAGACACTGAAATGGCTGATAATGAATATTTATGTGAGACTGGTTTGGATGCTCAGTGAACATGTGCATGGCCCTCGGTTCAATCCCAAGGATGTCGATAAAAAGGTAAAACTGCAAAAAGAATGTTCTTGCAAATGCTAATAAATCGGTTCTCATCAGAGCAGTCGTGTAAGCCCCTGAAGAGATCTTCTGTATAATAGACACTTTCCATGGCTCTGGGCCAAGGGCAAGCATGTGTAAGAGCAACATGATGCCAGTACCACACAAGGCTATGGCAATGCCTGCAACTCAAGTTAGCCTGGCCCCTCCATCTGGCTAGCATGAGTGAGCTGGCTACCTTTAGACAGTTTTTAATATCCATCTCAAAGAAATGAACACACGAACATGGCTCCTCCTCCCCCTCAGACTAGTCCTGTGGACACCACAAGGGAGAATGTCTATAGACACAGTTTAGAAAGTAGGAAATTGCAGTGATATATTATTTGTGTTTTTAATAAATTAAGCTGGTCTGAAGGTCATTGCAAATCATACATACATAGTCAGTCATACAGGCCAGGCAGTGGTTGCACATACCTTTAATCCCAGCAGCCATACTAGTTAGTTAAAAGCTGGGCAGGGGGGTGCACACCTTTAATTCCAATACTAAAGAGGAATATAAAATAGGAAGAGACAGGCCTCACTCTCAGTCTCATTCTGAGGATTCATGAAAGCAGAATTGACATTTTGGTTTGAGGCAGAGGTAAGAGGGAGTGGCTGACCGCTTTGTTTTTCTGATCTTCAGTTTGAACCCTAATACCTGTCTCTGGGTTTTTAATTACTCATGTTACATTTGGTGCCCAACATTTGGGGTATGAATTCACGAAAAAGCCACCGGCACAGGCTGACAGGCTGGAGCTACACTGGGGCTCCAGCTCCACCTGGCTAGGCTTTCTTTTCTTTTTTTCCCCAAGCCTCTGAGTGAGTTTGGGATTTTCCTGTTGTAGCCTCTCTGAAACAGTCTCCAGCTGCCACCCAAACTCCAGAAGTATCTGGGCTCCAAACACCACAAGACTCAACGGCCCTAGACTGGCTGGTTCTGCCTTCAGGTAGCCCCTCACCATACGTGCTTTTCTGAAACCCTGTGCGTTTTCAGCTCTCTCTCTCTCTCTCTCTCTCTCTCTCGTGTGTGTGTGTCTGTCTCTCTCTTTCTCCCCCCACCATGGGTTATCCCTGAGCTCCCTTCTCTATCTGCTGCCAAACTAAGCAGCTGCCTTGAAACCCAGTCAGGCTTCCACTGTTCTATGCAGCAGCATTCAGCCCCACATCTTTGTCAACATCACCAGTAGATCTGGTAAGACAATTAGGAATTCTTAAAGGGAGGAATTAGTTAAAATAAAGAGGTTTTTTCACATTAACAATGTAGGGATTTGGGTCTCTGAGAAAATGATAAATAGTTTGAAAATGGAACAATTAAATGAGAAGATATATAATTTAGAAGGGATTTATGTAATGCCAATTGTAAACACTATCAGCTTTATTATTTTTATCTTATCCATAAAAAGTTGATAAATCTGAGTGCTAAAATGCAGGCCTTAGAAAAACCTAATAAAATAGATCACAGAGATATTCAAATCAAGACAGAAGAATTTAATGGAGAGCCGATTTCGGCATTGCATTATAAGAACAGAGAGGAACAGCCTAAGCTTTTCAGACAACCAACCTTAATATGTCCAGTAACCTTACAGGAATTGGCAAATGGCAGAGGCTCTTTTACAGCTAACTGTACTCCTGTGCCAATGTTAGATTTAAGGAGATTCAAAAAAGGAATAGTCTCATATGGCATGCATTCACCTTTTGTGAAACAAATATTAAACTCATGGTCAGTTTGTAATAGAATTATCCCTAAAGAATGGTTAGAATTGGTTAAAGGTGTTTTAGAGCCAGGTCCAAAATTACAATAGAGTATGTGGTTCAGAGAAGAGGCAAAGATTATTGAACAATGGAGTAAAGCTAGAAGTAGGGAAATCTCCCAAGATCAAATTCTTGGAGGAGAATATGCTACTATAAAAAGACAAGCTGTATATGATGACCATATCCTGGATTTATGCTGCACAGCAGCTTTGAATGCTTGGGATAGAACTGGAGAAAAGGAAAGAAAATTGAGTCATTTACTAAAGTTATACAGGGCCCAAAGGATGCCTTTATGGATTTCTTATAAAGATTGACTTCAGCAGTAAATAGAATGATACCAAATGCAGAAACTAGACAAATAATAATTGAATCTCTAGCTTTTGAAAATGTTATTTCTCAATGAAAAAGGATAATTAGGCCACTAAAAACAAGGTCAGCACCTTTGGAGGAATGGATTTGAGACACAATATTGAATCTTATGACCATGATGATACATGGATAGTAGAGATTTCCAGAGGTTAAAGAAAAAGAAAAAATATCAACTCTAATAATTGTGGCAAACAAGGTCACTAAAGTGATTGTAGACAGGGCATTCCAAGAAACAATGTTTTTTCTAAAAATAATCCATTCAGAAACACCCCTCGCTTCCGGATTATGCAGAAGGTATGGCAAAGGCAGGCATTGGACTAATGAATGTAGGTTAACGAGGAATATTCAAGGTAATCCTTTGCCATTGGAAAATTCCATGAGGGGCCTCTCATAGGCCCCTATGCCAAATTCAGTTCAGTCATTTCCTGCCATCATAGAGGAAACTCCCAGATCAATTAAAAAACCTAATGCCTATAGTAAGAAACCATACTGCTCTGGATAATAGAACACCTATAGAAATGAAAACAAAAAAAATTCAGGAGAAATCATAAAGCAAGTATTTTTGAAAACTAAAAGTGAACAAAGACCAAAATTAAAAAATATGAATAAATGGCAGTGTCGTTGAAGGTCTGGTAGACACAGGTGTGGACGTAACAATAATTTCATCAGAAACTTGGCATCCAAATTGGCCTCTTCAGGATGTAAATTTTCTGTTTTGAGGGATTGGAACTTTATTTTGGGTAAAGCAGAGCACGATATGGATCAATGTATAGGGCCAGAAGGACAGAGAGGACTATTAAAACCATATGTGGCTAACATAACAATAAATTTTTAGGGACTTAATTTGTTACAGCAATGGAATACTTAGATTAACATTTCCCCAATTTTACAAACAAACCATAAATCAACATATGTTTCTGGGAAAAATATTACAAGATATTATAAAGGACAGTCACCGACCATTCATGTTGTACAAGAATAGGGCACAACAGCTGTGGATATTTTAAAGTCACCAATAGCCCTACCTTTAAAATGGCTGACAGACAACCCTGTATGGGTTTCACAATGATCTTTAGCAATAGAGAAACCTGCAGGCTTTAGAATAGCTGGTACAGGAGCAACTAGATGCTCACCATGTTGAAGAATCAACTAATCTTTGGAATTCTCCTGTATTTGTTGTTAAAAGGAAATCTGGACATGGAGAATGTTAACAGAGCTGTTAATAAGATGATTCAGCCAATAGACTCTCTACAGTCTGGCATTCCTTTGAATTCTTTATTACCTAAAGTATGGCCTCTTAAAATTACTGATTTAAAAGATTGTTTCTTCACTATACCTTTACAAGAAAAAGGCAGAGAAAACTTGCCTTCACAGTACCTATTTATAATAATTCTCCACCTGCTAAACAATATCAATAGAAGAGTCTCCCACAGGGAATGTTAAATAGCTCCACCCTGTGTCAATATTTTGTAAGTCAAGCCATTGGAAATGATACAAAAGCAATTTCTTGAAGCTAGAGTTTACCATTACATGGATGACATTTTGTTATCTGATTCAAATGTAGATACTTTAGAAAGAATGTTTGAAGAAGCAAAGAAAATTTTTGCCTTGCTGGGCAATTACAAATTGCTCCTGAAAGAAAAAAAAAAACACAAAGAGGAGATTCTATTAATTATTTTGGGTTATAAAATAGGTTCACAAAATTTAGACACCAAAAGGTGCAAATTAGGAGAGATAGATTATAGACACTTAATGACTTCCAAATTAGGAGAGATAGATTACAGACACTTAATGACTTCCAAAGATTGTTAGGAGACATTTCCCATCTATGACACACTATTGGGATAGGTTCTGAGCACCTGATTAATTTAAACAAAACCTTAGATAGTGACAGACTTAAACAGTCCCAGGAAATTATTAGCTGAAACTGAAAGAGAATAGGCTTTGGTAGAAGAGAAATTATGGAAAGCACATGTGGATTGTGTGGTCTGCATTCTGGTCATATTACCCTCCAAACATTCCCCTACAGGAATTTTAATGCAGAGGGAAGATATTATCTTAGAAAGAATCTTCTTTTTACTACATAAAACAAGTAAAAAATTAAAAACTTATATGGAAAAGGTCTCTGAGTTAATTCTAAGAGGAAATTGAGACTTCATCAATTAGTAGGAATAGACCCAGCAGAAACTATAGTACCTTTACTACAGTACCTTTTAATAATGATGAAACTGACAAATTATGGGAAAAAGTGAATCCTGGTAAAGAGCTTGTAGTAATTTTTTTGAGAGACTAAAAACAACTATAGCAAAAGCAAGAGAATTCAACTTATAAAGAGAACTAACTTGATCCTTCCTCTCATTGTACAGGACACATCAATTAAGTGGAGCCCCTACATTCTATATTGATGCAAATAAATAAGGAAAGGCAGGTTACAAATCAGAAAATCTAAGTGGATCAAAGCCCTTATGATTCTGACCAAAAGTCAGAACTATATGTTATTCTCATGGTACTAAAGGATTTTAAAGAATCTCTCAATATAGTTACTGATTCACAATATGCAGAAAGTTGTTTTGCATACTGAAATAGGTGAATTTATACAAGATGATACAGAATTGACTTTATTATTTATTCAGGTACAAGATATAATCAGGAATAGGCATCATCCCATATACATAATACACATTCGATCCCATACAGATATGCCAGGTCCTCTAGCACAAGGTAGTACAGAAATGTGATGGAGGAGTGTCTATGTGTTACTTTCATTGATTAATAAAGAAACTGCCTTGGCCCTTTAAGAGGACAGAAAATTAGGTAGGCAGAGTAGACAGAACAGAATTGTGGGAGAAAGGAAGCAGAGTTGGGCAGACGCTTCAGGCAGTTGCCATAGTGAGTCGCCATGCTTCTCCTCTCCAAGATAGACACAGGTTAAGATCTCTCCTGGTAAGCAACCACCTCGTGGTGCTACCGGGATTACTAAATATGGGTTAATTAACTAACAAGAGGCTGAAACTAGTGGGCCAGGCAGTGTTTAAAAGAATACAGTTTCCGTGTAATTATTTTGGGTAAAGACAGCCAGGTGGTGGGACGCTGCCCGCCGTTCCATCTACAGAAATCCATCAAGTATTGATTGAAAATGTACTGAATGCCTCAGAATTCCATAAAAAACATCATGACAAAACAAAGGTTTAAAAAACCCTTTTTCATCATGTGAAATGTCAAGGAAATTATAAGAAAATGTCCTACTTGTTCTTTATAAAATCAAATACAACTACCTACAGGAAGTAACCCAAAGTGTACTCCAAGGAATGAAATCTGACAGATGGATGTGTTCAATTTTGTAGAATTTGGAAAACTAAAATATGTACACCACACTATTGATATATATTCAGGTTTTCAATGGGCAACTGCTTTGGGTTCAGAAAAGGCTGATTCAGTAATCACACATTTGCTACAAGTTATGACCATCATGTATATACCTGCACAAATAAAGACAGACAATGGTCCAGCATATGTCTCTTGTAATATGAAACTTTTTTGATTTTTATAATATAAAACATATTACAGGTATACCACACAATCCTACAGGGCAGGCAGTTATAAAAAGATCAAAATGAACCATAAAGGATATGTTAAACAAACAGAAAGGGATGATAAAGATCCCAGAAATAGATTGCATAATGCTTTATTAACTTGGTATTTTCTAAACGCTAACGAGAAAGAAACAACAGCTGTGGAGAGACATTGGATAGTAGAAAAACTACAGAATGAAATCATCTGATATACTTTAAAGATTTACTGACTGCTGGGTGATGGTGGCACACGTCTTTAATCCAACACTCAGGAGGCAGAGGCAGATGGATCTCTGTAAGTTCGAGGCCAGCCTGGTCTACAGAGGAAGTTCCAGGATAGGCTCTTAAGCTACAGAGAAACGCTGTCTCGAAAAACCAAAAATAAAAAAAGACGCATTTCCTCAGAATGGAAACCAGGACATGTTATGTTTCTACAGGAGAAGAAAAGCTATGGATACCATCAAAACTGATAAAAAATTCTGTTTGAAAAAAAGACACACCTTAATTAGAAGAGATGATAGTCCATTAAGAACCATGGCCATTTAATCTAAACTAATCTATAAAACTATCAAATGCTTCTAATTTGATCACATATAACTTGCCAAAAGAGAATCTCTTCAAAATTAGGGTTGGGGAAGGCTTTTGATTTTGTCTTTTCAGGAGAATAAAAGAACCCAGCTAAAGAATCTGAAGAACACTGGACAAATGAGACATCTGTACAACAACAACAACAATAAAAAAAAAAACCCAAATCATCCAGGAAAAAAAGTCTCAAGAAAAAGAGTAAATTGGCCTATTGGTATATAACATTTCCAACAGGATAAAATTTTATAAATCTTCCCAAATGTTTGTTTCTGCTATTCTCTACAGACATATAATGCAAATGGTCTTTTTGTAGTACCAGTCTAATTAAAGATTAAAGCTGGCTTTAGTTGGAGTGTGGCTCTGTCCTCCTCTAAACCCAAGCATGCTTACTAAAGTGAAATCCAAAAATCTCTGTCTCATGTCAGAAAAGCCACCTGATATGGAACAGAACAAAAACAAATATTTAAGGATTATTTTATTGCTACTAATCTCATATTTCTTTGGTTTTATATTGGTTTTATATTGGCTCTTTAATAGCTTTTTAAAAGGTATAATATATATATATATATATATATATATATATATATATATACATACATACATACATATGTTTGAAGGACATTGCTTCAAAAACCATGCTTCATAGAAAAGTCTGTCAGACAATCTAGGCCTGTAGGCTGAAGATGGATGCCCCAACATTGCAGAGGAACTTTGGGTGACTGTCCAGGAAGTCAACTGTTTCTGCCATTTCTCATAATTTTTGGAAGTCGCTTGCTTGTACTTACTGCTTAATTAGTTAATTAATCATAATCAGTTAATATTATTTGCTTCTCGGGTCTCTGAGGGAGTTGAAGACTAGATAGTCATTTCTCAAATGCAAATGGACTGGACATTGTTGATGTATTTATTGCCTGTATATATTGTATAGTTATTGTATATAGTTTTCTTGTATTAATTATAGCCTTCCTTTTTATTTTAGACAAAAAGGGAAAATATAGTGGTATATTATTTCTGTTTTTCATAAATAAAGCTTGCCTGAAGGTCAGTGCAAAGCAGCCACACTAGTCAACCCTATAGGCCAGGCAGTGGTTGCACACACCTTTAATCCCAGCGGTAACACTAGTTAGCCATCGAGGCTGGATGGTGGTGCACACCTTTAATCTCAGCACTAGAGAGGAATATAAAATGGGAGGAGACAGCTCTCACACTCAGTCTCATTCTGAAGATTCATGGAGGCAGGATTACCATTTTAGTTTGAGGTAGCCATAAGAGCAAGTGGCTGGCTGCTTTTCTTTTCTTTCTTTTTTTTTTTTTTTTTTTGGGTTTTCGAGACAGGGTTTCTCTGTGGCTTTAGAGCCTGTCCTGGAACTAGCTCTTGTAGACCAGGCTGGTCTCGAACTCACAGAGATCCGCCTGCCTCTGCCTCCCAAGTGCTGGGATTAAAGGCGTGCGCCACCATCGCCCAGCTGCTTTGCTTTTCTGATTTTCAGGTTGAACCCCAATATTTATCTCTGAGTTTCTATTGCTTGTGCTACAGGGAATTCTTTCAAATGCAAAATGCAATGATTATTTGGAATAATTATGAAATTGATCCATTTGAGGAGTATGACAGAATTTTTAACGTTTCAGAGTAAAAAATTTAAATAATAATTTGAAATTTAAAAAAATCAAAACAAAACTCTGGACCTCCCTGTACTCTGGTTATTTCTTCAAACTGTCTGAATTTTTCACCTAAAACTCAAACCCTTCTTTGTTGAGGTCACTGACCCTATGGGCTGTGAGATGCTGCTGCTCTAAAGGGCACCTTGCAGAGTGAGCGCCAACCCAGTGCCCATCATCCTGCAGTTCCATCTGTGCTTGTTGGCATGAGCAGATTCACTGAACCTTCGAAAAGAGGCTCATGGAGAGATGCACAGGGTTGCCGAGCCTCTGCCCATCCACTCCGCACGACCCCAGCCTGCTTTCGCCTTTGATGTACATCGCCTTACTGCATCATGAATGTGCCAGAAGCTGGGTGTGGCTTGGCAACAGAGGTCTGCTTCTTGAATGGCATCTTAGCACACTATGCCCTGTGTGTGTATGTGTGTGCGTGCAGCTGAGAAGGCAGCCTTGGGCATCATTCCTCTGATGCCATCTGCATTATTTTTGAGATAGGGTCTCTTGTTGGCCTGGAAGAAACTTTCTTAGTTTCTCTTCCTGTTGCTGTGATAAAGAACTCTGGTAAACACAACTAAAGGAGACAGTGTTTATTGTGGCCCACAGTTCAGGGGCACAGTGAAGCGTGGCAGAGATGCCAAGGCCACAAGAACGTCAAGCACCTGGTTCCATCCCATCAACACTCTGAAACACAGGGAGAGGAACGCAGGGCCATGGCTCACTTCCCTTTCTCTTTTTACACAGTTAAGAATTTCAGCAAGGGAATGGTGCCACCCATATGAGTGGGTCCTCCCACCTCACTTAGCATAATCAAAAGAGTCCCACATGAGCTTCCCTAGAGGCCCGTCTCCTAGGTGATTCTAACACCCATCAAGTTGTTGAGCTGACAGTAACCACTACATGTCATGGGGCTCAACAGTGAGGCTAGGCTGGGGCTCTCGCGACTGTCTTCCTGACACAGCGCTACAGGAACATGCTACTACACCTAATTTTTTCACACGGACACTGGGGATTGAATTCATGTCATGAGACTTGCACAGTAAGAATTTTATTGACCAGACTATCTCCTCAGCCCAACATTTAGATTCCCTGTTTCCCTTACATAAATCCAGCCAATTGGCTCGACTCAACCTCAGTATTCCTTGGTTGTCATGGGTTGAGAAAAACCTATCACGTTTAAGATTCATGGCAGAACAGATGTGTGTTAGCTTTGCACAGCTTTGGACGACTTTCAGTATTTTCTTTATCTACAGAGCCATGCCTGTGCATCTCCACCACACCCACTCCCACTATAGGAATAGTGTGTGCACACATTAACTTGACAAGCATCTACCCACGCCCCCATGATGTCTCACCCTGATGAAAACCAGATGTTCAGCATGGTGGCACGTGCCTATAATCCCAACACTTAGGAGGCTCAGGCCGGAGGATTATTGTGAGTTTGAGGCTAGTCGGGACTACACGGTAAGACTGTCTCAAAAAGCTTTGTGGGTGTGCATGTGAGGTGGCTTAGCGGGTGAAGGCATTCTTGGCGAGCCTGCTGACCTGAATTCGATCCCTAGAATCCACAAGGTGAGAGAGCCCACTCCCACAAGCTGTCCTCTGACCTTCACACAAGCTCACGTAACTCTCATGTCCTACACTAAAGCGACCTGACAGGCAGCTGTGTCACTGTGACTGACAGGATTTGGCCAATTCCTGGAGCTGTTTGGGGAAAACGTGTTTGAATTCAGAAGCAAAAGAAAGGGCTGGGCTGGGCCGTTGAGTTTCTGGAAAGGTCCTGTGTACTGAAACAGCAATAAAAACAAGCTGATCCATCTGGGCTAAGCTGGAAAAACAAAGGAAGCCAAAGGCAGGGCAGAGAGCTCTGCTGGGAAAAGGCCAAGCCCCTGCTTGATGTCCTTCAGGTTATTACTGTCTGAAGAATGAGAAGCCTGTCATTTAGAGGGTTTACAGACTGGCATCTGTAGGTTTCACACACGCGCCTGGGCAAATTTTCAATGCTATGTGTGATGATGACAGCAAACACTGAACCACTGTGGTCTGAAAATTCATCCGGTCTAAACAGCACCTGCGAGTCCATGGGGTGTGCTTGAAGTCAGAAGACAGAAATGTCAAGACAGATCCAGAGAGTGACCAGAGGTGGAAGGCCCAGGGATTGGTGGTTAGCACTTGTGTGGCATTGACAAATAATCCGTGTTGGCCTTTGGTCCCGAGACTGCAGCGTGGCCCTGAAATTTTCTCCCTCTTTGGGGGGAGGGGAAAGGACTGGGAGAGAATGTTTGTCTGCAAATTAAAACAAGCAAACAAACTGCACCACGAAGTCTACTAAATCTTCTAAAGGTTAAAAACAGCAGTGTGCTGTTTTCAGACGTGGAGCAGGCTGAATGAGTCTGATGTGATTGAGTCTCCAAATACACGGTGTTCAGAATTAATCAAATAAAAGAGCAAAGACACCTGCGGTGGTTTGAATAACCCCCATGGACTCATGTTTGAATGCTTCACCCATAGGGAATGGCTCTACTAAGAGGTGTGACCTTGTTAAAGGAAGTGTGTCACTGTGGAAGCAGGTTTTAGGGTCTTCCTTATGCTGAAGGTAGGGCTGGTGTCACAGTCTCCTGCTGCCACTGCCTTCGGATCAAGGAGAACCCTCAGCTCCTTCTCCAGTACCATGTCTGCCTGCATGCTGCCATGTTTGCCCCCATGATAAATGGACTAAACCTCTGAAACTGTAAGCTAGCCTCATTTAAATGTTTCTTTTATAAGAGTTGCTGTGGTCTGTAGTAGCTTTCTTTTGGGCCACCAGCCAGCTCCCAAATCATAACATGGAGACTTATTATTAGTTGTGACTGCTTAGCCTTATCCTATGCTTCTCCTACTTGCTCTTTGATGTGGGATTCCCCTCTGTCTGCTGTGAATGCCATTGGTTGATAAAGAAGCTGCTTTGGGCCTATTGTAGCACAGAATAGGGCAAGGCAAGAATTCCAAGCAGACAGAGGAGCGAGAGAGTAGGTGAAGACAGAAGCCATGTAGCTGCTGCAAGAAACAAACGCCAGATGCAGAATGGAACCTTACTGGTAGGCCACAACCACGTGGTGATACACAGATTAATAGAAATGGGTTAATTTAAGATGTAAGAGCTAGCCAATAAGAATCATAACTTAATAGGCCAAGCAGTGTTATAATACAGTTTGTGTGATTATTTCGAGTCTGGGCAGCCAGGAAACAAATGAACAGTCTCCGCCAACAGCTTTTTAACTAATTCTTTTTAACTAATTTTATCCTGTTTCTCTCTATCTACATCTTACCTCAGGGCCTTTTACCTTTATGTCCCACTCCATGTCTGTCTGTCTGTCTGTCTGTCTGTCTGTCTGTCTGTTTGTCTGTCTGTCGGCTGCCTGCCTGGCTGGCCCTGGGTATCTACCTCTCTCTCTCTCTCTCTCTCTCTCTCTCTCTCTCTCTCTCTCTCTCTCTCTCTCTCTCTCTCTCTCCCTCCCTCCTCTCACTTATTCTTTTACTGCCAGACCCACCTATCCCTCTACAGCCTCACTATTGACCATTAAGCTTTTTTGTTTGTTTGTTTGTCTTATTTCTCGAGACAGGGTTTCTCTGTAGCTTTGGAGGTGTCCTGGAACTCACTCTGTAGACCAGGCTGGCCTCGATCTCTAGAGATCAGCCTGCTTCTGCCTCCTGAGTGCTGGGATTAAAGGCATGCACCACCACTGCCCGGCAATCATTAAGCTTTTTATTAGATCAATCAGGTGCCTTAGGCAGGCAAGGTGAAACAGCAGCACATCTGTACATAACTGAAATAATATCCCACAACAACAACTTGCATTGTCATCTGGTCTTCACATTCATGCCTACACATGTATACACATCCTCTCACATGCGCACCTGCACACACATGAAAAGTCATACACATATGCACATGCACACATATGAGAATAGTCTTTGAAATACACAGACTGAGACAATGATTCTAAAAATGTCTATCAACTCCCACATTGCCTATCTCACATGGAAGGAAAATTAAGCTGACTTTTTTTTTTTTGCCTACTGTAGCAATAGTGGGAGCAGACCAATCAGCAATGTTTAACTATTCTCTGGGTCTTACAGCTACTGACTAAAAGAACGCCTAATCATGAGGCCAGCATGGTGCCAGAACAGAGCACAGGGGTGTGAGAATGAGCGCTGAGCTCCACATAACCAGCTATAACTGGGAATGCGAACACTACCCCTCCTTACCCTCCTAAAATGTGATGGTTGACAAGGTGATGGATGATGAGCCTATCAGTTCTGAAGACAATGGCTAAAAAGGCCCTGATGAGATTCTAGGTGAGCAAAGAAATGTTGGATTGAATCAATGAGCAGCCAACCAAGGCTCTGTCCGGAGCTGTGTGACAGGCGAGGTATCCATCAAACAATGCAGCTGACCTGTTACAGGTCATATGATTGCCATGTTAGCGGGAAGCCACGCTTGTCCACAGGTCCAGAAAATTCCTCTTGCCTAGTTTTTGGTGTCTCAAATCTAAGGCAAATCATACACTCAGGATTTATAAGTCAGAGTTCTGCTGTTCTACAGATTGTGGTCCATGTCAAGACATGAAGGGCAGACAGAGATGGTCAATGCTCTCTTAATTCAGTTCACTCTCATGGATAACGTAGAACACTGTGTAGGACAAAGCTTTGGTGGCTTATGACTTTCCAAGGAAGTGAACCCAATTTTCTCTTGAAGTTTCTTTTACAAAACTTTGTGAAAACCCCATAAATTTAAAAGCCTTTTACATATTTTCCTACCAATTACCAGCTCTTCAGTTTAACACTAAAATCACAAGCAGAAAGGTCAGCATATCGAATAAAGAAATGCTTGTGGGGTCAGGGCTTCCGTTTTGAAAGTTAGGAAGTCGGGTTTCAAACACAAGTTAGAACAAATTGAAAATCGTTAAGAAAGAGTAATTAGTGGGTGGATGGGACTTTGTAATGGCTGTCACTTCCTTGGAGTCTTCTGTAAGGAATTTCTGGGCTGACTCTATGGGTAATCAATATACATAAAAGATGAAGGTATCCTGGGTTCACTACAATGAGGTCATGCAGTGGTGACAGGCACTGCTTAATAGAAAAATGAAGGTTCATCTTTTGGGGGAAATAAATTATGCCACTAGCAATTATAGCCTGTCGTTTCTTCACCTTGGTTCAGCAGTTAATTAACAAACAACACAGCTTTGTGGATCTAAGTTCCACCCCACGTGCATGTTCACGGAAGAGCGACTTTGTGGGATTGCCACGCCCCAGAAGTCAAATGACGAGCACTCGTGTCGGTCAATGAGCAAGAACGGGACTTCTGAAAACAGGAAAGTCAGAGGACCAGGTGCTCTCACATCGCTGAAACCTGACCAGGGTCTGATGTAAAGAGATCCTGTTAGGGACTGCAGACCCTAAGACCTTGAATTTTCTGGAGTAAACAACTTGTTTTTTCCTGTGCTTGCAGCTGCTCTGGGCATGAGACCCTCATGAGTTCCTGATGGCAGAGGGGTGGTTTCTGGTGGGCTTGCAATTGAAACATCCTGAGAGCTAGGGCATGACCATTAGTCAAGGAGACCCTATATAAGCTGCCCTGGAACACAGTAAGATGGGCATTCTTGTTTCAAGGATGACCTGTGTATGTATCTCTCTCTCTCTCTCTCTCTCTCTCTCTCTCTCTCTCTCTCTCTCTCTCTCTCTCTCTCTCTCTCTCTGTGTGTGTGTGTGTGTATGTGTGTTTCAATCTCCAGCCCCTCGCCCGACTCGTGAACCTTTCCATGATGTACAGGAGGTACGTACGGTACAAGATCCAAGAGCCCTGACGACTCCGGACCCTACAGAATCCCTGATGCATCCAAGACCCAAGAAATGAACCACTGCAGGCAAGTGAGGAGGCCGGGTGTCACATTTTCACAAAGTCAAAGGTTAAAAATGGCTCTCTGACATCTTTACTGTCTTTTGTGGATTTTAGTTTTGTGTGTGTGTGTGTGTGTGTGTGTGTGTGTGTACACATGCATGTACATGAGCATATTTATGTATATGGAAGTGCACATGCATGTACAATTAGGTGTGCATGCCTGTGAAAGTCAAGGGACCACCTCAAGTGTTGTTGTTCAGGGACTGCCCACCAGGGTCCCTCACTGACCTTGAGCAGCCAAGAAGGAAGTGAACCTCAGGGCCCTGCCTGCCTCCCGTCCCAAGTACGGACATTCCAAGTGTGCAAATCACACCGGCTTTTTTATGTGGATTCTGGGGGTCAATTTCAGGTCCTAATAAGCCTTTTACCTACTGAGGAATCTCCTCAGGCCTGCCTTCTGTTTGTAAGTGTACCCTGCAGGCTTCAGTGTCAGTTTTAACATCATTCTAGACTGCTTTCCAGCTTTCCCAACCAGCTACCAGCACAACCCACAAGACACTTCCCCTAGCTTCCTGTTGGAGGATTGGTATGTTTCCAGGGACCAGCCTCAGCAGAGAAGTGGGTCTCGAATCAGGATGTCTGGAAGGTGAAGTGAGTACACAAACACAGGATTCTGATGCAAGCTGAAGCTATCAGCTGCAGGACAGCTGCTTCCTCTTCTTCTTCCTCTTCTTCCTCTTCTCCTTCTTCTCCTTCCTCCTCCTCCTTCTCCTTCTTCTTCTTTTCTCTTCCTCCTTCTTTCTTCTCTTTCTTCTTCTTCTCCTCCTTCTCCTCCTCCTCCTCCTCCTCCTCCCCCTTCTCCTCCTCCTTCTGCCCTGAGCTTCAAACCTCAGTCTGTTTTTTGTAAAATTTACACAAGGAAAATGATTCTGTTTTCTTGCCACAGGTTAATCATTTCCTGGGCAAAACAGTTCACAAGAAGTATAAAGATTCTTTGAAATCAGAACATCATCATTATGACATTTTCCCAGTTCCCAAGCCCCAAGCCAGCAACTATATTCTTAATTCTTAGCTGAGTTAATCATTAAACAACTTCTGAGGCTTTCACCTAAGAGGCTAACTACTTGCAGTTTACAGAAGCATAGTTCATTGGGTTTTACTCCATTGCTGTACCTTTCCCATTGTTGTTCTTCACAATTCCAATTTTGATTTACAAGGCCATAAGCAGTCAGCCCTAAAAGCCCTTAGTTCTTCAGAAAACATCATAGCCAAGTTAATTTCTGTTTCAGTATAATTCTTTTGCCAAGTTTTATAATCAGGTAAAAAACAATTTTTGCATTTTCCCAAATTTCCCCAATTCTTTCATCAGTCAGGTTTTTTCCTATAACCTGCTTTACAGTGTCAATGCCTGCCCACTCTGTCAGATCAGGAAGACTCATATTATCATACAGCACGTCCATACTTTCAGAAGCCACTGGTGTGGAAGAAGAAAAAGAACAGGAAGAACAAGTACAATATAGCAATATTGCTATAACCAGAATCATCTGTAACATTGCCAAATGCGTATGCAGATGCCATAGAAGCAGTCCTCAGGGCATGTAGGTGTTTTCTCCTTGGCTCTCAAGTAACACGCTCATTTAGCGGCCACTGGATTGCCTGGAGGGAATTGTTTCCTGCATCTCAGGAACTGCAAGTGGAAGGGGCTATGTTTTGCCATCACCGGCAGTATGTGCTGGTATTAGCCCTGGGTTCAATCCCCAGTAGCCAATAGATAAGAAATAAATAATCCAATAGAAGGGGAAATCCCCCAATGCATCATTAATGCATCCTTCAAAACTGTTAAGGACTACTTAGAGCAATAAAACAACAAAAGGAGATCAAAAACTTTCACTATTTGCTGATACTATGATAGTGTAATAAGTGATACCAAATATTCTACCAGGGAACTCCTACATCTGAGAAACACCTTCAGTAATGTGGCAGGATACAAGATCAACGCAAAAAAAAAAAATCCTCCTTTATACAAACAATAAAAGAGATGAGAAAGAAATCAGAGAAACATCACCCTTTACAATAGCCATAAACAACATAAAATATCTTGGGATACCACTAACCAAAGAAGTGAAAGATCTGTATGAAAAGAACTTTAAGTCTTTGAAGAAAGAGACTGAAGAAGATATCAGAAAATGGAAAGATCTCCTATGCTCTTGGATAGATAGGATCAACATAATAAAATGGCAATTTTAGCAAAAGCAATCTACAAATTCAATGCAATCCCCACCAAAATCCCAATATAATTCTTCACAGACCTCAAAAGAGCAATACTCAATTTCATATGGAAAAACAAAATACCCAGCATTGCCAAAACAATCCTGTACAATAAAGGAACTTCTGGAGACAACACCATCCCTGACATCAAGTTCTATTATAGAGCTACAGTAATGAAAACAGCTTGGTATTGGCATAAAAACAAACAAGTGAACCAATGGGATTGAATCAAAGACTCTGATACTAATCCAAATACCCATGAACACCTGATTTTTGATAAAGAAGCTAAACTTATACAGTAGAAAAAAGAAAGCATCTTTAACAAATGGTGCTGGAACAAACTGGATGTCAACATGTAGAAGAATGAAAATAGATCCATATCTATCCCCATGCACAAAATTTAAGTCCAAATGGACCAAAGAAAGACATCAACATAAATTCAGCCACACTGAACCTCACAGAAGAGAGAGTGGTAAGTAACCTTTAAGGCATGGGCATACGAGAACACTTCCAACACCAGTAGCACAGACACTGAGAGCAACAATAAATAAAAGGGGCCTTCTGAAACTGAGAAGCTTTTGTAAGGCAAAGGACACAGACAATAAGATGAAATGGTAGCCAACTGAATGGGAAAAGATCTTCACCAAGCCTACTTCAGACAGAGGACTGATCTATAAAATATATAAAGAACTCAAGAAACTAGATATCAAAATACCAAATAATCCAATTAAAATGGAGTACAGATCTAAATAGAATTCTCAAGAGAAGAATCTCAAATGGCTGAAAGACACTTAAGGAAATGTTCAAAGTCCTTAGCCACGAGAGAAATGCAAATCAAATTACTCTGAGATACATTCTTACACCTGTCAGAATGGCTAATATCAAAAAATACCAATGATAGCTAATGATAGGGAGTGCAAACTTGTATAGCCATTTTGGAAATCAGTATGATTGTTTTTCAGAAAATTCGGAATCAATCTACCTCAAGACCCAGCAATACCACTCTTGGACATATACCCAAAGGATGCCTAATCATACACATGGACATGTGCTTGACTATGTTCATAGCAGCAATTTTTGTAATAGCCAGAACCTGAAAACAACCTAGATGCCTTTAACCAAAGAATAGATAAAGAAAATGTGGTACATTTACACAACAGAGTACTCAGCGGTTAAACAAAACAAAACAAAGCAAAAAAAAATGGTATCTTGAAATAAGCATACAAATGGATAGAACTATAAAAAACCCATCCTGAGTGAGGTAACCTAGAACCAGAAAGACAAACACAGTCTGTACTCACTCACAAGTGAATATTAGACATAAAGCAAAGGATAACCAGGCTATAATTCATGACCACAGAGAAGCTAGGTAACAAGGAGAACCCTAAGAGAGACATACATGGATCCCTCTAAAAAGGGGAAATAGACAAGAACTCCTGAGAAAACTGGGGGTACGGGGGGGCAAAAGGTGAGGGAGGAGAGAAGGGAAGCAGGGAGGAGACCATGAGGGAACAGGATGGATGAAATAGGGGAAGAACAGAGAGGAACAGCAAGGAAAGAGATATATTGATTGAGGAAGCCATTACGGAGCTAGCAAGAAACCTGGCACTGGGGAAATTCCCAGGAACCCACAAGGATGACCCCAAATAAGACCTTAAACAATAGTGAAGAGGACACCTGAACTGGCCTTCCGCTATAATCAGATTGATGACTAACATCTTAGTTGTCATCACAGAACCTTCATCCAACAACCAATGGAAGCAGATGCAGAGACCCACAGATAAGCACTGGGCCGAGCTCCCAGAGTTCAGTCAAAAAGAGGGAGGAGCGATAATAATAGCAATGGGGTCAAGACCATGATGGAGTTACCCACAGAAACAACTGATCTGAGCTAGTGGGAGCTCACTGACTCTGGACTGATATAAGGGGTGTGGGTGATAGCTGTATGGCTTAGGTCTGTGGGACCACTGGCAGGGAGACCAGGATTAATCCCTAGTATTTGAACTGACTTTTTTGGAGCTCATTTTCTTAGCAGAGATATCATGTTCAGCCTAGATACAGGGGGGAGGATCATGGTCCTGCCTCAAGGTGATGTGTCAGACTTTGTTGACTCCCCACGGGAAGCCTTACCCTCTCTGAGGAATGGATAGGAGGTGGGGTGGGTGAAAGGTGGGGGAAGTGGGAGGAGAGGAGGGAGGGGGAAATGGGATTGGTATATAAAATGAGAAAAATTCTTTTAAAAATATAAATAGAAAAAAAAAAAAAAACCTGTCAAGGCCATTCCAAGCTAGGTATCCTGGGAAACGTCCACAGCCAAGACAAACCTAAGAGGCTATGACAAGATAATACGATTTACTGGTGGGATCTCAGAACAGAAAACGAAGGAAAACACTGGGGGATTTAGGGAATTCAGAAGAAGCTGTGGCCTTTTACTAGTCTGTCGATCCCGGTTCACTGGTGGTAGGAAGACGCTACTAATAGTGGGACCGCGGGTGGGAGGCAGATGCGGTGGGCGGTCTTTGAGGTCTACCTGTTCGATTTTCCTATCCACATAAATGTGTTTTAAAAATAGAGCCTATTAATGCAAAAAAATTAAAAGGGGGCAAAATTAAATCAGAAAACAAAACAGTAAACTGTCACTCTGGCTTTTTTAACTGGCCACAAGTAAACAGTGCCCACAAATGTCTTGACTACTCTGTGACTGTCAACACTAGCAGCGGTGCTTGCTCCTGTTCTAAGCACAAGACATCGTCAAAACTAGCAGGAAGAGATAAAAACCTTACTTGCAGGAGCCCTTGGGCTGATCCATGAAGGGTCCCCAGGTAAGCCCTTCGAAGTAGCCCCATGTTCCCCTTCATTTCCCAGCTTCCCCTGCAGTTAGCGAGGCCTTTCTGAGAAGTTCTAGCCAGTATGTGCGTAGACATCATGTGTGCCACTTGTGGCTGAGGAAGTGAAACCCAGCTGGGCTGTACTCCTCTGCTCCCTTGTATGACCTTCAAACCGTGAGTTCCTTCTACAGAGCCTCATGGGATAGAGGCTGCATGATCCCATAAGACAGAGTGAGAAATTTTACAACAGTCAGCCAACAACACTTTGGTGGTGAATCGACCGAGGTTTACTGCCCTACACTCATGCGACTGCATTCAGCAAGCACACTCCTTCCAAGCCGCAAGCATCTGCATCCCAGAACTCTGGGACTTACCGCAGGCGATGGCCCAATAGACGAGAGAGTCCGGAGTCTGGTACAGGATTCGGTAAGGTGCGACACGGGCGCTGGAGTCTAACACTACATCAAGGGTACCCACCAGGAGGCCTGGAGATGGAGAAGCGGGAAACAAGTCAGGATTTCCATGCCAGAATCCCAAGTCATCAGTGTGAGCTCAGCCCGAGACACCTCTGACTAAGCCAGGAGAACCAGGCATAAGAATCTGATTTGGTGTGTCAGGATGCTTCACCTGTATTTTAATCTGCCAAACTTTTCTTTTGAGTTGAAAAATTTAGTACAACTCAGCTCAAACTACTAACTTTCTACTACGTTCAAGACAGAGCCTGAGGGTGCGAGAATCCTCACGGTGTCTTGGGTTTTTTGCTGTCCATCCCAAAGCAGCACCTTGGCACACACAATCCCCCACAGACCACCTCTGCTTGGCTCTGGCAGGCTGAGGGCTTGAGAGAGCCAGTCAGCTCATGCTGCAAGGCTCAGTGCCGGGTCCGAAGGGGTTCTAGCCAAGTCGGCGGAGCTCGGCAAGCCATTTCGCTTCACACAGCTCTGATTTCCTCAGTTGTAAAGCGACAACTGCTGCACTTGTCTTCCCAAACTAGGATTATTAATCAAGAAGCCTAAGTGAGGCAGACCGCAGGGAAGGCCTATGCCCGTCCTTGGTCACCATCCAAAGACAAAGCGTCTATTTAGACTCCTTGTAAGACCACGCTGATCATCAGCTGACCCGACCCTATCAGAGAACAACAACAACATAATCTTTTTCTAAAGTGGAAATTAATTTTCTGTGAACTAGATAAAATGTGACAAAACTCTTGAAAAATAAAAATAAAATCCATGGACCCTACAGGGTTTGGGCTAGGTTTCCACATAACACCACTGACAAATGCATTTTTTCCTGCGTCATTGTGACGCATGTTTATCTGAAGCTTTCTAGTTATCTTCATCACCCTCGGAGGGGAGAGTGAAGTAACAGGAGAGGCAGAAAGCAAGGCTGGCTGAGGAAAGCGGCTTTCCTCCAGGACTAGCCAGAAGTCACAGACACAGTCAGGAGACACCCATGGGAGTCCGGCTGTATCTCTAACAGCTGTGTGCTGCCAACAAGGCCTTCTTGAGTTCAATGAAGAGAGATAATGCCCAGGCTCCTGCAACTCATGCATGCCTGTTCTCAGGCGTGTAGACTTCAGGCTGAAGTTAGGGAGCTGGAGGCCAGGATTAGCTACTGTGTCTAATAAGGATCTATACCCACTGACCATCATTACAGACAGACATCCTCCCGTGGGCAGGCCAAAGGCAGTGCACGCTGGCGGCCCTGGGTCTGGAGTTCTTTACCCCCTGCTCAAGATTCTGCCTTCCAGACTCAGTTTCTCCATCCTTGTTGGGCCACTAAAATTTTGTACTCTGTAGCGCAAAAAGAAGGCTTCTGGAAAAGCCCAACTGGATCCACAGATCTTTTTTTTTTTTTTAAAAAAAAAAACATATATCTTGATCACTCCAACGGTACCAACCAAAATCCATCTCCAATATCACAAGTTTAATTGCGGTGCCAGGTGTCAATCAGAGATACAGAAAATTAAGCTGCTTAAAGCAGAACTCCAGAGAGAGGGCTCTAGACTAGAGGTACCAGCTCCTCCTCTTTCTGAGTCCGCTTTGGCAGCTGTACCACCAGCTTCTACTAGAAATTAGGCAAAAGCTAATAAATAGTTAACATAAAAATACATGGGTACAAATTCTTATCACAGGGTCCATGTCAAAATATTTATAAGCAGGATAATATCGGGATATGCCATTACATTAGAAATTTAAGTCTTTTTTGCATGAAAATTCAAAGCAGTAAATATTCAAATAAAATATCGCAAACTGAGCTGCGCTATTGGCTACTCAAGCCAATAAATACATGCTTTCGGTGGCAACCAGAATCCCAGGCCTTTTCACACCTTGATCACAGTGACCAGATTTTTAAAAAAGATTATTTGTACTGTGTGTGTGTGTGTGTGTGTGCGCGCGCGCGTGCGTGAGAGTGCAAGTGTCTACAGGCCAGAAGAAAGTGTCAGCTCTCCTGGAGATGGAGTTACAGGAGGTTGTGAGCCACCTGATATGGGGGTGCCGGGGACTGAACCCAGGCCCTCTGCAAGCGTAGTGTGTGACGTTAACCACTGAGCCATCTCTCCAGCTGAGACATTGACCAGGTTTCCACCCCACTTGGAGCATTGCTGCCTGCTCCTGACTCACCACCTTGAATGACAGACCTGATTATTTAATGATGCCTTTTTCTAACATGACTCTCAGTGCTGGTCCCACCGCGGCGCTGCATTTATTGGAAAACATCTCTACATCTTGCCTTGCACCCCTCTTTCCTCCTCACAGGGAGTTCCCTGACAGCCGGGAAAAATGGATACTGCAGGGCTCATGGGTTCGGCACTTTGATTGGAAGCCAGTAAGTACTAAGAGTGTGTTCGATAGAGAAATAGGATACACACACCACACACACACACACACACACACACACACACACATATATTGAGTCAGGGTTTCTCTGTAGCTTTAGAGCCTGTCCTGGAACTAGATCTTGTAGACCAGGCTGCCTCGAACTCACAGAGATCCGCCTACCTCTGCCTCCCAAGTGCTGGGGTTAAAGGCGTGCACCACCACCGCCTGGCGGATAGCTATATTTTTCAAGTCTAAATAAATTATTCTAGTGCTGTCCAAGCTTGATTGACACAAGTCAATACTCCTGTGTGCACCCTTTGTTCATTTAGATTATTAAGAGATAGATGATCTGAACAAAAAAAGAACAAAAGAGACAGGGAGTGGAAAGAAAGAGGTAGAGAGGGATGGGGAAAGAAACAGAGGGAAAGAAGCAAGAATCGGGATTTTCTTAGAAGGGTTCTTACAGATCTCTGGGGGAGTTGTCACAACACTGCACCGTCGTCAGCTCCCACACAAAGCACTGTTTGAACAGCTGCCCCAGTCAGCTATTTCTGGTGTTAAACAATCTTTGATTGCCTGAGATAACGAAACCAAATTATGGCCCTCAAAATAACTATTGTCTGATCTTCCTTTTACTTCAGCTCAGGAGCATCTTACCAAGCAGAAATGCTGTTTTCGAGGAGACTCAGAAAACAATGGGAAAGCAATGCACCAAAGCCTTCCCTCGGTTGAGGTTACTAGAAGGTGCAGTATGTGGTCACCCTCTACATCTGGAGCAGGGCTGGGACTAGCACATGGTGGCTGGTCTACAGTGTGCAGAAGATACCGCCCCAGGGGAGCGGGCAGGGATGTACCAGGGGAGTGTGTGTGTCATAAGAAGGTCATGATATCCAACAATCTATTTGTGAATGATCTCAGGTGACCTCACAGCTGGAAAGGGTCTGGCATTTCCCCAGCTCCTCATCTTTCTTCTGAGATGAGTTTGTGACAGGGGGGAGGGGAGTGGGCTCAACCTTGGCTCATGTGCTGGCTATGTATTTCCTTTATGTAGCTGCTTCCAGGAGCAGAAAGGAAAACAGCCCCCACCTTAGAGAGTGACTGAAGATGTAACAAACTATTGTTTAATGGAGCACGGAGAGCTGAAGAAAAGGATTAAGAACTTGGAAACTACAAGAACCATCCCAGGAGCTTTCAGGATTCCCTCCCATCCGCTGCAGGTTTGTGTCTTCAAAGGAAGAGGGCGGAGCACACACAGCGAGGAACTTCCGTGGTGCTAGAGGAACTTCCGTGGTGCTAGAGGCTTAGCTTCTCCTCCAGACTTATTAAGCTTTGTTTAGCGCATGTGTACGTACTTGTGCACATGTGTTAACTCTGATGTGCTTTGTCATTTATATCCATGATTAAAAAAATTAGTCACCCTAAAGCTGGGGATGTAGCTCAGTCACTAAGTGTGCCTGCCATCCAGGAGATCTCAGATTCTCTCCTCATAACTGCAGAAACCAGGAAGGTGTCACACATCTGAATTCCAGGTCTCAGGAGGTGTACACAAAAGGACGGGAAGTTCAAGGTCATCCTTGGTTAGGTAGTGATTCGAGGTCAAAGCACCAACAACAAGGAAGGTAGACAATGCTAACAGTTAACTTGTATAATAATTTGCAAATCTGCTAATAAAGTTAATTTCCTTTAAAGATGCAATATTTCACTATATAACCATGATGTTACATTCAGTTCTGTAGTAAAGAGCATTAAATTTACTCTCCTGGATAATAAATCCTCAGGCACATGAGCACATTTCTTTAGAATGGATTTGTTGGGCACTAGAGTAACGGCAACCCTAACCTTGTTAGCTATCACAGAACCACTCTTACAGGTGCTGGGCAGTCTACCCAAGAGCCTGATACTATCTGTTTCCCCATGACACCTGCAACATTTAGTTCTACAAGACTTATTTATTTTTAGCCAAGCCAATGGGTAAAAAAAAAATGGTATCTTTATGCTTGCTGTGTGTTTCAATTTGCATTTCTCTGGTTATCCAGCAGCTAAGGAGGTCAGCCTATTCTTCTACAGTGTGTAATCTGCCATCATTCCTCCTGTGCTAATGTTTGCTGATGCTGAGGTGGACCAGGCTTTTTCTTTTGGACCACAGCTCCCAAGTCACGACATGGAGACTCCTTAGTTATGAATGCTCAACCTTAGCTTGGGCTCATTTCTTGCCAGCTTTTATAACTTAACCTGTTTCACTTTAATCTACAGTTTTGCCTCCTGGCTTTTTTCCTTCCTTCCTTCCTTCCTTCCTTCCTTCCTTCCTTCCTTCCTTCCTTTCTTTCTATCTTACTTTCCCGCTGTTTCCATGACTGGCTGGCAGGTGGCTGCCTGGCTTCTGGCTCTGGGTTGGGAGTCTCTCTTTCTCCCTCATTCTCTTTCTTCTTCTCTATCAAGTCTAGATTTGGCCTCCTACTTATTCTCTTTGCCTACCAGCCCAGCCTATCCCTCTCTTGACTAGCTATTGGCCATTCGGCTTTTTATTGGATCAATCAGGTGCCTTAGGCAGGCAAGGTAAACAAATTCTAAACATCTTTACATAATTAAACAAATAAAGCACAAATAAATGTAACACATCTTTACATCATTAGCAAAGGCGGGTGGGGGGGTTGGAGGTCACCAGCTTACACCTTATTCTGGCTGTCCCTCCCTAGATGTAAACAATCAGTCCAGGACATCTTAGCAGACAACAGGACAGCACAGAAAGTAGCTGAACCAAGACTGCCTGCTCCCGACGATGTCTCACAAGGTCAGTGTTATTCTCCTTTCAGCAAGGCTTCTGTGTTGCTGGTTTGTTTCTATGTCTTCAAGGCATGGCACAGTGTGTCGGGTGCTCTGAAGCATCCTTTCTTTTATCTGTTCTCTCCTTCCGGGTGAATTCCTGTACCTCTCACTATCTACGAGGCTTACCCAGCTATGGGTACCACTTTATTTCCAGGTCCACACCCAGGATGACACATCCCCAAGTCTCCTGGTAACTAATTAATCTCTTTTCTGGTCTCTGCCAACTACCTTTCACTTTATGCTGCTACAGGAATCAGTACATTATCTACCAATTTAAAAAAACACTTTGAATATTGTTTTCTCCCATGAGGTTGTGAACTCTCTAAGGGCAAGCATTCAGCTGGAAATTCCCAAACCACGTTCAGAACGTGACACTAGCTGCCAGGTTTGCATCCAAAACACAAGAACTATCAAGCTTTCTGATGGGCAGAAGCTAAGAGCAGCTTCCAAACTTCATCTTCACACAGTTCTCAGTAGAATGGGCTTTAACAAATATTTCTTAAATAATTAAAAAACCGCCGGGCAGTGGTGGTGCATTCCTTTAATCCCAGCACTCGGGAGGCAGAGGCAGGCGGATCTCTGAGTTCAAGGCCAGCCTGGTCTACAAGAGCTAGTTCCAGGACAGGCTCTAGAAACTACAGGGAAACCCTGTCTCAAAAAAAAATTAAAAAACCTAAAAGCCAAGCACTGCACAATCAGAGAAGACTGGGACACAGGAAGGCCAGAAACTCCATTTCAAAAAAGGGGGGTATTCAAATGCATCTGAAGAAATCAATGTTTCTAATTTCAGCATCAATTTGAGATTTATTTATAATTAATTGGATCAAAAGCTGATACTCTTAGAGAACAGACAAGCCTCCTTGTCTAATTTTGTAGCTTAGTCTGGTGGTGAGCAGCTGGTACCTGGAGTAAAGCAATAGCAAAAGCCTTCAGACTTTAACTGGCTGGTCGGCATGCTTGTCCTCAGCACGCAGACACTGCTAGCGCAGCTTCCTGGGCAAAGACGAAGCGTTTAGCCGCCAGGAGCGCTGGGCTTGCTCAGTGAGTGTCGACAGCCCCTAACTACGTGTGCACCGGGGTTCACAGAGTCACCATGAGTGACATGAAGACACCGTAGACCAAGGTGGCCAGCAACACAGGCAATGGCTGTCCTCTGTGTGGAGGTGAGACATTCAGAGGAAGGCTTGTCACCTGGGTGGATGAGGCAAGAGATGGGCACACTGCATTTTTCTCTGTGTCTTAACCTACACGCATATTAGTTATTCTCAAGTTTAGATGTTACCGGCCATAAAGGAAAGAATTAAAAGGCTATGGGAAAGTGTAAAACCAGCCTCAGGACTAGGATTCCACCTTCGGTGTAGGAAAGTCTGAAGAGTTTTATTGTCTTAGATATCACATAGAGCCCCACTCCTCCAGGTTCTCTTGAGAAAAGCAACACGTCCATAAACAAGAACCTTCTGTAGCTCTTCTCACTTCAACAGCTGCTTCCCATGGCATCGCCGTAGCTGTGGCTCTAACATGATGGTCTTAAGGAAAAGAGGTGGCTGTACCCAAACACACACAGCGACCAATCTGCTCTTAGTGGAGAGAAGTACTCCAGAATTTAGTGGCATCATAAACACACTACTGACTCTGTGAGCTATACCAATGCTTGCCAAACTGGCTGTGAATAGGAAGCAGTGTGTGTGTGTGTGTGTGTGTGTGTGTGTGTGTGTGTGTGTGTGTGACTTTTAGTTTCTGTGGTGGTCTAAATGAAAATGGTCCTATTGGTTCTAAGGTTTGAATACTTGGTCCCCAGTTGGTTGAACTCTTAAGGAAGGACTAGGAGGTGTGGCCTTGTTGGAGGAGGTGTGTCACTAGGGGTAGGCTTTAAGGTTTCAAAAGCCCTCAGCATTCCCAATCAGCTCTGTCTGCCTTGTGGTTTTATCTCAAGATGTGAGAGTCACCGTTCCAGGACCAGGCCTGCCTGCCTACTGCCATGACCCTTGCTATGATGTCACAGACTCACCCTCTGAAACTGGAAGTTCCCAGTAACCCCTGTATTCTATAAGTTGTCTTGGTCATAGTGTTTTATCACAGTAATAGAAACATAACTAAGACAGTTTCCAATCTACTGTAGACTTTTACAAAATGCAACAGTAAAATCATGACATAAAAACAAGCAAACATGCTTTATTGTTAAAATTCAGCAGATAAATTGCTCTAAATTTCTAGATGCTTAATCTCAAGTTTCTATTCATAACTGGAAGCAAAACAGTAAGAAAGAGTTCAAACCCCATCTTTCAAATAATATTAAACTAGCCAAGTGTGGCGGTGCACGCCTGTACCCTGCAAGAATCCTGCAAGAGGACCCTCAGTTTGAGGTAAGCCCAGACCAAAGAGTGAGATAGATCTCAAAAGTAACAATAATCATAAGCAAAACAGATAGCACTAAACGGAGGAAAGAAAGATTCTAGGGCAATAATTTTCTCAGGAGTCTGCTTAATAGAATCATATGGATAGTTTTCAGAAATCGCCTTCAGTTCTGCAACAGCTTCAGTTTGAGAAAATACACTGTTCTCACAATGCAAGCGAAAACAAGAACCAACACAATTTCTCAGCTGAAGGTAAGAATACATGAATGGAGGAGAAAGGAGAATTTTTTTCACTGGTATTGGTTCCCACAGGGCACGGGGCACGTTTTGCAAAGTGGTCAGAACCTGACCTAGTGTATCAGGTGATCCCCAGGGACCCTTACCTCATCTCTCAGAGAGGAAAGCAGGCTTAAAGAGGCAGAAGACACAGCCAAGGCAGGTGGAGGAGACCTGCTCTGGGTGGCTGCGTCTCAGAGTCTGTGACATGTGGGCTTTCGGAAGAACACAGCAAGTGAAAACTCAGTGGGAAAGAAGGCAGCTGAAGCTTTTCTGCTTCCTACCTAATAAGAGAAAGCACAGGCTGGCCCCTAACTAAACAAACAGAGCAGGAGGCTGCCTTCTGGGAGACAGCGGTCTATCTGCAGAGCCTTTGGGAGGCAGCCAATTAGTGCCTGCGGCTCCAGGCTCCCAGGAACCTTGAAGACCCAGTTTGCCCAGAAGGACTCCTTTTAAAGTCACAGGGACTTGCATAAAGGCTGAGCAGCTGGGATGACTTTTTGCCTTTCCTTTGGGGGCAGTGGCTTTCTTCAGAATCAGTGAAATACATCTTAGTACAAAACCTGATGTTTTACCCCACACGGGACTAGTGAGGCCTGTCAAACCCTCATCCTGAATGCAGCTGAGGATAGTTTTGGTAGTAGCCCAACATAAAACCCCAAGCTTGCCTAAGTATAATTTGATTTTTCTTTTTCTTTTGCTGTAACACACCTGTACTTTCACGAACTTCACAGGTGACAATGTCACCTGGTCAGATAGTTGGGATGCCCGACTGCTGTTGGCATTTGCAGGGCCCAGCATATAAACAGGCGTGGGTGATGCAAACAGGGAGGTGGCTGTCAATAAGGTATCCGGTGCTAGTATGAGCCCTGCGTCCAGATCTGAGCACCTGGGTAAAAAGCCAGCCAGTGCCTGGAATGCCAGAGCTGGGGGAAGCAGAGAAGGAACGATCCAGAGGACCAGCCCAGTCAAAGCGACTAGTTCCAAATACAGTGAGAGACCTTGTCTCAAAAACTAGAGGGAGAGCCATGGAGGAAGATGCTGAACATCAACTCCTGTCAACACAAACACACACACACACACACACACACACAGACACACACACAAACACAGAGACACACACATACACAGTCACAGACATACACACACAGACACACACACATACACAGTCACAGACACATAGACACACACAAACACACATACGTGCAGACACATACAGACACACACACAGATGCACATACAGACACAACACACACATAGAGAGAACCACACAAAGACACACATAGACACACAGAGACACACAGACACATACTGGGGTGGGTGAGGGGGGAGAATGTGGATCTCTTTTGTTAGAAAATTTTCAAGATGGCACCATCAGGACATTAAAACAACCTACAGATGCCTCTGCCAGACAGTTCACCCAGGAAGCAGCCCTGACCCCAGCTGGTGATCTCATCTCACACACTAGCTGTCCTCTGCCTTTCATCTGGGATCCCTTCTGTTCCAATGCAGACCAAAGGGCTGATGGTTGAAGTCAGATAAAAGGTACCACAGGCAGGAGGTGGCAGAAGGGAGGGGACAGCTGCCCCTCCTTAGGTTTACAGAGGCTTCCATTGCACAGCCAGAAGGCGTGCTGATTCTAATCTTGTTTACAGGTAGGTCCACAAACCTGAAACTGATCTGCTGGGCCAGCCAAGGTCAGCTTTGAAACAGGGAGGAGGGGAGCTTCTGGTGCTGGTGCTGAGGATCACCCTCCCTTTATAGGGTGAGACCAACTCTTCCTGGATGCGTGAAGCTCCCCAGATCCCAATTCTCACAGGGGTGGCATTTATAAGAGCCACTGTTCCAAACTTTCTCCTAATTTAATAGAAGGTCCATCTCTGATATGTGACAGTGACTATCTGCTAGAGAATGCACCCTCCACAATGAAATGTTGTTATTATTATTATTACTATTATGATTCTTATTATCGCTTATTTGAGACAGGCTTTCTGTGTTAGCTCTGGCTGTCCTAAATTCAGAGATCCACCTGCCTCTGCCTTCCGAGTGCTGGGATTAAATGTGTGCACCACCACGGCAGGCATAATGAAATGTAATAAAGCAGAGTAGTGCTGAACTGGATATCACACTTCTAGGATAACTATAATATCTAAATACATCGTAGTATATCTATATATCAATACTGAGACATTTAAAATCATCTCTCCAGACAATTGTTTAATGGCATGGCGAAATTAACGGACTATATTATATGGAAAAAAGAGAAAAGAGCCTAAAATGAATATTTGTTTTGTATGACCTAATTTGTCAAAAAAAAAATTATCACTTATGTTGAAAAGCATAAAGCACTTATCAGTGACAGATTACAAAAAGCTATTTAAATATTAACACTAGGGAGTGAGATAAAAATTTTAAAGCTTCCTTGAATTTGAACTTTTAAAGATTTTTCAGGGGCTGGAGAGATGGCAGAGGACTCAAGTTCTGTCCCCAGTATCCACACTTGGCAGCTCAGGGCTGCCTGTAACTCTAATTCTAGGGGATCTGATTCCTCCTTCTGCCCTCCACGGGGAACTGCACTCATGTGCACACAGAGACACACAGACACACACACACACGCACACACACAACCTAAACATTTAAATAAATACAAAAGTTCTTAAATGTTCACTCACTACTTTATAGTGAAACTACTTTATAATGAGAAAACAATAATTAAAATATTTTCCAACTGTATAGGTTACACTGTCACTCAAAGAGCGATCATGCCATTAAGAAAACAAATGAAAAAAAAATAAAATTAAATTAAATTAAAAAAAAGAAAACAAATGGCTGCCGTGTTTACACTGACTGCTACTGCCTGACTGATAACCACCCATTTGCAATCTCGTCTCTAGGAAGCTGGAGATGTACATCAGAGGGTGGAGTGTTTGCCTAGCATCCAGGGAACCCTGAATTCAGTGCCAGCATCTCATAAACTGGGCATCTGACAGTGTGTAAAGCACTTGTCCGTAATCCTAGCATTTGGGAGGGGGGCAGAAGAGGATCGAAAGTTCAAGGTTATCCTCAGCTACACAGTCAGAGCCTTTCCAAGGCTCGACGTAACATGAAAACACTGGCGAGTGTTTAAATGCTAACCCTAAAAGCACACTTGTGTGGAAAAGGAGTTGACCTTGCATTCTAGAATTCTCTTCTCTTCCCCTGTTGTGCACAGCTCAAAGTGCATATCCATCTGCACCACCCTGTCTGCGCTGCTTCCCAGTTACAGGAGCTGGCATTTCCTGGTTGCTTCATCTAAGCCTTAGGAGCTATGAAAGTTAAATGAGTCAAGCGAATTGAATCATTTCCACCACCGTTTACTCGTTCAACGTGCAGTCTTTGGACTTCTGTATATAAGCAGAGACCTGTCTGTGCTTAGTCAGCTTAGGAAACTTCTAGTGGGTGCACAGTAAACTGTGTGCTTCACTGAGGCAGAAGAGACTGGAAGAGCCTTCCAGTCGTATGTGTGTGCGCGCGCGCATGCATGACTTTGTGCCTGTGTGTGCATTTGTCTGTGCATGCACATGCCTGTGTGTGCACATGCCTGTGTTTGTGTGTGCACGTGTGCACTTCTCTGTGCACACACATGCCTGTGTGCCTGTGTGTGCACTTGTGTGTGCACGCACATGACTGTGTGCCTGTGTGTGCCTGTATGTGCCTGTGCCTGTGTGTGCACTTGTGTGCATGCCTATGCATTCAAACGTGGAATCTAGAAGGTGGATGTTGGTGTCTTCCTCCATGACTCCACCTCATTACTTGAGACTGAGTCCTCCACTGTTTGAAACCCATAATTCCTGCTGGATGGCATGGTGAGCCCCATGGATCCCTGTCTCTGTCTCGCCAGCACACGTTAGAGACATGTACTTGTTTGCCCAGCTTTTCATGTGGTGCTGGAGATCTGAACTCGGGTCCTCAACTAAGTAATCTCCACACCCCCAAAGCACACTCTTCCTTGACATTGAGGTGATGTATGTTTATCTGTATTTGTGAATATTTGGGGTGCACATGCACATATGTGCTTGCATGTTTCTGGAAGACAGAGGACAGCCTCAGATGTCATCCTCAAGGATATTACCCACCTCCTCTGAGACAGGGTCTCTCCCTGGCCTGGGGTTCACCACTTAGACAAGCCTGGCTGTGCAGTGAGGCCCAGGATCCTGCTGTCTCTCCTCCCTATGCTGGGTACGCACACACACTTCCACACCTGTCCTTTCTGTGCTGGGTATGTGTGCATGCTTCCACACCTGTGGGGGCTCTCTTCCCCATGCTGGGTATGCATGCACGCTTCCACTTGTTCCTTATGGTTTATTTGTGACATAACCCACTAAGTTATCTCTCTGGCTATAATTTGAAGATTGTTACACTGTTAAAATTGTCATAAATATTCTTACTTGTGATTATAAAATGTGTACATTTTAACAAGGTAATAGAGGAATAATCTAGACTACCAAAGCACTGAAGAACCCACTGTAAGAGTTTATCAACCATGACACTGAAATCGTCTCCTACTATTCTCTACGTAGGCCACTGGCTACCCTAAGAACTGGAAACCCCGAGAATAATGTTTGGGAACAGACCTGGGGAGGCAGCATGTCGCATTATATAGAATAGGCTGCCTCAGCCTGCCTTAGACCAGGACACTATTGGAACAAACACGGGACTAGTAGCCTAGAGTAAAGAAGGAAGGCACCCATCACATACCCCTCAGGGATGTGAGCTGAGAAACCAGAGGGGAAAAGCCACACGGCTACCGGAAGTGAATGTGGGAAGCTCTGCATGAAAACGGAATGCAGCAAGCAAGGCAGGTCACACAGATGCAGATGCTGAAGACAGAAAGCGGATGCTTAGGAAGACAGACATCAGAACGAGGGAGCAGAAGTGAGGAGAGATGCCAGCCATCAGGGGATCATATGGCATCCTGAGGAATCAGAGAGCAAGAATGGATAGCCATTTCTGCCAGCTGTCTCCTCTGGTCGCTTTGGTGTTCCAGGTCTGGCTTCCAGTCCAGGTATCCTAGCAACCAAACCCAGGTAATTGGATTCAAGATAACTTGAATGAGTCTCTGTTTGTGCTACCCAGAGACCAAACCAACCCCCAGTCCCTGCTGTGGTTCCTTGGACCTTTTGAGTGCTTGCCCCTTTCACACGGGTCAAGTGTTTCTCAAGGTGCTCAGCATTAACCACAATTTAATAATATGCTTTCCAGCTTAGCATCCGAACATTCTAAAAGAGACGAAAAGTGCAGCTGCAGAGGTGTAGTTGAACTGAGCATGCTATTTACAGGGGAGACACACAGGAACAGCTTGCTTTGATGAGGAGTCATGTATGACGTCAGTACGCTGCTCCTGCCTTCGCTCCTAGGAAAATTCCAGTTCCGGGTGGCTTCAAGTGAAGGGAAGCTTCAAGGAGAAACTCAGCTTGTGGTGGCTAAGTGACAGTAATCTCTAAGGTCCGCACGGCGTTTCAACACAGAGAACGGAGCTGGAAGAGACCCCAGCACCAACACATGGGGTAACCCAAGCGAGACAGTGTGCAAAGGTGCAGCGCTGTGACCAGCCCGCACCCCTATCTTACAAGAGCTCACTACTTTCCAGTATCTGCAGGTAACCCGCCACGGGTAGTTCTCGTCCTTATGGGACACATCGGACCCAAGTGAGAATTCCTAAGAAGTTGCCCAGGCTTGGTCTGGAAGCACTGTGTAAGTAATTCTGAAATACACCCACAGTTTCTAGAACTAAGGGTCACCGGCAACAACGAAAGGGATGTGCTGGGGTGGACCCCAGGAAAGTGTTGTCTGCCTGTGCTCCTTGCTGTAAGCCTGCCACATGGACACGCCACAATTTATCAGCAATGCTGCGACAGCTGCTTCTGTCCCCATTGCATTTATCTCCAGCTGGGGAACGGTGAGAGAAAATGAATGGTGAGGGAAATGATTTTTGTATTATTAATTAATTAATTAATTAATTAATTTTTCCCCCCAGACAGGGTTTCTCTGTAGCTTTGGAGCCTGTCCTGGAACTAGTCTTGTAGACCAGGCTGGCCTCGAACTCACAGAGATCCGCCTGCCTCTGCCTCCCGAGTGCTGGGATTAAAGGCGTGCGCCACCACCTCCTGGTTTATTATTTAATGAACGAAGAAATTTGAAGTAATGAGGAATTTGAAATGTAATAAAACACGACTTGTTCAGTTGTTTGCAAACCTCAAATTACATCTTCAACACTAAGCTTACTGATCTCGTGAAGAAGACTGCACACGGAAGTCCACACACACATACAGTTTAGAACACACCAAGGATTCCAAAAGCCACCAGTGCTCATGGTGCAATATTGCTATCTCACTCGTGAGCCTCTTTCCACAGAGTGCTTTAAAACATCGGATTTTCTAATACCGAATGCGGTCCAGTGCTACATAGGTAGCTGTCCTACATCATTCTAATGCTTCTAAGAGGAAATGTGTGACATGTTTAGTACAGAGACAATCTTTCCCTGAACATTTTCCATGTGATATCCTGTGGTTGGTTGCAGCCCGTGGACGCCGAGGGCCGGCTGTACAACTACACTTTGCTCATCTAAAGTGTTTTCACATATACTAGGTCTAGACAAGGATGGGCTTCCAACACTTGGTCTCAATCTACTCTGGGATTTAATGGAACACAGCAATGCAATGAAAAATGGGATCACATAAAAATGAATACTATAAAACATTTTAAAATATAATTGTATGCCAGGCAATGGCGGTACATGCCTTTATTCTCAGTACTCAGGAGGAAGAGGCAGGTGCATTTCTGTGATTTCAAGGCCAGCCTGATCTATAGAGCAAGTTCCAGGACAATCAAGGCTACAAATACACACACACACACACACACACACAACCCTGTCTCAAAAAACCAGCCAACCAACCAAAAACACAACAAACACCACCATTGTCGTCATCATAAACAATTGTATGCAAGGATTCCTCCTATGCCAATGTTTTTCAACCGATGTCCTCTCTGGAGGAGCAGAAGGGCGCCTGTTCTTCCTCAGGTAACCACTGAATAAAGGCTGTGGCTCTGCAGAGGATCAACCCCTGATGTCCTCCGATGCAGAGGGTGCAGGCGAAGTGCTAGCCCGACTTCCCATCATTTGTATCGAAAGGAGAGTGGTAGAGACAGAAATGAAGGGGGAGGCACAAACGAAAAGGATTCCTTTGCTGCCGTCTCGCTTTGCTTTTTGAGAGAGGTCTCCCTGCGCGGCCCACACTGACCTGGGACTCTCCACATTCTTGGGACCAGGAATACAGGCACCTGCCACCACACGTTGCTTTTGGTTTGTTCTGAATCCAAGGTGCTTCTTCAGACTGTGTGGGCCTGCTTGCTTGTCAGCTACTACACAAATGAGTAACTAAGGAGTGCCTCTGAGCTACCATCCCTTGTCCCTTAAACATGACATCCTTTGCCCTTGTGACAATATTTCACCTACGTCTAGCAGGTTAGAGCATAGAGTGGTCATGATAATCATTCACCTTCAACTGAGCATGGGCAAGAACGTTAGGCACGGTGCCCCAGCACTCGCTCACTTCCAGACTTCTCTCTCTGAAATCTAGAGGACAGACCAGGAAGCCAGGTTCTTCCCATAACTCATGGTGGCCATAGATGATGTGACTGGGAGAGAGGTGTCTGTCCTCTTGAGAAGTCCCCTGGTTACAGCAAAATATGGCTGTGACTGGCCAGACAGGCCACTTACTCCATGCTCATCCATCCCTTCATCTCCTAAGTCCCTTCACCACAGCTGCCCAGTGCTGCCCTGGGAAACGCTGACAACCATGCCCGTCCCTTCCACCTCCGTGGCAGCGTCAGGGAGCCTTGAGGTGTGCAGAAAGCCTTTCGCTTCCTAGCTGAGCGTATGAAGCAGGAGTTTTGACTCTACTGTACATGAAAACTGTTCAGTCACTGCTGAGTTAGAAGCTATTCTATACCTTTAACTTGGGTGTGTGTGACAAACGCTAGAGAATCAACGGTATGTTATTTCCCGGCGTTAGCCTGTGTGTGTGCTTTGCCTGTATATGCTTAAGTACAATATGTTTTTTCCTGTAGCATGAGCATCAAGTGGTGACTCAAAGACACCTGCTTGATCTTTGCTTTTCATGGTGCAAGTTCCTGGAAAGTTTGCCCAAGGGCAGACAGTTCCCTTTTTTGTAAAAGTCTTAGGCTGTCTGGTCTTTCTTGCTTGCCCCTTTATTGACCCTAAGGAAACTGGGTCAGAGTTCCACGTATGATCTATCCCAGGGTCTCAAGCCTCCCTGGCATTCTTCAGGGTGGTTCAGACTATAAGTATCAACAATCGTGATTGAACACTTTCACAATTAGCAAGCCAAACAACTAGAAAATTACCAAAAAAATTGAAGTAATTTCCAAGAAGATCACTAGGGAAATCCCCTAAATAACTAGCTTGTTGATCTTAAATTTAGGAGAGTACCCAGCAACCCAAAGATGTTTACTCGGTTTTATTATTGTGTTTCCTTGTGGGAAATCATGTACTCAGTGACTATTAAGGCCCCGAGAGGGGCAGAGAATTCAGAGAATGTTAAGTCTCACTTTTCTGTTCACTCCTGGTGATGGTCCAGAAAGTCGTACAGCCTGAGTGACAGGCTTCTGTTGCTAGATGGAGAAATTCATCTTCCCTCCCCATCTCCCAAGGCTGTGGGGAGATGAGCTAACATTCTACATGGAAGGGTTTCATAAACTGTAGACCAGTGGTTCTCAACCTTCCTAATGCTGCAACCTTTTAACACAGTTCCTCATGTTGTGCTGACCCCCAGCCATAAAAATATTTTCGTTGCTACTTCATAACTGTAATTTTGTTACCATTATGAATCATAATGTATCTGTGTTTTCCAGTGGTTTTAGGTGACCCCCATGGACCGTGGCCAACAGGTTGAGAACCACTGCTGTAGATAATCTTTCTTGGTGGTGAAACTAGCATTTCATTTTAAAGTAAGAAGAAAGGTTCTAGTGACTTTTCCGTTGCTGCTATGAACACGATGACCGGAAGCAACTCGGTTTCACTTACAGGTTACAGCCTACCGTCGAGGGAAGCTGAGGCAGGAACCTGGAGGCAAGAACTGAAGGAGAGGCCGTGGAAGAGCTGCTTGCTGGCTTGCTTCCAGTGCCTGCAACTGCCACCCCCCATATGGCCACTCTCATTCAGCCACCTGTCATAAAACATCCCAGCCTGACTGCACAGGGATGGGGCTACCACCAGGGGGCTGGGCCCTCCTACCGTAGTGAGTGCCGGGACGTGGCCAGAAGAATGGCCATGGGGACAGTGCCGTGGGGACCGTGACAGAGGCTCCAGGAAAAGAGGCAGAAGGCCTTTACCTCAGGTGCATCTGTTCCCTGGATTGCTCTCGGACATGATTTCATGCCCCCTGAGACAAATATTTACATTCAATTTATAAGACACATTAATAATTCTTATTGGATGTCAGAGCATAACTACAGAACCTAATCTGGTCAGTATACCCTGAATCTGGATATGGTCTTCTGCGTTCTCCCAGATGAACTCTATAGTATGTGCCAGGCAACTGTGCTTAAATCGGTCTTGTCCTAAGAAGGTTCCGGAAAGGGCTGTTAATATTTACCCTGTGCTCACTGACGTTTATTTACATGTTCTGATCATGTTTTTCTGGATTCCGACAACCTTGCGTGGATGACTACTTTCTTTGTTACACCTCTGTATGAAGCCCACTGGACCTGAAGCACGGTTGACTGCAGCAGTGGACTGTAGTCTGCCCTATGCTTCCAGGTCCTCAGATCCCAGGTCCAGCAGACAAGGTCTGTTCAGGCTGACCAAAAAGTGGACAATGAGCAGCCAAGAAAATGCTCCATGAACATGTCCACGGGCTTCTGATGAAGGCAAGTCCTCCACTGAGGTTCCCTCCTGGCAGGTGTGTGACGCTGACAGCTCAAGCTAAGTATGACAGGGACGGGGCATGAGATGAGAAAGTACCTTGGAAGGTTGTGTTCTGAATGCTAGGACTCAGTCATCATGGTTAACAGCATCGGAAAGGGACGGGGGAAGGGTAGATCTCCTACACAGAAGGCACGGGACTCCATCACCACCATGAAACAGCACATCCGTGGAGACGATACATTGCTGGGCATGGAAAACTTATTCTACCACTGTTGTCTCTGATGAGAAGAGAAAATGGAGGAAACACGTGCACACCGCGTGTACACCGCGTGTACACCGCGTGCACACGGCAGCCACTGTGATGGCCGTTTACTGGTCAATACAAGAGGCAGGGACCTGAGGTAGCTCACCTGGTCTGTCTCGCCACGTGACTATCATCAGCCCTGTTATGATGCAGCAAAAAAGCCTCACCAAGTGGAGTGTAATGCTCTTCCACCTCCCAGCCTCTAGAACCACAGCCTGAGTTGTAATAAATCTCAGAGTTAGCTTCCCACATCCACCTGGAAACGAACGGATCTGTGAAAAGGCTTCTTCTGGATCGCAGAGGTTGTATTTCAAAACTGGGCAGACCTGCTGCTTTGGGTCTCTGGTTGGGGTACCAAGTGACAGACATAGGAGGCACATGACAGAGCAAATTGCTCATTTCAGAGAAGAAAAAGTTCCCAGAGTCCCTTGCAAGAGTACATCTCACTGACCCAAGACCACCCACCAAGCTTCACCTCTTGATGGAGGTTCCACAATTTCCCAAGAGGGCTACTCTGGGACCAAACCTTCAATAAGTGGGATTTCAGGGACTTGTCCTAACTCTGAACCCATAGTAGTTATAAATTACCCATTGTCGTGCAACAGAAAATACACTGAGCTACCTGGGGTTTTGGTTAGGCTGTCTTGAACCCTGGTTTAGCTACCCAGGCTATAAGGAAAGATCTAACAAATGCAAACTTCCTTTCTTCCTCTTCCCAAGCCCCACAGTACAAAATTCTGGCATGTGGCTATAGGTTCACTTTTGTGAGGGTTCTCTGAGGAGTGCTCATGATTTTGTGGTCTTACATCAGGATCATTTTGCTCTAGAACTGTGTCTAGAACTTGTGTCTAGAACCAGTCCAGGGCATGAATGCCTATTCTGCTATCTGCCCAACAGCCCATGTCTCCTGACTCAGTCTTCCTCCAACCCTCATGAGACTCAATGCCTCCGTCCTATCTCCTGGGTCCATTCTCCTATCCCCAGCCCAGAACTTACAACCTCCCATATTCTAGAGTTTCTGAAAGGCCAGGAGTCTGTTTTTCTGTCTTTGGAAGCAATGACTGATGTTCAAGGAACCTCTAGGAAATGACATGGAGAAGCTAGGGAGGAACATTCTGGAAGGGTTTGGATCTTGGCAGTGCCTGTCTGGTCCTCAGGCCCAGGAAGGAGTAGCTCACCCGGAAACCAGCACGAGCATCCCACCTTCACAGAGCCCGGGAAGTGACTATTCCTTCTTCCTGCCCTGCAGCAGCTACTAAAACGTCCCTCACTGCTCTGCACCGTTCTTTTCCTTTTACTCTGAAAGATTTCCACCACAATTTCCTCTGAACTGTCACTCCTGTCCCCTCATGAACATGCCTGTCTGTCCTTGCTCCTTTCCTCTTCAGGACACTGGCTTCTACCCACAATTCTCCTCCATGCTCATTGAGTAATATCTTGAAGCATGATTAATAAAAACTCAGAGAGAGAAACTGGGGTTCAACCTGAAGGTCCGAAAAGCAAAGCAGCCAGCCACTGGCTCTTACCACAGCCTCAACCTGAAAATGACGATCCTGCCTCCAGAAATCTCAGAATGAGGCCATATGAGATCTATTTCCTCCTGTTTTATAATCCTCTCTAGGGCTTGGATTAAAGGCATGCACTGCCCAGTTTCTATGGTAACTAGCGTGGCTCCTGGGAATAAAGGTGTGTGTTACCACTGCCTGGTCTGTAAGGCTGACCAGTGCAGCTGTTTTACTTTCCCCATTCCCGGGCAAGCTATATTTATTAAAATACAACTGAAATGCTACTACAATATCTCAGTGTTCTTCAGAGTTTATAATCCAATGTAGTAGTTATAAGCTATATATAATACAAAGCTATATCCAGCAAACTATAACAATGCAGTAGTACTTTATAAACCGCTCTTATTTTTCTCACTCATCTCTCTTCCTTTGATGACTTTCAACCTTCTTGTTAGAAGCTGGATTTAGCCTTTACCCAGGCTATGTAATTATACCATCTTTTGTATATCACCACAGTGGTTCCCGATGACAAAGGTCTCACTGTGTCTGCAGGTTGACTAATAAACACCAATATTCCTAGTCATTACCCCTGAGTGCTGCACACTCTCTCACTCTCAGCTTCACATCACCCTGGCCTTGCCACAGATTACCGAACTGCCACTGTCCCCGAGAGTTTAAAGTGAGACAGCGTCCCCAACAGAACTGACATATTTTCTTTTTTCATTTCCCAATCGTGGTCACAGCTTCCTTTCAATCTGGGTAGACTCCTAGAATCAACTTAATAAGAAAATTTGAGTGTACGAGGTCACAAAAGTGCAGTTTAGAGAGCAAAGTGTCCTTTGTCCATTACTGAGAGGGTAAAACTTTCTGAACAAAGATAACATATTAAAGTCGCAAAACCAAAGAATCGCAAAACCAGACGGGCTGCGCTAACTCAAGGTCTGTGGTTCCTACCCTCCTTCTCTCATAACACGCCGGTCTCGGAACTGCCAAGAAAAGGAAACCAACTAAGACTGAGGGTAGAGCTGGTCTGTGAGTAGTGTAGGAACGGACAGAAAGAACGTGCCCGGTGTTAGCCCCCCTGCACTGTGCTGCAGAAGCAAGGACAGCGTGCCCAGGCTGCAGTGCTGAGGTGCGGAGTAGGCTGCTGCCATGTTCCAGTGGTGGCCTCACCAGCAACCTGCAGGAAATGTCGGAACATTTCTCAGAACCCCTTCACGGTTGGGTTGGGATGGCGGCAGGGTGGCAAGTGCTGGAGGCAGCTGGTCACCTTGCACCATTATTCAGTTAACCAAACCTAGAAATCCCTAAGAAATGCCTGGAGGCTTTCTCCTAAACGATTCTAGAGCATTGGTTCTCAGTCTTCCTGATGCTGCGACCCGTTAATACAATTAATTCCTCATGTAGTGGTGACCTCCAACCAGAAAATTATTGTTAGTACTTCATAACAGTAATGTTGCTACTTTTATGAATCGTAATATAGATACCTGATACGCAGGATATCTGCTCTGCGACCCCGCAAGGGTTCACAGCCCACAGGTTAAGAACTGTTGCCTTGGGGCCACTGGGGTAGACACAGGAGAGTCACTGGGGCCACCAGCCGAGTTCCAACTTCACTGAGAGATCCTGTCTCAATGGAATAAGCCAGAGAGTGGCAGAGCGGAACAATGATGCCCTCCTCTTGTCTCTGTGTGCGCATGCATGAACATGGACACGTGCACAACACAGGCATGTTCACCACACACAGTCCCATTCAAATCTATTAAAAACATATATACACACATACATGTGTGTGAGTAATATATGGTGTGGTGCTGTAGAGGAAGACACTGATGTCAGTTTCCGAGATCCACAAGTGTACACACCCACACAAGCATGCACACACCACACACACATACAACACAAATACCCCGAAAAAACAAATTACTGGGAGGCCTTGAGACTGATCTGTGTGTAAACCACGAGTGACAAAGGACCCGTGAAACTGGTCCTTCAAAGAGGATGCACGCGAGTGCCTCCATTCACTGCCCCAAAGGAAACTTTTACCACAGACCTGATTTTCAACCCCGAGTGCTCAGACACTTGGGCTCCTGAGCTGACCTTCACCTTCACAGAACACATAGCTAGAGGGGGCGGGGGCAGGCAGTATTCCTGTGCCTGGTCCTCACTCAAATCCTTGCCTAAGACGGCCTCAAACTACCTAGGACTGGGAGGGTCTGTAGACACTCTGTGATGACATCATCCCAATTTGGAACAAATAACAATCTTTCCACGGGCACATATATTCAACGTGCACTTCAAAGCCTTTCTCACTAAGGCTTAATGAAACCCAAGAAACTGCTTCCAGCATCTAACATCTGCACAGATTTGTTGACTCTCTCCAGCATAGAAGAGGCTTATAATTTTGGATCCTCGGAGAATACATGTGATAAGCACCCAACATCTGTCTGTGGATGAATGAGTACGTGAACGGCTGAGTGAATGAATGAGGGATGAGCTGGTGAAAATGAAAAATTAGCACCTATTGAAGTAATTTGTGGCGGCCGGTTCTGTCTGAGGACTTGTCCTCTTTATCTCCAATACCACTCTTTAATTGCACTGAAGCAAAATTACTTTTCCTAATTAAAATCTTTCTCCATAGAAAATAATTTTTAAAAGCCCCTTGTCTAAGCTAGGCATGGTGGTCGTCCATATCTATAGTCCCAGCACGTGGGGAGGCTGCAGAGGTAAAATGGAGAACTCAGGGACAACCTAGGACATAGGACTAGACCTTGTCACAATAAAAGTTAAATGAGAAGCAACTTAAAAGGGGTCAGGCTCAGTGTCTGCATCAGTAACAAAGCACTCTCGCCTAGCACACAAAACCCCGGGTTGTCAATCATCGCAAAAAAAGATAAAAGCAACAGTAAAACGCTAGTCTCCTCGGAAAATAAGAATTTAGTTTCTGGCTGGAGAGATGGCTCGGTCAGTGGCTAATGGTGCAGACTGCTCATGCAGAGGACCTGAGTTCAGTTCCCAGCACCTACATTAGGTGGCTCAAAGCTATGTGTTAATGCCAAGTCCAGGAAACTAACTGATGCCTCTGGCCTCCTTAGGCACATGCCCTCGTGTGAACATACCGAATCTCTCTCCTCTCTCTCTCTCTCTCTCTCTCTCTCTCTCTCTCTCTCTCTCTCTCTCTCTCTCTCTCTCTCTCTCTCTCTCTCTCTCCCGTGTGTGTGTGCATGTGTAACTAAAAATAAAATAAGCTTTTCTAAAGTGTGGTTTCCACACACAGCTGTTTTAAGCATTTTTTATTGTAAAGCACTTGGATGTCTGTAAGTTATTCTGATTATCTGGCCGATTGCCAAGGCAAAAGCTAGAGCCCACCAGAGGAGTGTGCACTCGCCTGAAGTTAGCAGGAATGCAGGACTGTAAACAGTGCTCCGGCCAAGGCTGTGTGTACAGTGAAAGTCACTGGCTGCAGAGTTCACACACATTCTTTAGAGACGGGGCTCAACATCAGATGGGAATGTTGGTCACAGCCCAACAGAACGAAGAAACACCATCCACCCTAGTATGAGCAATGCTCCGGCTGTGCAGAGAATTATTTAAGCTTTAAATTGGGGTGGGGTGATACAAATGAATTAATTTCCAACAGACATTTGAGAAAATATGTACTTCTTCTTATAAAAATTACATGGACTGTAAAACATTTTTGGTGTTTCTGGGGCACATGGAAGACCCTTCTGGAAAATGATTCAGTTGCTTTCCCATCCTCAAGTTTTCCTGCTTGAGGACGTTACCTACGGTGTGAACTTCATCATCATGGCTACATAATCGCCATTAACTGTTGAACCTCTCTGACAGTTGCCACTTAAAAATCCCCCTAACAACAGACTAAAATCAACTCACTGGACTTCAGAATGAGACATTCTCAGAAAGACAATGTGGAAAGAGTGTGTGCTAGCTAGCGTGGCTGTGGTAGCTAGTGTGGCTGTGGTAGCTAGCGTGGCTGTGGTAGCTAGCGTGGCTATGGTAGCTAGTGTGGCTGTGGGGCTGTGGTAGTGGCGTGGCTGTGCTGGCTGGCATGGCTGTGCTGGCTGGCGTGGCTGTGCTGGCTAGCGTGGCTGTGCTGGCTGGCATGGCTATTCTGGCTAGCATGGCTGTAGTAGCTAGTGTGGCTGTGGTAGTGGCATGGCTGTGCTGGCTAGTGTGGCTGAGCTGTCTAGCGTGGCTGTTCTGGTAAGCGAGGCTGTGCTCGCTGGAGTGGCTTAAGAGCCCATCTCCTCAACAGGCTGAATGCTCCTTCCTCTTGGTTTTCAAAACAGAATAAAAACAAAGATGCAATGGGACCGTCTCCCTCTGCAGGATTCCCTCGGGTCTGAGCAAGCACTCTCGCTATGAAGGACATCATGACCAGTCTGCCAGAAACTTTGCTGTGGTCTCCGTGGGCCCAAGACTGAAAGTATCAGGACATGGTACAGGTGCCAGGCCAGCATCTGGAGTCCAGCTAGTTAGGCAGAAGAAAGGTTTAACCGACATGGTTCATAGTCAGTTCTCCATCTCTATGACAAAATATGTGGAAAAATCAGCTCATATAGAGGAAAGATTCATTTGGGGTCACAGCTGTAGATGCTTCAGTCTGTTTGCTCAGCCTGGCTGCCTTTGGACTTGAGCTGACATAGCCCATCAAGGTAGGACGTGTGGGGAATGAAAAATACTCCCTTCACATTGGCGGGCAAGGAAAGAAAGGCATGGGGGGGGCAGGGGAAAGAGGGGGGGAGAGAGAGAGAGAGAGAGAGAGAGAGAGAGAGAGAGAGAGAGAGAGAGAGAGAGAGAGAGAGAGCACATGAGCACCTGTACCAAGCCCCAGGACGCCCTTTCAAGGGCATGCCTCCAATGACCTTCCACTAGGGCCTACTTCTTTTCTAAAGGTCTTTATTAACACATTAATTATGCATGTATGTACTTGGGTCATATTTGCCCCATTTGCTCACATCTCTTGCCTTCTTCAGCTGACCCTCTTCCCAAATAATCCTTCCACTTTTCTGTCTGTCTTTTATTGCTGTTGATTTTGGTTTTGGCCTCTCTCTGTGCGAACCAATGATATTAATTTGAATTACTTATGAAAGCAAGAGGGGCTTTCACGGGAGCACTGTAGGTCTCACTTCTTTAAAGTGTCTAAAATAGCTCCCTAGCTCCACAGGCTGCCAGAGAAGCCTTCTGTACACTAGCCTTTGGGGAGCACCTAAGGGCACTTAGGGACAAGCCTTCAACCCACTTTATGTCTACCCATAACTTCACAGAGCTTTTGCCCAGGTCCTCCTCCTGCTGTCTTCCCCTCACTGCCCTCCCCCCACTGCCCCCCCCCGCTGTCCTCCCCTCACTGTCCTCCCCCCGCCTGTCCTCCCCTCACTACCCTCCCCCCACTATCCTCCCCTCACTACCCTCCCCCCACTGCACTCCCTCCACTGCACTCCCCCCGCTGTCCTCTCCCCGCTGCCCTCCCCCCACTATCCTCCCTTCACTGTCCTCCCCCCGCTGTCCTCCCCCCACTGTACTCCCCCCGCTGTCCTCCCCTCACTGTCCTCCCCCCGCAGTCCTCTCCTCACACAAGGCACAGAAAAGCTTTTGTCTGATACTAAACCAGTGGTTAGCAAACCTGTTTCCAAAATATTTACATTATGATTCATAACAGTAGCAAGATTACAGTTATGAAGTAGCAATGAAAATGACTCCATGGTTGGGGTCCCCACAACATGAGGATCTGTTCTCAAGGGCACAGCATCAGGAAGGTTGACAACCACTCACTACAGTAAGCCATGGAGCCATCCTGAGTGGCTGTTTCTCATGGGTCTACACTGACAACTGAGTCCTCTGCCACACACAGCCTAATATGTGCAGATGGGACTCTTGAGGTCAGCGGTACCTGGTCGAGAAAAAGCCATCCCCATTCAAGCAGGACAAATCAGATATCATTTCACACTTGCAAAGGCAGCCTGATAAATAATCAGTCTGGTGGCATGCACAGTGAGATGTCAAGAAAAGGACATATATCTATGTACACCAAAGCCACAGTACACAAACCAAGCATGGCGATGTCCAAACACCATCGGGAACAGATTTGAGTGACAGATTCCCCTGCCCCAAACACGGCCAGTGCCGACAGACCTTCCTATGACTGCGAAAGCTGGGGTCCTCTTAAGACACACTTGGAACCTCTAGTCTAAGCCACCAGTCCAAGAGAACTCACTTGTCATTGATGAACTCAACTTAGTTGATGCCTGTCTCTTTGGGGGATCATGGAGCCCTTCACACTACCTTCATGGTTCTGTAAATCCACAGGGAAAAGCAGAATCTGAGCAGACCCCACCACCTTCAGCACTCACTAGCTGAGGAGGCACAGGCTCGGGCCCATCCTGTCCCACCCAGGGATGGACAGTGATCAACGTTACACACTTGGGATGACCGTGCTGATCAAATGAGAGGCACTGAATGCCCCAGCAAGTTGTTGATATCATTAAAACATGACATAACTATTACAAACTGTTATGGGGAATCTCAGCCAAAACCCAAAAATGTCTGATTATTTACTACGAAAATGGAAGAGTTCTGAAACCATTAAAACGACTGATTCACAAGGGGCAAATGTTCTGCAAGCTGCTGTCTCTCCTGTGAATGAACACTCGGGCTAACATCTGGTGTGCCTGCGGAGTGAAGAGAACACACGTACCCAAAACTCGAAATCCCTCTGGAGTCCTGCTGAGTACTCCATTCATGGCTGGGGGGAGAGGGGTCATCGTAAGAACCCCAAGGAACAGAGAATGACTTTTTTTCACCCTCTACTGTGGCAAACAGCTGGAGCTAGTGGAGTCTGGTCTCAAAGCCAGATTTCTCCCAAATCCTCTTTTCCCTATACCACCCTGAGATGTTGCTTCCATGGCAAACAGGACCCTCCAGGGTCAACAAATGAACATCTGAGAGCTGGGAGGGCACAGACAGCCGGGACTTTGCTTCCCCTCCCCCTGCTCATTCTCTTTAGCACACAGTGAGGAGACTGGAACATTTTGCACTGGCAGATTTAAATAGCTCCAAGGTATATGCCCTACTTGTCATTTTTCAGACAAGATGGAGCTGGGAACAATCTCCTCAGATTATACCAACAGGGGAGTGAGAAGTGGGTTTCTCCTCTAGCACTAAACAGCGCTGCACCTCTGAGCACTGTGTACATCCATAATGCTACCTGGACTAGAGGTGGGCAGCCATGAAATCTACCCGCAGGGCCTCTCGGGAGTCTGTACTTCCTGGTGGTGCAGTTTAGTAAGAATGCCTTTCTCTAAGCCCAGACTTGCTCAGGTTGCGACTCCAAAGGCATAATCACCAGACTGCTGTCCCTTGAGGCAATGCCAGCAGAAAATGTAGCTCCTGCAGATAGCTGGCAAGTACATAAATAATGAATGTAATGTAATGGGCTTTGGGTTATTAGAGGGGCATGGGGTTAGAACGGGTAGAGCAGACCTCAGTCTGGCTTCCAGGACACGACTCTCCACGGGCAGATGCCATCCTTGTCAAAGGCCTGTCACAGGCTTCCTTGGGAAAGAAAGCCAGACACTAACAGCTATCCTCGTACCATTGCAGACATGCTTGTATTGGAAGATACATCGTCCCTGAATGGACGCTGAGGTATCTCAGCCTGCTGTAAGATTTTTAGAAATCAGGACACCTTTCCCAATTAGGACACCTACTGTTGAGTCGTCCCTGCTCCTCCAGCCCTAAATAAAGTCTGCTCTGTTCTCATTAAGTCCTACTTAATTAGCTGAAATAAAAATCAGAGTTTGGTGCAGCACCATCAGTTAGGGTCTTAGCAAAGTGTCAGCCGCCAGAAGCATGCTGTAAATGATGTGTGCGTATATCATAGTGGCCACGCATCCTTGCTGGTGTGAATGACAGCTAACCCCAGACACAGCCCTCTGGCTCCCCGACGATGGTGCCGCACATTAGCTTCACTCATGGCCTTAGACCAAAAACGGTGTTCATGACGGAAACACACGCTTCTGCAGTCAAAGCTATACACTTACCTAAGGTGGGACAGGTAAAGCTCACGCGGTCATTCAACGTACCTGGGGGGAGAAGTTTGTCTGCACGATGAAGAAGGTATTCTAGGCATTTGACATTCTACAAAGCTGACCTTCACATTGCGTCCCTCCCCACTTGTTCTCCTTCAGAAAAGGGCTTGCTTTTTAAAGCCAGGAGTTAATAATACCCAGATACTAATCCTCCCTTTACCTATCTGCTGTCAAGACTAAACCTGCCAGGAAAAAAACAAGTCTTTCCAGAAAAATCTCTACTGGAGATATTTTCTGGGGAAGACTGAACTAAATTGATGCCCATTAATTTTGGAAACTACCTAACGACATGAAACTAAGCAACATTAAGTTCTTACTGCCTGTGTGTACACTCATTTCCCTGAAGCCCAGCCCTTCAACGCACGTTAGAAAAAGGGCCTCCAGATAGCAGCTAATGGCCTTCTCGTCACTTCCTGACTGACAGGGCACTCAGAATCTAAAGGAACACGGTATGTGAGGTGCATGGAACTGCCCGTGCTTGCTGTCTGGTTCTACGTGTGACATAAAAATCATGCTTTATCCTCTCTACAGAGACAGACACAACAGTCATTCTGCTTCATGGAGATTAAGAGCAAACAAAGGCCAGGCTATTTACCATCCCAGATGTTACCATCACCACTGCTCGTCCCTGGCCTCTCCCTGCCTACTGAACCTAATGAGAATCAGCCATTGATAAGCAAGGCCACTTGATTTGCACAGGGATCACACTGGCTCCATGCAGCCACAGAGCTGATGGCTGCTGTTTCCTGTTTGTGGAATAGGGGGGAGAGAAGATGGAAGGAGGTGGAATGTGGAAACAGGAGATGCAACAGTAAGAAGAAAGCTTGTGTGAGAACGCAGGACACCAGTTCCGACATGACTGGTGCTTTTGCTCCCAGGGTCCTTTTGAAGAGACTGTCTACTTTCCTAAGCGTGTGTGTGTGTGTGTGTGTGTGTGTGTGTGTGTGATACTGCTGTATGGGCAGGCATGTATGTGGATACATATGCCTATGGTGGTGGGGGTGGGTGCTGCTGTATGGACAAGCATGTATGTGAATGCATGTCCCTGTGTGCGTGTGGAGTGCTGCTGTATCAGCACGCATGTACATAGATGCAGGATTGTACGTGGATGCATGTGCTTGTCTGCACCCAGAGGTCAGAGGAAAATATCCTCTCCTACTCTGTGTAAGCATTGTGGCACCTCTCAAAGATCTAGTTCAAAAGAGTAAGGGGTAAAAAGGCAGCCCCCAAGGACTTTGTAAAAGTCAGTCCTCAATACTGCAATCAAAGTGGATCATGAACACAAGAGCAGTAAAGACATGCAGGGAGCCTTGATGAACACACATGTTCAAGTGTACCACAGCTAAAACATGGGATGGCATACAGTCCTGCACACATGCTTAGCTAAAACATGGGATTGCATACAGTCCTGCACACATGCTCAAGTGTACCACAGCTAAAACATGGGATGGCATACAGTCCTGCACACATGCTCTAGTGACAGCTAAAACATGGGATTGCATACAGTCCTGTGGCAAACTGAAATGACACACAAATGGGGGTATGATATGTGTTCTTTGTTGGTCACTAAAGGTTCTTTGTATTTTTAATTTGTTTTAAATTGTGTGAGTGAGTGTGTGTGTGTGTGCGCGCGCGCGCGTGCACGCGCATGTGCTGCACATGTGTGCAGGTGCTCCTGGAGGCCAGAAGGAGATGTCAGATCCCTCAGAGGTGGAATTAGAGGAGGTTTCGAGCCACCTGATGTGGGAGCTAGGAGCCAAACTTGAGTCTACAAAGCACAGTAAGTGTTTTTAACGGCTGAACCATCTCTCCAGAACCTTCAGTTGAAGCTTTTCCTGGCACTAAGAAAGGGGAACGGATCATAAGCCATTATAAGTATGTCCACGAAGCATGCAGACCAGGGTCCTGAACCTGTGTGAGTGTCATGGAGAAGCCATGCAGGCAGTCACTCTGCAACCGGGATGACAATGGCCGGGCCACAGATTTACTACTTTATAAAAACAAGACAGCAGGATCCAATGGAGACGCCATGGATTTGCTATCAAGTGGACTGAAGAAAGAGGGGAAACTGGGCTTAGCTGGGGAGCAGGGAGGGGAAGGAGCCCAGGCGACCAGCTAAGGGCCCCTGCAAAGGTAAAGGCCAGTGAGTGTGTGGCTTGTCTTCCTAAGGTGACAGGTTGGAGGGGACAGGACAGACTTGCAAGAGAGGTTTGCCATTCTTTCTCCAGAGGACTGACCTCCAGAATGTTTAAGTGGGGAATGTAGGCTTGAACCAGAGGCTGCCTCACCTAGCCAGCAAACCTGAAGGTTGCTGGGCAGTAACAGCAACAACAGAGGAGAAAGCACAGCCTCCCTTACCCTGCCTCCTAATTTGCATACTCCAGGCTCTCCTCCCCACTCCTTTTTCCCTGTTTAGTCTCTTCCTTCTAATCCCAGTCAAAACAACACAAATCCAAGGAGTGCCTGATACCAGCAGGGTTTCCTCAGGGAAGAGGTGTGCTTTCTCTGAGCACTTAGCTTCCTTACTGGTCACAGAAGGAATATCAAACCTCCTGGATTGTTACAAAAATGAAATTAGTGAGCCAGGTGGTGGTGGCGCACGCCTCTAATCCCAGCACTCGGGAGGCAGAGGCAGGCGGATCTCTTGAGTCTGAGGTCAGCCTGGTGTACAAGGATAGTTCCACAGGACAGAGAAACCCTGGTCTTGAAGAAAATAAAACCAGCCAAACAATCAAAAACCCAAACAAACAAACACAAACCAAAAATAAACCAAATCAAAAAATTAGTGGACTATGGAAGGCCTGCACCACAGCACTCCTACAAATGTTATATCCTCTGCTGTTAAGCTTCTCTCATGACAGCTGTTAACACAGTTAGAAAATGATAATACATCATGTGCTAGCGACAGCAGTGTGCCAAGAGTTGGCTTTAGACAACTCAGATGTGACGTTCTATTACAGAGATGCTTCTTTCTGGAAACAATCGGTTCTACATTTCCCACTGCAGCAGTTGACAGGTCAATGTGTTAACACTGAACTCACGATTTTTTTCCCTTTATATTTCAGTCACAGAGCCCACATGTAAGTCTAAGTCTCCTCGAGTTTTTATTAGAGATCACCTTAGCTAATAGATTAGTAGAGGTTCAAAAATGCGCTCTCATTATTGAAATTCATGCACATTTTTTTTTTACTAGGAGGTGTTAAGGCCAGGCGTGGCAATGCTTCCCTGCAATTCTGGCGCTCAGAGGATTGAGGCTGGAAGATCAAGGGCCCAGGACCCATAAAGGCACTGGCTGCAAGCCTGTCAGCCTGAGTTCAATGCCAGGTTCTACATGGTGGAAGGAGAGAACAGACTTCCTTCAAGCTGTCTCTGATTGCCACATGTGCACGGTGGCACACACACACACACACACACACACACACACGCGCACACACACACACACACGCGCACACACACACACACACGCACGCACACACGCACGCACCCGCACATGCACACACACGCATCCGTTACATTTATCAAATACAATGAAGGTAAAAGGAAAGAGTTCAGAACAAGTCTGGACTTAGGTCTGATTGTCATTAATCATCACATAATCTAGCGGTGGGGGTGGGGAAAAGAACCAGATAAGCAGGGTTCACCTTTACAGGCTGAAGTGTAAACAGATTCCAAACAGATCAGATTCAGTCTTTAACGATGTATTTGACCTTCAGTCAAGCAAACACCTGCCCAGCAAGTCTCAGAATAATGAGACTGAGAAAGCAAGTATGTTCCGGTTTACATTTCCCAGGCTGGCCTCACTCCAAGCACTAGCCACCTGACTTTGTGCTCCTTGCTCCAAAATCAAAAGAGTCCATTTCACCCAGATGGAAGCTTCTCGCCACAGTCTGCAGTGGGAATTTTGGAGGGCCTTGTGGCTCGGAGAATTATTGCGGCTTCAAAGAAACCGGGTCACACAGGACGGAGGCAAAGAAACATAAAACAACCCAAAGCTGTCTTCAAAAGCTATGTGGTCACCAAGTCCGCTGGGAGAGAGGACACGGAGGAAAACAAAGAGAGAGGGGTGAAACAAACCAAGTCATGGTCCCAGCAGAAGATTAATCTAACAATGGCTTTGAAGTCGGTCAGCTTCTCTGCAAATATACTATGACATTACATGAACTCAGCTTACTGTAAAACAGGGTTAGCCCTTCCTCCACAGTGAGAAGTACACACACAAAGACGATCACCAAGACACTGGGCTAGCAGGGACCTCACTGGAATATAAGGATCACAGCACAGGTAGGGGATGTACCAGCACAATGAGGCACACTATGCATGAAGAACCATGACAGAGGGGGACAAGGCTCGGTGACTGGAACTCCTATCCACATGTAATGACATTGGAAAACCAGGCCCCGCCTCCCTGGGAAACTGTTGACTTATTCCTCTCGTTTGAGGCAGCCTGAGAGTCTCTCTTCCCACGTGCTGGCACCCTTGGGCTCTGTTATCACAGGGGATCTTGTTCCTGTCACTGGGTCCTGACTCAGCTGATCAAGAGAGCAGAGGAACCCAATGGGCCTCTAGCAGCTGTGCTCAGAAACCCAGCAATCAAATGCTCACTGAAAAGATGCGTAAATAACCTAAGGCAAAACTGAATGCCGAGTAAAGCAAGCTAGAGGCTGGAGCCAGGGCAGGTCATAGTAGAAAGTGACTGAGCTGTCTGCAGAACACGCGCCTGAAGGGCAAGGGTGGCGGTGAGGAGAAGGCCAGGGAAGCAGGCTAAGGACTTCCAGAGCCCCTGTGTCAACACTAGGGAGGTCTGAAAATCGCAGGTTTCTGCAACCTAACTATACAGGGTGTCTATGTGCGTGTGTGTGTGTGTGTGTGTGTGTGTGTGTGTGTGTGGCGCGGAGGAGGGAGACTGCAAGAGACTTGAGCTCCTATCTACTCCCAGTCGTCTCCCTAGTCATCAATGTCAGAGGGAATCTTTGGTGTGAACAGGGAGAGGAAAGAAGAGAGGTGAGGAATGGACGGAACGGATGGTGAGAAGGAATGGCAGGGGACTGTTTAGGGCACAGCTGTTAAAACACGCACAGAAGGAAGATGGCGAGAATACAGAAGGAAGAAAAGGAGGGGAGATGGGAGAAAGGAGCGGGTCATGTAGAAACAATGAAGTAGTTGCTTCAGAATCATCTTCCCTGCGAAACCTATACCTGACATAAATAACCTTGAAGCTGCCTGGGTCCCACAGAGAGCCATTCACGAGTTATAAGAATGTGTGCTCTCTTTCTTTCTCCACCCCTCACCCACACCCAAATGAGAGCTCTCCCGTGGCACACTAGCTCGAGTAGATTACAGCAGCCCCTCCACGGTATCTACCTGAGAACCCAGGCCAGGGGAGGCGGGCAGTGGGCTGGCAGCCATAAAGGCTCTCCTTACAAATGTACTGCTACACCTAATTCGTATCAATTGTGCATATCAATGGGTTCTGCTAATGCATGCCTAGACGTGTGTGGGCTGCACATGGGTTGGACCCATCTTCCCACCATCCTCCCCCAGCTTCCTCTACCTTCGGTGGGCGTAGTCCCCTTCCTGTCCCTCTACTGCTTTCAGGTCATCTTTTTTGTCGTGAATTATAATTCCGATTTCCACACGTGATGGACGAGAGGAAGCTCGCAGTACCTGCCTTTCTGTACCTCAAAACGACTTACAACTTGATTCGTTTTCCTGCAAATAACAAGACTTCACTCTTCTCTAAGTAATATTCGATTGTGTCTACGAACCATATTTTCTTATCCGGTCTGCTAATTCTCTTGGCTGTTTGAGTCGGTCCACAATAAGCATAAGTGGGCGGCTCAGGGCTGCATTCTGACTTCATCGCCAGCAAGCACACGCAGCTGCATACACATAGCTGGGTCACATGGCCAGAGATGCTTCTATGTTTCCTTATCATCTTTGTGAGACTCTTCAAAGCGGTTGCTAAAAGGCTAGTGAGCTGCATGGCAGACAAACAAACAAAATCTAAACTCCTAAGGAAGAGAAATTTGGCAAAGCATACTGGCCACAGCAGGGGCAGCAAGCAGCCTACTCTGAAAGAGTGTGTGGCAGAAAAAGAATGGGGAAAGCCACACCAAGATGAACATCTGAAGAGAGGCATAGCAGAGGAAGACTGGAAAGCTCTGGGAAAACAATAGCGCAAGCCCAGGCCAGCCGCAGAGAAAGCCCTTCCCACCCTGGGCTTCCTGATGGAGAAAGAGCTTGCACCGGAAAACCCGGCTAAGGGAATGTGGGAGCAGGTGCTATGTGAACATGCTATATGGGACTGGACCCTTCCTGGTCAGCGTTTTAGGGACTCTCTCAGCTCATCAGTCCACATATTCTGATTATGTGTCAGTAGTCCGGTTCTTTGCCATGAGATACGAGACCCTGACTACTTCAGCAGGGACTCAGAGAAGTTCCTCTAACACAGTACTTAGACAGGCAGAGCCAAAGATGCAGAGAACACAAGATGCCAAAGAGCCGCCTGGGACTTTTCTGCTTTGCCTCCAGCTCACTCTGTGCTGTGGCCATACCTGGCCTTCAGTCTCCAGCTCAGGTGGGTACCCACCACAGCCGGAAGGATAAACTACCCAAATCCCTGATGCCGACGTGCATACAGCTTCCAACAGACGTCCATGGGACCCCTGACCTCTTTGGAGTGGTCCTTCTCTGTGCAACCAGCCTGGACGGGGTGTGCAGGGTTCTGGGACTGGAAGCCAGTCAGCCTCACGAATTTCTCACACGTCTGAGAGGAAGCTTCCAGCTGTTTGCCTCTTGACTAATTCCTTAGGTGAGTTCACAAACATCTAAGCGGTGTCAAAATCCATTCAAATCCTTGGCAGAGTATACATGTTTGTTCATGCTGACTCTGCGAACCAATTCTCAAGGCAGACTTACATGGATGGCCATGCTGAGAACAAGAGAGGGGAGGGAAAGCAGACCAAACAAAGGAGGCCTCCTTGGGACACGAAATGCTCCTTGTTAGTAGCACTAACTTATTATGAAATTTTTATGAGCCAGGTATCACATCGCCATGGACTACTACATGTTATGAAATCATTAAGTTCCACTAGGAGCTAGAACAAAATTTAATTGATATACAAATGTATAAATGCATGCATATGAGCTAGATGATGTATAATATATACTTTATATGTACATATGCATATAATATATGTATATAATGCATATATGTGAGATATATATCATACACACACACACACACATATATATATATATATATATTTACTCATGTAAATGTCTGTATGGTTTGGTCCTGCCTTAACCTTATATGCCAAACTTTGTTAACTCTTTATGGTAGGCCTTACCCCTCTCTGAGGAGTTGATGGGAGATGTGGGGGTGAGTTTGGGGAGGGGAGGAGTAGGGGAGCGAGGGGGAACTGTGGTTGGTATGTAAAACGAATAAAAAAGAAAATGGAAAAAAAAAGGAAAAAAATCAGTGAATTGCTGTGTTCCTTAAAGTGGCAACTTTCGTAACACTTACATTGCAAGAGGAAAGCATTTACTTAGGCATCTAAGAACCAATCAAGGCTTTAATGTTGCTGCTGCTGCTGGGACATCTTTGATTGGCAGTTTACCAAATGAAGACTTTTCCCTCATTTGGTGCAAACCAACATTCCCAGGTAAGCCAGTGGATGCTCTGGCTGGGATGAAGCCATCTGATGCAGTCTTAAGTTTCTGCAGCCAAGCGGCCTGTGCTGTCCTCACCTCTTCTTGGACTCTTCACCTGGGTTGTGACAGCAGCCAGCCTTGTCTTTGTGCTCTGTGTCTGTGAAGGTCGCACTCAGTCAAGCTGGCCCTCAAGCGCATTTCTTACAGAGCAGGAATCACACTCTGGTTTGGGGCAACAGAACCTGCCACCCTCTCTGGTGTTCTCTACCAGGCTGAGGTTCCTAAGACCTAACTCACCTGCTGTCCAAGAAGCCCTAAAGCTACAAGTGAAGTTTTAGAGTCCTCTCCTGTTGGTAGAAAAGCCCACAGCTGTTCTTAGATTCTCAAACATGGTGGCTGTAACATGGAAATTAGATTAACATATACCATTTGCATTAGTCTTGTAATGAATGTAAAATAAATACAAACTCGAATAGACTCCACTACTAGCTGGGGACTGAGAGCAAGTCCTTCGGACTCTGAACCTTAGTTTCAGTTGACCCGCTGATATCCCACAGAGCTGGGAGCAGACAGACAGGACGGGTGTCACCATCAAAGCGGGAGGGGAGCTGATGGTGCCCACTCACTCTGGGAAGGACTGAGGTATTAACCTAACAACAGCAGCAGTCAGCAAAACCACCTTGTTGGAGCTCAGCTTCAAATTCTTATTGGTATCTAAATTTAAAGCAACTTTGATTTGTAACTGAGAAAAAGAATTCTCTTATAGACAATAAAGCTACCTTCTCCTGGGACTGAAGAGAGGGCTCAGAGATTGAACTCACTGGCTGTTCTTGCAAAGGACCAGAGTTCAGTTTCCAGCACTCGGGACCCAGGTGGTGTCTCATAACCATCTGTAAACCCAGCTTCATGGGATCCGATGCCCTCTTCTAGCTCTGTGAGCAACACATGCATGTAGTGCTCATGCGTACAAGACACTCAGACACTTAAATACATACGGAGTTTAACACCACCTTCTCCTAAGATTACCTTCTGCAAAGTAGAAGTGGAGTTGCCAAAATAATGAAATAACACAAAAGAATGAATGAGAACCAAGAGAAACTGCAGGAGAATGGGCACAGAGGGTCCAAAGTAGCTGAAGTGGAAAGGGACTCTCAGAAGAACAAGATGTGCTCAAAAATATTATAAACCAGGACTGAGAACTGTGGTATATGGAAATTATAAAAAATAAGCCAAATGGAACTTTCAGAATTGGAAAAAATAATTATATGCTTAGGCTAATCTCTTTAAGAGGAGATTAAATACAGCAAGAGAAGTCATAAACTGAACAGATCAGAAGAAAATGAATGAAATTTGTGGAAATCAGTATGTGGTATAAGAAGGCCAGAAGGAGAAATGGAGAACATGGGAGGCACACACATGTATACACACACACACACACACACACACACACACACACACAGCAGTGGTGGGGGTGGGGTAGGGAGAATATATAGAAAATTTATAAAACCCAGTAAGGATTAAAGAAACTCCCCAGATGGGAGAAAGGAAGGAAGGAAGGAAGGCAGGCAGGCAGGCAGACAGGCCAGCCATCAATCTTGATTATAGACAAAAAAAAAACAAGCAAACAAACAAAGAAAGAAAAAACCAGAAAACCAAAGTCAAAGAAAAAAACCTTAAAAGCAAGTAGAGATAACATGACCTAGGGACAACAAATGAGAAGATCCGAGGGACAGTCTGCATTTTGAAAGAAACAATCGATCCAGAAGACAACAGACAGTATCTAGACCACACTTGAATAGTCAGCAGACATGAAAGCTAAGACTGTCCCGGCAGCATGTTCCCAGAATCAGGAAAGGATAATCTTGGGCAATAGAAGATGGTTCAGAAATAAAGATCAAAGACAGAAGAAGAACATTAAAGGAAGGATGGTAACATGGGCAAATACACGGAATGTTCTAAAGGCAGCAGCAATGGGCGGCCGAGGTGGCTCAGCGCTAAGCTCACTGGCTGCTGTTACAGAGGACTGGTGTTCGGGTCCCAGCACCCACATGGCGCTTCACAACCATCCTTAACTCCAGTTCTGGGGAATCCAGTGTCCTCTCTGACCTAGTGGGCACCAGGCACATGTGTGGTGAACATACGCACACGCAAACAAAACACCCATACACATAAAATAAACCTAGAAAAAGTAATTTTCAATGATAGTAATTGTATACTCAGGTTGAAAATATACTAAGAAATTAAAATGTGTTATAGCAATTTGAGGGTAGGGCAAAGGAGTTAAAGTATTCTAGGATATTTATTATCAAAAAAGAAAAGAAAAAAGAAGAAAAAAAATGACTGTGCATATTAAGTCAGATGCAGTGGTCCAGACTGGGCATCCTGGCACTGAGGACTGAGTAGGGGATCTCAAGTTCAAAATCCCCGATAAAGAGTTTAAAAAAAAAAAAAAAAAAACAGGGCCATGGAGACAGTTGGTGTGGAAAAGCGCTGCTCATACAAGCCTGGCAGCCTGAGTTCAGTCTCCAGATGCCACACGGTGCAAGGAGAGCTGACCTCTGCCCTCCACACATGCACTGTGGCCTGTGCTCTCCACCCTGACCACCCACCCACCCCCACACACACACATGCACATGGTGATGATAATAATTTGGAAAATTTTATTGAAGTTACAAAACAAAGCCAGGCAGTGGTGGTGCATGCCTTTAATCCCAACACTCAGGAGGCAGAGGCAGGCGGATCTCTGTGAGTTTGAGGCCAGCCTAGTTTACAAGAGCTTGTTCCAAGACAGCCAAGGTAACATAGAGAAACCCTGTCTAGAAACAAACAGACAGTATACATTGCTAAGTCAAAAATTCTTTTGTAATTACCCTGTTTCTCCACTAAAAGAATACTGGAGTACATCCAAAACTTTTAGCTAAAAGAGCCTTTAGCAAACATAACATTAAAAAAGATCTCTCACATCCCACTTCAAGTCAGGGAAGACAAATAAAAAGAACACAGAACAGGTAGAAAAAAAACCCAGAAAGCATTTACCTTAAACATGCAATGGTGTGCTTAAGCTTGAGTCACGTGTGCACTGACTAGACAAGCAGTGGGGACCAGGGCTTCAGAATGAACTGGAAAAGGAGCAGCATATGCTACTGGTGAGAGATGAGCTCAACACACAAGATGATAAAAGCCAAAGCAAAGGTTCAGAACTTGCTGTTGACTCCTGTAACCTCAGGAGTCTGTAGGCTGATGCAGAAGGACTACCATTTGTTTGTTTATTTATTTATTTTGGGTTTTTAAGACAGGCTTTCCCTGTGTAGCCCTGACTGTCCTGGAACTCACTCTGTAGACCAGCCTAGCCTCAAACTGACAGAGATCTGCCTGCCTCTGCCTCTCGAGTGCTGGGATTAAAGGCGTGTGTCACCATGTCAGGTCAGAATTCAATTTTAAGCCAAGTTAAATTGTGAAATACTTGATCACCAACGATACTAAATGTGACCAAATGAAAACAGGGAGCTTCTGCATCATGTTCTTCTTAGCCTTAGCATGCTAATGCACAGAGCGTCCCCAGCAGCAGCTAGCATGCTAAAGCACAGAGCTCTCCCATCAACAGCTAGCATGCTAATGCACAGAGCTCTTCCAGTACAGCTAGCACGCTAAAGCACAGAGCTCTCCCAGCAGCCGCAGGGAGGGCAGCATGTGGGACCCAGCACCTGTAAAGCACTGGGATCGCACCCTGTAGGACTACCATTTTTAAAATACCTACTTCATTAAAACAAAGCCCAGGATGTCTGACAATTAGAAACCACACATCTAAGAAATTTGAGATTTTATAACATGAGAATGGAAAATAAAACTATTTTGAATGAACTACCAAAATACTGTCAATAAAAATATAACTGAGGAATGCAGGTGTGTATAATCACTGTGCCATTCATAGCTGCCTGGGAATTACAAGAACTGAAAAAACAGAACTTTCAAAATTATCAGATGCTGTGCTTGTGTGTATAGCAACCACAAAAGATTGTTCAGATAAATTGCCATTCCTTCAAACTGACTACTTCTGGATATGAGGTCACGGAACCACTGAGTATTTCTAGGTCCCAGACCAAAACAAATGACAAAATGAATTGTTTTAAGACATGATATCCATCAAAATTAAAATATTTCCCAACTAGGAATAAATCCAATATATTAAAACTTCTACACAAAAGCTATGTTCTATTTAGAGAAAAGTGTGTGTATCCAGGCCAGAGGTCAAGCTCAGGTGTCTTCAACACTGGTCTCCTAACACAGTGTTTTGAGGCATGGTCTCTCACTGATGTTGGAGCTCATCTATTGGCTATAATGACTGTCAGGTCGGTCTCAGGGATCCTCCTCAGCCCTGGGATTAAAAGGGAGCAGAACTCCTCACGATCTTCGCATGGGTGCTGGGAGTCCAAACTCGGGTCTTCACGTTTACACAGTAAGCAATTACACACTGAGCCTTCTCCGGGACACTCCGAGAAATCTTACCAACTAACTCTAAATAAATAGAGAATGCCAATTTCATGGTTTCGAAGACTTGAAATGTAGATGCAACAGAAACTTCCTCAAAATCCCATCAGCTTTAGTCTTTGTTGCTGCTATTAATTTTTTTTTTGGGGGGGGGGGTAAAACTTAATAAACTGATTATAAAATATTACAAATGTAAAAGTCAAAGAGTAGGCAACAAGTTTCTAAAGAACAAAACAAGACATGAGACATGTTCTACTTGATCTACTGAATACAAACTCTTATGGAAGTACAGTGGGGTTGGTAGAAAATTTACTAACAGGGAACCAATCAACAAGCCCCAGAGAGAGCCGGCACATTTGGGCTCTTACTTTATAATAAATGCGGACCATGGAGCAGTGGGAGTCCAGTGTAATTTCTGCTAAATTAAATATGTCCACAGCCCCCAGAAAAAAATTCTTAAGTAAAACTTGACTTCTACATTACATGATAAGCAAATATTCTAGCGAAACTTAAAGTTGGAAGTTAGAACTAAGAAGTTTCTGGAAGTTAGTAGAGATGATCACCGTTATATCCTCAAGGAGGCAAAGACTAGGTTGCCAACACTAAAGCCCCAGCACAGGGAAAAGTGATGGAGCAAGGTCATCTGTCGCTAATAAAGAAACTGCCTTGGCCCTTTAATAGGACAGAAAATCAGGTAGGCGGAGTAGACAGAACAGAATTGTGAGAGAAAGAAAGCAGAGTCAGGCAGACGCTTCAGGCAGTTGCCATAGGCAGTCGCCATGCCTCTCTTCTCTGAGTCGGACGCAGGTTAAGGTCTTTCCTGGTAAGCTACCACCTCATGGTGCTACATGGATTACTAAATATGTGTTAAAGCAAGATGTAAGAATTAGCCAGTAAGAGGCTGAAACTAATGGGCCAAACAGTGTTTAAATGAATACAGTTTCCGTGTAATTACTTCAGGTGTAAAGCTAGCCAGGTGGCGGAAAGCCTTTCTTTTTTGTTTAAACAGAAAAAGGGGAAATGATGTAGGTGTATCTTCTATCTATCTGATGATTTCATTGGTTAATTAATAAAGAAACTGCTTGGCCTGATAGGTCAGAACATAGGTGGGTGGAGTAGACAGAACAGGATGCTGGGAGTGAGGCAGACGCTTCAAGCAGATGCCATGCCTCTGCTCTCTGGGACAGTCACTATGAAGCCAGTCACCAGGTCATACATGCTGAATCTTTCCTGGTAAGCCACCACCTTGTGGTGCTACACACATTACTAAATATGGGTTAAGGCAAGATATGAGAATTAGCTAATAAAAGGCTGAAACTAATGGGCCAGGCAGTATTTAAATGAATACAGTTTCCGTGTAATTATTTTGGGTAAAGCTAGCCGGGTGGCGGGAAGCGGCCCGCCGATCCCACAACAGAAAAGGAATGTGCAAAGAAACTGGATGTTATAATGAGAAACCTACTTTCGTTAAGGAACTGAAAAAAAACAAAAGAAAAAATGAAGATTCTATTACATTTCAGCAATGGCCTTCCCTCTAGATAATTTAAAACCTCCTACAAGTCAGTAAGAAAAGGACAAAACAACCAGCTGGAAAAGGCTAAAAATTGTGCAAACATGTCACAAAGCATCTTGAAGTGCCCAGTGCGTCCGTGAGAACGTGATCACGTCATCACTTAGAAAGGATGTTAACTCCAGCACTCGCTCTTACTACAAACCCAGAGGAAGCATGTGTGCCACTGGACCACCAAACAGCGACAAGCTATAGACCCAGCACCCATAAAACCTCAATGAGGCACCCAGGTTTCACCAGATAGACAACAGACAAGCAGTGGGTGAATCAACTATAGAACACCCACAAGCGGTTTTTGCACGGTACCGAAAGTAAACAACAGCTAGAGCCACGATCAACAGTATTTACGAATATCACCAAGCAATACAGAGAAGAATCCACGGTTCCATTTCATTCCTTTCTCAAAAAAGCAAAAATGAAAACATTAGAGAACCAAATTACCATGGCTTAGCGGTGTGTTCTTTGTTGGAAAGCAGGAGAAAGCAAGGTCATGTTTAGCATGAGGCTGCTTTTAGCATAGGGAAGGAAGAGCAGAGTGCAGCGGCCTTGTTTACAAAATTCTGCACCTCATTTTGTTCAACTTTCTTTATACTTATTTTTTCAGTTAAAAGTGCTTAAATAGCCGGGCAGTGGTGGCGCACACCTTTAATCCCAGCACCTGGAAGACAGAGGCAGAGACAGGTGGATCTCTGTGAGTTCTAGGCCAGCCTGGTTTACAGAGTGAGTTCCAGGACAGCCAGGGCCACACAGAGAAACCCTGTCTTGAAAACCCCAAAGGAAAAAGTGCTAAAATAAATAACTCAAATTTATATGCAACAGAAATCTTCATCAATGACTATGCATAGTATCTTCAATGGAGATTAGTTAACTTTTTCTTTTAAACTGGCAAATGTCGCCACTTTAGCCCATTTTATTTTATATGAGTGTTCTGTCCTCCTGGACAGAAGCAGGACAGAGAGGGCATCAGATCCCATTACAGATGGTTGTGAGCTGCCATGGGTGCTGGGAATTGAACTCAGGACCTCTGGAAGATCAGTCAGTGCAGTGTTCTTAACCTCTCAGCCATCTCTCCAGCTGTAGCTCATATTTATTTTTATAACTTTCTGTTTTTTTGTTTTGTTTTCTGTTCTTAAGCATCTTTGTAGCCTAGGCTGGACCTATGTAACCAAGGATGATTTCTAAACTATGTTTTAAAGACTTATATCTTTAGTTTTGTGCATGTGTATCTACGGTGAATATATGCCACGTGTGTTTGGATGCCTATGAGGCCAGACCCATCGGACCCCCTAGACCTGCGGTTACAGGCAGTTGTGAGCTGTATAGCATGGATTCTGGGAACTGAAGTCAGATCCTCAGGAAAAGCAGGTACTTGCTGGTCCCATTTATGTGTGTGTGTACTTGTGCGTGCGTGTGTACTTATGTGTGTAACCGTGTGTATATTCGTGTGTGTATGTACTTGCGTATGTGTGTGTGCTCATGTGTATGTGTATATGTACTTGTGTGTTTTTGTGTGTGAGCATACTTGTGTATGTATTTGTATGTGTACATACTCGTGTGTGTGTGTGTGTGTGTGTGATACCATGTGGAGGTCAGAGGACAACTTTCAGAAGACAGTTCTCTCCTTTACCCATGTGGGTCCTAGGAAGCCAAGCCAAGCTCCTGGCTGGGCAGCAAGTAGCTTTGTCATCCTCCCCCTCCCAAGCCATGGCACAGCCTGACTCTGAATTCTTTCTTTCTTTTCTTTTTTTTTTTTTTTTTTTTGGCTTTTTCGAGTTAGGGTTTCTCTGTAGCTTTGGAGCCTGTCCTGGAACTAGCTCTTGTAGCCCAGGCTGGCCTCAAACTCACAGAGATCCACCTGCCTCTGCCTCCCGAGTGCTGGGATTAAAGGTGTGTGCCACCACCACCTGGCTGTGAATTCTTCATAGACTCCATTGCCACAGGCAGTTTTATGTGGGGTTACTGGGGATCAAACTCAGGACGTGGTGCTTACTGGGCAAGCACCGACCAACTGAGCTACATCCCCAGACCTAACCTCTTACCAGTTACCATGAGGACCACCCGTGGAACATTCCCAGCCAGCTCAAATTGGACAGGTTACCCTTCCGTCTCAATGCTCATTGTATAAAAGTCCTAAGACTGTCTAGAAAATCTCCCACAACTGACAACACAGGCTTTCTTTCTGTCTTCGCACACCCATCCTTCGCTTTTCTCAGGTCTTTCAGGGCTGCTTATTCAGAATTTTTCCTTTTTTCCAATGCCACCCTAGCCCTGGCAGCCAAGAGAACCAACAGCGCGGATCTCTCACGAAGAAGCCTGTGGTGGCCATTTTCTGTCTGCCACTCCCCTCCCCATTCCATCCCTGGGAGGCTGATCCCAAGGGACCACATCACTAGGCCTCCCTGCGCCGCTGGCTTCTGTTGGGCACCACTGGGTTTTTATGATGATAGAAGCTGGATGGCAGGGAGAGAGGAACCAGGGCATGTCCACCCTCCTTGCTGTGGTCTGTATTGCAGGAGGAGGCTTCCTCCAGGACAGATTGCCTCCTCCCTGGCTCCAGCATTAATTTCCCTAGTCAAATCACCGCCTTGTGTCTTTTAGGCCTCACTTGCTTTGACTTTACCGACTCAGATAACCAGGGCCAGGCTGTCTTCACACGTGCTCAATAAACCCTCCTCATTTGATGGAAGTTGGACTCTGCGTTTAGGCTGGGGCCTTACACACCGGTGACTTTAAATGAATTAATGTGGCTGTCTTATCATCTGTCATCTACCAGGCTGTAAGCATCATGACATTGGAGCTTCTGAAGTTGCCAGTAATCACTTGTTAATGAGTTAGCAATTTAATGAATGAACTCACATGGTTATGTTAGAGATGTACTACAACTATTGCAAAGATGTTACTGCTAAGCTTGAGAGAATACCAATTTGTAAAACCAAATATTCTACCACCACTGGTTGACAACAGCTTTTGTTGGCAGGAATATCTGTACCCTCCAAGACAATTTCAATTGTTCCAGAAACAGCATCTGTAAAAGCAGCAAGTTCTCAACTTAAAAAGATAGAATTCTATCTTTGTAGACTAAGTCATCATTGGCATATTCCAAGTGTCGGGCAGTGCTGGCACACGCCTTTAATCCCAGCACTCGGGAGGCAGCGGCAAGCTGATTTCTGTGAGTTCAAGGCCAGCCTGAACTCGGTCTCGAAACCCTGTCTCGAAAAAACAAACAAAAAACAAACAAACAAACAAAGATATCCACTGGACTCCCAATGGAATTCTAAATACTAGAGTATAACAAAGTCTGCATAGAAAAAGAAGAGCCCCCCCCCCCCCGCCACCCTAATTTTCCATACCCTAGTGCAGAAGACTGGGAAGGATGGATCATGATACAGAAAGTCAAATTCAACAGGGAGCACTTTGTCAGCACTGTGTCGTCCTGGGTTGAAAGGAAGGTGATCTACGCACGTCCCAAAATTATAAAGCAGGTGACACACTAAAATATACAGCTCAAGACCTTCTACAAAATGACCTGGGACATTCCAAGTCCAGTTCAGGCATAATTTCCATTGCATGGTCTAAAATCCTACAGATTTTCTTTAACATGGTTTTTAAAAAGTACAAAAGCCATAAGATTACTTACAAGTCATTGCTCACACTAGCCAAATATCTCAGACATGGGTATGTTCTCCCAGAAAACATGAATTTTAACGTGGAGAAAACCAGTTTATAAGCATACAGCTGTGTTATGTCACAGCAAGCCATTGTAAGAACAGTTTACCTAACACTCAGATTCGGGGGCTGTATTGTCTCAACTCCAAAGCTGTCAGCTGTCTGTCCCATTTCGGTGGCCTCCTTCCTAGACAGCCACCTATTTCTTTCACTAACTTTTTAGGGATAGTAGAATATTTACTAAAATTGTAGCAACAAGAAGGGAAGGTCCGGTAGTATCTCTAGCACAGTAGGAGTTCAGGATTATCAGTAACCTCCCATGCAAGCCAGCTAGTTAATAAAGCGAGATCTCTGGGATTACGAGTGTTTGCTCATTACCTTGATAACATCTTGTTGAAGGAGTTTAAGAAGTAACTAACTCGTTGAAATGTAGTCATATGGCCAGAAGCAGACAACTTGCTTTGTTTTCTGTCTAATCTCATGTAACAAAAGAATTCCATGTTCCTTATTCATCCTCATAGGTCATACGAATATAGGAAATGACCACATCAGCCTCTTAACAGATTGCTTCCCTGGTAACAGAGGGTATTTTACACCTGATTGCTGTGATTGCCCATAAAGACAGCTGAGTCCAATCGAACCGTCTTCCATCTCTCTTCTCAATACATTCAGCAATATGTTAAGGGGGGGGGGGTGCAATACATTAGATTTTTCAATGATAATGCTACATTCACTCATTGCTATTCTCATCTTAACCCACTTATGAGTCATCAGTACGCAAAGACCCATCTCCTGACAGGGTCGGGAAAGAGATATTTCTCTTCCTAGTTTGGGAGAAAAAAGAAAAATCACCACTCGATATGCCTTCCAGGCACCCAGGCGGGGCAGGCGGGAGCCCTGCCCCGGAGACCGGGCGGCGTCCCGGGTGTCGGCAGCCGAAGCCCGGGCGTAGCCTCCCCGCAGTGCCCGGTCCTTACCCGCCAATCCGCCGCCGCCTCCCCCGTCGCCCCCGTGGCCCTTCCTCCGTTGCAGAATGAAGTAGGGGTTGGCGCGCTCGGTGATCCACAGCGCGTTGGCTAGCAGCACCTCCTCCGGATTCACCCACATGGTTCCGATGGCCGCGGGCAGTCGCACAAAAGGGCCCGCACACTGACGCGCACTCCCGGGCACACGCGCGCCCTCCGGGCCGTGGGTGCGGCGGCCGCGATGGCCTTCAGCAGGCGGCGGCCCGCGGCGCCCGGCCCGCGACGTAGACCCAGGGGGCGGCCGGGAACGACGACGAAGGGGATCGGGATTGAGCAAGTAGCATCCTCCCCGCGGCGCCGCACTCGCCAGGCGCGCAGCCTCGAAGCCGGGCCCGGCCCACGGCGGCGCGAGCAAACGGCTGAGCTCGGTCGCGGGGGGCGGCGGCGTTCAAGGACTAGCTGGTGCCGGGACCCGAGCCCCCAGGCCGCCGTGGCCTCCAGCTGCCGAGTCCGAGATCACCGCTCGTGGGTACTGCGCGTCCGGACGGAGATCTGGAAGGACGCTCCGGACACTGCGAATGAATGACGACAGCGCGGCTCACTCGCTGCGAGCCCTGGTGACCGCGGGTGGCTTCGCGCGAGCCCGGTGGGGACCGTCTGTGGAGCGCTGAGCCCCACGCCCATCCCAGCGGGGAGGACGCTGTCCGCCCGCGAGAGCCTGCGTGTAGCGTGTGTGTTCAAGGTTGACGATCGACGGGACAGCGCCACCCCTGCCCCGGAAACGTGCGCTCCCAGGTTCCAGACCTGGCGCTAGAAACCCGAGTCCGAGGTAGACGCAGCCAATGGTTGGTAATGTTTTTGTTTCCTGCATCCTTAGACCAAATCACGCGCTAAACTTGTCACCGCCGGTGGCCCCTCCCCCTCCATTCCATTGTAATTAAAGTGGCCCGGCTAAATGCATTACATCACTTCTTTCCTTGACCTACAGGGCGTGAGCTATAGCGAAGTTGGAAACGCACCAAAAGCGTAGAGCAACTAATTCTTGCCACAGCTGTTCCTATATCGGGCATTAGGAATTTTGAGGGGAGATAGTTTGGTAGATTCAGGTGTTTATCCAAACTTAATGGACGGATTTTTTTTTTTAAGGAAATTAACCAGAAACACACAGGCCAGACACCTTCATCCTTGCATGCACGGTCTCAGCTCATCTGCTTGCATATCTGATGCGACTAAGCGGATTCACCCAAGAGATCAGAGAATGTTTTCAGCAAAAGAGGCTTCCCTTCTCAGATGATGGGAGTTTACCAGACTCTGCAAGGTCTTAACGTTGGCCAATCATGGAACTTCCCTTTTTCCAAGTAACTAAACCATTCAAACACATTTTGTGTAGCAGTGGTTTAAATGTGTCCTTCCACCCCCAGATCCTGCCACTGTGATAGCATTAATCTGTGGGGCCTTTAGAAGTAGTTAGGCCAAGCGTGTTCCCTCCTCAGGGATGGGGTTAAGAGGCTTACAACGAAAGCAGCCTGCAGGGATTGGGTTAGTCTGCCTATCAGCTCAAACCTGGGTAGGGGGGGTGGCACAGAACCTGCAGCAGGTGTGGCTCATGTGGCTGTAGACTTACTAGCCTTGGCAACCGTGAGACATGAATGTCCATCCCTTTAAAATTGCCCAGGCTCGGGTATTTCATTAGAACAGCACAGGAGGATTAAGGTAGGTTTCGATGTTTCTGACTTCCTGTTGAGGACTCTTTCAGGTAGCCCAGTGAGCACAATACCAACCATTCCAATAAGTCTTGCTTCTCAGCCCTGAGGGCTCTAAAGGACTGTGAGGCTCTCCTGTCCTGACCTCATGAGTCTTCTCACTCCCTGATTCATTTGTTTATTTACATCTCTATCTATTGATTGTAATCCAGAACGGCCTTGAAATCCAGACACTCCGGGTTCAACCTCTCAGGAAGCACAAATGGGTTTGCTGGTTGGTCTGCCTTCCAGTCTGCCTGGATCCTCACTTCGGGTCTCTTTAGGAAACACTGCACCTTCAGGCCTTTGAAGATGTGTAACATATTTAACACAGACTCAGATATGTTGCGTTGTGGAAGTAGAATCTTTAAAATACAATAACTGCTGAGGATGGAGACAGTGGGGGCAACATAGGGTCAAGTCTTCCAACCCTGAGAAGACGAATTAAACTGGCACACAGTTAAGTCTACTGATTTTTTGTTCTCTATTTCTTGGTTTCCTATAAATGTAAGCTCTCCTATGGGCACAGTGGAGAGAAAGTCAGCACTTTCTCTCTTATTTAAGTAGCTAAGCCACAATAAAGGTCTTTTCACCACCAATTTCTGCATCCTACAGAGAAACTATGGTGATGGGTTATGGACCTGAACATTAGGCAATAATTTGGCACTTTCAGCCATAAAACTGACAAGCAAAAGCATGTTTTTGTAGAAACTGTGTTTATATTTTTATATGACTTGCATATAAGGGACTCTATAGATATATTTTCACTTTCTGTAACTAGCATTTTCTTTTCTTCATTTTTTATTTTTGGTTGTTGTTTTGTTTTTTGAAACAGGGTTTCTCTGTATAGCCCTGGCTATCCTGGAACTTGCTGTAGACCAGGCTGGCCTCGAACTCAGAGATCTGCCTTCCTCTACCTCTCCCCCCTCCCCTGCCCAGTGCTTGGATTTAAAGGCTCCTTAATGGCATCATTTGTAGAATCTTATCCTGATCAACCACACGGCTTGACACCGAGCCTTTACATGCCCCGAAGTGTACGTTTAGCTTAGCCTTTCTTTAGTCTCTTGGCACCAAAATACTATTTTCTTGTGCAATACATGCACTCAGTCACCCTCTCATTCACCTAACAGACGTCTACTACACCTGTGGCCCGGGGCAGACCCTGAACAAATCACAGAAAAGTCTCCACTTCTGTTAAGATTAGAACACAAAATTATTATTAATAATAATAAAGTAAATTTGCAAAAGAAAGAAAAATGCTTGGAGAACAAAATTGGACCCTGAGCAGAATGAATACACACACACACACACACACACACACACACACACAGAGAGAGAGAGAGAGAGAGAGAGAGAGAGAGAGAGAGAGAGAGAGAGAGAGAGAGAGAGAGAGAGAGAGAGACACGCTACTTTCTAGTTTCTTGGGAGAAATAAGACTAGCTTATAGACTTTGCAGTAGAAGGGCACTTCCCAAAATGGAGAAGTTACAAGGAGTTGTGGTGATCACTGGTACCAAGCACTTAACAGATTTGTTGCTTCAGAGCCCGGGGCCCTGGTGGCCCTAACAAGCTAGACCTGACACCCATTCTCTGTTGGTTAATTAAACAGAAAAGAGGCGATGAAGAGAGAAAGGTTTCTCAATATGGCCACATTGGGAACCGGAACAAAGTCGTTTGTTGGCTTGTTCTCCCGTGTCCTGGTCCATCTTCGGGGTCCTGATGCGCCATGAGGTTTAGGTGTAGATGAATGACAGGAAGTATACATAGCTAAATGTCTCTGATCAGGGCATGGTCCTTGTGGTCATCACTGACTCTGCTTTCATGTGTCCTGAAGGTAGGCGGATAGGTACTAAACTGTATGAAATCTATTCCTGGGGCACATATGCCTTTCCGGCTGGTACCAGACCGAATTCAGTCTGTTCCTTCCAGCTTGAGATTTTGGGGGGAGTTCTAATTTCCTGGAAGCCATCATTTCAAAAGTATACCATTTAAAGGGGGATGGGAACACAAGTGTCTCTTTAGACTACCTTCATTCTGGCCACCATGGTTATAATTCTGCTATTTGCACCTTTATTAAAATGTGGCTTTATAACAAAGAACTAACTAAATATATCTCAATTAGGGATGATCCATGGAGGCCCTAACTATTCTGTCGGTTCTGTGAGATAAATGAGTATCTTTAGTTTCCTATATGTTTTTAAGTCCAAACATGTCTCCACTTCACATACAGAGACTATCAGGTAACAGATGTTTAGATAGGGGTCAAAGACGTGTCTGTCTATACTGCCCTAAGCTTTCCTTCTCCTCCACAGATGGACGATCCAACACACTACAGCCTAGACCCCTGAATAACTAAGTACTTTACTAATCAATACCAGGTTTGACCCTGGCAACTTTGTGGGGGTCATGAACTTTGACAGTTCATACAATCCACGGTAGTATATTTTTATCCTAATCATCTCTTTCCCCAGTAAGTTCTTTGCATCACCTTCTTAGGATGTTACCACTCTTGGAAATATCATGGACACCTATGCATTATCTTATTTGTACCTATTCATCCCCCAAATATACTCGTCCTTCATGCTTCGGTCTCCCAGGGGCAAAGGGAATGTGGACATAGGAAACTAGTCTTATTAGCCCTTCATCCCCACCAGCTCCCAGTGTGTGAGGACACTAGAGAATTCAGTTTCAGTTACAGTAGAGGTAATTCACTAGACAGTAGTAAAGGGCTACTTCCTCCCAGAATAAGCCCACTGCTGTCCACTGAAGATGGCATCTTCCTAAGGACCGCATGTTTTAAATTGTCCTGTCTTCCTTGCTGGCCTGGAAGGATGGTAGCTCTAGCAGGCTCCCTGGGATTTCTCCTGTCTAGTGTTAGATATGTGGCCACTTGGCACAGAAAAGACTAGTGTGGTGGAGATCTGAGCCTTCGTAGTGGCTTTGATGTTGGATATAGGATTCCTAACAGTGGATCCAAGATGCTAGAGCATCTGGAAAAACTGGATTGACCAGTCATCACAGTGTTAGTTCTGCAATTAACACAGCTCATTCATAACACAGAAGCCACTTTTTTCTTCCAGTTTCAAGTGGATGAATAGACCGATCTACAGCCAGGACCATCCTCACAGACAGGGTTGATGGAGAAAGGAAGTCGTCAAACTCACTGTTGTATAACTGTGGTACCATCCATCCATCCATCCACTTTCTCATTCATTCTGATTTTGAATTCTGAGATGCCCTGGAAATTAGAAAATGAAGGAAACATCATTTCTTTCCATTGCAGTCACTTGGGGCAGACCACCTTAAATACAGACATCTGTATTCATGGAAGGAAGGAAAGAAGTTTCTTCAAATGACACATGAAGTGCAGAATGAGCAGAGATGTAGGCAGAAGTTTCTGTCCTGTGAATGGCTCCCAACTAACCACACAGAGGCTTAATAACAATTGTATATTCTCAGCCAATAGCTCAGGCTTGTTACTAGCTCACTCTTACATTGAAATTAACCTTTATTGTTGCCACATGGCTTGGTACCTTTATGCAGTATGGCATGGCCACCTTGCTTCTCTCTGCTTCTGCTTGTGACTCCTCCTTTTCCTTCCCAGCATTCTCAGTTTGGCTCTTCTACCTAGCCTTATCCTGTTCAGTTATTGGCCAGTCAGTTTCTTTATTAAACCAATCACAGTGACATACGTTTCACGCACGGTGTAAAGGAATATTCCACACAGAGATATTTTCTGGTTAATTATTTGTCACTAAAGAGAGCAAGCATTGATGGTTGGGAAAGAGTGAGAAGGCAATGCCTTTATCCCACAGGTATTCTAAAAGCAGATAGCAAATGCTTTCCCAGACTTAGCATTTGTGAGTCTGTAGATGGTCAACAAAGATGTATTTGCATAACTACTGGATTTTTAAAATTCAACTACTTACCTGGATTTAGAGAGAAAGAGACCCCAGAAAACTCAGGTTACTGTTACACTGAGTGTCTGGTTAGCTTTTTATCATCAACCAAAACATACAGAGGAAAACTCAACAGAAGAATTGCCCAGATTAGGCTGGCCTGTGGTCATATCTCTAAGAGATTGTCTCTACTGATGTCTGATACGGGAAGGCCTAGCTTACTGTGGGCGGGCACATTCCCAGGCAGTAGATCCACACTGTGAGTTCTGCCCTGGCTTCCCTCAACGACTGCTTCCTAGAAGCATAAACCAAAACAAACCCTTTCCTCCCCAAGTGGCCTTTGACCTTCGTGTTTATCACAGCAGCAAAAATAAAACTACAACATGGGATTCTTCATTTTATACACAAGAGAAACCGGGGCCACCTGATGTACACTGGCTACTTTTGCCATAACAAAACAATGGACACAAACACTTAGAAGAGAAAGGGTTTATTTGGGCCTGGGGTTTCAGCCCAAGGTTGCTTGGCTCCATGTACCTGGATATATCACGGCAGCAGAAGCCTGTGGCATAGGGTTGATGTTCACTTTATGGTTGATCAGGAAGCACAAGGAGCTAGATAGGACATGGTCAAGGATATGTCCCTAAAGACCTGTGACGTATGTCCCAATGACATACTTCCTATTACTGGTCCCTGCTTCTTTAGTTTCCAGAATCTGTCCAAAATAACACAACCAGCTTGAATCATTAAGAGCCTGAAATTCTCGCTTCGCCACACCCTACCGATCATATTTCTCTTATAAACCAAGTCTGTCCTCTATCCATACTTTCATGGCCTTAACCTGTCATCGTGGTGTAGATGTTAAGATGGATCATTGCTGAGTCACACGCCTGCCCAGCTGAGGATGGCGGCAGACGGTTGGGGTCAGTGTGTGGAGGACAGCTGTGAATCCCAAAGATGCGAGGAGCAAGACCATCAAGCCACATAACTATGGCCAAATTAATTAAAGCAAGCTTTTTCATTCATGTACATGGGATGTCTCCCCCTAAAGGTGGGTTCATTGAATGTGACAAAGGCAAGGTTTTTATAGCTCAGGCGTAGGGGCTTTCCAAATGGGGGATTCGGTGAGTAAAACAGATGGGGTTACAGGAGTTAGTCCCTCTTGAAACAAAGACATGCTTGCAAGGTGGTGGTAACAAGGTATTCACAGCAAGGCCGCCATAGCAAGCTTTTGAAACAAAGGTAGGGTGGCAAGATGGATATAACATTGAAACAAAGACAATGATATCTTTCCTCGAACTGGCAGTACAGAAGCATTTGTAGTTAAGGTTACAGGTGGGGGCATAGCCCAAATCTTTGAGAAACGGAGGTTTAATCATAAACAGGAATGGCCTAGTTTGTCTTTATTGTAAGATGGCTTTTAGGTCTAAGATGGAGGTAAATCAGAGTTAACATAAGAGATCTTTACAAGCCACACTAGCAGTTGTCTTTGGAGTACTACTGTCTCCTCTTAAGTGCACTTGGTACCGCATAAAAAGAATGTGTTTTATTTTATTTCCCTCTAATATTCAGTGGGTTGACTTTTTGATAATTATTGCCAATCATTCTCTAATTATCTATACCTATAAAAATGAGGAAATGGAAGGAAAAGAAGCCAACACCAGGCCTATTGACACATACCTATAGCCACACCGATTTAGGGGAGGTCGAGCCAGGTGGAGGAGAACGCAGCTCTTGAGTCAGTGCCAGCCTGGAGAGTTGGAAACAGCGACACCTGTTTCAGGGGAGAGGAAAATATCGAGTGGTCCCTAAACTAACTTTGTAAAAATAAATATTATTCTTATTGATTTTTGACATAAAATACTTTTATTCACAGACATATATTTTTATAAAAAAAAAGATGCCAACTTTTATATAGCCACCTACATCCTAATCAAATTTGCAGGGGGAAATTCGATAGTTTAACTTTCTCTGGGAAATGAGATAACTTGGTTATGTTGTAAAAAGTCATACCGACAACATCCTCAGTACAGAACTCCTGTATTCTTCTTAAATCTCAGCTCCTTCAAACATTTTTATGGTAGGTTTAACTAAAAAGGAAAATAAATTTTTAAAAATCCAACAAACAAATAAACTAACTAAAAATATTCCCCGAACAATAACCAACAGAAGCAGGTTTGGTGGTGCTAACCTTAGTCCCGTGCGCAGGAGGCATTTGGATCCCAGGAGATGGAGGCCAGCCTGGTCTAACAGGATAGCCAGGGCTACATTGTGAGACCCTGTTCAACAAACAAAGCAAGAACAAGAACCCCGCTCCCAACAACAACAACGAAACCAAAACAAACAAAAAAAATGAGTGAAGAATATTCACACAAAATCACTAAACAGTGCTTCTGGCAGAAACCCATAATTCCCAGCTACCTCATTTTTAAAAGAAAGAAAGAAAACTCTTGATTCCTAGCTTTTCAGAGTCTTCCAACAAGATTACAAATCCTAGCGTGGTGTGTGAGTGGAGGCTCTCGAGTCTTTGAAGAAACTTTAGGCTTGAGACGTAACTCAGTCACTGGAGAAACTCCCCGAGGCCAGGGGTGCAGGTAGATTGCTGGGCAGTCTTTACCAGGACTACGACAAAGACAAAGAAACAGACAAAAGACAGCTCCATTTTTGTCTGTCCCGAGAGCCAGAGCTGGCTCTAAACTCTCCCCACAGCGTTTCCTTTTGAGGATGTCCAGCCTGGAAGATGGCTCTTGTGGACCTAAATAGACATTTTCATCCTACAGCTGGGCGGGTGAGGATGCTACTCGCCTCGTTGCTGGCAGTGGTGAAACGCACTCTTCCACACAAAGGGAATGTGTGGAATCACACTGATTTCTCTTTCAGTGAAAATTCAGTTCACTTGGAGTGCCAGTGACTCGGTCAGCGTGACAGTCCATCTCTAAATTAGACTTCTTTAAACACATTCTCCTCTTCATCCCCTGATACAGAGGCAGACCCCACTCATCTATGTCAGGTACACCCCCCCCCCCCCAATTCCTTTTCCCAAAGTTGGGCGTTTAGACAAAAGTCAGCATTTCCTCCGGGACTTGAGGAAAGTTCCTACTTGCTAAAAGGAATCATTCTGCCTACCTCTGGCAAAGAGACTCATAACTCTTCATTAACATAAGCCTGTGGGGTTCTTAGCATGTCTCTGGCTCCTCAGTCCCTCCTCATAGGCCCCCCGCTTAGCTCACAGGCTGCCTACCTCCCAAGTACCCAGTTCCCCTATAATCCAGGAGATTTTTCTCTTTTTCTGCTTCTCTTTGACAGCCTTGGCAGTTTGGAATAAACTTTTCCGTTTTCACCCACGGAATGGTTATTTTCGTTTCTTTAACTGCACCCGTTTTTCATTCAATCTCGAAAATACTGAGAAGGGAGCCACGTGCAGAGCCTGGAAATCAGTATCCACAAACTGTGTCCCTCGGATTTTCACCAGAAGTTTCAATGAAGAAGCTGACTGAAGGAAATGAGTAAGTCAGATGCTCCAGGGGATCAGATGCTCCACTGGATCAGATGCTCCTCTGGGTCACAGTTCTAAATGGAGGTGGTGGAGTGAGATAGGGCTGTAATCTCTTAGAAATGGCATTTTATTAAGTAATACACAGGGATTTTAAAGGTTCTTGTTTTTTGCTTTGTTTTCGAGACAGACTTTCTCTGTCTAGCCCTGACTGCCTGGAACTCGCTCTGTAGACCAGACGGGCCTTAACCCAGAGATCTGCCTGCCTCTGTCTCCCCAGTGCATGCGCCTCTACTCTATGCCCAACTAAGCAGGTATTTATTTTTTTTTTAAAGCTGTGCTAGAACCACTTGGTTTTCCAGATCATATGTGGATCTTACTGGTACCCGAAACAATCAATCCCCAGCATTGTAAGTGAGCTTGTGTGCGTTGTGTGTATTTGTTTCTGTACATCTCATGAACTATTTTATAAAGTATGCACCTCTAATTGATGTTTTCATTTATGTTAAGTTTTAAACCACACAGAAAAGAAAAGTCATGCTAATTCTACAAAGTTAGAAAACACAGATAAACCACCAGAAAAGATTTAAAACATATATGTGCGTGACATTTTTCCCTTTTCAAACAGAAATACCAAGAGTCCAAGGCAGAGGGTTGCTGAAAGTTCAAGTTCAGTTTAGGTTACAATGCCCTGTCCAATAAATAAATAAATATTTTACATAAAATTCTGTAATTCGCCTTCATTCTGTAGCACTCTTGTGAATATATTCTAAGACTTTAAAGCAAAAATATGTGCATATACACATATCATTGTTCATACTGATTCCACATTGTTTAATCATATGACTTTGCGGTACCTCTGTAGCAGGCTGCTGAAGTGTAGTTATGCTATCTCATGAAGGCATTCCTAGGAATACTTCAAGTGCTAAAACTATCTTGAGGGAAGCTGGTCCCTGGACCAGCCCTAAATTCCTCTACCCTGTAACCCTGAGCTAAAGGCTAAGGGCCTGATCGTGAACCGCTGTCTCCCCCATCTGCACACAGCCTTCCTTGTCCCAGCCCTCTAGAACCACGTTCCTATGTGAACTGCTGTCTTCCACATCTGCACACACAGCCTTGCTTGTTCCAGGCCTCCAGAGCTGCAACTTTACAGTATTATAGACAAAGATAAGATGAAGATGTTAAAATGTAGCTCTTTGCATATTTACTGCTTTTCTTTGTATGCATGGCAAAAAGCCAAACACCTAGGCCTTTCAAAGTGCACCTTTTCAATGTTTCTGATACATACTGACAAGTGACTTTCCAGAAAGATCACATGCTCTCCTTTCCAGACAGAGGCCCTGGGCTCCTAATCCTCTGCAGCCTAGTGAGTTTCTGTCTTCTGAGCTGAGTGTCTTACATGACTAAGCATTTTTATTACATTTTCTAACTTTCGATGGACGTCATGCTTCTTCTAAGACTGGTTTTATTTTTCAGACTATAAAAATACGTTTACATGGGTGCATGGTAGAAAAGGATAGAGAAAACAATGTCCCCAAAATACCACACAAACTCTTGAACCTTAGAGATAACACTTGCCACTTTGAAACCTAGCCTCCCAAATAGCTGCGTGTGCGTCTTAAGGGAAAGAGATGAAGAGAGATGCTTCCTTCTTGTGCCAGCTGTCATTCTGAGGTAGCACAGCTTAGCACCTGGTTCCAAGGACGCTTCTGGCGCTTATTCTAGAGAGTTCAAGAATAAGACCGCAGTTCTGGGCATGGATGACTCATGGGTTCTGAAGAAGGGAGTCACACTTAGGCTCCACTTTCTTATGTTTGTGTAGGTAAGACCCTAAAAAGACTCATGATAATGAGCAAAAATGCTGGGCAGTCTCCCAGGCACCTTGCTGCTATGGAAAAGGGCATCAGGGGACGATGCGAAGGACTTTACATTTTCTTCTCAAAAATCTATGGAAATTGTCCTCTGCAGCTGTCAAGCAGATTCTATGGGGGTGAAGCTTCCTTTTGCAGAAAGCTGAGGGATCGAAACTGAATGAAAAGAAGAAATAAAAAAAGGAAGAAATAAAAATAATAATAAAAAACAATACTGCTCCTAGGCATGGAGGGGGAGAAAGTTTACTGTAGATAGAAGGGAGACATAGCCAGAGGCAGGGATACCTGGGAGAGTCTGGGGTGATTGTGACCTGTGTAGGGCCACCTGGGGGGAGGACCAGACCAAGAGGTCAGGAGGTTAGAAGGCAGACCAAAGGGGCAGGATAACCAAAATAGCTAGATTTTATCGGGAAGTCCAGACCCTGGGCTGGAGAATTCAAGGTTGGGGGTATGGTATGGCAGCCATATCCTGTAACAGGTAGAAACTGAGGGTGCTGAGAGAACCTGAGTCCACTCCGATGTGTTGAGAGGCAGCTAGCTAAGTTAGCTATTTCTTTTGGGTTTGAGACCTAACAGAAACATATCTGTTGAAAGAGATTTCATATTATATTTATCTTAAGTGCTAATTCAACAGCAAGTTAAAAAGATAATTTTAGCAAGAGTAGAAATACCTCGGTATGCTACCAAAAATCCCAGGAAGTCCCGTGAATTGCTGGGGAGACTAGACTGTGTCATTAGAATCCCCTTATGCCTTTATATGTTGGATTCGCTAATAACTAATAGCTTTAAATGTCGGGTATCATCAGTGAGAACCGATCCAGTCTGTTGATACATTATCCACTGCAGATAATCCTTACACGCTAAGGTCCTTAGTGTTCAGAAGACCAAAGACTTTGTGTTATACACCTTCAGTACTGGCGGGTAAGAAAAAGTGAACATTAAATTAATAAAAAAAAGTCTGATAGCCTTCTATGAAGAGCTCCAGCCTGGTCCAAGTATAGGAAGACATTGGCCTTTTCTTTAATATGTGGTCTCCTCTGAGGTTTTTATCAAAGGCATCTAAGCATGTTTGCTGGTGGACTGCTAATAAAACACAGTCTTTCTTCTCTTGGACCAGGAAGAAACTAAGAAGCATCTGGAGAGTTGAGTCCAAATTCCCATGGCATCAGAGCAGAAGCAGAGGACCTCAAGGCCCCATGTAAGAAAGGAGTGAGATGACCTCTCTGGTGACCTGTTATTGGGGGATCATTCCTCTGTCAGGTGAGCATGATTCTCGGGTGTGTGGCATGAGGCATACTCAGGTTGTCTGGAAAAGGTCTTTGATAGTGACATCATAGAGAGGTGTGGCCTCTCAACCAACTAAATGCTTCCTGGAGTCTCTGAGTATTGGAGGAATGATGGATTTGTCAACGCTTTCACAATATCTAAACATGGTATTTGCTGTTAAGAGTTCATCTTACACATTTATGCAGAAAATGAGTGTATAAACATTTCACTGTTGAATCAGGCAGACTGGAACGCAACTACGCTTTCAAGAGAAGGTGGGTTATGGAAAGTGTGCTATAGCCTTAGAGGTGACACAAGTCACAACTTCTAAAACATGAGACTGCCATCTCCTGTGATCAGATTGGTCCTTGGCCCAGCTGTGATAGGATGGAGGCAGATGCAAAGACCCACAGCCAAACACTGGGCAGAGTTCAGGAATCCTAAGGAGAAGGAGGGGTTGAGGCGGAGGAGGAGAAAGAGGAGGAGTGTAGGAGCCAGAGGGCCAAGAACACTGTGGGAAAGCTCACACAATCAACTAACCTGGGCTCATAGCAACTCACAGAAACTGAACAACCAGTGAGCCTGCATGGGACTCACCTAGGCACTCTGCATATGTGTTACAGTTATGTAGCTTAGTCTTCTTATGGGACTCCTAATGGCAGGAATGAGGCTGTCTCTGACTCTTTTACTGGCTTTTGGGACCCTGCTTCTCATGCTGGGTCCCTTTGTCCAGCCTTAGTGCATGGGGAGTTGCTTGGTCTTACTGCAGCTTGACACGCCAGGTCTTGCTGATACTCAAGGTCTCTTATTGAGACCTCCCCTTTCTTGGGTGGAGACTGAGGAGGAGGGGATTAGGGGGAGAAAGGAGGAGGATGGGGCAGGCTGTGGCTGGGATGTAAAATAAATAGATGAATAAAAAACAAAATAAAACACGAGGCTTCTCCTCATGAGCGTCAACTGTGAAATACACAAAGCTGACTAGTAAAGAGGCAAGGTTAACACCTTGCATAGATTGCCTGCATTCGCTGAAACAGTGGTTGTCTCACGTTGTCCTTTCAGTGTGTGTCTGGTTCATCTGGTCAAGTGCAGTACCTTCTGAGACTACAAGTGTACTAGCTACACATGTTACTATTGTTCTCTAGGAGTTACATGTGCCAGAGCCTGCTGGTTTAACTGTTAGCTGCTTTCTGGAAATAAAAGTAGAGGCAGACTTCTCAATATGAGCAGGGGAGAACAGGTAGGGAGGAAAACGAAGCATTATCACCCCAGGATTCAAGTAAACACATTTGTTTGTCCATCCATCCATCCATCCATACATCCATCCATACATCCATCCACACAGCTACCCACTCATTCACTCATTTATACATCCAGTCATTCATTCATTCACTACTCATCTGCCTGCTCATCCATCCATCTGTCCATTCATCCACCAATCCACTCACTCACTCACGCACTCACTTCATTCATTCATTTACCCATCATCCACTCACTCACTCTCCCACCCATTCATTCAGTCATTTACTCCTCCATTCCTGCATCTAGAAGCAGGCCTTGGCTAGGTACAGGAGCAGAGACCCATTCTGCTCCCTGGAACTTACACCTTTTCAGCTGGGTGTGCAACGGAATCCAGATGACACCTCTGGTACAGAAGAGTGTACTGTTCTGCTGGAGGGCCTTGACAGAGAGTGACTGCCTGTGAGAATTGGTTCCAAGCTTGCAAATGAGCTTGAGCAGCAACCCAACATTTAGTGTAATTGGCTTTCATCTCTTTAGTCTTATTCTCAAAGTGCAGATTTCAGAAACTTTTGATCTGTTTCTGGGAGGAGCAAATTAAAATTTCTACCATGTTGTGTTTTGTAAGTAAAATGTACACTGCAGTGATTTTTAAGGATTTGGACATGTAGAAAGATTTGCAGCATGCCCCTGTAATTACTGTGTACTGTAGTGTGTGTGTTTAAATATATATATATATATATATATATATATGTTATTCATCAGCTGAGAATTTTATACATCAATACAATATATTTGTTTCTGTCCACCTTGCACACTGGCCTCCAACTCCTCCCAGACTGCTCCACTTTGCTCTCGATTTCATGCTCTCTTTTTTGAGCTCACTGAGTCTAATCAGTGCCACTTATATGTGTATGGTTATAGACTGCCCACTGGAACATGGACAGCCGACCAGGGGCCACATCCCTGAAGAACCCCCTTCTCTATTCCTGGAGCCACTGACTGACTAAACCTCAGTTGGGCTAAGGCAGTACAATGTATTAACAGCTTAAAGTAGTTCCCAGGAAAAACTGGTCTGGAAGGAGAGGCTCAGGAGGCTTATGAATGCATAACACAAACTGGTGTTCATCATATATAAAGAGCACATTAGATGTTGAATTTGAGCTCTACAGATTTTACGTACAAAGCAGCTCCTGTTTTGACCCACAGTTCAAATTCCCAACAAGACTTAAAAATCCAAACTCTAGCTGCAAATGGGAAGTTGCTCCCCACAAAAGTGTGTTTTGACCTAAAAAACTAGGGCTCTCTTTTTCCCTTAAGCCCATTTTTGAGTCTAGAGAATGGACAAGTGTAACCTCTCCTGACTGTGGTAGGAGGCCGTGGTCTCTGGAAACCTGGTCCTTCTGAAGATCACGGGTTAGTTGGCTGGCAGACCAACAGGGTGGACCTGGGCAGCCACCCGGCTCAAGGCTCCAGGTCATGCCTGCATTCAGACTGACTCTTTATGGCAGGGCAGGCAGCCTCTGCTTCAGTGGCATGCGTCCCACTAAGCAGCGCTTTATGAGAATATCAGCAGCTGAGTAAATAAAGCTGAGAATGGCCTTTCCTCTACCCAGCATGTGTCTGACCTACTGGTTTAGAGGAACTTAGTAAGTGCATAAAAGTACTGTGTTTCAGAGATCTTCCACCAGGAAACTTCTGATTGCGCAGCATAAATTAGTGTTTATCATACAGAAATAGCACATTAAATGTTGAATTTAAGTTGTGCAAATTGAAAATCTTACACAAGTTGTGTTAGATTTTCATCTCTTGATGAAGCTGATTTGCATGTGGTGAGACTATTTCAGGGCCCATGAGATTCTGAGAATGTAGGAACTGGCACCCCAGCATACTTGATCGTAGAATGAGACAGGATGCTGACAATTCTGACAAATTTTCTATAATTAAGTCAGTTGCATCTAGTTTTGTTCTAGAATATACCACAAATTTGAATAGTACAGAGGTCATGCTATCGTGATCTTTGTGCTTAAAAAAGCAAAGCAATGGAAAGCGAAACAAAGCAAATTAAACAAAAAGATTCATCAGCCGTGGACTCAACAAAGGTCAAGGGTTAGGGTGGGCAAATATAAGGAAGCCTGAGCAGTCAGAGGCCAGGAGTAATTGAAATGGTAAGCCTGGATTCTTTTTTTTTTCTCATTTAAAAAATGTTTTTTTTTTCTTCTTTCATTCAATACATCTTGACCAGAGCCTCCCCTCCCTCCAACCTGACTTCTTTTGAGCAAGCTAGCACTTCACAAAAGCTGGTCCTGTAACAAGGTGAAGTCAATGTCATACCTTTTGGCGAAGTTTAATATGTGCAGGCTAGTGGCCCCACATTCCCTGCAAAACATGCTAATAGCTTTTCTTTTAATGAGGCTGAATCCTTTGAAACACGTTTTGTGTATACGTGTGTGTGTGTGTGTGTGTGTGTGTGTGTGTGTGTGGTGGGGGTATGTATGTATGCATGCTCCTGGGCTGGGTAGCACACGTGTGTGCGCACGCGTGGAAGCCAGGGGTCAGCATCAGCTGTCTTCCTCGGTTCTTCTCCGCCTTTTCCCTTTTTTGAAACACGGCCTCATGCTGAACCTGGAGCTCTTTGTCTGGATCGGCTGGCCCACAAGCCCAAGGGGTCTTAACTCCTCAGTCTGGGCTGCAGGCATGTGCCATGTCCCCAGATTTTACTTGGCTGCCGGGGATCAGAACTTGGGTCTTCACGCTTGCGAGACAAACACTTTACTCAGTCAGCCATCTCCCCAACTCTCAAAAACTTCAGAATTTTATTGTGGACAAGCGATTTTAACTGATAAACTCATTTTTGCCACTCTACCAACAAACTGTCCCCAACAAGTAACTGTCAACTGGCATTTTCCGTTGAGTTGACTGATAGCTTAAAGCATTTGGACAAACTGACTTCTTGTTTTTGTATTTAAATCATCAGAGCTAATTTAGCTCATCAAAGGGGCCACACTTGTAAAACTGTATGCTGACTTTCATTGGCTTTCTAACCATAAAAGTCAGCTCTTATCAGTTGCCTCGGTTGATTTAACTAACAACTTCATTTTGGAGGCCTGTTCAGCTGATTTCCCCATTTTCTCCCATTGGTACAGAAAACAGCTAACTTTACTGGGATGCATTAGCTAACTTTCTGCTGTTCTGATAAAACACCATCAGATGTAGCATGAATTCTAATTGATCTTAATAATAAAAACCCAGAGTCAGATATTGGGGTGAAAGTTGAAAGATCAGCGAAGTAAAGGAGCGAGCCACTAGAGAGACCTTTTACCTCTTCTGAATCCTCAGACCAAAGTGGGCAAGATCCTGCCTCCACTAATTCTCAAAATTAATACTCTGAGCTCCTGTCTCCTCCCGCCTTATATTCCTCTCTGCCCAGCCATATCACTCCTGTCTCCACCTCCCTAGTGCTGGGATTAAAGGCGTGTGACTCCCAAGTACTGGGATTAAAGGTGTGAGCCACCACTGTCTAACTCTGTTTCTTTTTTAGACTGGACAATTTCACGTCGTCCAGGGTGGCCTGGAATGCACAGTGATCTGTCTGCCTCTGCCTTCCAAGTGCTGGGACGAAAGGTGTGCGCCACCACTGCCTGGCCTCTATGGCTAGCTAGTGGCTAGTTCCACGCTCTGATCCCCAAGCAAGCTTTATTTGTTAGAGCACAAGCACAATTGCCATGACATCATAAGGAAGGAAGGATTTATCTGGGCCTACCGTTCCAGAAGGGTAAAAGTCCTTCATAGGGGGGAGGTGTGGTAGCAAGTGGCAGGCTCGGCAGCAGGAGCCAGAGGTTAAGAGCTCACATCTGAAAATGTAAGCATGCAGCAGAGAGAGCAAACTGGATGTGGCAGAGGCTGTAAACTCTCCAGACCTACCACTCCTTCCAGCAATGCCGCATCTTCAAATCACTAATTATGATCTCTCCCATTTCTAACACTGTGATTCTGTTTCAAAGAGATGATAATTCATGTTGGAAGGAATTAAACAAGAAAAGAGGACCTACCCAGTGCTCAGGAGGGTAGGTGCATTCTCTGTCCAGGTAGGCATAGTGGGCCACAACACAAAAATGTGGAGGGAGAACTCCAGTTCAGAATTCAAGAATTATTTATTGATCTTTGAGCATAATAGGCATAAAGAGAAGACACAGCCTGTGATATCAGTTTCATCAGAGAGGTTTAAAACCAACTGACCAATGGGTAGAAACCAGAGAGTCATAATCGAGAATGAATATTTGTATCAAGACTATGATTTTGAGAGTGTTAGCTTAAACTCAGATTTTGTTTCTTTGTATCTAAACTTGGACAGTAATACCATACTTACATTGTAAATTAAAAAAAAATCATACTTTTTTTTGCACTGATGAAAATGGAACCCAGGGCCTCAGGTATTCTAGACAAGTGCTCTACCAATGATCTATACTCTAGCCTTATATGAAAAAACTCAATATGCAGTAGAGACCTATCAAAATACTACATGTAATGTATAGGCATCAAGCACACATACATGTTTGCTGCGTAAATACAAATATAGCATATAGTTTATGCATGTGCCATATATACACACTATATGACATATAAGAATTGATTTCAAGAGAAGTAGAATATGATGGGGCTTTAAAGAAGGAAGAACACATGATTCTGGTGATGGGGCAAGTGTTGGGTATGTTATGAGATGGGGCTTGGGAATCAGACTTCTAAAGGTGAAGGTGAAGGGCTGAGGAGCCAGCTGATGCTTGAGCCAGAAGGAAAGGTGTGTGGGAAGTGTGTGCACTGCTAGCAACCACAGTGAGGAAGAACAGACTCTTGTGTGGGTTTATGCCTCATCAGCCTGTTGAAATGGACAAAGGGAAGGACAAGAGGGGTTGACCATCAAGGATGACTGTCAAGGATGGCCATCAAGGGGGACCATCAAGGATGGCCGTCAAGGATGACCATCAAGGGTGACCATCAAGGATGGCTGTCAAGGATGACCATCAAGGGTGACCATCAAGAATGGCCATCAAGGGTGACTGTCAAGGATGGCCATCAAGGGTGACCGTCAAGGATGGCTATCAAGGAATGGAGCATTAGATTCACATGGATGCTATAGTCTTCAGTGTCAGGACCTGTGACCGTGTTACCTCACACAGCTAAAAGGGCTTTCCAAGTGTGATCGATTTAAATATCCTGAGACAAGACATATAGCTAAGGTTTGGTTTGTGATCCAAACTAAGGCCAAAGGGGTTTTCTCATGATCTTAAAGATGGTTCCAGGAGCAGAGGACAAAGTCAGTGTCGTTCATGCTGTGCACACTGGAAGAGTTAGCAAGGAGAAAGAACAGTGTGTCTCAAGACACAGCAGGGGACTGCCAGCTTTCTTCAGAACTGAAACTAGAAAACCGGAACTGGGCAATTCAGCTTTCAGCAAATGTTGACTTTGCACAAGGAAATGCGCTGTGTGCCCAATGTGTCTGGCTATATGTGAAAGTGAAACCCTGTGCTTGATACAAGGCAGATGATGCGGTGCGATTAACTAGGGTCACCTTTCATCTGAAGGGCTTTGGAATGGAGCAAGCTGGCAAGGAGGAAGGAAGATGGGGACAATGATATGAAGTTACTTTAAAAATGTGTCTGCAATTTCATATACTTTACATTTTATCCTGTGTGTAGGATTGGGAAAGGAAGAACAGGTGGAGTTGAGTCATGCCTCTCTCTCCCAAGTTGGACACTACATTAAAGACAGATATTTCTGTGCCTGAGTTTGTCCCTTAGTGACGGAGAGGATTGAAAGGGTTATTCCCTGAGTGTTAATTCTTGGCTAGAGAGATTTTGTGTGGTGCCTGCGGTGCCTACCATGGCTCAGACTGGCAGAGAAAATGGTTTCGGTGAAGATTTAACAGGCAGGTCTCTTGCCGGGAGCCCTGGTTCAATCACTCTCTACAGTGACTCCCTGTAAATTATCAGCTATTTACAGCAATGGAGTCTCCTTGGATCCTAGACTGGCTTCAGACTTGGTGTGTAGCTGAAGATTACTTTGAACTTCTGATTCTTCTGCCTCCACCTTCTGAGTGCTGGGATTTCACTAAATACCATACTCAGCCAAACATTTTATTGCTTCTTTTAATCCCCACAATATTCCTATTAATAAAGTACTATTATTACTTCTATTTCAAAGGATCAGAGGCAAAGAGAAATTAAGGCAGAAAGAACTGTACAAATATTAGGACATTGTAGTGATATTTCAGTTGTATTTTAATAAACAAAGCTTGCTTGAAGATCAGAGAGTATAACAGCCCCACTAGTCAGTCTTACAGTTCAGGCAGTGGTGACTACACCTTTAATCCCAGTAGCCACACTAGTTTGCCACAGAAACCAGGCAGTAGTGGTGCATGCCTTTAATCCCAGCCCTAGAGAGGAATATAAGATGGGAGGAGACAGCTCTCACACACAGTCTCATTCTGGGATTCCTGGAGGCAGAATCGTCATTTCAGACTAAGGTAGAGTGAAGAGCCAGTGGCTGTCTGTTTTGCTTTTCTGTCCTTCAGGTTAAAGCCTAATTTCTGTCTCTGGGTTTTTATTGATCATGCTACAGGACATCCAGGTTCTTGAGGGATGTTGTGTCCAGTCCCAGCTGGACTTCCTAGCTGTGTGTACCTTAGGCAAGGGATGCAATTTCTCTTGGGCTCTTACAGTACTTCAGCTCTTGGCACACAAGGAAGACATCGATGGATGGCAGCTATTGGTGTAAGTCAGGAAAACGGCAGGCGTCCTGTCTGTGACAGATGCCAACTGCTCACTGTGCAAGGACTAAAGCAGGAGCAGAGGCCGAGGTGAGGTATGTGCAGCACACAGTGTTGTTGGAGGTCATGTTTATGGCTGTGCGTGTACTCGCTGGCCACCTCCGCCCCACCAAGGCTGTGTGTTCCTCTTTTGGTTCCCCTTGGGGGTAGGGTGAGACTGAACTCGAAACAGAGGGATGACATGCCTTTCTGATCTCTCTGAAAGTAAATTAAGGCCGCCAGCAGTGGTGTTCTAGAGGGCTGGGCTAGACTCATGTTAAAAAGCCAGCAGCGTGCTGACCCGGGTACTATCTGTGGCATGTGGCACATGGAGTAGAAATATATTACTAACTTAGACTCTGTTTGGAGCCTCTGTTTGTCTGCTAGACTGCTGAATCCTAGCGGTTAAAATTCTGTTATAAAGCTTTGTAGATTTTGAAATCAAGTTTTATGAACACCACAAAACCCCAAATGAGGACAATGAGACTCATGAAAGTAATGAAAAGATTAGGAATTTGCTAAACCCAATTCAGTGACAAACTGGTGGAGTTGCTTATGCTGATCTTCAAGACTGTTTCAATAATCGTCCATAGAGACAACAGAGGAAAAGCCAGCAATAAAACCCGGTTACCTGGCCTTTGGATGGGACAGCGAGTGCAGCAGTACCCTGATAGTCGATCCAGGAAGGAGGAAGGAGAGAGAGAAGCTCAGGAGACCAAAGAAGTAAACAGATCTCTCAAGTACTGGGAGAGTTGAAAGCAACAAGATTCAGGAGGCCCCTTTAGGATAGAGAAGCAGTAAAGGGCTTCTTGGGTTTCTTGGGAGACAGAAGGTATTGGTAGAGGGAGGAACCTATCCTACTAGTCCAGCTGTTTGCAGCTCCAGCAGAGAGATCCAGGGCTGCAGCTTCTGAGAGCTGTCACCTATGCTATGGGTTTCTCTGTGAGGAAGTTCCTTAAGGTCATGCTGTGGGAAACCTCCTGTCCATACCCCTCTGATCAACCTCCCGTTCATACTCCTGTGATCAACCTCCCGTCCATACCTCTGTGATCAACCTCGCACCCATACTCCTGTGGGCAACATCTCATTCTGGGAGCAACCAGAAGTTGTTCAAGCAATAAGCTGGTTGATTCCAAGTAGGACTTGCATGGCATTCTTCTTTTGCCTCTCATTGGTGCCGTGCCCTTTCTAGAATGACTAGGCATGTGTGTCATGTCTCCACAGGGAAAAAAAATCACACAACAGACGCAAAGTCATGTATGCATGCTTCTCCTTCTCAAAACTTTCTGGTTTGAACAAAGAGGTGTCTATGTTTTCAGCCTTGATTTTTCGTTCTTTCTCTCTCTCTCTCCCTTCCTTCCTTCCTTCCTTCCTTCCTTCCTTCCTTCCTTCCTTCCTTCCTTCCTTCCTTTCTTTCTTTCTTTCTTTCTTTCTTTCTTTCTTTCTTTCTTTCTTTCTTTCGAGACAGACTCTCATGCATTCTCAGCTGGCTTTAAACTTAGTATGTAGCTGAAATGACCTTGAATTTCTGACCCTTCTGTCTCCATCTCCTGATTGCTGAGATTACAGGGGACCATCTTTTGCGCCATGCTGGGGATTAAACACAACACTTCATGTACCCTGGACTAGAACTCTACCGACTGAGCTACATTCCCAGGTCAGCTATGACGATGGATGCCAAGGCTGTTTGTTTTTAAGGGCTGCATATGCACTGTCATGCATGTAGGTCCCTGGATTTCTTCCAGAATCAACCCTCAGGAGGTAGGTGGTGGAAAGTCTTTGCCAATTCGACAAGCTGAGAAATAAAGTCCTTGACTTGGCAGCCCCAAAGGCTGATAAGCTGAGCGAGAGGTATCAGTGATTGGGAAAGGATACTTCATTTCTCTTCCCACACAATTGCTCCTCCCCCTTTCCTCTTCACTCCATCTATTCTGAGTTTGACCTACTACCCGTTATCCACTTGACTTCGTCAGAGTAAATGTTATTCAAAAGAGTTCCAGTGGTCTTGAGACCAAAATCACATCACTGGGCTGTTTTTCATGGATTTTCCTCAGCAATATTTGATCTGAGTGTCTGCTAAGTAACCTGAGCGGTTTGAAATGTAGCATCCTACCCTTCAGGTCTGACTACAGCTGGGTCTTAATTGAGATCGCCATGGTGATTATCTCTGAAATTCTGAAAGACCTCCCTTTACGGTTCAGTTGTGCAGTGGAGGCACAGCCTCAGGGACGGGGCATATGCAGGTGCCTGCCCGTTTATAAAGACAGCCCTGTCTGTTTCCAGCATAAAAATATGGGAGCCTGAATTACAAAGGAGCAGATAAGGACAGTCAAACAATACTTTAAAAATTAAAGAATGACTATCACCCAACAAATTAAACCATAAATAACATGATCTTTAATGCTTTCCTAAAAACATCCTGAACATTGTATAAATACAAAAACTAATAAAATTTATAAGATTGGATTATCTCTTAATGATAAGAACCACATATCTGAGCATTAGAGATGGGTGCTCTCTCTATAGATATATGGTTAATAGAGAAATTGATTAATAGATGGATGAATGGATAGATAGGTAGGTAGGTAGATAGGTGGATGGATAGATAGATAGATAGATAGACAATTGAATGAGATGACTTCTGGGTGCTGCTGCCATAACCTAGTTTTGATTTTTTTTTGGTTTTTGTTTTGTTTTTGTTTGTTTTTGTTTTGTTTTGTTTTATATAGACATGACTGTCCTGGGAAGGGTTGGAATCCCAGTCTCAAAAGGTCACCAGACTTCCTCATTATTCTTTCTGGTACAGACAGAAAGGACTGGAGACTTGAGAGGAAGAGATAGATGGAGCAGGAGGGCATCTTTGTCCTCTCAGGATCATGTATGTGTATGTATTATTTTCCCATGATGCTCTGTTTTTCCTCCTACCCTTTCCTCTGTGTCCAGCTGGCTGGCAGGACCTGAAGGAAGTTAAATTCTGCACCAGGGGCTCAGCATTTGCAGAAACTCTGTGACCTGTGGCATCAAGGCGATTGCCATCCAGTCCTAGAAAACAAAGATTATCAAAATGTCAATGTAAAAAGAAATTGGAGTGCTTCTTTGCTTCCTCGGCCCATCTAATCCACTTGGCAGCCGGGAGGATCCAAAGGATCCACTCTTCATATAAAAGGCACAGAATGAAATAAAAAAGAATGAAAGAGAATGAGTCTCACAGAAACTGAGTAGAACGGTGACCGCCTACCTGGTTTGGAGGACCAGGCAGGCTGGAAGGACAGGGCGAGGCGGACCAGTGGGTCCTAGTTGGGTAGGAGTAAATACTGGGGCGCTGTTTCGCGGTAGAATGACCACAAATAATGATAAAGTGCTACTGTACATTTAAAAAAAAAGTCTAGGAGAAAGGGTCTTGAACATTTCTAGCACAAAGGAATAATATGCATGGTAGTAGACAGATGTGTTTGATTTAATCCTTGCACAATGTCTATGTGTCTCCACGCACCATGTGGTACCACATCAATGTGAATTGTTATTACGCACAAGCTAAAAAGAGAAATTTAATTTATAAAAGACACAGAAGAAAAATTCAAGAAAGAAGGGCCATCTGGAGGGGAGCCGGTAAAAGCAAAGAGGAACTTGGTGCCTCAGAGGGTCTCTATACATCCTGACGTGGTCTCCAGTTCTATCTCCAGGCCATGGTCTTGTTTCCTTTCATACCAGCTTGACCTGCTCATCCATGGCATTTTTTCTTGAAGTTTCTTTTCTGTGCTAAGAGTTACTCTGTCACTTACTAGACTGTAGCTAAGTTATGTCAGATAAATCCCAGAGGAAAAGCAAGTTAGGGGAGAAGTGTTTAGTCTGCCTCATAGTTCGGAAGAATGCAACCTGTCATGGTGGAGAGGATACGGCAGTGGGAGCCACTTGATCTGAGAGACTAGGAGGCAGAGAGATGGAGATGGCGTGTTAGCTTGGCAATCTTCGCTTCCTTTCCTGTTTGATGTAGAGTTTCCACCCACAGCACGGAGTTACCGAATCACAGAGAGTCCTCGCTCCTTAGTTAAACCTCCCTGGAGAGATGCCCCCAAAGGCATGCTGGAGGTATACATTGCAGGGGGATGCTAATCCAGTTCTTCTTTTTACTTTATGGGTGTTTGAGACAGGGCTTCTCTGTGTAGTCCTGGTTTTCCTGAAATTCTCTGTAGACTAGGTTGGTCTCAAACTCAGAGATCCACCTGCCTCTGCTTCCCAAGTGCTGGGATTAAAGGTGTGTGCCACTCCTGGCTTAAATGCAGTTATCTTGACGATGGGTAATAATTATTATAACTGGAAAACTTTTAGGGTTCACACTTGATGTCTGATCGCTGTGGTGATGTGTGAACAGTAAGACAAATGAATGTTCAAGGCCAGCGTAGAAGACTAAGCAACGAGGGTCAGTCCTCTCTCTTTCATCAGGATGGAAAATGCCCAAATCGGTTCAGCGTTGTGCTGGAGCTGCAGGGTGTGGCATTGGTTTGGCATTAGGACTGGGAAATGGGGATGGGCTCTTTGGCTGGTGGAACGGCTCCCGTCAGTTAAGAGGCTGGCACAGAGCCCAATACGCAGCTTCCTGCTCATTTTCACCCACCATTCGAAGGAGGAAGTGAAAGTTCAGCTCCTGGCACCCCATGATCCCCAGACTTCTACTTCCTTTCTCTCCGGTGTAAAAACAGAGGTGTGTGTGTGGGGTGTGTGTGTGTGTGTGTGTGTGTATGTGTGTGTGTGTGTGTGGTTTTGTTTTATTTTCCTTCAGAAAAGTGTTTTGTGTCAGGACCCACAATGGCACTTGAGACGTGTCCTTCCTAAGTGTCTAGACTTCCAGCCCCATCCTTTGTGATACTGGACAGGTATCATCACTTTCCCTCTTCGGCAGAAGTAAGTTCCTAGCCATGTGTGCTCAGTGGCTCTTGTAATCTTGGTACTTGGGAAACTGAAGCAGGATGATTACAGCATGGGGTAGCCTGAGCTACGTAGTAGGACTCCATCTCAACTAACCAACAAAAGAACAGATTCCTTTTCTGTGGAATGGGAATATTATTTGCTCTGTCAGTGTGTTGCTTAAATGGTAAATTAGGAGGCCATAGTAATTTAAGGACATCAGATGCAGAAAATCTTCATTATATTGTAATAAAAGTATAACCTATGTTTAAAATAGCCTTACTTTGCATTAATTATGAAGCACAAGAAAATGCCCTTTTTGATTTCCTTTCTGTTTTTTAGTTGATTTATTTATATTCAAAGAGCATTGTATTATATGTTGATGTACTTGTTCATTCACTTTGTGAAATAATTGCCACAATTAAGTTAATCAATATATTAATCAGCTCACAGTGTTTAGTTCCTCTCACGGCAGTTCCTTATGCGTGCTATGAGCAGGAGTCCCCTCTCCCATCTAAGCTGGACGTCCCTAACCTCTGAGACCCAGGAGGTGCAGCATGCTCAGGGCGGCATGGCTACAGCATCCCTCAGAGAAGCAATGCCTCACGGATGACTGCAGCTCTCAGGCTGCACATTAGGCCATAGATCCCAGGGATTAGGACTCGGATATTTGGGGGGTTAGTATTCAGCTTGCCCTCCAAGCGTCCCCCCTTGGTGGATGTGGAAGCCAAGAGCTCATGCTAAACATATATATATATATATATATATATATATATATATATATATATATGTAGCAATAGTTATATGCATATCCATAGCAAATCTAACACTAGCCACTGTTTTCAGCACAGTGGTATGTGAGCATGTGTAATGGCTTGCATCTGAAATATACCACACTGGTTCCTGTGCTTGAATACTTGGTCTCCCAGATGGCAAGCACTGCCTTGTGATGCTGTGGAACTTGACTGGACACAGAAGCCAGCTAGAGGAAATGGGTCACCATTGGTGGGCCTTAAAGGTTCTATCTTCCTTTGGTTCCTGCATGAGCTCTTGGTTTCCACATCCACCAAGATGTGAGGAGCCCTAATGTTCCCCTACTGTAGCCAAGACTGCTCCAGCAGGCCTTAACTTGCCAGGATGGATATCCCAAACTGTGAGCCAATCCCCCACCCCTGCTTTGTTGCTCTGTCAGGTATCTGGTCTCATGACACAGAAAGTAAATAGTGCAGTGTGTGTGTATGCATGTGTGCATTCAGGTACGTGTATGCATGTGTGAGTGTGTCTGTGCCATTTACTTCTCAGTGAGGGCTTTGACTCACTTCTACTTAAAAAGTGCAGGAAGCACCGTCTCGTCTGTTTTGGTTCAATTTTTTTTACTTGTGAGAGAATTTAGTTGTTTTAACTGCTCTGAAGAATTAATAAAAGCAATTGCAGCCGGGCCGTGGTGGCGCACGCCTTTAATCCCAGCACTCGGGAGGCAGAGGCAGGCGGATCTCTGTGAGTTCGAGACCAGCCTGGTCTACAAGAGCTAGTTCCAGGACAGGCTCTAAAGCTGCAGAGAAACCCTGTCTCGAAAAAGCAAAAAAAAAAAAAAAAAAAAAAAAAAAAAAAAAAAAAAAAAAAAAAAAAAAAAGCAATTGCAAGAGAAAGAGAGGGAAGAAGAAGGCCATTTGTTGGCCATTTGTTCCTGGCCACTCAGACCTGAAATAATCACACTGAAACTATTCATTACAACACTGCTTGACCAATGATACTAGCGTATTTCTAGCTAACTCTTACATCTTAAATTAACCCATTTCTATTAATCTGTGTATCACCATATGGTTGTTGCCTACAGATAAGGTTCTGTCCGGTGTTCCGTGTCTGTCTCCTGCGACAGCTACATGGTGTCTCCCAGACCCAACCTACTCTCTCCTCTTTGTGCTTGGAATTCCTGTCTTGCCCTATTCTGCACTGCAATAGGCCCAAAGCAGCTTCTTTATTAAGCAATGGTAATAAGGCGTATTTACAGAGTACAGAGGGGAACCCCACACCAGTCACCATATTTCAGAAGTCATTGAGATTTCAGCTGAAGCTTACAGTTTTGTTTAATTCTCGGGAAGTTGTAGGCACCCTGAATTATTGTTGATGAGATCATCAAATAATTTGTGATTCAATCAAACCAGTATTTACTAAGTAAATCAGGTGGGCAGAGTCTGGACGAAGCATTGACTTGGTAACTAAAAGAATGCAAAGAGTCAGAGTAGAAAATATATGGCAACTCAGGAAGGTAGTGTGGGAAGAGAGGCTTCTGGGAACTTGAGGACTCCAGGCCTTGCCCATGTGGAGGCTTGAGCAGTGGGGACTTTGGCACATTAGCGCAGTAGTGCCTCACCTGGTGTTCTGAGCAGATGCTGTTAGATTCTTTAGTGCATTCTTGAATCTCATCACCAACACCAGAGCTCTGCATTCCTAGAGACTCATTGTCCTCAGCAAGTCTTGCTGATGAGGCTGAGGGCGAAAAGGTGTCTTTTGAATGCTTGCTGTCAGGACTGTTCCAAAGAGCTGAGTGCGTCACTTCCTTGGTCCTCGCATGAATAAAAGCTATGAATCTGAAAAAAAACTGGTTTTTAACTGAACGCCTTGAATTTGAATAAATATTCTTCAATACCTTCACATCAGAGCCTGCTGCCATATTTTCTTCTCTGCTGATCTCAACCCTTATTCTTTAGTTAACTATCCATCCAGCGTAGGTCGTAGGTCACGTGCCAGCCTCAGACATGAGGACATGGTGATTGATCGCATGACTCACGGTCCTGCATTTGAGGAGTCTGAAGTTAAGGAGGGGGTACATGTGTTGAAGGATCTGAAACAATAGTATGTTGGTATGACAAGTGTCCGTGACAACTGAGCACATAACTGATGGGCTAATCCTACAGACAGGCCAGGAGTGGCCTGTCGGGAAGTATATACTTTGAAAGATGCTTGATGCTAAGACAGGGTATAGGAAAGGCATACAGAGAAGTTTGAGAGAATATTCTAGATCAACACACAGCGTTGAGAGATACAGTGAGAAGCAGCACAAAGCACTCGAATGACCTTGAGAATTCAGTAAATGATTAAGCCTGCAGGACAGGAGGAGAAAGACCAGGCATCAGGCTTGCTGCTTTTATTAGGAGTATGTGCCTTGCTCTGGGCTGGGGGAACCACTGCTGCATTTAAGACAAAACTGCTATCTTGCAAGGATTTGCAGCCAGGGTGATTTTAGGCACCAAGGTGTTCTCCATAGGAACTAAAAAGGGAGGTGTGGGGTTTTGTGATGGCCCTCGTGACTGTGTAGTGGAGAGGGGTTTTAGGATCAAATTCTCAGACAACTCATTTCCTAATGGAGAAGCTGGAGTCACTTTCTCTCCAGCTGCATCACAGCGGTGATCTCTGAGAGGAAACGCACGTGGCTTAGCTACTCTTTCGATTCTAAGTGGTTCCACAGGTCAGAAGAGCAGACCCAGGGCTGGGGATATTGCCCAGTGGGCGGAGTGCTGGCCTAGCAGGTTAGAAGCCTGAATAAGATCCTCAGCACAGTGTCTACTGTCTGTGTGGCCTGTGACCTCAGTACTTCGGAAGCAGCGGTAAGAGGATGCAAAGTTCAAGGTCATCATCCTTGTCTACACAGTAAGTTCTAGGTCAGCTGTGGATACATGAGATCCTGTTTTATAATGTACACATATATATTACATATAATTATATCTATATATATATATATGAGAATAGAGCCTTCTTCACTGTGAGGACAAGATGAAGAGTCATGTATAAATGTCAACCACAGTGATGGCAAGGTGCAGATAGAGGCCAGGGGCTGGATGCTAGACTGTTAAGACAATTGTATACCAGATTGTCTATCACTATTTCTAAAAGCACAGAAAGGCCACCTTGGATCTACTGACACCTAATACCCACAGTGGGGCTGGGGATTGCACTTCAGAGAGTCCCATAGGCGTTTTTTATGCACGCCATTTATTGTGTGTTAGGCAGCAAGTACAATGTGGAGGCCCATAGACGTGGATCTGCTCCACCTTGACTGAAGATCAGAGAGTTCAGACCTATTCTAGCTCCTTCAAGGTTATAGGACAGTATGCTTGGCCTAAGGTGAGACTATAGAATGTTTTGCCTAGACAAAAGGATGTTTTGTCCTAGGGTGTGGTTACTTGATGTTTTAAGCCGTGAGGGGCAAATGACTTTGTTCTTTGCGTCAAGGAGTCTTTTGCCTTTCCCCTCATGACTGGGGTATGTAAGAACCTTGAGTAATGAACTCGGGGCGTTCACAGTAGTCACTGCAAGCCCCTCCCCCGACTCTCTCTGTTGTCTCTTGTCTGTTTCTTTCTCAATCCTCCCTCCTCCCTTCAAGTAAGAATGAACTAGTTGGGAGATTCCCCACAGAGGTCAAGACTGGGACGTTCCAGATGTGCAGATTCAGAAGGAAATAAAATTTCCAGAATGTGGCAACCAATTAGAGGCAACACAGAAGGCCAAGAGAGGTTTCAAAGGCCAAAACATCTGTGCTTGGGTCCTGAGCTGTTCTTTCCTGAAAAGATAAGGTCACTCTTCTCGGCACCGGGTGGGCGTGGCAAGCTGAGCAAAGCTGGCTGTAGACCATCATTAGCTCCTCTGCCTGGTGACACAGGCCCTGTGGCCTGCCTGCCTGCCTTGGGCAGTGGAGGTTGCAGCTACACAGGTGTGTTGAGCAGTAAAATGGGGGCCTTAGTGAGCAAGTAGACTGTCTGCAGGTGTTAGAGCAAAGAATCAGAATGTGGGCGGGTCCTGCTCTAGATCAAGAACAGAGCTGAGGGGAATGTTGCAGAGACTAAAAGGGAAGACAATGGGCAGAAAATGGAACCTTCTGTTCATGAATAAATGGTTCCTGTGACACTAAATGCTCAGGGTGGTGACGGGGAACACCCCCCAGAAAGCCACCAGCAAGAGAATAAGTGCCACCCTAGCCATTTTTGGATCTTTGAGTTTGAGGCCATCCTGGTCTACATAGTGAGTTCCAGGACAGCCAGAGTTGTATAGTGAGACCCTGTCTCAAAACAAAACGAAACAAAATAAAACAAAAATTTTTTAGCTGGGCATAGAACATGCAAAATAATTGTTGAGAGACAAAAGCAGGTAGATCTCTGAGTTCGAGGCCAGCCTGGTCTACAGAGTAAGTTTCAGGACAGTCAAGATTTCATAGAGAAACCCTGTTTCAAAAAATCAGAGAGAGACAGAGAAACAAAGAGAACTAGAGAAACCTTCAGTCCTGGGAACAAAGTTTCTGAGGTAGATGGGAGGTGCTACACCACATGACCCTGGAGACACTTCTGCTCCTGCAGAGGTCAAGAGTGAGGTGCCCAGAACATGTGGGGTTCTGGTTTAGTCTTCATTGCCCCTTTACCAGAGACTGTAGCTAAGAACAACACCAATGCTCTTTAGCCTTTCTGAGGGCAAAGTGTTGGGTTCTGTGTTTCACTAATGTACTCCTTACTCTTGTGATATCATTGTCATCACCATTTTAGAGATGGAGAAATTGGCTCAACCTACGAAATTCGATCAAACCAAAGTATAGAATTGAGGTATGATGAAAAAAAAAGACAGGGAAAGTAGAGAGAACACGAGAAGCTACCCTAAGGTTTGCTTTTCTGTTGGGATAAACACCGTGACCAAAAACAAGCTGGGGAAGAAAGGGTTTATTTCATCTTAAAGCTTATTGTCTTTGAGGGGAACCAAGGCAAGGGCTCAAGACTGAGCTTAAAGCAGAACTGTGGAGAATGCGCTTACTGGTTTGCTCTCGGGGTCAAGTTCAGCTACCTTTCATGTACAGCCCAGGTCCATCTGCCTAAGGATGGTACTGCCCGTAATGGGCTGGGCTTTCCTACATCAATTATGAATCAAAAAATGGCCCAGGCAGCCCTGCAGGGCAGTGTGGAGGAGGTAATTCTTGGATTGTCCCTCTCTCTTCCCAACAGTATCAAGAAGAGACCCAAAATCCGGCATGGCAGAGGAGAAGGAGCGCTTTGCCTTGGGTTGTCATTTGTCTTTCCTGCTACAGGAGCGTCCGCAACATTGCTAAAGCCACAGCAGCCTCCAGGGGTAAAACATGCTCTCCTAGACCCCGCAAACAAGAGTGTTAAAGGCACAAATGAACTGTGCTTGGGTAGGGCCAGGACGCTGTGTATTTGTACTTGTCTAGATCTAGTGCACGTTCCCCAAGCTGCCTTACAAATTCCTTTACAAAACGTCAATTCTAAGGAAAGGAAGCAGCCAGCGCACTGGCTTCTACTTCACTTTGAAAATGCACCGGAACCGTGAACTTCATTAATCCTTACGGTTTGTTGAGTAGTACAGTCCTTTAAGGAATGCAATTTAGAAAGCCATGTTATTGTATGTGTGTGTGCACGCACATGCTCACACACACACACGCACACACAGTGTAGGATAGCTAGTGTGATTCTTTGGAGAAGGCAAACCTTGTCTTGGAACCATATGCTGTTCTTTCCCTATAAGTCCCTATGTCTGATACTTAATGAACTCACTAACGTCACTTCCTTCTGTCCTTCTGTCTCTCCATCTTTCCCTCCCACTTTTTCTCTCTTCCTCCCTACCTTGATTGTAGTACAATATACATAATATAATTGCTTTGGGGGGAGGAGCATGGACAAGTTGAGACAGGATTTCTCTGTGAAGCCTTGGCTATCCTGGAACCCACTCTGTAGACCAGGCTGGCCTTGAACTCAGATCTTCTTGTCTCTGCCTCCCAAGAGCTGGGTTTAAAGGCATGTACCACCACCACCTGGCCCAAAATATAATTGTAACAAAATATACAGAACAGAAGTGTGCCTCTTAGTCCTATTTAGGGTACAGTTCTGTGGCAGTAAGTAGAGTTTCATCATTTTGTGATCTCTACTCCATCGATCTACAGACCTTTTCCATCGTCCCACACTGAAGGTCTGTACCACTTAGAGCTGTTCCTGGACACAACGTGAGAAGCAGAGGCAGTGACCGTCTGTAAGGAAACAGTGTTTTCTGGACACAACAGGGCATTGCACATGTGATCTTACAGGGCTTGTGACAGCGTGTACAGGAACCGTGTGAGCCCAAACTAGACAAACCTCAGTGGCATGAAGTCCCACGTCTGTCCCCAAGCTCTCTGTAACTGGTAGAGCTGGGAGGGGGTGAGTTAGTTTTCTTTAAGGATGCAGCCTCTGACCGGCTAACACACTCCGATGAAGAGAAAATAGGCAGCACTAATGGGCTAAAGAAAACGAGGACACAACGTTAGGTGGGTTTGAGGTGGGGTGGATCCAGGAGGAGATGGGTGGATGAAATATTAAAGACATGTACTACTAAGCCCAGCACAAATAGTATTCTGTGTATACTGCATTTTACCTATCCTATTTATACACTGGGTGCTATAGACACTGTTCATACACTGTGTGCTCTAGACACTGTTCATACACTGTGTGCTCTAGACACCGTTCATACACTGTGTGCTCTAGACACCGTTCATACACTGGGTGCTCTAGACACCGTTCATAACTGGGTGCTATAGACACCGTTCATACACGGTGTGCTCTAGACACCCTTCATACACTGGGTGCTCTAGACACCGTTCATACACTGGGTGCTCTAGACACTGTTCATACACTGGGTGCTCTAGACACCGTTCATACACTGTGTGCTCTAGACACCGTTCATACACTGGGTGCTCTAGACACTGTTCATACACTGGGTGCTCTAGACACCGTTCATACACTGGGTGCTCTAGACACCGTTCATACACTGGGTGCTCTAGACACCGTTCATACACTGGGTGCTCTAGACACCATTCATACACTGGGTGCTCTAGACACTGTTCATACACTGGGTGCTCTAGACACTGTTCATACACGGGGTGCTCTAGACACTGTTCATACACTGGGTGCTCTAGACACTGTTCATACACTGTGTGCTCTAGACACCGTTCATACACGGGGTGCTCTAGACACCGTTCATACACTGGGTGCTCTAGACACTGTTCATACACTGGGTGCTCTAGACACTGTTCATACACGGGGTGCTCTAGACACTGTTCATACACTGGGTGCTCTAGACACTGTTTATACACTGGGTGCTCTAGACACTGTTCATACACTGGGTGCTCTAGACACTGTTCATACACTGGGTGCTCTAGACACTGTTCATACACTGGGTGCTCTAGACACTGTTCATTACACTGGGTGCTTTAGACACTGTTCATACACTGGGTGCTCTAGACACTGTTCATACACGGGGTGCTCTAGACACTGTTCATACACTGCATTTTGTCCGCCACTTCTCTGCTGATGAACCCTGGTTTGCTCCTACCTCTTGGCCACTGTGAATGCTACTGCTGTCTAAGCCCCGGTCAAAGACCCCCGAATCTTACACTCACTCCACAAAGCATCAGACTCAGTGCCTTTCGTGTCCATGACACACTCGCTGTAGGATTCTTTCTGGTCCACAGGTCCATCTTTGTTCTCTCCACGCCTCATCTGATTGGATGGACCACCCGCATCCTGGAGGGTATTCATCTCACCCAAAGTTACAAGTTAGTCACCGTCCAGGCACACGGCAGGAACACTCAGAGAAAGGCTCAGCCAGGTGGACACGTGAGAGCAGCTGTCAGTGGAGGGAGAGGAAAGACAGGATTGATGACACTCTAGTTTTAAATGAGGAAGCTTCAGCATGGGTTAGATGAACAGAAGAGCTTTCTGTTGACCAGTTCTCAGAAATGTCTCTCATTGACACTGGCTGGATATTCTAATGGCAAAGGTCAAAGGGGAGAGGCACCGTGCGGGGCCCAGCTCTGGGTGTTCAAAGGATTCCACAGATGGGAACCCCAGCTGAGAGGTTCCGCAGCATCCCCAGACCCAGCTGGTGGCTCCTCTTTGAGATGGCAATAGTCCCCAGTAGGCCTTGCTCTGATAGGCACCTGTCCAGAAAAGCAGGCTGCAGCAGGCTGGGCGCTTCTGCACCTCAGTGAACCTCAGCACTCTCCCTGTGGCTCTTGGGAACTGCCCAAGGAGCCTCCTCCCCATCCCTGCCACATCTCCTTTGCTTTTTCCCATCTGAGAGCAGACTTCTAACAATCCCCAAGGCTCAGCAGCAATGTGCACTGTGGCTTGTGCCAGAGCCATGACAAATGCCAAATTTCAAAAAAGCTGCAAGTGGGCTTTCTGAGCTTGCTTCCCGAACACGCAGCCATTTGAGGAAGACGTTAGTTATTGGCACCCCAATACCGTCATTTCCCAGTCCCCGCATATCCGCCCCTTACCCCATAGCATCCCCCAAAAGGAAATGGAAAAATATTAATTAAAAATAAGACAAAACAAACAACAAGCCACTTTGCTCCTCCATCTTTCCTGCCTCTTCAACACCTCTTCGTTCATCGTAGTGACACTGAGATCTGCAATGAGTCTTGTCCACTCAGCTTTACTTGCAAATGTTCATTGTAATGAGTTGTTGGTTAGGCTCAAGGCCGCTGGCTTCTGGTCCACCATCATCACCGGACCCTCACCCAAACTCCTCCCGGATATCCTGCTGTTGTCCCGAGCCATGGAGATCCTGCAGTGGCCATGGTTCCACAGGACCAGTCCCTCTCGTCATGGATGGGGTGGATGTTGGGATGGGGCCAACTAAAAGTCCTGGATGTGGGTCTGAGTGGTAGCTGATTTAGTCAGTCTTGGCCACTGGGGCCTCTGGGGCTCTCCGCCCAGGTGAGGGATAGAACCAGTCCTCCAGGTCTATGGTGACAGATGCGACCATCTCTTCCAAGTGTGGGGCCAACTCTCCCTTGAAGGGCAGGGCCAGCACTTCTGCTGCAGTGGCCAGCGAGGGAACAGGGCCAGCTCCCCCAGTGCCAGCATAGGGCAGTGCTGGGTCAGCAAGGCCTTTGGATTTCAACACACGTGGTTCCTGTGGTCCCCTGTGGTTTCTTGGGCTATCCCAACTGAAGAAGGACCACAGACCGAGATATGGCTCTTGGTAGCAGCTTGGGTCCAGATGTCACCATGGCCCTGGTGGCAGGGCGAGCCACCCAGAAAGTGTGGCCCCAGAGGTAGTAGGGCCTTAGAATATCAACATGGTCTCAGGTGGCTGACCAGACCACAGGTAGACCGCATGGCCCTTGGTGGTAACAGGAGCCGTGACCATCAAATCAAGCCCTGGCTGCTGTCTTGTCACAGAAGCTCAGCCTGGATGTCACCATGGCACCGGGAAGCAGCACAGGCCTCTCAGATCTGTATAGTCCTGATATCAGCATTGACCTTGGACACTCGCACGGCCACAAGTGGTGGCCCAGACCTTGGGTATCTGTGTGGCCTTTGGTGGCAACACAGGCCATGGGCATCAACACAGATGCTGGCTGCAGTAGGACCACAGACTCAGACATGGTCTGTGGCAGCAGCCTGGGCCCAGATGTCACCACGGCCCCAGGTGGCAGTCTAGGCCACTCAGGCATGACTCCAGCCACAGCGTGACCACCAGGCACCAACATTGCCCCAGGTCAGCCCAGACCCCAGGTATCGCACAACCTTTGATGGTATCAGGAGTTGTGGCCATCAGCACAAACCCTGGCTGTGGTAGGGCTGCGGACCCAGACATGGCCCTTAGCTTGGGTCCAGATGTCACCATGGCACGGGGTGGCAGCATAGGCTACCAGCTCGGCCCTTGTGGCAGCATAGTCCTCAGACACAAACATGGCCTCAGGTGGCAGTCCCTGCCTACAGCCCGGGAATCTGTATGGACTTTGGTGGGAACATGGGCCACAGACACCAGCACAAAACTGCTATGGTAGGATCACAGGTCCAGACACGGCCCTTGGCAGCAGCCCAGGCCTGGACATCACCATGGCCTCAGGTGGCAAGCAGGCTGCTCCTCCCATCAGCCTGTTCCTCACTCTTTCAGTTCTGCCTCTCACAGGACACGAACTGTTCTGGTCCTGCCCCATTTCTCCACCATATAGTTGCTTGCTTTAATGGTCTCTACCCAGGCCTGTGGATGTCTTCAGCCAGCCCGGGCTGAGAGGACCAAGGTGGGCCTGGGATCCACATGTGCCTGTCCTTTTTATCTCTCTTTAGAAAACAAACAAACACCTAAACAAAACAAAACAAAAAAGCCACAAGAGTCTCTCTCACACAAACCCACAAAGAACACTAAATTGGAAACAAGCAGAGCAATAACACAAAACAAACCCAAACAAAGCACTCTAGGACAAAGTCTACAAAAACACCATTGAGTTCTTTATGTCTATTGCTGGGCATGGGGCATCTATACCCAGTGAGTTATATACCCAGTGAGACTCCATTGGAGAAAACGATTTTTTCCTTGGCACACTGGTATCAATTGCAGATAGATTCTTGGTTAGGCATGGGAACCCATGTTCAGTTACCCCTTTCAATGCTGAGACTCCCTCTGTCTTGAACCTGTGCAGGCCCCATGTGTGCAGCCGCAGTCTCTCTGAGCTCATGTGTGCACCCATCCTGCAGTGTCAGGAGGGCACCATTTCCTCGGAGTCATTTATCCCCGCAGGCCCTTTTGATCTTTCTGACTCATTTTAGGACTGTCTCCCTGAGCCCCGAGGGGAGGGATTTGATGGCTAGGTCCAAGACTCCTACTCTCTGCACAGGGTCCACTTGAGGGTCTCTGTGTAAGCTCCCATCTACTGCAGGAGGAAGCTTCTCTGAGGATGGCTGAGCGAGATGGAGATCTATGGGTGTAAGTTCTTTCTCGTAATGTTCTGACACACCAGGCTGAGGCTCCCACACAAAGATGGAGCGGGATTGTAGTGAGGTTCCTGTAATGGTCAGTCCTGCTGGGGAGATCTTGAGTTGTCTAGAAGAATGGCCTCTGGGGATGTCTGCCTGAGGTTATCTTCCTTAGGTCAACTGAAGTGGAAACACCTTGTTCTGTGGGTGGCATCATGCCCTGGACCGTATGACAAGGAGAGCTGGCATATCCTTCTGGGCTTCTTGTCCTTAGATGCCACTGTAGTCAGCTGCTCCAAGTTCCTGCTGCCTGGATTACGACATCCTGGTAGACTGTGTGTCAGAATATATCTTTGTTCCATAAAACTGCTTTTCCCAGAGCATTTTGTCTTAGGGCATGAGAAGAAGCGACGACATTCCCTTGTTCCAGCCATGGAAAGTAAGGAGAAAACGGAGGACCAGGACTTTCCTTTAAGCGGGTGACAGAAGTTATTACAGAGCCGATCCCACCTTCAGTTAGAACATGAATACGTGGCCATATAGGACTCCGGAGCACTTAGGGGTTACCTGTTGTAGTTGAGCAGCCTTCCGTGAGTCAGCATTATAAGTTTGCTGATGTGTGTGTGAGTGTCTGTGAGGGTGTATGTGAGTGTGTGTGTGTGAGTGTGTGTGTGTGAGTGTGTGTGAGAGTGTGTATGAGTGTGTGTGTAAGAGATTGTGTGTAAGAGTGTGTGTGAGTGTGTGAGTGTGTGTGTGAGTGTGTGAGAGTGTGTGTGAGAGAGAGAGTGTGTGTGTGAGAGAGAGAGTGTATGTATGAGAGTGTGTGTGAGTGTGTGTGAGTGTGTGAGAGTGTGTGTGTGAGAGAGAGTGTGTGTGTGAGTGTGTGTGTGAGAGTGTGTGTGTGTGTGTGTGTGTGTAGGGCAGCAGTAAGCAGCTTGTCACACATAGCTTTGGTAACCGAGGTATAGAAACAAAGCTGGTGTAGTCTCCAACATCATTACTGCTACAAACTATGCTATGTACTGTCTGTAGGAATACTGTTCTCTATTCTGGTTCCTGCCTGATGCCCAAAGAGCCAAGCCATAAATGCATTTTTGCTAGTTGTTTTAATTATATTGTATTGAGGTCCACATATCAGGTAATCATTGGTTGCAGTTGAAAATCTGGAGTCCTTTAATTTTCAATATATAATTAGCAACTATACAGTAAATTACAGTTCCCCTTGTTTTTTTTTCTACTATGAATTCTTGATGCATTCCCAAGACAATACAACATTGTTTGTTTGTTTTGTTTTTCAAGACAGGGTTTCTCCGTGTAGCTCTAATTGTCCCAGAGCTCACTCTGTAGTCCAGGCTGGCCTCAAACTCAGAGTTCTGCTTCCCTCAGCCTCCCAAGTGCTGGGATCAAAGTGTGCACCCCTATCAGGGGAAGTTTCTGTCCCTCCCAGTTCCACCCACAACCATTCAGTCTCAAATAAACACACAGAGGCATATTAACTATTATAAACAGTTTGACCTGTTAGCTCAAGCTTATTATTAACTAGCTCTTGCAACTTAAATTAACCCATAATTCTTATCTATCTTTAGCCATGTGGCTTGGTACCTTTTCTCAATGAGGCATTCTCATCTTGCTTCCTCTGCATCTGGCTAGCGACTGACTGTGCCTTTCTTCTTCCCAGAATTCTTTTAGTCTAGTTGCACTGCCTTTACTTCCTGCCTGGCTACTGGCTAATCAGCATTTTATTAAACCAATACGAGTGATAAATCATTACAGTGTACAAGAGCTTCTCCCATGCCCAGCTACATCATTCTGATTCATTAAAAAGAAATCAAGAATAGTGAAACATTTTGGAAATGATGTGCTGTGAGAACTATAAGTTCTTTGGTTGGGAATAAGAAAAAGGTTTTAAACAATATTTCTCATTAGACTATTTTAAAAGTCGTTCCTTGTGTTGGGGCAAGTAGGCTCTTATGGGAGCTTTGTGGCCATCCGTGCCTCTGACCACGTCTGTTCAATTCTAGCTCCTATTCTCTGCCTACCAAGGTTTTACTATCAAGCCTCTCCTTTTCTTTTGTTATTTTGTTTTAAATTCTATGTGTACTGGTGTTTTGCCTGCATATATGCTTATGTAAGGGTGTTGGATCCCTGGAACTGGAGTTATAGGCAGGCGTGAGCTGCCATGTGGGTGCTGGGGATTGAACCTGGGTCCTCTCCAAGAGCAGCCAGTGCTCTCTACAAGCGAGCCTTCTCTCCAGCCCAAGCCTCCCTTTTCCTTATGCAGCTCTTTCCAGGTGAGCTCAGCCATTCTCACACATTTCCTGTATGCAGATTCATATTTCATGTTGTGCTTCTGTCGAAAATTTCCAGGGGCCTTTCAGACTCACCACCTCCAGCAGTGCATCTAAAATTAAGATTGTCCATCCCGCCTGTCTGCTCTTTCCTCTGTGTTCTCAGCTGAGAATTTTACCGGCCACACTACTGGCTAAGCTGGGACTCATGTCTGTTCGTGGCCCTCTTCCACGAACCATCTCTGGATTCTAGCTGCCCAGCAACGCCTGTGACTTCTGATTTTGCACCTGTGCCCTTCTCTCTATACCACCTGGGACTGTTCAATTGCAAGAACATTTATTTGATTATTTTAGAACATGTAAAAGAATGTAACACTTGCAGTCCTAAAACAAAGTGTGTGACTTGCAATGTGGATGACCTTGCCACAGACTTAGAACAATGGTCTCTAGCAGTTCCATGTCAGTGGCTCTGGGCTTTACCCGGCTGCTTTCTCAACATACACCAGAGCCAGTGATTTCCCTCTAAAGGCATTTTGAGGCTTTCCAAGGCCATTAGGAGACCGTGCAAATGCTTTGTAAGGGAGGCAGCGATCCTGCTCTGGGTCAGTCTCTGCAATCTTCTCCTCCCGCTAGCTATTATGCAACCCACACTGACCCTTTGCCTCCTCTGCTTTCTCTGGAGTGCCTATGTGTCTTATCTTTGTCTGCCTGTCTCTCTCTGACTTTCTGTCTGTCACTTTCTCTGTTTCTATCTCCCCTCCCCCACTGGTCCCTCTACCTGAAAAGTCTAAGGGAACACACCAGTTCAGTGCAGGTTAAATAAGAGTGATCGCCGTTGTCTACCATTACTGACAGAATATCCCTTTGGGGGGACGGCCCCCAGTGGGAAAAGCGGGACACCTAACATGGGGTCTCCAAGGTAGGGAGTGACAGGGGATAGCAGGAGAAGCTGGCAAAACCAAATTGACATTTTGGACCATTTCACTTATGGTGAATTTACTTAGCTAACAGACCAAGCTGAAAGCTGGGCACGGGGAGCATCATTTCAAAGGGTAGTGATAATATATCTCCAGATGATTTGGTGTGTGAGGCTTGCTGACTGTTGATCATAACTGGAAGACATCACCAAACCAAACCAGGCCCAACCCGATACTTCCCAAAAGAACTTGCTTGCATCATTCAGAGCACTATTTTTGTTTTTTGAGACAGGGTTTTTTGTAGCTTTGCAGCCTGTCCTGGAACTACCTCTTGTAGACCAGGCTGGCCTCGAACTCACAGAGATCCACCTCCTCTGCCTCCCGAGTGCTGGGATTAAAGGCGTGTGCCACCGGCCCGACTCAGAGCATTAGTCTAATGCCAGGGGGATTTAACTGGCCTCTACTGACAGTGATGCAATGCTGGCCACAAAGCTGGGTGTCTCCACGGCCATCGAGTATGAGGAAGAAGCTGGGAGGCCAGCACGAAATGGTGTCTTCACAGTGGTACCTGCTCCGTGTGGAGGTTTGGGCCTTCTTGCCAGCCCCATGGACTCGGGTTTGAGTTTTGGGGTGGGAGGGATGTCAAGCAGGGAGGCAAGTGCTTTTCACACATAGGTGACTCGGACATTGTGACTCCAGGGTGTGCTGGCTAGATTATGTCAAGTTGCCACAATTGTCATTTGAGAGGAGGAACCTCAGCTGAGAAAATGCCTCCATCAGATTGGGTGGTGGGCAAGTCTGCAAAGCATTTTCTTAACTAATGAGGGCCCAGTCCATAGTGGGTGGTGCCATCCCTGGACTGGTGTCCTGGCTTCTATAAGAAAGCAGGTTGAGCAAACCATGGGGAACAAGCCAGTAAGCAGCTCCCCTCCATGGCCTCTGCATCAGCTCCTGCCTCCAGGTTCCTGCCGTGTTTGAGTTCCTGTCCTGACTTTCTTTGGTGATGATGAGCAATATGGAAGAGTAAACCAAATAAACCCTTTCTTCTCCAAGATGTTTTGGTCATGGTGTTTCATTACAGCAGTAGGAACCCCAACCAAGACACAGAACAAGTCTCCTTTGGGATCCTGTTGACAGAGGGGCAGGGGAAAGCATGGTTTCCCCTGCACCAAGACTGTTTTAAAGTAGACCTATGTTAAGGTCAACTTGACCCCGGCAGCCAATCCCAGGAGCGGTCTCCATTGCCTGCATGCAGAATTGTGGAAAGAGCCAGGGTGGAGGGAGAGGAAAGAACATGCATTTATGAGGGCACTAAAGGTTTGGAATGTTGTCTCCCTACTGGAAAATTGGAGGGGGCTGGCACTTGCACCCAGGTGTGAGGGGGTAAATGAGATCATTATGTACTATCAAATCATCCAAGTTTTCCAAACACCCCTTGACATAGCACAGTATAGGTCCTGACTTCACGGAGGAGATTGCTTGCTGTCTCCTCTCAATTTAATTAGGAGGCTTGCAGATTTCATTTGACACAATCCTGTGAAGTATCAATCAACTTCTGCTTGTAAATACTGTCTTTCTGGGAAGACTGCAAGGGCAGCTTCTCTTTCTCACATGCTTTCTACCGACAGACGAGTGGCAGAAAATCTTCGTATCTTTCGCCTTGCTTTTGTTTTTCAGTAGGAAGAATGCCTTTATCCTCTACAGTCAGCTGGTTTGTCTCTGCATCTGCTGTCGCCTGGGCGTCTCACCAGCCACTATTAGTGGCTTCTGAGCATCTTTCCTTGCTGTCTCTAGCAGTGTGTCTGTTTGTACTAATCTTAAACTCAGTAACTGCATTGGCCTGTCCCCTGAATAGACTTGCTTGAGATTTCCAGAAAATGTCCAGGAAGAAGGAACGGTCCCTACCATCAGTCACATGCGTTTAGGTCTTGAGCCTGGCTCATTGTTACTTTAGCATAAAATATCTATACACGAAAGGAAGAGCCGTCTTCAGAGCAAATGTTGACAATTGTGTTGGAATCCTGTCTGTCAGCTGGAGAGAGCTCCAACAGGACTGGGGCTAAAGGGCTCCTCTCCCCTTCCACATAAATCCCCTGACTTTCTGTCACTTCGATACAAGGTCTGGATGGTTCTTGATCCTAGAAGAAAGTGAGATCTGTTATCAAAGGATACACTGTTCTGGAAGGGATCTGACTGCCCCTGCTGGTCATTCAGGCCCACCCTCAAACTGTCTTGAGGTTGTGTATTAGTCAGGGGTCTCTAGAGTCACAAAACTTATGAAATGAATCTCTCCCATATATACACACACATAAATATGGGATTTATTGGAATGACTTACGGGTTCCAGTCCAACAATGGCTAGTTGTGAATGGAAAGCTCGAGAATTAACTAGTTGTTCAGGCCCACTAAGCTGGTTGACTGAGCTGGTATGGTCTTCAGTACATGCTGGAATCCCGAAGACGTAGACTCCAATGCCAGTGAAGGATGCGCTGACAAGGTGAGGGTGAAGAACAAACCCTTCCTTCTTCTCTTGTCCTTATGTAGGATCCAGCAGAAGGGGTGGCCCAGATTAAAGCTGTACCTTCCTCCAGATCTGTGTTAAAGGCTTGTCTCATCTAGCCTCAAGATCCGATCAAAAGCCTGTGTCTTCCAGCCTCAAGATACAGATCACATGTGTGCCCTGCATTTCTGGTCTGTAGTTCATTCCTGATATAAGCAATCTGACAACCAAGCATAGCCATCACAGGTTGTGTGGCTGCAGTGTCTGGGAGACACAGGCACAAACCTGTGGGGAGGGTAGTGCCACATTCTAGGGATGGCTCCTAGCATGTCCTTGCAGGAGCTGAACTCACAGGAGTTATTTAGCATTCTTAGGGGGAGCTCTGAAAAAGGCGCTGTAACTCCTGAGGGGTAGATGTCACCTACACCCTCAAGGGTATTGTTTGCTTGTTGCATCAAGGTGATTCCAATTGCAAGACTTTGAAAGATGCAATGATGAGTCGAGAGGCTCTCCTGGAGCTAACAGCGTTTCCTGAAAGTCCACTCACTGAGGTGCTTTGTAGACTAGTTCCTGAGTAATAAGAACAAGCTCTAACAAATGGTGCCAGAACTTACGGGGTTCACTTGACAAAGGCTGGTTTCATCTTACCATATCATAGTTCAAGGCAGGCCAGAAGATCTCTGCTCCTGGAAGTGGTTCAGGGATTCAAGCACATCTAACATGGCTTTCCTGTCATAGCTCTTTGGGTAATTCTCTGGGTTTTCTGCCATTGCAAGGCACACAGGATAGAAGAAATATTTTAAAAGAAAGTGCTAGCCCTGTTTGGGAATTGGGAAACCTCCCAGTATTGGAGTAGACTTGGAGGAATGGGCAGGGTGTTATAGGACACTCCACAGAGAGACAAATAATTGCAATGTTAAAGAATCATGGAAAAACACGGTGTGTTCCAGTAACAGCCATCTACAAGTTGGGACATGGTATGCACTTCTGTCTGAGAAGTCTTGTCATGTTTCTGCTGGGTCCGAAGTCTCAGTTCACTGAGTTTTTACCCACAGTTGCCTGTTTCTGTTTCATGAAGTTGCTGAGCCTCTATAGTGAGCTTTCCGAGGCTTGTAGACTTTCTGATTCTAAAGAGAAGCAGAGAATTAAAAGAGGAAGAAAAAACAAACCAAAGATCTCATGTGGTTATGACAGCCTCTAATACGCAGTGAAACAAGGTCCACTTATTATCTACATAGAATGTAGGTACTTTATTTCAAGCTTCCTGAAGGCAATTGCCACAGTCTATGTAGACGACCTTTGTTCCAGTCCCAGGTACATAATTGGTCTATCAACTCTCTGTCATATGAGCCCTAATAGCACTCATAGCCTGGGCTCTTGTTTTTCAAGCATGTCATAGTTAGGGTTTCTATTGCTGTGACAAAACACCATGATCAAAAGGCAAGCTGGGGGAAGGAAGGGTTTGTTTGGCTTACACTTCCAGATCATAGTCCATCATTGGAGAAAGTCAGGACAGGAGCTTACACAGGGCTGGAAACTGGATGCAGGAGCTGATGCATAGGCCGTGGAGGGGAATTGCTTACTGCCTTGCTTCACATGGCTTGCTCGGCCACCAGCCCAGGGAGGGTACCACCCACCATGAACTGGGCCTGCCTTCATTGATCACTAATTGAGAAAGGTCTTACAGCCAGATATCAAGGAGGCATTTCCTCAGCTGAGGCCTCTTCTTTCTCAGGACCCTAGCTGTGTCTCATAACTACCCAGCACATAGCAGTAGACCTAAGTGGACAGAGAAAGGGCAAGATGGAAATTACAGAGGATTTGTAATTTGTTCTAAGAAGTGGGATGTGATCATTGTCAGCTTGTCACAGTTTATAGTCACCCAAGAAGAAAGTCCCAATGAGGGATTGTCTAGATCAGGTTGGCCTGTGAACATGTTTGTTTTGTTTACTCATGCTAAATGATGTGGGAAGACACAGCCCACTGTGGGCAGCACCATTCCCTAGTCAGGGGATCATATTAAGTGTAGAGAGGGGGTTGGACATGAGCAAACTGTGGATATGACTACCTGTATTCTATTCCTACCTTGACTTCCCAGCAGCAATGAGCCGTAACCTGGAACAGTGAGTCAGATGAACTTCTTTCCTAAGTTGCTCTGTGTCAGGGTATTTTATTAAAGTAACATTAATGAAATCAAGACATATAACATCACGTTTGCCACATTCTACTTGCTAGAAGGCACGAGACCTAGCCGACACTCATGGGAAAAGGTGTGCAGAAAGACATAAATATCAATAGGATTAGGTCATTGGCACCATGCAATGGACTGTCAGCTATGCAAGGTTACCTTCTGGGGTGATTAATCTGGATTGTCAACTTGATTAGAACAAGAGACACCTAGAAATTTGTCAAAGCACACTTCTGGGTAAATCCATGAGGATGTTTCCAGAGACAGATATGACATACAGATCAGCCACTAAAGGAGGAAGACCTTCCTTGCATGTAGGCAGGACTGTCCAATAGACTAGAGACTTGAATGGAGTGCGGGCAGGGGAAGGAGGGGGCCAATCAGTAGGTGCAAGCTTGATCATTCTGGAGCAGGTGTGTACATTGCTGCTGGTATCACTCAGGGACATGATTTCAGCTTCTCCAGCCTTACGGAGTACATCCACCCCAGAGGCTCTCCAGGGTGCTTCCAGGCGCTAAACCTCAGACTAGGGCAGCATCATTGCTCCCTTTTGTTCTGAGGCTTCCAGCTTCTATGTCTGAGCAGTCAGAGAATTCTGTTTCTCTGTTGTGCAGATAGTCGTTGTGGCAATACCCGTACTCCAATTGTGTGAGCCATTCTAACAAAGCCCCCACGCGTGTGCACACGCACGCACACACACACACACACACACACACACACACACACATACCTGATTATATATGTAATGAACCTGACGAATGCACATATTCTCTGGAGCCCTGTTCTGGCTAACACACAGATTCAAGTTGAGCAGAGCTACTGACACCACCTAGGTGCCACTACCTGGGACGCTTCCTTAAGAATCTCCTTATCCCCATTATCAGCCATTTGCTCTGTTGTCCTGGGTCCCTTGATCCTGATGAGCAGGGAAGAAAGGTGGACCTCAGCCAAGCAGGTTACAAAGGTATTTGGCATATTGCTCAATTGTCTTGAATTTTGCTGTATTCATATGGTCATATGGTCAATTACCGAACACCCGAGCATAGGCTATGGACCAGGCTCACGGACTACAGTGGGGAAGTCAGGAAAGTCTTTGCTCTTTTGAGGATGTGTTGCAGTAATTGGTTTCCTTTTGGGTTTGAAATGGTTTCTCTGTTGGTTTAGAGAAAATAAGTCAGACCTTATCATGCCCTGGTTGTATTGTCATGGAGGTTTTGGGGGGTTGCTGGCCCTTGGCAGGAGGGCTACTGTCCTGACCCAGCCGGATTGTCCTGACAATGGTGTTGACAAGTGCAAACACATCCTCACACCCCTCCCAGTTTCCCTCTCTGATGTGATCTTTCCTTTTTGAGCACAAGGCTCCCTTGAATTCTCTGTAGCTTGCTCAGGTTATCCTCAGACTGGAAGCAATCTTCCCTGCCTCTGCCTTCTGCACAGTGACGTGGACCGCTGAGTGCTCAGGCTGTGAATGTGGATCACTGTGCCTGGATAGTGTTTTGTTTGTTGTTGTTCATGTGACTGGCTGCCTTGTGATGTGTTGATGACCTAATTTGCTATCTTTATTGTGTCTTTCTCGATGTAAGTCTAGAGCCATGCATGGCTCATAGAGTAGGCGTTCAGCAAACATGAACTGACCGATGGATGAAGTGAACCCTACCGTGTCAGCTTTCATTTTAGGTCCTATATTGTTGAGAAGGAGATATTTATATGAGCAAATTGCTGGCTGTGGGAGACCGGGAGGTCTGTGTATATGTGTATGCGAGGCCGTGCCTTTTAAGATGAGGCTGAAGAGATGGCTCAGCAGTTAAGAGCCTTCATTGTACATGCAGAAAGAAGACCTGAGCTTGATTCCCAGCAACCACGTGTTGGTTTACAACTGCCTCTAACTTCAGTTTCAGGGACTCTAACATCCTTTTCTGATCTCTGAGGTCACCAGGCATGCACGTGATTCACAGACATACATATGAGCAAAACACTCATACACATAAAATAAATAAAATAAAATAATCTTTAAAAAGAGAAATGTTTCTGTTGCATAGACCTGGGTGTCCTGGAACTTGTTACTTAGGTCAGACTGTCCTGAAACTTGTGGCAATCCTCCTGCTTCTGCCTCTAGCGCCCAGAGATTACAGGTGTGTGCCAACACGCCAGACTTAGGCAGCTGTCACAAAGGAATAATGATGTGGAGAAAACTGATCAGGATCCTAACTGTGGCTACTGGTCCAAGAAAGGAAATTGTGTCTAATTTGTTCCTGGGACTGAGAAATGAGAAGTGATTCATGAAAGCTGAGTGGGCCCATAATGGCTACGCAGTCATTGCTTTCTTCCGCCCCGCATTTCTTCTTCTGGTCTGTCCCCCAGGATCTCGTTTTCATTCTCTTAATGAGCCTTCACAGGGGCAGGGTGAGCAGGCTGCTAATGAAGCCTGGGTGGCCTGGCGATCCGGAGTGAGTTGAGTCTAATTGGAACCGAGTAGGCGGCCCTCCCCTTTATCCTCTGAAGAATGAGGAGCCGATGGGGAGCAGCAATCACTTTCTCCAAGTACTTTTGGAAGTTCAATGCTGCAGAATTTCCAGGCAGGCCTTGCAAAGAATAGGAAGTGCTTATGGGAAGTGGAGTTACCGTGGTTGACCTCAGCCTTTGGTTAAGTTTGTTCTCACTTCCGTCATCCTCCTTTTGTTCTTAATGCATGTTCTGAATTAACATGATCCTTTAGTTAAGCCCTTAATGTTTAGAATGGTGGAAAACCTGTTAGAATTTCAGGCTTCGTAATTGAACTAAACACACACACACACACACACACACACACACACACACGAGGATTAACTAAAGCAGGGCTGATTTTCTCCTGTTAAAGCTGTAATTTGGCCTAGCATAGAGCCACACCCACAAATCCTGAATTCTGGGAAGTAGAAGCAGGAAGTTCAGGACTTCAAGACAAGCCACGGGTACACAGTAAATCCCAGGCCACCTTTGGCTTCTCGAGAACCAGCTCAACTTTCTCCTTACCCTGGAAAAGTAGTCTGACTGCATAGAGCCCAGTCCAAAGACAGTGAGCTGTTGTCCCTGTGGTGTGGTGTGGAAGACTCTGAGGTCATGACTTACTGACGAAGTGCACCTTGGCATGACTTCACTGCCTTTTTTTATTGGCCTTATCAAAGATTCTTCCTTCATTTTAAAAATTTATTCTTAGTTTTATGTGTATGGATGTTTTGCCTATGCATATACAGTGCATACATGTGTGTGGTGTCATAAGAGATCAGAAGAAGGGAAGGCATTAGGTCCCTTGGCACTGGAGCTGCAAGTTACACCCCCTGAACTTCCACGTGTGTGCTGGGAATCAAACCCAGGTCTTCTGCCAGAGAAACAAGGCTCTAATCACTAAATCACTGAGCTGCCTCTCTGGTCTGTTTCTTTTAAGGGTGGGTGGATCCCAGAAACGGAGGTGCCATTTATCTTTCTTTACACAAGAAAATGTGAAAAGGAGAAAATCCCCTTCAGACATCCACACTTGGGACTGCGGTACGTGGGAGCTCTCACTGAGCAACCCGCATTGCTTGGCAAAGGCCCTGTAGTATGGTGCAGAGCCACTTACTCTACCCATGACTGGGACCTCAGTGAATAAAATCATATTTTAATTTTGTACCTCCTTTATATTTTGACAGTGTACACTAATGCAAGTCAAAAGGCAGAAAACAGAGATGAATGTGAAATCCCATCACTCAGGGATTGTGAGTGTTGGCACTTTGTCAAGCATCCCTGCAGGTCATTCAGTTGTCTTTACAGGAGCCAGGACTGAACTCCAGGCATTGCACATGCGAGGCAAGCAGCCTGCCACCCAGCTCTGCCCACATCCGCTTGGTCTCTTAACTGCTTTTCTTTATGTCGTTACAATGACAGAGCAACTGCAAACCTGTGTTTTCTTATTTTCCTACAGAATGGATCATTTCCCCATTCGTGATGGACTTGGTGAAAACATTGATGAGGAATATAGTCTAAAGATCACTAACCAATAACCACATTCTAAACTAAGAGTGGACACCCCTCCTTTTTTCACTGTAAAGGGCCATGTAGAAAGTCTAGACTATGGCTACACATCTCGTCCACGTTGAGTAAACAGATGAGTCTGTGTTCTAATAAAACTTTATTCACATCTGGCACACAGACTATGATCTGAGGACTCTTCTTTGATGTGATTTCACTTAGTTTCAGTATTATTGTAAATTCTGTAATGGAGACTGTACTTCCTCATGTAGGATCAGATCTGTGAAGACATTTGTAGGCATAATAGTGAAGTGAAGGTAAAAAAAAACCTTCAAGATCATTTGTTTAGCAGTTTTAGCAATGTAGGAAAACTTCACCACACTTTTCTGGTGTGGGAAGTCTTTCTGTATATGTGTTGTTTTTATTGGTTAATGAATAAAGCTGTTTTGGCCAGTGCCTTAGCAGAATAGAGAAAACTAAACTGAATGCTGGGAGAAAGAAAGTGGAGTCAAGGAGAAGCCTTGTAGACACCAGATGAGACAGAAGCTAAACTTTCTCAGGTAAGCCACAGTAGTATAGTAATATACAGATTAATAAAAATGGGTTAATTTAAGATATAGGAGCTAACTAAAAAGATGCTTAAGCTATTGGCCAAACAGTATTATGAATAATATAGTTTCCATGTGATTGTTTGGTTTTGGGCAGCTGGGAAACAAATGAACAGCCTCCATCAACATAATGGCTCACCAATATGGTCTTAAACACTTGGGGCTAATGCCCGCCACCCATTTTTGGGTTTGGAGGCTTTTGTGCCCACTCAGAGTTGGGAGGAAAGTAGCTGAGACCCTGCCTGTGGCTCAGTGCTCCACACCTGGGCACAGGTGGCAGTATTAGGTCTGCTAGGAATGCACAGGCAGGAGAGTATGGCAGATTCCCACCACCATACACAGAGCTGTTTCCAGGCCACACACTACTCTGCATGTCAGATTTAGCTTTTACTCAGACAAAAAGGGTATATGTGCTGTATGCTCCTTCTCAGAGTTAAAGTTGTGAGCATAGCTTCTTCCCAGTAGTCCAGGAGCTGGTGGTAATGGTACCTCAGCCATCTTGAAAGCCTGTGAGTGGCAGAGTCAGCATCCAGAGTCACTGCAACCAAGCTGCTTACCATTTTAAAAATACTCCTTGAAAGAAAATTATTACACATAAATAATAAAGACAGACTTAGATTTAAAAATAAAAAGACCTCTGAATGAGTCACAATGTTGAATAAATGTACATAGGCTTGGGAGAGAAAAGAAAAAGAATAAAGAAACAGTAAAAGTAATATAAAAGAGTACAGAAGTCATACATTATAGGAGTAAAGATAATATAATAAATATTAAACTTGTAGAAAAATAATAGAGTAAGAAAAATAAGCCACATAAAGTTGGAATATACACAGAGTCTAGATTGAATCTTTTAACTGTGAATGAGCTAAGTACAGAGAGACATTTCATTATAAAAGCTGCTAAGCTAAACCAACATATATATTTTAAAAGTATCTTGACTTCAGAATTTGGGTCTAAGGATACACTGCTTTGGAAAATAGGTTCTACTTTTGTTCCCACAGAGGAAGAGAACCTGTGGATCCCTTCCAGACTAATGTGGTTTGATCAAACAAGACCCCCTGAAGCAATGACCCAGATGGTCCAATACCCATGACAGCTTCAGGACTGCTGAATGAGATGGACCTAACACACAGGATACCCCACAAAAGATATAATTAATAGAACCCCCAATCAGCAGGAAGTAGTTTAGAGAACAGTGTCCAAAATTCCTTAGATGACTTTTTATAAATGTTTGTTTACATTTAAAGGGGAATATGCTATAGAGATGAATACTTTGCATTGGTATGGATCTTGGCTTATTGATACAAATTTTAGGTCAATTTTGTTATATGTATATTTCTGCTCTTGATTAAGTTATTGTGTTTGTGTAGCTCATTTAAAAATGTAATCTATAATTAAAATACAGGTTAGTAGTCATCTATAAGAGTCAAGTTTGTAGTCATTTTAGTTAGGTTTTCTAGATATATAGAGATACATTTCAGTTAGATAATCTTCAAACTTTTCAAAGAGCTACTGAATATGGCATTTAAAATGTTTTAAGAACTTAAGACTTTTTTTTTTTTTTTTTTGGTTTTTCGAGACAGGGTTTCTCTGCAGCTTTAGAGCCTGTCCTGGAGCTAGCTCTTGTAGACCAGGCTGGTCTCGAACTCACAGACTTTTTATGACAGTGAGATACATCTGTTCCTGGCAACACCAATCTACTTTAAGAGAATGATGGGCATCAAAGATGCTCCTTATGGAACTGGTTAGTCATCTGGGCAGAAACTGTCCTTGCCTGGCTGCTTGATGTTATGCTGTACGAAATGGAAATGCAGAACCACAGAGAAATAACTGCTAAACTTGCCTAAGTGAGACGGTCCTTCAGGGTTCCTGCTTCATTAAAGAGTCTGCAAGACATTCTGCAGGACACAGAAGAAAGTGACTGACAAACTGCTAATATAGGCAGAACTGTCTTTAAAATTTCCTGCTTCATAGAAAAGTCTGTCAGATACTATAGGTCTGAAGGCTGAAGATGGATGCTCCAATGACACAGAACAACTCTGGGTGGTTGTCCAGGAGCAAGATGTCTCTGTCAATTCTAGAGTTTTGTAAGTTACTTACAATGTACTTCTTGTTTACTTAGGTAAAACTATGTCCTTCTGAAGTCTTTGATGGAGGAGTTGAAGAATAGATAGTTATAATTTTTCTTAGTTATGATAAAAGATAGATATAAATATTGTAACTATAATTCTTGTTTTGTTATATGTAATTTTAGTATGTTAAAGTTAAAAACCTTCCTTTTCATTTAGACAGAAAAGGGGAAATGGTGTGGGAAGTCCTTTGGTATATGTGTTGCTTTTATTGGTTAATGAATAAAGTGTTTTAGCCAAAGGCTTAGCAGAATAGAGCTAGGTGGGAAAACTAAACTGAATTCTGGGAGAATGGAGGTGGAGTCAAGGAGAAGCCATCTAGCCACCAGAGAAGACAGAAGGTAGAATTTTGCCTGGTATGTCACAGCCATGTGGCAATACACAGATTAATAAAAATAGGTTAATTTAAGATATAAGAGCTAGTTAATTAATCCCAGCACTCGGGAGGCAGAGGCAGGCGTATCTCTGAGTTCGAGGCCAGCCTGGTCTACAAGAGCTAGTTCCAGGACAGGTTCTAGAAACTACAGGGAAACCCTGTCTTGAAAAACAAACAAACAAACAAACAAACAAACAAAAGAGCTGGTTAAAAAGACATTTCAGATACTGGCCAAACATTTTTTAGAAATAATATAGTTTCTGTCTGATTATTTTGGTTTTGGGCAGCAGGAAGATGAATGAACAGCTTCTGTAAACACTTTTCTCTATTTTATTGATTTAATGTTAAGTCATAATTTTGGGAGATAGAATACCAACCAAGAAAAGCAGTCTAAATGGTATGCTTGAGACAATTTAAAATAAATAAAAAAATATTTTTATTGTTTTAAAAGAAAAAAAACTCTGAAAGTTTTGTTTTTAATTACAAGAAGCACTGTTAACTGCTGAGTCATCTCTCCAGCCTCTGCGGAGTTTTTTTTTTAATCATAATCTGTAGGGTATAGCATTGTTTGTAAGTGCTTTGCATTATTTCTTTGTATCCACTTTTTCTCCCCCACCCTTACCCCATCTTTTTGATGGAGGCTTTCACTGTATAGCCTTGGTTGTCCTAGAACTCAGTATGCATATCAGGCTGACCTTAAGCTCATATAGCTCTGCCTACCTACCTGTAGTGAGTCTTTCTCTGTCCTGGCAGCCAACACACAAATAATGGCATGGAAATTATGAAAGCTTGTCTAGTAGCTATTCTTGTTTCTAATTAGTTCTTATAGCAAATTACCCATATCTTTTAATCTACATTCTTTTACATGGCTCTGTTATCTTTACTTTGTATTTCCCATGATGCCTCCTCTGCATCTCCTGGTGTCTCTACCCTTCTTCTTCCCAGCATCCTCTATGCCTAGAAATCCTGCCTAACTATTGGCTGGTCAGCTTTTTATTAGACCAATCAGAAGTGACATCTTCATAGTGTACAAAAAATTATTCCACTACACCTGCCCCTGCCTCTGCTGGGATCAAAAGGAGGATGACATCATGCCCAGAAAAATTTCTTTTTTTAATGTGATTACAAATGATTTTGCCCAAAAAGTCAGTGCTTTCTGCCACAGTACAAAAACACAATTAGTTTTTCTGTGCTGGTCTCCCATCTTGTGACCTTACTGAACTCACTTTTAGATCTCTGGGGAGTGTGTGTGTGTGTGTGTGTGTGTGTGTGGTGGGGAGGGCAAGGTCTTGCATGCCCAGGCTCTTCTGGAACTTGCATCAATTCTCTTGTTTCAGCTCCCAAGTGTGAGATAAACTTAGGAGAGTCTGTAGGTGTGATGCTGTCTATTCCTTTAAATGTTTGATAGAATTCTGTGGATTTTAGTCTAAACTTTTAAAGCTTTTCTTTCTTTTTAGATGTTAGTTTTTAAGCCAAAGAATTTGAGCATGGTGCAGTTAATTTACATAATAGTCAGATGTGGAGTCTCAGAAGCTCTGCCCCTGAGGTCTACAGCCTGTGGATGCTGCTGATGACAGCTGATTACAGGTGCTCACCTTTGACTTTAAGCTTGGATTTGAAAATTTTTTAGGTCCATACTCTGAGGTCTAGTAGGAAATTAACTTTTCCCTGAGAGGATTTATATTTGATTCTGCAAGATGCCTGAAGATATTGCCAGTTTGAGAAAACTTTAACCCAAGTTCAAGGCTTGAGAGTCCCTGAGAAATGAAGGCAACAGGGAGTTTAACCTGGGCTACATATGGTTTTGGGCCTTGCCTGTTCCATGGGGTGGGGCTCGGCTCTCTAAAATCTAGATTACTGTGGAAAACTCTCTTACTTGATTAATCTTTTACTTGGTTTGAGGGCTTTGCTTTCTCTTTTCTCTTCTTAGAAGGTTGCCAACATAAACAAAAAAAAAAACCACCAAAAATTTAGGGTGGATCACTACTCTCAAAGCAGAAAGAGTGCTGCCTTCATTTTTGTTCCCTGGCAACTTGTGCTAGGGGTGGGGTTTGTAATAACTACCAATTTTCAACTTGATTGGATCTACAATCGCTGGGACACTTACGGGCATGCCTGTGAGGGATGTTCTAAACCAGGTTAACAGAGATGGGAAGATGTGTGGACAAACCTGTGAGGAGCACCCACCCACAGCTGGGATGCTGGACCACAGAGGAGTGCAGTGAACGGCCGTGCTCCCTGCTAACTGACCGTTGGAGCAGTGTGACCGACTGCTTCAAGACAAGACTGCCTTGTCTTCCTCCATGACTGCATGGGAGTCAGAGTAAACTCTTTGGTATATTGCCACAACAGCGAGAAAAGCAACCAATATTAGTTATATGTCAGAACACAGTCCAAGAATGGAATTGAGCGGGGGCATTCTAGTGCTTATGAGAAAACTATAAGACAGGACAAGAGTCTTGTGACCTTAGCATCTTCAAGACACAGATTGGTCTTGGATTGTGCTTTTCTGCTCCTCCCAGGTGTAGCAGACAGGCGTGAGTTCAGCTCAGATTACTCATTATAACTGGCTATTTATTTGTTTATATGTCTCTACGGAAACATGTTTCTGCTCTGTGGCTTGTCCTCGTGATTGTGCACTTCACTCAGGCGATCTTCTTAACCCTCAGAGTACAAATTGTCTGATGCTTTGAATAAAGTTGGTTATTGTGTGAGACTTTAGTCTACCTCATTTTTAGGCCCCACTCTTCCAGGTTTGTGCCACAAACGAAAGTGGTAAACATACATTTGGTAATTTTTTCCATATCATTATTCCTTTGGTTCTTTCAAGATGTATTTTAGCGCTATTTCTTTATAGAACTGTATAATTAAAAACATAAATATTCATTTATATACTTATATAAGTATACATGCACACACATACATATACATACATATATACGTATATACGTATATATCTCTATATATCTCTATCTATCTATCTATCTCTCCCAGTTGAAAACTGAGTTTTGTCTGAATAACTTGATTCAGTGTTGCAGAAAGCACCCTGGACTCCAGTGGGAGAGCAAACCTCACAGACTCCACGCTGGCTGGAGAGCCCATCAGAAGAGAAGGCCGAAGCCTCTGGCTTCACTTCCACCGCGGTGTGTGGGATGGGTTTTGTTTTGGCAGCAGTAAATTCCAACACCGGAAGGTTTGTAGACGTCGCACAGGACAGATGAGTAATGCACAGCACTTTCAGTTCGTCTCTCTGTGTCCTTGAGTTCCAGAATTCTCTGTGGAACGTGGAGGGGAATGAGTAGCTATCAGAGGGAAGTGGATAAACAAAGAATTAAGATTTAATTTGTGGTATCAGTATAAAGTCATGAGGCAATCTCCCTCCTCCCTTTCCCTGCCCCTCTTTTTTCCTCCCTCCCTTCCCCTACTCCATAAATAAAAATGTGTGCACCGCAGAGAAGCCTAGGAACAGTGATGGGCCAGGACTCGGCGCTGCCTCTGCCTATTTGCTTCTCTGCTTACCGCTTCTTAGAGACAAGGCTAATTTTGTCTTTTAAACAAGAAATGTGCAATGCAGTTTTGGAAGCTTGGGTTATAGTAGAGAGCAAGGATGCCTTAAACGCTGGTGGTATCCTGTCAGGAGGGCTTAGGAGCCCACTCGGAGACCCCGTTGACAACGGACAGGCAAATGAGAGCTCTCTGTAATTGGTCTAAGTCATTTCCTGTCCCAGCAAAGAGGCTGAGTGGGGACTTGAGTTTTCCAGGCTCACCTGAATCAATTACAGTTAAGAGGTTTCCAGTTTTATCTCATCCAGCGTAAGGAAGGACCAACCTTCCTCTTAGCACAGGTGTCTTGGGATACTTCTGATGCTCTGTCTCAAAGATGGCAAATTTTTTAAAAAACAATTATATGTCCTCTTACTTATTATTCTTATCTATTGCTTTTTTTATTAATGTGCAGCTAGCATTTAAATGTTTTGCTTACTACCCCACTACCACCAATGTCCCTGACAACCCAACCCAACAGCAGCCAGCACTAGCTCTTACTCCTAGGTGGGACTCTTACTTAAATGAAAAGCATCGAGCAGACAGGAGGAGCAGGATAGGGCATCTGGCAGGCATGTGGTAATTCTTTCAATTCTTTCTTTATTGATTGATCTTTAATTTCATGTAGGAGTGTTCTGCCTGTAAGCATGTATGTGTACCAGCTGTGTGCAGTGCACTTCTGAATGCCAGAAGAGGGTGATGGGTCCCCGGAACTGGAGTTACTGATAATTGTGAGTTGCCACATGGGTCCTGGGAACAGAACCCTATTCCTCTGCAAGAGCAGCCAGGCTCTTAACCACTGGGCATCTCCTCAGCTGTCCCTCCATTCAGTTATTTGTTCTGCGAGCACACATTAGGAAGACTCTCTCAGGCAGAAGCCATCGAGCTGATATGGAAAGGATCAGCAGGCGTTAAGTCAAAGAAGGTGATCCGAGAAAGTCCATGTAGATAGAGGGGAGCCTGGGCTGGACCACGCAGGAGACAGAGCTCAGAGAGGCTGAAGACAGTCAGTAGAGCCAGCATACATGGCAGAGGTCAGATGTTTTGAGACCTGAGAAACAAGTTACAGGTTCTGCTTTGAACTTCACTCAATAGAAGTCAGAGATCATTACATAGATTTTCCTGGATCAGTGTTTGTGCGCATGTGTGCATGTATGTGTCTGTGCATGCACATGCCTGGGACTTCGGCGCTGCATTTAGATGTAGTGGTCAAACTTTGGCCTACTTTGTGAAATGCTACACGGAAAAGACATTTGTGGTTGATCAGCAGGAGCAGAGGGGACCGTCCAGGAACACACTCTCAACATTACTGCTGGGAAACACATCTGGTGGCCCAGGTGAAGCCGCCGTTATTTTGTCCCTTGTAATCTGGTTTTCATTTAGGGGATTATGGTTTCAGCACTATGTAGGCCTAAGGACACTCACAAAGGCTGTAGTCAAACCACCCCATAGGCCCATGAGCATCTTTGGACATGCAGGTTGCTGCTCTTTATCTCCTTTTCGGTGTTATGCACAGACTACTGGGGCAACTTCTGGACACTTAGGCTTTGCCCTACAAACTGAATACATGTACCAGTATTCGCCAATGACAGGGCAATATTTCCATTTAGTGGTCACCAGCGCCCCCTACTGGGAGAATCAGCTCAACCGCCTAAGCACTGGCAGGAGGGGCAGGTGTTTCACAATTTGCTAGGAGACTTCGCTATTTTGAATAACTCTGGTATAATTATGTAGGGTCAGCCTCCCATTTGGCATATTTCCCAATTACCCTGCATTGAAGACATAAAAATTTAGTCTTAAAATTGGGGTTGGAATGGTGGTGCAGTGGTTAGGAGCACTGGCTGCTCTTCCTTAGTGAACGGGGTTCCATTCCTAGCACACACATGGTGGCTCAGTGACTCCACTCCCAAGGTACCAACACCCTCTCCTAACCTCAGGGGATACCAGGCATGCACCTGCTGCAAGACATACATGCAGGTAAAGCACTTAAACAATACTAAACTTTAGCTTAAACAATTGGAATTGATCCTCTGAAGATATTTTGCACCACCAATCCTGCTTTAAAGAATACCCGGACTTCTCAGGATACCGAGTTCTCTGTTGTCTTGTGTTCCCTCATTTGTGGGAAAAGAAATTCCACAATAGCGCCAGAAACCAACTGCCGAGTCCCAGTAACTATACAGGCATTTGATGAAGCATTGTCTCCTTTAGTAGAAGCACAGTTAAAAGCAGCTGTGGAATAAGAATGCCCGTGTGGCAAATGCTGTGCCCTCCTTACCTAGTTTCCCTCTGTTGATGTCTGCTGTTCCCACTGTACGTTTGTCCCAGCTAAGGAAAGCATCCCTCCGGTGTGTTTCCGTTAACGCCCCAGACTGGTTTCTGTCTTGGAGCTTTCCCCTAGTGTCCTCTGTGTCACGATCTCAAAAACGCTGACACATTATACCTAGCAGTCCTGCCTCTTGGGCTTCTCTGGTCTTTTGCCAATTTCTGTAACTTCGTTATGATGATGGTGTCACCTGGCAGGGTTTAGGAGGACTTGGTCAGGTGTTTTGTAGAATGCTCCTCACTGTGGGGGAGGGGGGGTGCTGGGATTGAGACACGGAGGCTTCTTTTCAGGTGGAAGAACAGCAACCTTTATTTTGCCCAGCAACCTTTTATACCTCTACTCCTTCTGTGGAGACCCACCGGCCAGAAAGAACACAAACATCCTTGTCAATTACAGACCACAAGGAAGTTCCCCTGTGGGTAAGGGCGAGTGAGGGCAGCTAGATCACAACATCTCTGACTCTACCTTCTTTTCTCCTCTATCACTGCTTGGAATACCTGCCTTGCTCTATTCTGTGCTGCCATAGGCCCAAAGGAGCTTCTTTATTAAACAATGCTAATAAAACATATTCACAGCGTACAGAGGGGAATCCCACATCAGAAAAGCTTAGAGCTGGGTGTGGTGGTGTAGCCGTTAATCTTAGCACTGGGAATGCAGAGGCTTGAGATCTCTGAGTCTGAGCTAGCCTGGTCTAGAAATCCAGTTTCAGGACAGCCAAAGCTAGGCAATGAAAGACAGAAAGCTGATGAAATTGCAATTGAACAAGGGGGCCATATTCCAGAACCAGCAAGCAGCAGAACTTGCCAGCTTTGGCTGCTTGGTTCTGGCTTGAGAGTCAAGGATAAAGGAAATGGGTTATGGAATTTGCCTTCACACATACGTAAAGCTGCTGAGGCCAGGCATGTGACAGGGGTGTCGCCGAATGGAGGCCTAGAGAGGCCATTGTATGAAGCTGTGAAGGTGAAGCCTGGATTGCCTTGGAGACCCCAAGAATTTGGAGATGCCAGAGCCATGGGATACCTGCCGAGGAAAGCTGCTAACAGGGAGTGGAACCAGCCCAAGAGAAAGGAGTGTGCTGCAGTCAGCGTAGAGTTGGAGATCTGAAGAGTGTTTTGACATCAGACAGGGAGATGCAGAGTTTGGAGTTTGCCCAGCTGATTTTCGGGCTTGCTTTGGTCCAGTATTTCCTCACAATGCTCCCTTCCCTGTGTTTTTTTGAATGGTAATGTGTATCCTATGTCATTATATGTTAGATGTATGTGATCTGCTGTTTGGGTTTGATTTTTACAGGTGATTACAGTTAAAAGGTTACATGAATCTCAGAAGAGACTTTAAACTTTGCATTTTTAAACATTGTCAAGACTGTTATAGACTATAGAGACTTTTGAAGTTGGACTAGATGCATTTTAATTTCTGCTATTGTTACAAGCCTATAGTGGCCAGGGAATGGAATGTGGTAGTTTGAATGTAATTGGCCCCCATAGTCCCGAAGAGAGTAGCACTATTAGGAGGTGTGGTTTTGTTGAAGTGGGCATGGCCTTGTTGGAGGAAGTGTGTCACTGTGGGGGCACTTTGAGGCTTCCTATGCTCAGGATACTGCCCAGTGTCTCTGTTGACTTCCTGTTGCCTGCAAGATGTAGGACTCTCAGCTACTCCTGCAACACCACGTCTGCCTGCACACTGCCATGTTGCCATAGTGATAATGGACTGAACCTCTGAAATTATAAACAAGACCCCTTAATTAAGAGTTGCCATGGTCATGGCATCTTTTCACAGCGATAGAAACCCTACCTAAGACACTGAGGTCTCCTCCATACTTGGAATTCACTTCCTTATCAGCCAAACCAAGCACCACCCTCAAGAGCCTAAGCAGGCAAGCTGGAGTTGTGGAGAACAGTCCCAATGGCTACATCTACAAAGCAACTCCTGCATCTAAGACTCAGGAAACACCATGGAAGAGGGGGTGGCAAGACCGCAAGAGCCAGAGGATCAGGGAGTTTGCTGTGAGAGTCTGTCTCTGAGTCATGTCGAATGCTACACCCATAAAATGTCACTGTCTTGACCGCCCAAACATGAACTGAACAAAGATAACAAGAGACAGACCACAGTGGACAGTGAACAAGGACAGCAAGAGACACCACAGTGGGCAGTGAACAAAGACAATAAGAGACACCACAGTGGGCAGTGAGCAAGGACAATAAGAGACACCACAGTGGATAGGAAAAAGACCATGAGGTCTTAACCCTGCGCAGAGAACCACAAGCCTCTAAGGAATCTTGAGACTAAAGAAAAAGTATTTCCCAGGGAAGAACACACCATCTCTAAAAATGTACACACAAGTAGCATATAGACTAAGCAGGTTACATTTAGAAATATATACATATAGGCATACTCACACATGCATGTAGCAACAATGAATAAACAAAGCACTGAGTTTAAAGAGAGCAAGGAGCGGTATAATAGAGGGAGGAAGGGGAAGGAGAAATGAGGTAAACATATATAATCTCAAAAATAAAAGAAAGAAGAAAAAAGCATAGACACATGACCAGTTTGATCCCTTACTGACTGCGTGAGCAGCTAACTTACAGCCTAACTATCACTTACCAGAATCTGGAGAACGGGATGGCAAGAGGCAGCTCCTCAGGAGTTTGGGACACGGTGTCTGGAGATGCAGCGTTTGGAGTTCGCCCAGCTGCCTGGAGTAGTTGGCACTCAAGTGCTGCTGGGCACTCCTGGTGTTAGTAGGACAATACTGAGCATGCTTGCCATGCCTTTGTTTTGATGCCCCTGTTGAGGTTAGTCTCCAAAATCAGCAGTACAAGTCTTCAGTAGGAAGTCCTTTTACTACTGTGTTCTAGTTTGCTTTTCTACCGTTGTGACAAAACACTAACCAGAAGCAGCACGAGGAAGAAAGAGTTTATTTCATCTTATACCTTACAGTTCATCACGAAGGGAGCCAAGGCAGGAACTCAACCAGCGCCATAGCCTGGAGGCAGGAACTGGAGGCAGGAACTGAAGTGGAGGCCATTGAGGAATACTACTTACAGTCTTTCTCTCCATGGCTTGCTCAGCCTGCTTTCTTATACAATTTGGAACCACCTGCCCAGAGGTGGTACTGCCCACAGTGGGATGGATCCTTCTACATCACCTGTCAATCAAGAAAATGTCCCACTGACTTACCAACAGGCTAGTCTGTAGAATAGAGGCATTTTCTCAGCCGAGATTTCCTCTTCTCCGATGATCCTGGCTTGTGTCAAGTTCACAATATGCTAACAGGCACAAAAAGCAACCTGGATTTGATCTTGTGGAAACCATTGAGCCTCCTTGTTCGTGCAGTTATCAGTATAAGACTGCACAAGGTTCTTCCTACATCTTGAAATCTGTGTTCGAGTCAACAGTGAGGCTTCAGATGGAGTTGACTGGGAGGCACATCTAGGGTCAGGATACACAGAATCCTGCAAATAAAGTCTGAGTTAATAATGCTTTTCTAACTAAAACATCAAATAGCTTCCAAAGTCGCAGAAGCAAGAAGATCTTTGGCAGGTACAATTCAGGTTCCTCTAATCCTATCGTGCTAAAGCCAAAGCAACTCATGTTGTGGAATATTATTTTAAGATGTGTTACATTTGTCTATGCTGTGGAACATTTGCTTTGGCGATGCATTCTTTTGTGTAGGATTTGTTTAATCCTGTGAAGCTGTGTTACTTTGCCTGTCTAAAACACCTGATTGGTCTAATAAAGACCTGAATGGCCAATAGTGAGGTAAGAGAGAGAAATAGGCGGGACTGGCAGGCAGAAAGAATAAATAGGAGAAGAACATTAGAGGGGTTGGAAGGAGAAGCAAGAGAGATCAAGGAGCGCGAAAAGCAGGGGCCAACCACCCAGCCACCCAGCCAGCCATGGAGTAAGAGTGAAAGTAAGACACACAGAAGAAAAGGAGAAGCCTTCTTAATTGTTGTCTCTGCAGCCAAGGGCGTTATTTCCCAGACTTTAGGACACCTTAGAAATCTGGAGGGTTCCTTAGAAGACTTACGTATCTCGTCCCTGGCAGTTCCCACATCACCATCCTCTGTACTTTATTCCCCAGTATATCTTGTCTCTTCTTGTATTTTGAGTTTTTAATTTTTCCTTATTTTTGAGAAAGATCTTGCTACGTATTCCAGGCCAGCCCCAAACTCATGATCATCCATCCTGGCACCTTCAACGTGCTTGGATTACTGGCATGGCAGCTGCTTTGGGAGTTTTGATCATGAATTTAGAGTCCTTGGAATTTGGCTTGCTGGCATTTCTTTGAGACCGGGGTTTAAAGCGTATTTCTCCAGCAAGGAGCTGCCTTTGGTGTGACCTATTGCTTGGTGCACTATAGGTATGTGAGGATCTTAGCTAAGTGTGCATCTCAGGTGCTCAGGGAGTGAAGGTCACTGGGGGTTGGAATATCACCCACAGGAAGGCTGGTCTGTGGTGGCGACATCTCTGGAAAGAGACAGCTGTCTTTCCCCTGATTCTCCAGAGCCAAGGCCGACACTCCCAGCTCTCAGCTCTTGCCAGGGACTCTGATTCTGATCCTGTCATCTAAGACAGGAGTGTACAGCCATCTTGTGTCAGCATGTACTTTGCACGAAGAAGGCTCTGGAAATGCTGAGTGGTCCCTAAAACGAACAAAACTGAAAGGAAGTGAAGGAACTCGTGTGCGGCCCACAGAACTGAAAACATTCACACTCTTTATCTTTCCGTGAAGAAGCTTCTGGAGCACGTCGACCAGGGCGCTGGTGGAGGGGTCCACACACACGTGCAGGGTGAGCTGGCTTTCGCGGTCCTGTTCCCTCTGGGTTGTCTAGTTGCTTTCCCATCTTTCCACTTTGTCGACCAGGAGTTTCTCTCTTTCCCACCAGCTGAGGTTTTCATCTTGGAGGAGGGTAAATGTTTGCTTTTTGGTGTGAGGGCAGTTTCTCTCAACATCTTTTCTGTGGCTTGTGAGCAGGAACGCCCCTCCTTGACTTCCTGTTGTACAGGCCCAGGAGTTACAGCAGAAGCTGCTCTAGGAAGGGCAGCTGCGGTCGGTGAGCCGGTTTGGAAAGCCCCATAGGATGATGACATATTTTGCAGGGCTGAGTGTAAGAAGGAATAACAGACCTTGGGATCTCTAGTTTGCAGGGGTAAAACTAGAGAACCCTCCTTAAGGACTCACCTTGTGGGCTTTGTGTGTGAGTGTATGTGTGTGTGTGTATGCATATGTATGCATGTGTATATGCATGTGTGTACATGTGTAAGTATGCGTGCATGTATGTGTGTTCATGTGTGTAGCTATGTATATGTGTGTATGTGTGTATGTATGTGTATGCGTGTGTGTATGTATGTATGTGTTTATATGTGTGAATGTATGTGTATGCATGTGTGTGTATGTGTGTTTGTGTGTGCATGTATGTGTATGTGTGTCTCTCTACTTACGTAATGTAGCTACAACTATCCTGTTTCTTAACTAAACATATCAGTTTAACTAACAGCAACTTCAGCTTTTCCTGTTTTCCACCCTGAGCGTCTGAGCTGAGGAGATGCCAACCCATCTGTGGAAGTAACACAGCTGCCACTTGCAAAGGACCATGGGCCTGAGATCAGGTGTGTGGGCCTTGACTCTGCTCCAGTGATAGCAGCCCTGACCTGAGATCAGGAGTGTGGGCCTTGACTGTGCTCCTAGAGAAAGCCCTCTCCTTTCTCCTCCTGCTTCAAACAAAGAGAAGATAAGAAGAAAGAGAAAGGCAGGAAGGAAACGGGCCACCTCCCTTTCCCCTGCATAAGGGAGCAGCAAGGATGAGTCCTGGCTCCCTCAAGCCCAGGCCAAGGCTTCCTTAGGCTTGTGGGGAATTGTGCTGGCGGCAAAAGCCGCAGGCCTTTTGTCAACTGGTGACAGCTTCTCCCCAGGACAGCTCTGTTGCCTTCTCAGTCTGTAACTCAGGTCTGTGCTCACACTTATTTATAGCGTGGATACCTTTTCCAAACTCCGAGTTATGCTTTAGTCTTAGAAATTTGAGACCCTTGGCTCGCACAAGATCTATAATATCCATGACAGCTTTGTTGTGTGTACAGCTCTCTTAGCAACCAAATGTTGAGGCTGCCAATGAAGCTGGCTCGGGTTTCTCCCTCAACTGTTTAATAAATGATCCCAAAGAACAGAGGTAGGGGTGTTCCAGGAGGCACAGAGTGGGGGATGGGTTGGGTTAGGACACGGATCAGAGGGAGGTTCAGCAAGGTCTTCAGCTGTGGAAGGTCCCGAGGCCTGGAGGAGCTCCACCCACACCTCCCAGCACGCCTGCCTGTAGACATGTGTCCACTCCCTGGAGGCCTGGGCTGGCATCCTTTCCACGCTAGGCTTCCGTGAAATCCCGAGATGCAGTCAGGGTGAGCAGAGGGTTATCTGATACTCGGTAGCGCAGAGGAAAGCTCTCCACACAGTCAAGGATTACCGTGGGTCTTGAGGAAGCGAGCCAGCAAGTGCTCAAGTATAAAAGTTAACGCAATGTCTGTTGTTGAATCGCGGAGGACAATGGGACTATTGTTTGCAGTGAGTCATGGGAGTGCAGCCCCCTCAGTCACCAGGATATCTCATCGGCAGGCTCCTAACATGGGTGGTAATTATCACAGAGAAAGAGAAGTTGGATTATTCTCCCTTCTCCCCACTCCTCTCCCTTTCCCATCATCCCCTGCTCTTCTACCACACCTCACGGCCTTGCCTTTTCTCCAGCCGCATCCTCTCTCAGTCTTCCCATCACCGGCATCCTATTGCACCCTCTCTCCATCCCTCCCGCTCCCCAGTCCTCTCACGGACAGACTTCCCTGCTCCCTGTATCCCTCCCTCCCTTTCCCCTCCCCTACTTTACCCAATCCTCTCTTCTACCTCATCCTACACAATCAGGCCTTCACCCACTCCTCTCCCTCCCTAGCCTCTCCCCACCCCATTTCTCCCTATCTAATTCTCTTCTTGTATCACTGAAATAACGCGAGAATGAAACAAAACCAAACAAGCTGATGTGACTTTCAAATACACTGAGACTTAGAAACTAACTAAAATCTGTTTTATTTCTTATTTTTATTTATTTATTTATTTATTTTTTTTCAGAACAAGAGTCAAGGCTACCATGGCCTGGCTGGCTTCCATGAAGCTCTGGGGGCTTTTCTTTCTCCAGAGGATGGGGGTGGGGTGGGAGTGGTGGTGGGGGTGGTTGGGGGTTGGGGTGTCTCTTCAAACAGAAGCCCCCACTGATGTTTGTAGACGAGGCGGGGCTCCACACTCTGCTTCCTCGAGGGGAAGTCAGACAGTGTGACAGCATGTCACATTGCTGCCCGTGACTCCCCAGCACACGAGTATTCGGTGTGTCCCCCCCCCCCCAAACACACACACTAATTGGTGACATTGCAAAGTAAACGCCCCTTGAACTCCCTGCTCAGCTGGGAGCAGTGAGGTGGTTGCTCCCCTTGCTGTGACCAAATGCAGCTCACAGCTGGAGGGAAACAGTTTATCATGGTGGGTGGGGGAGGCACAGCAAAGGGAGCCCAGGTTGACTTCTCACATCTCCCTGCTTCAGCCGCAGAGAGCAGAGAATCCTGGGCCTCAGCTTGCTTGCTCCTCCTTCCTTTTGTTTAATCTGGGATCTCGGACCATGGGGAAGTTCCAACCACATGCTAGGTGACCCCCATTTTCAGTTAAGAGTCTCTGGAAACAATCTTACAGGCACACTCTAAAGTCTGCCTCGTAAATGCTTTAGGTCTCCACCATTGCAGGCCAGGGTCTGTGGAGCACACAGGGACCATCTGGGAAACGATGCCTGGCAGGGGTGTTCAGTTTGAATGCGGATGCACTTACACAGGTGGTTGTGTCCCGGGCAGGGTTGAAAAACAAATCCCCGAGAAAATATTCCGTCATCGTCCAGAATCAGGGGAAGCCGGAACGCAAAGCACCAGTATGGTTTGACGGCAGTGTCGGAAAGCTTGGGTACCTTATCCCTACCCCGCTGACCTGGGGCCTCTGCTGTAATTTTAAGTGTACGCCAGCACGTGTGCCCTCCAGAAGAAGTCCTGCTCTATTGGAAAGATGTGAAGGCTGGGGTTGGGAGCAATGGTGCCTGAATGCTGTGTAATAGCTTCTTGTCTTTATATGCCGGAGGAATGGTGGATGGTAGGTGTCGGAAGATAAAAATTACATGAGAAAAGAACAAAGGTGCGTTCCAGTATAGTTATCATTCCTCGTGATCCCTTGGATTATCTACTGCCTAGAGTCCCTGGGGAGGCTATGCCGTGAAAATACTGCTATGTACATAAACACTAGCTCCCAGAGGCCAAAGCTAAATGCTGGAGCTTTTGGCGGTGTCTCCTTTGGGGTCCACACCTCCTGATGTGGGGGATTTAGGGGATTAGGCTGACCTGCCCCTAGAAGGCATGAGCTGGGGACCCTGAAGGGCAGTTTCTGGGTCTGCATTACCCCAAGGTTCTGCTGATTTCACCTGGGTGATTCAGGGGCCAGGGACACCATTTACCTTCCTTGCCTCCTGTCCCACCTCTTTTAGATTTCCTTTGCAAACCCTGAGCGAAACCCAAGGTTCTGCTCTTTAACATCATTTAGAGGGGTTGGGGGAAAGGGCTCGGTCCTCACAACAATTGTCCTCTGAGTGCAAGGACCTGGATACCAGGTTCACCATAAGAAGAAAATGTTGCATGTGGAGGCACAATGTTGTAAACCTAGCCCTAGGAAGGTGCAGACTGTTGGAACCCTGGGACTCAAAGGCGAGCCCGGTGACTTGGTTGTCATAGACTACCTGGAAGACCTCCCAGAGCACAGCCATGATTAAAAATGCAAACCCGTGGGGGGTAAAATGGAACCTTAGGTGGTACCCAGCCCCAGCCTGCACCCTCACCACAGCCTTGCCTGTGAACTTGCCAGTTATTCTTGCAAAAGGCTAAAACTTTTAACTTTTGTTTTCAAGACAGGGTTTCTTTGTGTAGCAGCCCTGGCTTTGTAGACCAGGCTGACCTCAACTCAGAGATCTGCCTGCCTCTGCCTCCTGAGTGCTGAGATTAAAGGTGTGCGCCACCACCACCCTGCATTTTAAAATTTTTTAGTGCATTAATTTATCTCTTATTTAGTGTGTGAGTGTCACAGTGCATTTGCACGTGAGAGAATGTTCAGATTTGGTTCCTTCCTTCCATGATTCTGGCTTAAGTTTGAACTCGGGTTATCAAACTTGACAGCAAATGCCTTTCTTCTCTGAGCCATGGCACCGGCCTAGTGTTGTTGACTCGTTAACCGACTCATTTGAAGGTGCAGATCTGTGAAAAGGTCGTGTGCTTGATCCTTGACCTACCTGATAGAAATGAGTCAGTTGTTAATATGTCTTGCTCTTTGGCTATAATAATGATTTAACAGTAAATGTTTTGGTACCCAGAGGGCCACCCTGGGTGAGAGGTGACGGAATCAGGGGATATTCATGGCACAACCACATGATCTCTTCTCATTTTATTAAAAAAAAAAAAACCAAAACAAACAAAAATTTCCTGGACGCCACAATCCTCGTGTTAAGTTCTTTGATATAACCCTTGACTGTACGGCAGAACACAGTTGCACTTATTTACATTAAAGTCTTTACTATAACGAAAAGTCATGTCTGATTGAATGTTTCCAACTCTCACCCTTAACCTTGCACCCCTAGCCCAGGACCAGACGAACCGCAGATGCTTTCCCAGCACACAGAGAAGACAAGGAAACCAAACAGAATCTGCGTTTCCCATCAGAAGACTGAGTCCTTTAAAGTCAGCGTTTTTTTTTTTTTTCTTCCAATTTCTTGTGTGTTTAAGGAGATATAAAGTGCGTAAAGGAAGTAGGGCTGGTGTCTAGGGTGGGAAGGAAGGAAACAGATAGGCAGACACAAACAGAAATAATGACCTGGGTAGGCATGTAAATATGCACACAGACCACAGACAGAAACAACACACTGCCCCACCTAGGCACACATATGCAGGGGCTGCAGGGGACGTGAGGTTTTCCCAGTGCGGCTGTAGAACACGCCATCACTGTATTTCAGCATGTAAGAGCGACCCAAACTCCAAGTCCAAAATTCTCCATGGAAAACCACCTGGAGCTGTTCTTGTAATTTCTGCATCAGAGGAGAAAGAAGCTGAGAAAAGTCCACCTCATGTCCTCTGACCTTGAGGTGAGGAGAAACACAGGAATGGGGCCATCTTGCGCTTGACCCAGGGACCTGTCAACGTGACCTTGTGGGCAAGCTCAATAAAATACTGACTATGGCGCATCCTTTTACAATGGAAGCACATAATTCATGTTAAGGAGGAACATTAACGCCAGTGGATTTTCCCTTTGCTCATGGTGGTGGTGATGCTGGAGACAGGCTTATGACGTCACACTTGATTATTTCAGACTTGCAAATCCATTTTTTTTGTAGAATTTTTTAAAAATTCATAAGTAATGTGTTACACAGAGAGTTAAAAAAAAAGAAGAAGAAATATTGCCCTACTCTCTGCCCCTGCTTTTAAACTGACAATTGCTGGTTATGGTCTGCAGGTTACAGACATGTGTGCCACATCTGGTACCGTATATACTCGAGATTCTCCTTCAAATCAGAAAACCCTTCCTTCCACCTGAGAGAGTTTCAAGGAACGCCCCACCCCCACCCCGGGAATGGATGGAATGTAACTTCACAATACAAAAATGACTTCAAGTTTTCCAAGCATAATGGACATCCCGCTATAAAAATAGCACGCCCCCAACCTCACCCACCTCCACCGCGCTTCCCAGTTATAAAATAGTACAATCATTTTCTATTAGTAAGTTGAAAGCTTCTGTACACGTACAAACACGTATTTCACGCCGTTTACATTCACACGGAAGAAGTCCTTTTATTGATCTTCCTTTGAGATTTCACACGAGGAAGTTGAACAGACCTCTGCTGATAATCCTGACACACCCCAGCTGGAAGCCTCTCCCCAGACAGCAACAGAACACAGCAACATTTTAAAACAGGTCTGCCTTGCAGTCTCCAACGGCTCTTTAGAGTTCATGACATTCTCTCCTCATGTGAGAAGTGTTAACAAATTTTACACTATTGAGGGAATGGTAAGGATAAAAAGTAAGACACACATTGCTGAAATGGAGACCCATGGCAAATAAACGTGCTGAAAGAATCTACGTATTGTTCCAGCAGAGGGCGCTCTGCCCCTTACAATAACATCCCACAGCACTGACAATACCAACACAAATTTGGAGTACTAAGCTCAGACACTGACCTTCATCTGTTCTAGCCCTACAGACGACAATTTGGTATTTTCTTCAAGGAGCAGGGTATACTAGTGAGCTCTTATACATGAAAATTCTTTGGCTGTTTAAAGTCTTCACATTCTCAAAGAAAACAAACAATATTCTGAGTTCAATATAAGTGGTAGTTTTGTCTGGAAGTTTTGAAGGAACAAAGGGGCTAAGCACTAGAGATTAAAGAGGGCGTGTTACCAAGGCCACAGTTTATTTACTTTAGAGTTATGGATTTAGCAAGACCAAAAGCAGCCCCCCAAAATCAAAGCCACTAGCGGTCCATCTTGACTTTGTTGGTGAGAACATCAGGAGAAAATTCAGCTAGTTCGTGGTGGAAGAACATGTGTCTATTTGGGTGGTGCTCAGTCTTTGGCTTATTTAGCACACATGGTCCTCACATCTTCCTGGCTTCCCCAAGGTCACGGCTGGCTTAAGGATGGCAAACACACAGACTTTCTATCCAGGAATGACTTTGAGTAACTCAGCTTTCTCTCTGTTCTCTGCAGATTTTCTGTCTGCCTGCGTTTAGAGCTGTCACGAGAAGCACGCTCCCACCTAATCATCACCAATGAACACGAACCAAGTGGCCAGGGAGCAAAAAGCTCTGCAGTGAGTGTAGGCATCAATAGTGCCATGGGTTAAAGAGGAGCTGGCAACTGAGGTTCATGAGAAAAGCCACTCAGTTATGAGGGATATGACAGACAGTGGTCAATCAGAAAGGATGCAGACACGCAGAGGGAGTGAGTGACAGACAGGCTTGTCTAGGATCTGTGGCTCACCTCATTAGTTTTGAGGCAGCATCATGCCACCAAAGGGCTCGCAGTGGGGCAAAGTGGCTGCCTATCTAGCGGACTTTAAATACTACGGTCCCTGCTATAAGAGGCCTGGCTGGGGGCAAAGCAGAGCGAGAAGAGCTGCATATCACTGAGAGACAGAGCCCTGCTTTTCAGAACTAACTGATTTTTCTGCTAATCCAATTTTCTTTGCAATTCAAGAGTGTTTTAACTCATGAATATTGAATTATTAAACGCCCATTCTCCCTGGGACCCACTGATGAGCTCTGAACCCAGGGCAGGGACATTTTTTTTTTCAGAGAGACTTCCCACTAAGCCAGCCCTGCTTTGACCTCGGATCCTACTTCCTTGTTGATGTCCTTTAGGCCACCTCTCCTGTGAAATGCAGCCATCAATCCTGCTCTTTGGTCCTCTCCGAGTAGGGACAGATATGCTGCTCAAGAAAGCAGGTAGCCGACCTCTGAAGAGCAGCACCCCTGTTCCTCTTCATCAGAGCTAAGTGGCCCATGGATGCTAGAGGTGCTTGGGCAGATGTCAGATACGGGAGCCACAGATTCCGCTGCTGGGACACGTGGACCAGAAACTTATAGATTCTGGTTATGTAAGATAGCAGATTCCTTAGCCGGGTGGTGATGGCACACACCTTTAATTACAGCACTCAGGAGGCAGAGGCAGGCGGATCTCTGTGAGTCTGAGGCCAGCCTGGTCCACAAGAGCTAGTTCCAGGACAAGCTCCAAAGCTACAGAGAAACCCTGTCTCAAACAAACAAAGATAGCAGATCCCAGCATTCTGGAATTGTAGAGGCTTGTTAGTATTTACTCAGGGAACTTCCGGCAAAAAGTCTGGAAAGGGAGCAGCAGCAGTTGGCGGTTACTGGAATATTTCTTATAGGGAGGAAATGTGATGAAATAGAGTAGAATAGGGGAGAAAAGGAAATGAGAGGTATGATAGAGAAAGTGTATGTGCGTGTGTGCACATGAGTGTACGAAGAAGCAGGCCATCCAAACACAGAAAAGCACAGAGGAAGCCCAAGGAAGAGAAGGTAAGACTGCTACAGGACAGTCTCCAATGGTCTCTGGACCGCAGAAGGCTGGGCCCTTTCGTCATACAGGGTGTGACACTCATGTCCTAAGCTTTCGGAAAGTTTTTATTTGGTAATTTTCATGTTCGGCCAAGCCTATACATTCGATGGACAACTTAATGCCATTAAATTCTTCCTCTGAATTTTATTTCAGCACCAACTAAGCTTACAACGAATCCTAGGCAGACTCTCATCCTTTCTGGTTCTGAAAGCGTGGCAGCCCAGGGATGTCTGAACTGTAACTGACTTGGTTACCGGTCACAGCCATTCTTAATAGGACCACACCACGAATACCCACAGATGAGAAAATTCTAAAGCAAAAGTCAGAAAATTTTTTCTGGGCAGAGACCCATTTCCACGGCCAGGATGTTACATGAAGTATTGACTATCGAGGTGCCTCTGTTACAGTTACCATCTACGTTCTCTATTCGCTGTCTCTCCCTTGGCTGTGTGGCCAGAATTGACACTGAAGGCTCGACCAAGCCCTAGGGGCTGGTCAGTTGTTCAAATGCTGCATTTCTGAGGCATCGACTCTTCCAGGGTGACTAACCACTTTGAAGAAAGCCATTCCGAAAACAACTCAGAAGGAATTCAAGTCTCGTTGCCTCCCACAACGTGTGATGGGAGACGCTGAACAGAGAGATGCTCACCGTTCACCAAGCTGGATGGTCACAGCTCCCAGACCCCTCTTGACAAGGCCACATGATCGCATATGTGGGGCCTGTATGCAGCTCTCTGCGCTTCTCCTCAGGTGTCTGAGTTCTAGTTCTCAAGAACCTCACAGCCATAAGGAGGAAGAATTAGGGGTCGAGGCAGATTCTCTTTGGCTAAGTGTCACACGGGACTCTCAAGGGTTGCCATAGAAGCGAGGGTGTAATTGGACTCTCAAGGGTTGTCATAGAAGTGAGGGTGTACTTTCGTTGAAGCACCAAATCAATATGGCCGGTTGTCTTGTTTTTTTTTTTTTAACAACTTGTCAGAGAAGTAACAGTTGGTAATAGTGGACACTAGTGTTTAGAGAGTTCAAGCAGAAAGTTAGTAAAGGCTATTTGAACCAATATTAAAATATTAATTATAAAACAAGTATACCCCTGGCCTCTCTTTAGGTGGCTCGGTGGAGTCTGGTTCTCTCTGAAACTGAGGTAATCTATCCTTCTGTCAGAGCCAGGAACACTTGGGAGGATTCTGGAGCATCTCCAGGCCACTAGGCACATGTGGCTACTGAAAGCTTCAGCTGTGGCTAGTAAAAATTGAAATGTGTTGTGTGGGTAAAAGACACAACGGATTTAGAAGATATAATAAAAAAGAGGAAAATAGTTTTCTTAATACTATCTATATCAATTGTATGTCAAAACAATAATATTGGGTTAAATAAAAAATATTAATACATTATTCTCACCTGTTTCTTTTTGCTTCGTAAAATGTGGCTAATGGGAAAGTTTAAGAAAATGTATGTGACTTGGGCTGTATTTTTACGGGGCTGAGTTGGGGCAGACACTGGCTGCAGAAAGCAGCATGCCCGCAAATGTCTTTTCAGTTTGCACTTCGGGGCTACCCTGCCTTGTGGGCATCCCTGGGCCCCCAGGTCAGAGTGTCTTACTGTGGAAGGAGGCAGGGAAGGCTGTGGTAAAGAGGACAGACCTTTGGGTCCTTCGTCACCCACTCAGCGTCCTATAGGATATCAGGTCCAGGGCTTGCTTAATGTCATCAGCAATTTACCTGACCACTGACCAGAAAATGCCCATCAAACACAGGAAAATGCCCACCAGACCCTTTTTTCCCTGGGCATGCAGTATAATTTGTATTTCTTTTGCTGTTGAATTACCCTAATTTCATTAGACTTCATATCAGCATTTGCTGTGTGCCGCAGCTGTTCTCACAGTAGATTCCCATGGGAGAAGTGCAAGAGAGTGGTCCAGGAAAGAGGGAACCATGGGAGTTGTCTGCTAAGCTCCTCCTTGCACAGACTCTGGTTCAGCGTTGCCTGCGTCCCTGCTATGGATCTTCGCCGCCGCTGGAGGCTGGAATTGACTACGGGAGCTGCAGGACCATCGTCAGAAGAGGCTTTTCTGCAGGTCCTTCCCCTTGCTGTGCACTCACACATCAGCAAACAGGAGCTCATGAAAGGCAGAAGAGCAGTGGAGAGCTCGGGCCCTGAGCTCAAAATTCCAGTGGGCAGCAAGGACTTACAGCTCGGCCAAGCCCTGTTTGCATGAGTATTAGTGTAATGAGGTGGAAAAGCCCAAATCAAATATACAAACACAGCTCAGTGGGAAGAGCTCGCTCTCCTGGTTAATCCCAGCCTCTGGGTGACCTTGCCAACCGCTAAGATGGTGAGGAGATTTTCCTGGTTGCCCAGTGACACGGGCTACCTCTGCCTCTGTAGAGGATGCACGTATCACAAAACCGCCCACTCGAGAAAAAGCACATTTTTGTCATCGTTTCAAACAAGCAAACAAACAAAAAGATTAAAACCATAAACCACTTTATAGTACAGGTGGATTTAGATAGTTATTGGTTATTTCTTTTTCTTTTTATCTTATTTGTTGCTCACAGTCAGGAGAAACTCGATCTAGCAATTCCCCCATGATGTACTTTTTGGTTTAGACCTTATCAAATCACACCTCATCCTCCTCTTGGGACGAGGGTGCGCTCAGGAAGACCCGAGCTGCAAACTGCTAAGGATTTATTTAGCGCCTTCCATCTAGGCTGGTGAGGATTAACAGAACAGAACCGGAAGTAAGCTGACACCTGCTTACCAGTGACCTAAGAAAATGATTGCAACTTTTCTTTAGCCTGGACACACAGAACTCACTTACAAAGGTGATTAACTGCCGAAGCCTTGGGGGTAACCAGGGCAACAGCCATCTTCCTTGCCCAGGGAAGATGGGGGTATCAGGTTTTTAAACTAGGCTTAGAGTTCCACACACATACTCTGAGCATTTATATTCTGACCCTGCAGGGAACTTCTGAGTTTTAGACTAAGACCCTGAAGTCAGATGAGCCAGCCTCATCCCTGATAGTTCTTGCTGCCAAGGTGACCATGGACAGAGCATGGCAGGTGGAGCCCTACATGATGCAGGTGAAAACAACCAGTAATGGATCCAGCAGCTCCAGAACTTAGTGCTGCTGTCTCTGGCTGCAGGGCTCGTCAAGACGCACTCAGAAGAGGGAGCTGGACACTTGATGGACTCTGGCCTTCCACCATTTCTGGGTGCTGAGGCAATTCTCAAGGTCACACACACTTCATACTGAGAGCCCATGACTATAAATCTCAGAGATGTGGTACAAACTGGTCGTTGGAGCAGCAGCCAGGACCTCTGTACACGGACTGGAGTGCATCGCAGGGAAAAGAAAGGGATAGATGTAAACTACACATCATTGTTCAAAATAAATTGCCAGGGGAATGAAGCCATCTTCTCCAAATAAGAACAGGAAGATGGGAGAAGCTAAAAGAAGCGGTAAGGATCTCCTTCCAGTCAGCGGCAGGACCTTCGACCGCACGTCTGTCCGGATGTGGAGGAATCCAGCTTCTGACTTCCACACCAAGGCCACAGAGTGTTGCAGAGATGGGAACCGGCATCCTGATTCTGCAGACTTTGGATATTGCTTTCGTTACCACCCATGAACAGAGTGCCCTGGGGTTGCCATGGCGAACTGAAGGTTGGGTATCCAGTTCAAGTCTCTGGGCATGCTTCCTTCCTGGGCCTCTGGGTCCTGTGTTTTCTCTCGTCTGTTTCTACGATTTCAAGATTTCACCTCTTCGTAGTCTTGGTCAGTGGAAAGTTCTACATCAGACAGTCCCACTTCCAGGGCCATGATCAATGAGATGTCGGAGTCGCTACTCACTGCTGGCTCTTGATCACCTGGAGGAACAAGGCAAAGTTTACGGTCAGCATCAAGCTAGAGCTTTGCCTGCTTCCCTTTCAGTATGATTGCTCCTAGTAGTGTTTCTTCTTTTAAAGATCTATTTTTTAAATTACATGTGTGATGTGGATTTTTATGTGGGTATGTGTCCATGGGTGCAGTGTCCATGGATACCAGAGGCATTAGATCCCTTGGAGTTATAAGAAGTTGCGAGCTGCCCAATGTGCATGCTGGGGACTAAACTCATGTCCTCTGGAAGTGCAGTACACATTTTAAAACACGGAGCCAGAATCTCTTCATCCCATGCACTAGCATTTCTCTGAAAGCTGTGAGAGTGTCTTAGAACAAAATTGGTTGTTCTGTAAAACTTCTGATTCAAACCTCACCTCAAAACACAACCACAGATAAATTCTAAATGGGTCAGAAAGTTAAATGAAAGCCATCCCAGTAGAAAAATGATAGAGACTGGCCCTGGTGATGCCTGTTTGTAATCTCCTCACTGTGGAGGTAGGAGGGGAAAGACTGTGAGTTTGAGGCCAGCCTGAGTCACTTAGTGAGATACTGTCTCAAAAGAGGAAAACCAAACTAGCAGAAACTTAACATTCCCATGATGCTAATACTGATTGCGGGCTGGACAGGGTTTAAATCACCTAGGAGACAAATCTCTGATGCTAATACAGACTGCAGGCTTGACAGGATCCAGAATCATCTAGGAGATACATCTTTGTACATATCTGGATAGGAGATTTTTTTTTTAATTTTTTTTCTCATGGTTTATTTTTTTTATATTTAAAAATTTCCATCTCCTTCCCTCCTCCTCCCCCCTCCCTCCCCTCCTCCTCCCCCCTCCCTCCCCTCCTCCTTCCCCTTCCCTCCCCTCCTCCTCCCCCTTCCCTCCCCTCCCCTCCACCCATACCTTCCCTCCCTCCCTCTCAAGGCCAAGGAGCCATCAGGGTTCCCCACTCTATGCTAAGACCAGGGTCCTCCCAACTCCCCCCTGGTCCAGGAAGGTGATCGACCAAGCTGAGAAGGCTCCCACAGAGCCCGTCCATGCAGAAGAATCAGAGCCCAGAGCCATTGTCCTTTGCTTCTCAGTCAGCCCCCGCTGTTGGCCACATTCAGAGAGACGGGTTTGGTCGCATGATCCATCAGTCCCATTCCAACTGGAGTTGGTGATCTCCCATTAGTTCTGTCCCACTGTCTCCATGAGTGAACGCACCCCTCTCGTTCCTGACTTTCTCCCTCATGTTCTCGCTCCTTCTGCTCCTCATCAGGACCTTGGGAGCTCAGTCCAGTGCTCCAATGTGGGGCTCAGTCACCTTCCCCATCTGTCACCAGCTGGAGGTTCCCTCACGGTCCTGACTTTCTTTCTCATGTTCTCTCTCCTTCTGCTCCTCATCAGGACCTTGGGAGCTCAGTCCGGTGCTCCAATGTGGGGCTCTGTCATTTTCTTCATCTATCGTCAGGTGGAGGTTTGGATAGGAGTTTTTGGACTGCCTTACAGAGATAAGAAGACACATACTAAGTGTTGGTGGCAACCTTTCCGTGAACGGTGTTATAGATCAAGTAAAAGGGAGAATGCCACCTGCATACCAGCACTGCCTTTCCCTGCTGCCTGGCAGAAAACTCAGTGTGAGCATGTTCCTCAAACTGCAGCTACAACTTTCTTGCCAAGAAACTGTAGCCAAAATAACCCCTTCCTTCATTGAGTTGGTTTGGTCAGATATTTGGTCACAGGAATAAGAATATCACAAATTCAATACCCCTGCAAAATCAGTAACAACAAGAGTTAGAAGAAAATATATTGTCCAGGTTGTGATGATCAGTTTTAATTATCTGCTTGACATAATCTACAGTTGCCTGGGAAGAGGGTCTTGGTAAGGGAATTGTCAAGATCAGTGGGCTGTGACCCCTTTACAGGTTGAGTGACCCTTCATAAGGGTCTCCTAACCGATATCTGCATTATGATTCGTAATAGTAGCAAAATTACAGCTCCAAAGTAACAACAAAATAATCCTATGTCTTTGGGAGATTATCTTGACTCAGCCACCATGGGCAACACCATTCCCTAGCTGGGAATCCTGACTTGTGTAAGAGTGGGGTCATGAACTGAGCACAAGTAAACATTCTCTTTCTACTCTTTACTGTGGATGTGACCAGCTACGCCAAGCTCCTGCAGCCTCGGCCTCCCCACGATGATAGACTGTAACCAGGACGTATAAGCTGAGTTCAAGATTTCTCCCTCAGGCTGTTCTTGTTCGTGTATCTCATCAAGATGACGGAAAAAGGGACAATGACCAAGTGTGTTTCTGAGTTTTAAAATGTGTATCTAATGTATCTAAAGAGGGCAAGAAAACTAATTGAGTAATTCATAGAGCTGAGCTTAAAGTTTATAAAATGCTAAGACACGTGAAGGTGTGGATTCGAGGCAGAGCATGGAGCGCTTCACATACACCGTGTTTCCATGTGGGGGCCACAGGCCAGCATCAAGTTCCTCAGTCTCAGGACTGTGTTCCTAACCCTGCAAAAGCTTTTAAGTCCTTAAGAAAGATAATCCAGCAGCAAAGCAGACATAGGGGAGTGTAACACAGATGCCCAATAAGTAGAAGTAAAACCCAAGTGTCCTATTTGCCAACGTAAGCTTCACTCTTAAAAAAGATAATGTTACAGTCAAGAGTGTATTGAGATGTGTTTGTTGAAGCACTGCAAATGGAAACGTAAAGTTTTCTTTTTAAAAGCCAAGGCTTAGTATTTGTACATCTTTGATATGGCGCATTATGACAATCTAATCCACGTCCACAGTGTATCATAATCAAAGGAATGGATGTTTCCATGCCTTCAAACAAGAATCTTTTTTATATCTGCAGAATTTATTCCTCCACTTGCTTTGTGATGTGTCACTTATTGTTCTAACAGTCACCCCAGTCTAGTTTTAAAACTGCAGAACTAATTTCTTCATTGTGACCATGGAAGCCTTATTAAAATTCTTTCCGTCTCCCCTCCCACTCCCCTTCCCAGTCTCCAGAGAGCATTATTCCATTTCGTTCTTCCATTAGAGCTGTAAATTTTTCACCTAATAATTTTATTTTCAGAATACACTAAGGAGCAATAATTAGAAGTGCAAAACTATTCACTTAAGCATTATTTGTAGGATTAAAACTTGGCAAGTAACAAGGTCCAGAAACAGAAGCATCTCAAAAACCATGCTGCTCCTCACAGACCGTCCTCTTCCAACCATCTCAGTGGAGTTCCCAGGAGTTCATAGTTACAATTTAATGACATTTTTAGCGTGACAATATACTGGTGAATGAAAATAGGACTCAATGCCTGTATGCGGAAAGGCTGATGTGAGAAAATTACTATAACTGGAAACAAGCAACTGAAGACATTTGTATGAGGAATTATTCATGCTTTGGGAACTTCCTTCCTTCCTTCCTTCTTTCCTTCCTTCTTTCCTTCCTTCCTCCCTCCCTCCCTCCCTCCCTCCCTCCCTTCCTTCCTTCTTTCCTTTCTTCCTTTTTGTTATTTTGTGATAAAGTCTCACTCTGTAGTCTAGACTGATCAAGCTTTAGGGTTTATATTGAATTTCTTTTCAAGATGTATTTTTTCCTTTTTCTTTTTGCTTTTCCTGGATCTATTTCCAAATACTTGGGGAATGAGTACACATTCATTCAATATGTAATAATTGATTTCTACAATAAGCTAACAATTGCTCTAGATGCTATCCATGTGAGAACAAGAACTCAGCTCTTCATGGAGCTCACTGTCCAGGAAGCAGACAGACCGGTAGAATATTGGTTCTGGTGGCAGATGGGCCCCATGTGGTGGGAGCAAGGGAGGAAGCTATGTAACCATATACCAAAGAAGGCATGTGTCATAGGGTGCAGTGGCAAAACCAGGCCCTAAGGATCATCTGTATTTTAGCCAGATGAGTAAAATGGAATAATATTTTAAGCAATAGTCACAGTGTGCACAGATGGCTGGAAGTGATGGGGACTGTTGGGGGCAGGCAGACATCAGGAGATACTTAAATATGATCGGAATGTACAGCCAGGCTAGGGAGTAGGCTGGGGGGAGGCCTCAAAATCTGCCCGAAGGCAGCTGTAATCCAGAAGGTCTTATCCTTCCACCCCCTGTTGAAGAATCATGCAATTAAAGGCCCATCACGATGTCTACAGAATAGACTGTTGACAGTCATGATCCTTGTGCTTTGGCTCTTGCTGCGGTTATTTTCCATGTTGAGGACAGTTAAAGAAAACATATGTGTTTGCCAGGCGGTGGTGGCGCACACCTTTAATCCCAGCACTCGGGAGGCAGAGGCAGGTGGATCTCTGTGAGTTCGAGGCTAGCCTGGTCAACAAGAGCTAGTTCCAGGACAACTAGGTCTGTTACACAGAGAAACCCTGTCTCGAAACACACACACACACACACACACACACACACACACACACACAAATATATGAGCTAACAAAGAGTAGTGAACTTCTAAGACACTTTTTTTTTTTTTTAACTTTTGTTGATTCTTTGTGGATTTCACGTCAGGGCACACCCTATCCCTGTCCCCTCCCATCTGCCCTCTGCCCTTGCAGCCCCCCAGCAAATTGTAAATAAAAACCAAAAAAAAAAAGAAAAACCCAAAACAAAAGAAACAAACAAAAAACCAAAGAGACAAACTAACTCCCCCCCCCCCCCCCCGCCCCCATACACACACAGAAGGAAGACTCTTGTTCTGGAATCTGCCACAGGTAACAAGGTGCGGAAGGTGTGTTGGGGATGGGGATTGACAGGGGAGGGCATCTCTCTCTCACCCGTGCCACTACATGGTAGACAAGGGGTGGCGGGGTTCTAAGACTTTAGGAGAGACAAAGAGAAGTAGCAGAGCTGTGTCCTGGGGAGTCAGCCTTAGAGAAGTGGACCCTGTCACGAGGATCATCCCTTTTGAAGATCAAGCTCCGACGTGCCCCAGATCTGCGCATGCACGGAGTTCTCAGTGACGTAGCAGACCAGCGCTAATTCACAACTCTGAAGGTGTCTCTGGGAAATGCAAATATGTAGCATCTGAAGATGGCGGCATCCATTGCGTTCTTTATAAAACTATCCTTTCGGCACAAAGTGAAGGTGGACTTTTGCCCCCGCACTTCCTAACAGACCATCTCGCCAGCTGCTGTTATCTTCCCCCCTTACTGCTTGTGTCTGACTGCCTCTTCACTTCTGCCCAGCTCTACAGCCCCCCCACCCCCGGGGGGGGGGGGGGAGGAACTCACAGGTCTAAACTGAGATAAGCCTTCCTTCTGGGGCTGCCTCACCCTGGGTGCCTCAGTGGGTGGTGTGCTCTCCTGCTGGGTACCGTCTGAGAGCTTTTGCTTCCACTGTGGGAAGGGTCACAACTGGCATGGCCAGATGCATGTTTGCTCTGGCTCACAGCTACTAGGTCATTGAGTCCTCATTCCCTTTTCCCACGGGTGTGGATTTTGTCACTGTCTCTCTTCATTTACCCTGTACCTCTCAGCTTCTGAACGTTATTGAAAAAGTCTTTGTTATAGTATTGGTGAGTTTTAGGAGAGATTGGTGGTGTAGGAGGTTCTTCTGTTCATGTGTTGTTTTCATTGGCTAATGAATAACGAAACTGCCTTGGCCTAGCTGATAGAGGCAGAACTTAGGTAGGCGGAGAAAACAGAACTGAATGCTGGGAGGAAGAAGGGCAGAGTGAGAGAAGCCATGGATCCTCTGCCTGAGATGGACGCCCGTTGGAATCTCTGGTAAGCCACTGCCACGTGGCGATACATAGGTTAATGGAGATGGGTTAAACTAATATGTAAGAGTTAGCCAATAAGAAGTTAGAGCTAATGGCCAAGCAGTGTTTTAATTAATACATTTTTTTGTGTGTGGTTATTTCAGGTGTAAGCTAGCCAGGAGGCTGGGACAAACAAGGGGCCCTCCCCTTGCAACAGATTGGAAACAGTTTCCTATGTTTAATCCATGCCACTTACCCGGTAGTTTCCTTAAACACTTTGCAATGACAATGAAATATAGACATTCAAAATTACATTGATTAGCTGAGTGTGTTGGTACCATTCTGTAATCTCAGCAATTGACAGGTGGAGGCAAGAGAATCAGGAGTTCAAGGTTATTGTTGGCTGTAGAGTGGGCTTGACGCCAGTGTCGGTTATAAGAGACCCTAGCTCAAAACTGTCTGTCTACTTATCTTTCTGTGAAAATTGGGACTCTAGCTTACTTTAGGCAATATTCTAGTCTAGCTACTACCAATTACTTGTACTACTTTGTGTAAGTCACCTTCATCCTCCAGGATTAATGTTTAATTAACCATTAAATGAGAATTTGAGCTGAAAATAGAGTCCTTTCTAGCATTTTATATATATATATATATATATATATATATATATATATATATCAATGGCAAGCTAGCTGTGTATTTCATATACAATAGATTATCAACGAGTAATTTTATTCAGTAGAATTACTAGTGAGAAAGAAGCAAGTTAAAATATTAAATATATATCCAACTTTTCTAATCACTTTTATTTTTTTCAGGTTAATGGAGATGGGTTAAACTAATATGTAAGAGTTAGCCAATAAGAATTTAGAGCTAATGTCCAAGCAGTGTTTTAATTAATACATTTTAATTAATACATTTAATTAATACATTAAAGCATTATTGCATAATGCAGTAAATATGCACACAGATAGAGCAATCAGTTCTTAGAGGTCAAGGAAAAATGAAGTCTTCTTATTCTCAGAGATGAAGCCCGAAGTGGACAGTGATTGTACATGCCTATCACCCCAGACTATTCATTTTTATTTTATGTGTAGGTGTGTGTGCTTGAATGTATGTGCACTCTGTGTGTGCAGTGCCTATAGAGGCCAGAAGTGGGCACCAGTTTCCCCAAGAGCTGTAGCTACAGGCTGTTGTAAGCTGCCTGATGTGTGTGCTGGGAACCGAAGCAGCCGGCTTTCTTACTTGCTGAGTCATCTCTCCAGCAACATGTTTTCAAAGTCCCCAAGGTGTTTACACACCACTGAATAAATCTGGGTTTCACAGGATCTCACCCTTTCCTCTAGTTAGCTGTTTCTCCAGCAGAGTCCTTCTGTGTTACCACAGAAAATGACCCTTCTTGGAGGACTGGTATCTACTCTGCTGCTTGCCTTAGCAAAGCAGCCCAGAGCAGGAGCAGGCTGCATTGAGCCACCTGCTGTTAGGAATTAACAAATCCCGCCCTGGGGATAACTGCTCTGTTTTGAAAGAAAATAAGGTGGTGGTAGCCGGAACCCAGGTGTCCTGACTCCCCAGCAGCTTGGTGCTCACGTGTGTGTGTGTGTGGGGGGGGGGGGACTGTTCTGTATCACAGGGAGGAACTGTTCTATATCTCATTGTTTCCCCTCATGTGCTTGAAAAACAATGCATCAAAAAATAAATGAAATCTTCTGCTACTGATGCTTGCCTTCTGGGAACTAGGACATATTTCCCATCAGCCCTGTATTGCCCAGGAGTACATAGGCAGGGCGTTTCATCCAGAGTAGCTGTTGAGCATAGTGCTGCCTTCCTTCAGCTCCCCTCAATGTGGAGGCTCCTGCAGGCTGCAGCAGGGCCCATAGATTTTCTTATAATCCTCTTTCTCCTCTCCTCTGTCTCTGTCTGTCTCTGTGTATGTCTGTCTGTCTATCTCTCTGTGTGTGTGTCTGTCTTTCTGTCTCTGTGTCTGTCTCTCTGTGTGTGTCTGTCTCTGTGTGTGTGTCTGTTTTCTCTGTCTGTCTGTCTGTCTGTCTGTCTCTCTGATGCATGTTTGTATATGCATGTGGTCATGTTTTTGGGCTGAAGTCAAAGGTGGACATCAGGTGTCTTCTTCAATCACTTCTCCACCTTGTTTTTGAGACAGGGAACCTGGAGACTGTTCTTTCCACTGGTTGGCCAGACAGCCTCTGGGTTCCCCTATCTCTGACTTTCCAGTGCTGAGTTTACAGGCATGCACTATCACACCTGACTTTTTACTGGGTGCTGGGTATTCAAATTCAGTTCCACTCTTCGCTCTCATAATCTTAGTTAGAGGGGAAGTTAGTTAGACCTCAAATGCAGAATGCCTTTTATAACAAAGTGTGTGTTCTGTACCCTTTGGCTTACGTTCGCTTTAAGGATTTTTACCTTTGTTTCAAGCATGACAGGCCTTCGAGCTGTTCTCTCAGAGGCTATACCCCAGTCTGACAAGCCACATCTAGTCTGCACTGGTTCCATCTCACATGCCAGGCACTGTGGGAAGTTCGGCTATTCTGTTTACCATTTTCGTGCTGAAGGAGGTGTTGGATTTCCCCACAAAGGAATCATGTTATGAACAAAGTGAACTTGTCCAAAGTCAGGCACCTAGACCTCAGCCCCAGCCATTGTGTTGACAACAGTGCTCTTCTGAATGGCAGAACTTGTAGATTTATATCTGGTCAACTTGTTCTTCCAATAAGAGTCAGCCACTGCTGGAAACCACACCTTCCAGGCTTACAACACAACATCACTCATTGGGTTGACTGATTCTGAACTTTATTCACATGTAACTGAAAATCTCACCTCTGCATTCCCATTGCAGGGTTCTAAGTATGTATAAAATGAACCCCGTGAGGAAGACTTCCCAATGTTCAGGCAGGTAGACTTAAGAGAGTCTCTGCTTGGCTTCCCTGGGTGAGGCTGGGGGCCCTAGAAGCCTAAATGTATTAACTTAGATCACATAATCAGGACTCCCTTTGCTGTGATCTATTCTTCCCCACTGCTTTTCATTCTCTGTGATATTTCAACCACCAGGAGAAAGATTTTATCCACTTACTTTGACTCTACTGATTTTTTTTTTTGCAACTCAATCATTAAGTCTTTACTATGTGACAGAAGGGAGATTTAGTTTACTTTCTTAGGCTTTCGTTAGACTTTCCCGGGGCACAGAGAGAAATCTCGTGGATGTTTATGTTGTCAGTAGCTAACCCACAATCTCCAGGTAGTTATTGCCCGCTGAGTGACAACTTAAGCATGAAACATAAGACGTTTGCTGGATGGAAGTTTTTCAAGACATGTGAATGTGACGGAATATAGAGTAATAAATAGAGAAATAAAGAGTATGGAGAATGTGACGGAATATAGAGTAATAAATAGAGAAATAAAGAGTATGGAGAAGCTAAAGCTGTCCGGGGGTAGACATGGGCAGAGTCGTGTGGCTTTATTTTGTAACTATGTAAAAAGATCTGTGTATCTGTGTATTTCTTCAGCCACTAATGTACGCAATTGCCCCTTCATTCAGCAGGCATTGATTGGATGTCACCAGGCACACAACATTTTAGGTGAACGCTGTGGAAGACAGAAAGGTGGGGCTGTCTTTAAGTGAAACTTGACGGGTAGAAGAGATAAGGCATATGCAGTGAATACAAGAGAACACATGCAAGGGACAGGGAGAAATAAAATATCAGCAAAGCATTTCGTCTCCGGCTAGATAATGAAGAGGATTCACAGAGCAGATTGGATGAAATCAGCGGCAAGGATCTAAAAGGTATTGGGAGTTATGGGGACAAAGGAAAATGGCAGCTCCTTCAAGAGAGTCAATGCCGCTTGAGGTTATCAAAGCAAATTCCATAGCTGCTTAACACACTGTCTTCTCTAGGATCTTTTCTGTTTCACTGGGGTATTGCGGTGTGTGGGGTGTGGGTATGGGGAAATGGGGGTGTGGGCTGGGAGGTGGGGGCATGGGGAGAGGAGGGCATGGGAGGAAGGTTTGGGAAGGTGAGATGGGGGTGGGCTAAGAACCTGGGAACTACATTTTCCAGACTTCCTCACCAATCAGTTTTCTCTTAGCTGAGAGGGTTGAGAGGTAGGAGGGGCAGGAAGGCTGGCTGCAGTCACTGGGACTGCAGTAGAGGCAGCAGGACACTGGCTTTCTTCCTCCTGGGCAGCAGGGCTGGGGATGTCCCCAGCAGGAGAAATAGTTCCAACAGCAGTAAATTGTGGATTCATGCTGAGCACTGTGCCCCTATTTTTCCTCATTCTTCCAAAGATGGCTAATAATCAGTTATTATTATTGTTGTTGTTGTTGTTGTTTTTCGAGACAGAGTTTCTCTTTGTAGCCCTGGCTGTCCTGGAACTTGATCTGTAGACTAGATTGGCGTTGAACTTCCAGAGCTCTGCCTATCTTTGCCTCTCGAGTGCTGGGATTTAAAGCCACAACCCCAGCTTTAATTATCATTAGTTATAAAGTTAAAGTTTTAAGAGTTTATATACTATGTAAATCATTTTCCTTGAAGCACAATTTGCCTCTGGTAATTCACGTTCATTTGAATTAAAAGCCCCTTATGCATCTGGTGAGTGCTTGCCTGTAGTTTCGTCCTTGAACCATTTGTGTGCCTGGTGCCCACAGAGGCCAGATAGCCTAGAATTGGAGTGGCAGACAGCTGTGAACCACCAAGTGGGTACCGTGATTCGAGCTCAGGTCCTGTCCGACACCTCTGGAGAAGTGGCCAGTGCTCCTAACCACTGACCCGCCTATCCGTTCCTGAGCTGGATTTCAGAGGATGCTGAGCTGAGCTTTAGATACTCTGAGAGTGTGTGCGCTGTGCAGCCTCCGTTCACAGCCAAATTCTTCCTTAAAAAAAAAAAATCAATATTTCTGTCTCTCCCACATTTTCTTATGCCATTTGTAGCCAGTCCTTGTGATTCTCCTTGACCTCAGGTAACATCTGGTTTTGAAAATTGTATAAAGGTTTTTTTTATATATATAAAAATGTCTATTTGAAGTAAGGTATTTCTACATGCAGGAGAAACTGTGTGAACCTTAGAGGAGCTAGTTCTTTCTGTATGAACCGTGGAGTGGGTAGCTCTCGGTGTGGAGACCCTGTGTGAACTGTGGAGGGTTTCCACAGCATTCTTGGTCTCTTCCCACTGAATGTCATTAGTGCCAGTGGGCCAGTTAAAAATGTCTTCAGACATTCCCTAGTGTCCGGTGTGAATTATCCACAGCCTTCAGTAAAGAACCATGACTGTAGGTTGGTGTGTTTCTAGCTTATATGCTGTAGCACAAACAGTGTTACCTTTTTCTTTTACGGCCCCAAAATATTACACTGGATCCATAAACTACATTTTTTTTTCAGCCAGAACTGTTACATGGAAAAACCATTCCTCAAAACCTAACCAAACCAAAACAGAAACAAAAAAACAAACAAAAAATTCCAACTGCGTCTCCTTCGTTCCTTCATTCATAGAGGAGTACGTAGGTTACCTCACCTCCTAACTAGTGTGAGGAGTGTGATTGCAGGTGGTGCCCATGGGAAGTCCTTGGGTTCTGTTTATGTTTTTGCATGTGTGGGCATGCATTTCCCCATATTGTACAAATTTTCATACCAATAAACAGTGTACCCCAGCAACAATAACAGCAATATCTTAATGATGGCCATCTTAGGTTTAGGGTGATCATGCCATGGTGGTTTCCTGTGCATTTCCCTGATAATGAATTAATGCTGAAGATCTTTATATCCCATGTGTAGATGTAATAATATTTTGAGAGTTTTGCACGAATAAGCATGAAGGACATTGGTTTGTGGAATCCATTCCTTGCATTGTCTGTGACTTTGACATCAGGGTGAAGATGGAGGTGTGCTTTTCTCTCCTAGTTTTTGGGAAGAGTTTGAGAAGAAGTTCTACAAGCCTTCCCTATTTTGAAAAACTATACCTATGTCTGGTTTCCTTCTTTGTCTCAGTTAATGTTGGCATTGGGAAAAGAAAGGTAGGCTGAGCTCAGACTGGCGAAGGATTTGAATGCTGGGCTGAAATGTTACAACTTCATTAAATTTATATGAATGGATATTATGTTGCTACTTCCGGAAGAATTTGCTGAGAATGAAGGTCAGTGAGAGAACAGATCCCTTGGTTTAATCCCCAGCACACATCGTCCAGCGTATGCCATGGCACTGGTATAGATCTTATTATTTTATTGTTGTAATGTATTTACTGGGCTCCATCCTTCCACATTAAACCTCCTTGGCTCTTCCCAACAGTGGCAGACGGGCGAAGCTCCACTTTTTCTGCAATGTATTTCTTCAGTGTTGAAGAATGTAGGTCAGTGTAGCCACACTTCATAAAGCGATCTCTATTGTATGACAGCCACACTCCCGTTTCTGGCCACCCTGTTACATGATAGCACAGCAAAGGAGCCAGGAGACACTGGAGAGCAGGGCTCTGGTGGAACACAAGGTCCTGTTTAGGAGGCTAAGTCCTAGGACCCAGCAAAGTAGAAATCCTTTATTTTGCTGTAGGAAGGGTTGGAGAGGGAGAGACATGAACAGGAATGTGTCCTCTTACAGGGCATTTCCAAAGACAATGAAGGATTTCAACAGACATCTGTGAAAGGCGCATAAACAAATCCCAAGCCGCAGAACTCAAGGCAAAATTTGAGACTCAACATTGACAGGAGTGTTTTGGCTTTGTGTGTAGGGATCATTTACATCCATCTATTCAAACTGCCAAGGTCAATTTCAGACTTGGGATATCTAAAATCTCTGACAGTTCTGACCACCTGTTGCACCAGCGAAGCCCATTTAAAGCTATGGAGACAGTAGATTTTTGATACAGTAAAGCTTGGTCCTATCCCCATCTCACATACTCAGTCAGCCTTTGACTGCTTGAATCCAGCCCACAAATGGTTGATTAGGGGAACTGGTGTGAAGGAAGGCCCATCTCAGTCTTAACTACAGCAAAAGGCCTGGTGTTTGGGGTTGGAGCGCAGGTCAGTGTCCCAATGTGCAATCGATTTAGTTGGGTGTGTTTACACGCCTTCCTGGAAAACAGAGCACAGCAGTGCTGGGCGCAGTTGTGAGCGCCCTGAAAACATAACATAGCTTGTGCTGTCGGCTGACAAGCATTTCTAGCTCTTTGTGTTTAGAACAGCGAAAGTCTGAACTCGTACACTGTGTTTGCCCCCGCAGAGGCGGTTCTTGGCCATGGATTTAGGTTAGAACTGAAGAAGCAAGCACACACAAGTTAGAGGTCAGCGTGGTTAGGCCATGGGGGTGGCAGCTTGGCTCTGGGTCGAGAGGCCTTCCCTACCTTCACCGTGCCCTTGCAGATGCAGGCCCCTTCTCATGTCGAGTGTGTCTTCTGCTTTCGACGTTGTAACCAGGCTGGTAAAGTTGAGCGGTCTGAAGTGCTGGTGACTCACTCAGTTCGTCTCGTCAGAACACAGCTTCGAGCGCGGCTCTGGTAAAATGGCGGCTCCAGGGCAATGATGGACCCGAAGCGCTTCTTTATCTGGACAGTGTTTGGGACAGACAGACTGCTCTCCTGACGTAAGTGTCACACTTGCACTGGCTAATGGGCTTTGGCGATCTTGGAACTAGCTCTTGTAGACCAGGCAGGCCTCGAACTCACAGAGATCCGCCTGCCTCCTGAGTGCTGGGATTAAAGGCGTGCACTACCACCACCTGGCCTCCAAAGCTAACTTTATTTAGGAGGGGTTTGGAAATATGAAAACATCCCCGAGTGCAGGAGCAAGCCTAAAAAGTAGAGCACTCTGTCTCCATTGGTCAGCGTGGGGACTTCCTGATATGCTCGGATGAGCCTTTCACAAGCACCTGAGTTAGAACCTCTGGTTGCTTTCAACCCCTTCCATGGCCTTACTTTCTCTCGGTTTTCAGTAGTCATATCTTGAAAACACTAGCTCAGGGGCTGCCTTCATTACCACAAATTCCCCAGCACAGAAGAGCGTGCCTTCCCCCGGGCTGGGAACGACACTCATCAAATGATTGATCCTGGTACACATGTAAGCCTGTCCTTTTGGCAAAGCGACAAGCAGCGACCATCTCCTGGCATGTCTCCTAGAGCTTCAGCCTTCGCTGTATACCCTGCCCCAGCCAAGCACTCAGGATGGGGACTTGACATCCATTACAAACATATGCGCCTCTGTGTGTATCTAGTTACTGTTCATACAGATAAACACAAAAAGGAACAGTCACAGCGTTGTGTATTACTTCTTTTTTTTTCCCAGGTTTTTTGAGACCTAGGTCTTGTAGACCAAGCTGGCCTTGAACTCACAGAGATCCTCCTGCCTCTGTCTCCCGAGTGCTGGGATTAAAGGCGTGTGCCACCACTGCCTGGCTTGTGTATTACTTAAAAGGAAAGTATGTTTTATTCTACTGTGAAATACGGTTTTCCCTCTTAACCAGGTTTTACAAAGCGAATCATATTCAATATTTAACCCTCATTAACTGCTAGGGACCAACTTCTCTCTCAGACAATATGTTTCTTTCACTTCTTTGTTGGCGTTTTGATTGGGGCAGGATCTCACTGTTCTCTAGGCTGGCCTGGGCCTCTCTCCCTATGTAGTTCAGGCTGGTACCAGACACAGCAACAGTCCTCCTGCCTCAGCCTTCCAAGTGCAGGCATTAAGACCTGAGCCGCCATGCCTGACTAACATGCCACATTTTGTCTGCTCCATGGCAGACCTTCAGGCTATTCGTAATTTGCCTTGTGGTAAGACTTTCCCCTCACATATGCTATGCACGTGTTGAAACTGCATCCCTCCCGGGGTGCACTGTGAAGCAAGGCCTTCTTGAAATCACTAGGTTCTGATGCAATTGGTGCCTTACCAGAAGCATAACCAGCTTGCACATGTGCTCTCTCTCACTCAGCCGTGTGAGGACGCAGCACAAAGGCAGCCAGACATATCTGACACTGGCATCTTGGTGGCCCCCACTCTTGGAACTAGGAGAAATCAGTATTTGATATTTAACCCACCCAGCCTGTGGTACTCGGTGCAGTAGCAGGAGTAGACACATGCATGCTTTTTCTGCTAGGGTTTCAGCTTCTCCGAGACGCTAGCTTCCGCCTTCCCTTGCTTTTAGATCATCTTCTGGGTAAGGGCTTTGCGAGGAGTCTGGGAAAGCAGCACCCTCATGCCACTGTGTGCTTCTCTTTCCAGAAAGTAGCGTCACATTGATGAAAGACATGAAGGGGTGTAAAACACCATCCTATAGTCTCAGCGCCATGAGCCTAGCTATAATAATTGCTGCTCCTTTGTCAACACCCACCACTGTAGCCTGTGCCCTAGCTGGGGACAGACAGGGAAGGGGGAACAGGCAGCTAATAGCACCTGTACAAAAGGGTAGAGCTGGTGGCCAATAAATAACCAAAAGTGTTCCATTTTCTTAGCCACCGGGGAAATGCAAATTAAACCGATTTAAGACTGTAGCTCTCATCATTCGAAATGGCTACCAACGAGAAAGCAAATGGAAAATGCCAGTGAGGATTTGGGGAAAGAGGTGCCCTTCCCACCACTAGTAGCAATGCAAGCAAAGCACCGTAGGCACTCTGGAAGTCAGTCTGAACTACGGTCTGGTGAGCTAAGCCACGCCTGTGTGTACTATCCCCTGTAGGCTAGCGGGGATACTTGCGCATGCGTGGTCATTAATGCCCAATTCACAGCAGCTAAGAAAAGCAAGCAGCCCAGGCACCCAGCAGCAGCTGAGTGCATGCACACAGCGCGACTTCGCAGTCATAGAGGAAGGGGAAATTATGACGCTCGCGGGAAAACGGATGCAATGGAAAATCGTTGTGCTAAATGAAAAGGTTCAGACTCAACAAGACAAACCCTGCTCATTTCCTCTCACGCGTGGGTGCTAGATTCAGATTTCTACATGTGTGGATGCATTACACTTAGGCTCTAGACTCAGGTTTCTACAGTGTGGATGCATTATTGCTTGGGTTCTACATTCAGGTTTCTACAGTGTGGTTGCATTACGCTTGGGCTCTACGTTCAGGTTTCTACAGTGTGGTTGCATTATGCCTGTGTAAGTTATAAAAGTAGAAAGTAGAGGGAGGAGAGAAGGTTTAAGGGAAGAAAGATGGAAGCAAGGAAAAGAGAGAAGATAATGGGGTTTGCGTGACCCAAAAGCAGAAGTAGGAGTTTGGGGGAGGGGGCAAGACAAGCAGATATGCGTGGGGGGTGAGGGCAAGGAAGGTCGAGTAAGAACCAAGTAAACTGGCAAAACTGTGGGAATGCTCTGGCATGAAAGCTGCTACTTTCTATGCAGTTTTTTTTTTTTTTTTTTTTTTTTTTTTTTTTTTTTTTTTTTTTTTTTTTGGTTTTTCGAGACAGGGGGGTTTCTCTGCAGCTTTAGAGCCTGTCCTGGAGCTAGCTCTTGTAGACCAGGCTGGTCTCGAACTCACAGAGATCCGCCTGCCTCTGCTTCCCGAGTGCTGGGATTAAAGGCGTGCGCCACCACCGCCCGGCTTATGCGGTTATTTTTTTAATTAAATAGAAAATAAACAAATAAAAACGAGTTTGGGTTAGACCTGTGAGAAGCCATTTTTCCTGGCATCAGCTCTTGTCAGACCCTCTTGTCCTCCTCTTGCCCCTCCCCCTCCCTTTTCTCTTCCTCCTTCTCCTTCCTTTTCTGTTTTCCTAGCTCCCCTCCTCTCTCATTACTTTTACATTAGCTTATAATATTCTTTCCCATACTCGAGGCTGCTTGAAAATAGGCTGCTACCTCAGACAGGCAAAGTCACTATCTCCAAGTCCCTGTAGGATCCACTCAAAGTGGCAGAGTTAGGGTTTGACCCCGGCTCTGCTGTGCTGGCTCTGCTGGCTCTGCTGGCTCTGCTGGCTTCAGGGTTGTTTAAGACCCAGGGGCTTTCAGAGTTGCCCTGAGGGCTGCTGGGGGGGATTTGGGAGGCAAAGCATGGGCAGATGAGGATGCTAACAAAGATGATGACAGTAACTGGGACAAATTTCTCTGAGCTGGTTCTTTGCAAACCCTTTTGATCCCACCCCGTGTCCCTTGGCATTTAGCATGGTAATATACAGAGGCAGATGACTAATTAATACAGTACCGACTCTTTGTTAAAACCATTTGTTAAACCACTTCATTTATTTTCCTAATCTGATCTTCATTTCCTTTGCCAATCTGATTTCTATTTCCTGGAGAGCCAAAACAAAACAAAGCAAGCATCTGGCCGCTGAAAGGAACTCCAACAGCCTTTTCCTAAGGAGATGCAGCAGGAAGGGGGAAGGACCCGGGCTTCATTAGACTCTGGGCTGGCTGCTTCTCAGAGATGCATTAGCTTCAAAAACATATTTCTTTACTACATTTCAACTAGACACAGGGGATTGGTTTTAGGACTCCCCAAGGACACTGATGTCCATGAGTACTGTTGCATAAAACTGTCTAGGATTTTATAAGTCATGTGCAAAACTTCTTGTATGATTGAAATCATCTCAGGGTTATACTACTACCTAACGCAATATAGAGGATATATAAAGAGCTATCCTGGATTGTCGAGGGGACAATGACAAGAGAAAATCTCTGTGCATGTGGAGTACAGACAGATTTTATTTTCCTTAAATGCTTTCCATTCATGTTTGGTTGAAGCCATGCATAAAGAACATGGGGATACAATGGCAGCTTACGCTGGGCTAGATTTTGCTGTGCAAAACTGAACCGATTTGTGGAGTGATGACTCAGTTGGTCAAACACTTGCCTTGCAAGCTCAAGGACCTGGGCTTGATCCTCAGAACAGACTTACAAATGCCAACCCTGGTGGTGTGTGCCTCTAGCTCTAGTGCTGGGAGGCAGAAACAGGCAGAAGAGCCCTGCCGACCTGGTAAACTTCGGGCCAGTGAAAGACTTTGTCTCAAAAGACAAGGTGGGTAGTTTCTGAAGAATAATCCCTAAGGCTGTCTTCTGCCCCCCCCCCCCCACATTCATACACACACATACACACACACATACATATACACATACACACACACATACACACACATACACACACACACACTCACACACACGAAGGAATGTTCATGGCTAATTTGTGCCTCCCACTCAGTCACAATTGGCACTGTGCTAACTCTGCCACTACTGAATGGGTTAGGGTCCCTCATGGCTTATTTTCTTGGCCCCAGTTTCTTTCCACTGAAAAGGGGTGTGTAAGAACTGGTGCTCTATAATTCAATGTCAAGGGTGGTTCTGCCCACCATGATTTCCTTCTCTGAAGAGCCCTTCTAACCCCCAATATTCCTACATACCCAATTAACAGCACTGCTTAATTAAATGTCCCAACCATTCAGATAGCAGAGGCCTACTCTGCACGAACAGTCACGAGCCTCCATCCTCAGTACTATACAAATAAGAGAATGGCAATAATTGGCATTTGAAGGATGGAATAACCGAGTCAGAGTGTCTGGACCTCTTATGTTGATTTATTAAAGGGAACCCTAGGAAGAGACTTGGTCCTTTGATTTTAATTCTATGTGGTGCCCATGGCATAAGGTATGATGTCAAATTCAGGAGCCTAGCCTAGACAATGAGATCCAGACACAAAGGAAGCCTTGGAGGCTCACCAGCTTACGGGGTTTATGGGGACAGGAAAATTTTCCCTGTTCTTTCCACCTCTGCCGCCTGACTAGGTACTTTCCTGCTTCTCGAATGATCTGAGCTGCCTCCCCAAGGCAGGACCACCTGCGTGGAACTCTGTTGCTGGCAGCAGTGGCTGTGAACCAGCCAAGACTGCTGCAGTGGGCTAAAGATGGGAGGGGAAAATGTGAGGCACTGACAACGTCTCATTTATGGGTGGGCCGCCAGGAGGGGAAAACTGCACACAGGATGTACAAATGAGCACTTTCCCAATATTGTGGATGGAAAACTCACGACAAAAGCATTCAATCCTAATTTAGCTCAACACGTGTTCACAAGGCCAGCCCGCTGGACAAGCCCTCTGGGAGTCCCTCGCATTTAACACAGGGTTACGGCTTTAGCATTTCCTCCACTAGCCGAAGAATTATCGCCCCTCTTCCTCCTTTTTAAACTAATGAGGGCTCTCCAAACCCCTTGTGCACACGGAGGCTGCAGCAGAATAGGGAACGAGATCAATCTTAAAGTGCAGCACTTGGCAGAGTAATGTCTCCTCAGTACACATCTGGGCCACATCTGGGTCACATCTGTCAGAATCCACATTCCTTCACAGGAGTGTCGATCTCATCCCAGCTAAAATAGGTACTCATAAATATTAGACCGAGCCACCCACCTCTTGTGCAAAGCAGCTTTTACTAATTAACAGCACAAACTTCCACATTAACATCCACAGAGGTGCCTGAGATATTTGAAGAGTGTCTCATAATTGCATCTTCCCTCTAGGTTCTCAAGAAGTTTTATGGTGTTTCCACCACAGAAAGTTGTTTCAAGATGTGCATAGAATCTAAGTTTTAATTTTTGAAGGCATCATGCTGCTATGCTTTGGTAGGATTATCAGTAGGAGAGAGTCGCTTTCTTTTGAATTTTTTAACCTCAAAAATATATAAAACACAAAAATCTTAAATGTTTATTTAGAAAAGAGCCGGCCTCTTCCCTTTGGTTGTTGCTTGCTATGTTTGTCATTGTTCCAATGTTTCCTGGTAGCATAAATCAATAGATACTATGAACTTGTGTTTTTGACAGTTCTACCAATGTAAGCATGCTCAAATGTCACCAAGAGCAGGTACTTTATTGTTTACTGATGTTAGCCTGTGGTCGTCAGAGTTTTCTTCTTTTTTTTTTTCCTGCTTGCACCTAGTTTATTTTACTTTGTCTCAAAGGAATGTCTGCCTGAGACTATTTCCAATGTTTCCTTCACCTGAAGGATGCTTTGTCAATGACTGCAAGTGCAGAACAGAGTGTGAAAACCCATACCCACCTGGAGCTCATCGAATGTGTGCACCCAGGGCTCAACTGCGGGAGGCTCCATGACACCAAGGAAGGCACCCCGAGCTCAGCTACAGGAGGCTCCGTGATACCGAGTAAGCATCTCCAATTAAGGAGATGCCTGTGGAGCAGACCCCTGTATCTCCAAGGATGCTGACCTTGGTTGGGTCCTTGATCATTTCAAGTGTGTAATAAAACTTTCTAATTCAGTAGAGTGAAGGACCAGGCTATGTTTAGTTTTCATTCAGTGCCTATAAGAGAAAATGTCTCTGCAGCAGGTCAGGGGGCATGGGCAGCACAGAGCTGATGGGACTCCTGGTAGTTTTGCCTCAACACTTTGACAGTGAGTCCAGCATTAAAAGAAGTGTGGTTTCTCTCTTCTTTCTTTCTTTCTCTCTTTCTTTCTTTCTTTCTTTCTTTCTTTCTTTCTTTTTTTCTTTCTTTCTTCTTTCCTTCCTTCCTTCCTTTTTTCTTTCTTTTTTTTCTTTTTTTTTTTTCTTCCTTCCCTCTCTCCCCCCCCCCCCCCCCTCCTCCCCCCCCCCCTCTTTCTTTCTTCCTTCCCTCTTTTTTTTTTTTTTTTTTTTTTTTCCTGAGAAAAGGTTTCTCTGTGTAGCTTTGGAGCCTGTTCTGGAACTCACTCTGTAGACTATCTGGCCTCAAACTCACAGAGATCTGCCTGTCTCAGCCTCCCTACTGCTGGGATCAAAGGCATACGCCACCACTGTATGGTTCCTATTTAGAGCTGTGGGTTGAGAGATAAATAAGAAATAAGTTTCTTTAAGGGAAAGATGCAAATTTTGATAATCACACAATTCTGGATCAAGGAAAGACTATCCTAAATATGGATGTGTAATCACAGCAGACCCTAACCATGAGTGAGTATGGCATACTCTAAGCATGAGTGTGTAAACTCAGCAGATCCTAAGCATAGGTGTGTGAACTCAGCATGTCTTAGGCATGGGTGTGTAAGTTCAGCAGATCCTAGGGATGTGTGTGTGTGCTCAGCAGATCCTAGCTGTGAGTGTGCAAGCTCAGCAGGTCCTAAGCATAGGTGTGTAAGCTCAGTACATCTTAAACGTGAGTGTGTAAGCTCAGCAGGTCCTTAGCATAGATACTTAAAGAGAAAGTCCCAGCCATATACCTTAGAAGAGAAATAGCATTTGACTCTAGAAGAAATTCACTGTGTACATTATAGAAGCCGTAGGTCAGAGGAGCACACATTCTTAACTATATTTGTTCATTAAGATAGAAATCACAAAGAAATAGGTCCTACCATTATGATTTCTTTCTAAGTATTAAATTCTCAGACTGTATATAACATTTAGAGAGAAATTGGATCTCACTATGTAGTCCAAGTTGGCATAGAGTTCCCTATGCAGACCAGGCTGGCTTCAGATTGGCTACCATCTTCCTGTGTCTCCCCCCTCCTCAAGTGCTGGGATCTGTCATGTATTTTCTCTCTCCTACCTTTGGTAGACCAGGAAGACCACACTGTCAGCAGTTAGCAACCAGGTTAATGACTCTGATCTCGACCGCCTTGAATCCAGAAAAACTAAAAGTTTAACCTGTTGCCTTTTTTCCTTTTAGAACTTAAATTGATGGCTCTAAAGGCCCATGAATCTGAGAAAACCAAATTTTTTTAAAAATATTTTGCAGATTTATTTTATGTGTATGGGTGTTTGTGTGAATGTGTACTGCATGCATGCCTGGTGCCTGAGGGCAGAAAGGGCATCAGATCCACTGGGCCTGGAGTTATAGATGATTGTGGCCCACCATGTGGGTGCTGGGTATCAAAACCCGGTCCTTTGCAAGAGCAACACCTACTTTGCACGGCTGAGCATCTGCCCAGTCCATTGGAAAGCCAATCTCAATTCTTTCAGTCGTCTTTTGCTCTGTTGGCTCAACAGCTCATCTTGGTATGGAAGGCGTTTAAAGTATTTTCTCTATCCAATGCACTATTTTTTTTCCTGTTTAATTCAAGAGTTAACACCTGTGCTGGAAAGCAAGAGGATGCAACCTGTGAGCTGTGCATCAGTTCTTCAGCTTTAAGGAACAATCCTGTTTGCCAAAGTTAACCTCCATCAACATCACAAGCGAGGCGCGACAAGATGGAAAGCTACTTGTATTTTCCACAGCTATTCTTTGAGGATTCGAAGTCCTGTTTCAAGGAACCCGTGGAAAGGTCCAGAAAACCAAATATACAAAACCACACCAATGTGTTTACTTTGTAAATTCTCAAAGCTGAATCAAAGAGCAGTGCAATGGCTCAAATGACTGAAGAGAATGTTCTATTCTAGTGCCTCAAGGTGAAATTAGCACCAGAATAGACACCATAAAGGCAGATTAGAAGACAGGGCCTGAGAGGTTGGCCTGGGTTCTTTGGCCAAGCATTCTGGGGTATATTGTATTTGGTTTCAAACCCTCATTTTGGAAAAACATCATTTAGAAAGTGCAATGGTTTAGACGTTGTCTCCAGGGTCCATATGTTTACAGCTCTGTCCCCAGGGCAGTGATTTTGGGAGATGGCTGGGGACCCTTTAAGATGTGGGCCCAATAGGAGAGATCCTTATGCCACTCAGAGCTGGGGACCCTTTAAGATGTGGGCCCAATAGGAGAGATCATTATGCCACTCAGAGCTGGGTTCTCAAGAGAAATTGTGAAGCCTCATTCTTTTCCCGTTTGATGACAGGATCTCCCCCTCTCACAAGGCTCCTGCCATCTACCAAGAAGTGATTGGAGTGTCGTGGGTTCCCTTGTAAGAACATTAGCCATGCTGTTTCGACTTGCAGCCTTCCCAGCTGTGGGATAAATAAATCCTTCCTTTATAAAGTCAGCCAATCTCAGGTATTTCATTATAGAATGAAAATCTCACTAACGTGGGAGGCCTGATAAAAATGTCAATTCTCCATTTGCTCTTTGTGAAGATTTGTGAAGGCCAAGAAACTCAATCCATTTATAGCCCAAGTGGGTGTACAAATTGCTCTTGGGGAACTCTGGGTACCAGAAAGAACCTGGGTTTGCTTGTCGATGGTGACAAAAACATGCATATCCCAGCCCCACAGGGAACCTACATTGTACCTTGCTTGTTTTGAGACAGGGTCAAGCTCATGGTCCTCCTGTTTTCCTGAGCGCTGAGGTCAGGGGTGTGAGCCATTGCATCTGGTGCATCTGGCAAGTATATGTGATCTTTCATGTGATTTCTAGAGTGTGCCCCGCTCAGTTCCTCGTGTACAGAAGCCTGAGCACAGAGCTAGACATGCAGTTCAATGGTAGGGAGCTTGACCAGCGTGTGCGAGGCCTGGGTTCAGGACCTAGGAGAGAAAGCAGTGTGTGTGTGTGTTGGGGGTATTTAAAGATTAAGTAAAATATGCAAAGTTCTCTGCAAGATCCTGAGCACGTGGTATTTACTTGATGGTGAGTCCGTGGATCAAGTGCCCTTGCATCTTTTCATGGCCTGCTGAGACATCCTTATTCTGTCCTTTTTTTCCAGATCAGCAAAAGAAAGGATGAACTGTTTGCCCAAATTTGCATAGGCAGCAGGTGGCAGGGCTGGGCTTTGACTAAGACCTGCAGCCAAGAGCTTCTTGGCAGAGATATACATTAGGATCAGGTGACTTCAGTCCCTTTCCCTAATGTCCAGCAAACACCCACACTTCACTCGCTAGCACCCTGTGGGTCTCACCCTACTTTCTGATGCCTCATCAGACGAAGTGGTTCGGGGTGAGGTCTGGTCAATACCTAAAGTTAGGAGCTGCTTTGCCTGTAAGCAAACACTTGCTTATTGCAGATGCTAGAGTCCCCAGGTCCTCAGAAGAAAAAGATAATATGCAAATTAGATCTTGGAGTTCTGTCTCAGATGAGCTACAGTTTTATTAACAGAAGCAACCATGAATCACAGTAGAAATTTCAATTAGTCTTGTTGAAACATGTCCAACCACTGTGACCTAAGATTGCAGGTCCTGGGTAACATGCTTGCATATTTGTATGTGTACAGATAGGTCATATGAGTGTGTATGTATCTCTGTATATATTCTTCTTATTTTTTTGGTTTTTCAAGACAGAGTTTCTCTGCAGCTTTTTTAGAGCCTGGCCTGGAACTAGCTCTTGTAGACCAGGCTGGCCTCGAACTCACAGAGATCCGCCTGCCTCTGCCTCCCGAGTGCTGGGATTAAAGGCGTGCGCCACCACCGCCCGGCTTCTGTATATATTCTTATATTTTATTATACAATCTATGTCTGTATAAGTACTGTTTTAGGCACATATGCTTACTATGCAATATACATTTATAAGCATGTACATATATCAATCTGTATATAAGCATGCATGTTTTTGCACCGTGGAAGGTGTCCACACACATTTCCACAAACGCTCACGTATGGCTATGTTCTATATATTCATTCACTCCACTGCATAAATTGTGTGCTAGCTTTATAACAGAGCTGATAGTTTCTTTCTTTAATGCCCTACTCTGCATTAAGTTTGATTTGTCAAACCCAATTTTCTAATTAACTGCTTATTTAAATAACAGTGCCTGTGTTATTATGGCACGATTTTCCCTTAAAAAAATCCGTTCCACTGTTCTTGCTGCACAGCAGGTGCTTGAGAGAAGTCAAGGCTTCTGCACTGACAGCTTGGATTGAGGTATAAATCTTTATTTATAGAAATGAAGAATTTGTTTTATTAAATCTTCTTGATGGGACCTCAGCCTTTCTCCCTGCTGTGAACATTGGTTTCCAGGGGAGTACTAGCTACGCCTGTTGTTGGCTCACGGGCAGGAGCACGCATTGTTTCACCGCAGGATTCTAGCCATTGCTTCTTTCTTTTTCTTTTTAATAGTCTTTAAAGTTTTATTTAAGTATATGATGCACTATCTGCATGCATACCTTCAGGCCAGAAGAGGGTGCCACATCTTGTTACAGATGGTTGTGCACCACCATGTGGGTGCTGGCACTTGAACTCAGGACCTCTGGGTGATGCTCTTCACTGCTGAGCTATCTTCCCAGCCTCTGACCCATTGTTTCTTTTATTAGTGAGGTATAGTAAGAAAATTTAAAACCATGACTGTCTGTGAGCCATCAGTCATTGAGTGTGAAGGCAGTTCCACTCCCTGCACTGTGCTTAAATCTGGGGATACAAATCTATAGTCAAATGCAGAAGATAGGAATTGTCTCATGTGGGTGAGCGGTGAGTGTAGTGTGTGAGCTGTGTGCTGAGCGGTGAGTGCAGTGGGTGCAGTGTGTGAGCTGTGTGCTGAGCAGTTAGTGCAGTGAGTGCAGTGTGTGAGCTGTGTGCTGAGCAGTGAGTGCAGTGAGTGCAGTGTGTGAGCTGTGTGCTGAGCAGTGAGTGCAGTGAGTGCAGTGTGTGAGCTGTGTGCTGAGCAGTGAGTGCAGTGAGTGCAGTGTGTGAGCTGTGTGCTGAGCAGTGAGTGCAGTGAGTGCAGTGTGTGAGCTGTGTGCTGAGCAGCGAGTGCAGTGTGTGAGCTATGTGCTGAGTGGTGAGTGCAGTGAGTGAGTTGTGTGCTGAGCAGTGGCTGAGGTTTTTCTGCTGATGACAATGTCTGGGAATTCCTAATGGTACTGGATGAGCCAAGCTCTCAGGAGTGGTTGTTGATACATGCGTGCTCTCTCTCTCTCTCTCTCTCTCTCTCTCTCTCTCTCTCTCTCTCTCACACACACACACACACACACACACACACAGATTTGTACATGTTGTGCATGTGTGCATGAGTGTGTACAAGGGCATATGTAGACATAGGGAATTAGCCTAGACTCTCACTTTGGCTCCTGGTGTATGCCCAAAGGGAGGCTTTTGGAGTGAGAAGTCTGCCTGGTCCCCACTTATCCTAATGTTTCCAGAAAGGCCTAGATGAGGGAGGGGTATCCCAACTGATAAAACCACACGTGACCCTGGCATAGATATGGGGAGGAGAGTTTGGTTAAATCATTACAGCACAGTATATTTCTTATTTCCAAAAGTGTTCTTCATGATTTCCCCATCCCTGTTTAGGTCTGTACTCCATTTTTTAAAATTGGATTATGTGTTTTTTTGGTGAACAATTTCTTGAGTTCTTTGTATATTTTGGAGATCATACCTCCGTCTGATGTGGGGTTAGTGAAGATCTTCTCCCATTCTGTAGGCTGTCGTTTTGTCTTGTTGACTGTGTTCTTTGCTTTACAGAAGCTTTTCAGTTTCAGGAGGTCCCACTTATTAATTGTTTCTCTCAGTGTCTGTGCTGCTGGGGTTATAGTCAGGAAGTGGTCTCCAGTGCCAATGCATTCAAATGTACTTCCCACTTTCTCTTCTATAAGGTTCAGTGTGGCTGGCTTTATGTTGGGGTCTTTGATCCATTTGGACTTGAGTTTTGTGCATGGTGATAGATATGGGTCTATTTTCATTCTTCTACATGTTGATATCCAGTTATGCCAGCACCATTTGTTAAATATACTTTCTTTTTTCCATTGCTTCTTTGTCAAAAATCAGGTGTCCCATCCCAAAGGGATGTGGAAATTGCAGTAAGGACTGCCACAGAGGAATCTGGTGAGTTGGACACTTTTAGAGGCCTCTCTCCCTCCCTCCCTCCCTCCCCCCCTCTCTCTCTCCTGTGTCTGTGTGTGTGTGTGTGGTTGTTTGTTCTATATTTGGAGATGTATATCAATGGGCATTTTTAACATTTCTGTTTGAGCTGTCCTCTGAAATTCAGCTTATTACAGCAAAGAACAAGACGGGGCAGATCTGAACCCACCAGTGAATCCATAAACCAGCTGTCTTAGACATGGGCTCAAAAAACTACCCGAGGCTATTGGAAGGGCCACTATCTATTAAATACGGTTTGAACATCACTAAGGCCCAGTTATGAGATGCAAGATACTCTGAGCACATGCATGATACCAAGAGTGGAGAATTTCACAGCTGCAGGCACACTGCAATTGTATTAGGCTGTGTGGGAATGGACTGTATGAAAAACAAAGGCATTTCATGGTTCGACATGGGTGCTTTTCTCACAATACCATTTTATGTATAGGCAAAGAGTCTTCCAAAATTAGAAAAACATCAGAAATTCACAACACTTTTGGTCTCAAGTCTCTCAGATTAGGGCTACTCAGGCCATATAACCAGTACAGAGTTCCACATGGCGAGGGCTCTCTTTCTAGCTTCCTATGACCTGACTCTAATGGTTGCTGATTGATTGGTGGGCTGGGCGGTGCTGATGCTGATGACCTGAGAGGTTTTGTGAGTGATGCTATGGGGAGGGCAGTATTTGCAGTGAGATCCTGATCATCAGGGCTGTAGTTAATGTCTCAGTAGTTCTCCCATGATCAATTAGGGAGAAGATAAATAACTACAAGCAACCCTGCAGCTCTGGCTCCAGAGCTAATGCAATTCTGAGAAGAACGGGGTGACGTCAGCTCTCAACCCCACAAGCAAATGGTTTAGGATCAAGCTTACTGCTATTAGGCCTTGGGGACACATGAATAGTCTATCGAGAAATTGCAGGGCTGGGAAGATGGCTCAGTGAGTAAGAGCACTGGCTATGCAATCATAAGGAGCTGAGTTTGAATCCCCAATCCCCATATAAAAAGTTGGGTGTGGCTCTGCATATGCCCATAACCACTGTGCCATGCAGAGACAGGAGGATCAGTGGGGCTCGCTGGCTCCCAGCCTAGCTCCAGGCTCAGCAAGAGACCCTTTATCAAGCAAAGAAGTCAAGTCAGAGAGATTGATGGAGTAGGACATCTGGCATCCTATACACACACACGCACACACACAGAGCTACCACCACCGCCACCACCAACAACAAAAGTCATGAAGTTAGTGCAATGACAAATTATCTCTTGGTGGATTCATCTTCATTTAGTCTGCATTATTATCAAGAATTAAGAGTCATGCTGACAATTCAAAACAAGACTAAAGAGCTTCATGAAGCTTGCAGTGGTTTCTGAGCATTTGGTTTCATGACATTACTAGGCTTCTTGCGGAAATTTCTACATGGCTAGGCCTTGGAGCCTTTCTCCAGGGCAGTTCCCACCCCTGCTGCCTCTGTTCCTTCATCTCTCATCGCTGCTTTTATTCCCTTCTCTGCTGTGCAGTATTGCCACATCAATAAGCATAAATAATAGATCACCAGTCCATTTCCTCAAGGCACTAGTCACCCTCCTTGCTTATGACTTGGGACTAGTTTATCACTGTGGGCCTATGTCCCATGGGGGTAGGGTCACAGTGTTACTGCACAAAATTAGACACAGGGATCTGTGCTCCAGCCTGAATGCTCTCAAGATATATACTTAATTTTTTCATTAGTAGGCAAAATACAATGTACGTACCATAATGCAATCTCCCTCACCTTTCGTCACTACCGTTGGTTACCTTAAATTCTCCGTATCTGGGTTGGGTAGTGGTGGGGCACACCTTTAATCCCAGCACTCAGGAGGCAGAGGCTAGTGGGTCTTTGTGAGTTTGAGACCAGTTTGGTCTACAGAGTAAGTTCCAGGTCAGCCAAGACTACACAGATAAACCCTGCTTTGAAAAACCAAAACTAAAACCAACCAACAAAAACCAAAAATCCCCCCAAAACCCAAGACCCCCTCAAAACCCAAACAAAAACAAAAACCCACAAACAAATCACTTCATCCATTCATCTGGTACCTACACATCACCCATCCATCAATCACGTTTATTTGTCTATCATATATTCATCAATCACCTGTCACCCATACACACACACACGCATGCACACACACACACGCACACACACGCACACGCACGCACGCACGCACATGCATACATACATTCAAAGTGTATCGAACATAGCTGTATGGCATAACCTACAGTTATATATGCTGGTATTTGGAGCATAAAGGCAAAGCTGCCCTATAGGCAGAAGGTCCAAGAAAAGAACCCAGGCTGCAGCTTGGACCACCGGCAACTGTGCTGATTTCCAGCTGCCTCTGCATGCAGTCTTTGAACCCCTCCCCTGTTCACTTTACTTGAAGATGGACAGATGACAAATGTCACAGAGATCCTCTGTAGTCTCGAAAAGGTGGCCTGGAGCAAGAAGAGGGTGCAACTCTCACTGGGTTGCTTCAGAGGAGCTGGGAGGAGAAACGACAGGGAGACCTTGGAAGTGAGGACCTGAAGTCTTGAGATGTCCTCATGAGAGTCCAAGCCCTCCTGAGACAGGGGACTGCCTATAAACAGAGTCCCTGGCTTGGAAATGTTCTCAGGAATTGCCTGCTAGAGTAATTGCCTAAGAGAAAAGAGGGTACTGTGATTTGCCCAAGGTCACAGCAATAACCAGAGGCCAAACCAGGCAGAAGGCTCAAAATTTCCTGCCTGTGGCCAACAGCCTTCCCTTGGTATCTGTTTCTGTAAGTAGCTCTTGGAATGCAGTTACTGGTTCTCTTTTCCCCTATAGTTCTGTGACTTACTGAACCTCCAGCCTCTGACCTGTTAAGCCATCCTTATGTCATCCAAAAGGCATCCTCTGCTATCCTGGCTTTCTCAGTCTTTGAATGATTTGACCGTTGAAATACAAGCAGAAATGTCATTTATACCTGGTGCTGTTGAAACACTCAGGAATCACTGGCCCACAAGCATGCTTTCCAGCCAGGACCAGCAGGGCTACTGACTTCCTGTTCAGGGTGGCAGGTTTTGGGAAAGTGCCAGTCTACTTGGCCCTGTCCCAGCTTGCTCTGGTAACAGCTGCTGAAGCAGTACAATGTATCAAAAGGGAGACAGCGTTGTGAGGAATTACTCAAATTAGAGATGGTGCTGTCCCTGAGCAACTCGGAGCACCCGAGACAAAAATCCCAGCAGCAAACGGGTTCCATCTGCCTGCGGAGTTTCCTTAGGGGACAGGTTTCTTCTGGGTGGATAGTGTGTGTCAGAAATAGACACAGCGCTTCAAGTGGCACTCTGCAGTCAGAATTGATTAATTTTCTCTCGGGCTGTTTGTGAATCTGCAGCTTGTCAATTTTCCCTGTCAGAGGCACCCGACACACAAGACAGGAGAACCCTGGGAGTCTGGCCCCAAGTGGACTTTTTGAGATTGGCAAGTATTTTTAATTGAGGAGGAATGTTGTTATGGAAAGCCTGGTGGATTGAGGACCCGACAGCCTCCATCTGGGTGCACTTGACGGCTAAGGCATTTGCTGGCTGCAAGGTTCTCTGCTCTTGAGCACAGCTGTGCCTCTGCCGAGTCTGGTCCTGAGCTGAAGGGCTGTGGAACAGTGTCCGATGCTGCTCCAGGGACCTGGCACACGGAGAAACATGGAAGCCTGTCTGGAGCGGACTTTCCAGCTGCAAACACTTGGTTTTGTATTAAAGTAGTCCACTGTGGTTTGCTGGTTTCCTGAGAGGAGAAGGCGGTAGGGTCTCACACCTGAGGTGAATTCTTTTGTGTGACATGGTGGAACATGCACCCAAATTGAAAGTGTTCATCTTGCCTGGGAAACTGTGCACCTTGTGGGCACTGAGGGAAATCTCAGGGCATACTAATCCATAGTCGAGGGCATATTGATCCATAGTGGAGGGCGTACTAATCCATAGTCGAGGGCATACAAATCCATAGTCGACGGTGTACTAATCCATAGTCAAATGTGTGTTTTATCCATAGTCGAGGGCGTACTGACCCATTGTCGAGGGCAGCTACCCTGACATGTCTGGCTTTAATGTCAGGTAGGAAAGCAGATGCAGCAACTCACACTGGCAACTCCCTCATGGACACTGACCTGCTTCGTCTCAGTGTGCTTATTTCTGAACATACCCACAGATTTCATACTCACACAGAACTCTGAAACGGTTACTTTGCCAAAGCAGAGCAGTACAGCGGCGCATCTGAAATAAGTTGTGATGTTCATACTCTTTCCCCTACGGCGACTGGAGCCTCAGAGTTCAAGGTCAGGTCTCCTGGGACAGTCCATAGCATATTTCTCTGTCTTGTGTTTATGTTCAAGTTGAGGTTAGAGCAGGCCTTGGGAATTTACAGTGCAGATATTACAAGCGATTCATCAAGCAATCATTAAAAAAATCATGGGACTTCCAAAATGGAAGTGAATGTCACTTCTGGATTGATTAGGGAGCAAAACAGAACAGAACACACATTTCAGCCTGACCAGTCCCCAGAGAGCTGTCTGCTGAGTGTCCTGCATCAGAGGCAGGGGATCCATTCCTCTGGACGAGCTCTTTGGAAGTTTGTCCATCATTAGCTTGAAGCATGTGTCTCTGGAGGATCCAGGCAGGTCCCTGTGACAGTTGCTGGAGTTGATATGTCACACCACTTTTAAATACTGCAATTTCTATGTTCAGCAATGATTTTTGTCTTGTGAGTGCGTTTTGTGGAGTATGACTGGCACACACATGTGTGTGTACCAACACACACTCATGGGGTGGGGCGTGTGCATGTATCTATTCCCCATTAAAGGACTTATCTAACTCAAAGTTCTTCTAAATGAGCAATTTCATGGTTGACACCGGCTAAGTGTGCAGTTTGCAGATAGAGAGTATTGACACACCCAGGCACTTTTGTGTCTTCTGAGACTCTTCCAGGTTCATTCTTTTGAACAGATGTGAGCAGCAAAGAAGCAGAGGAAAAGGACTGGGGAGAGAGTTGGGTGGGTAAAACATTTCCTGTGCACAGCGAGGTCCTGAGTTAGAGCTCGTGTTAAAAGCTGGACTTGGTAGCACGTTTCATCAGTCCTACTGGGCCTTTGGAATAGTGGAAGGTGGGGACGCAGGGTTCCTGAAGCTCACAGGCCCGGGAGCCTGTCACACACAGCAGCAACTACCAGAGAGAGTTGCCTCAAACAAGGAGGAAGGAGACGACAAACCTCGGATGGCCTCTGTGGCATATGTGTGCCTGCATTTACCTCATCCTAAGGGCCCTCCTGGAAGGATGAGGGGACCATAACTGGCTGTGGGGTGTACAGGATGCAGAGACCCCAGAGAATAAGCAACACAGATCCTTCTCTTGTGAGGTACAAGAATTGGAACAGAAAGCGTCCAAGAGAAAACAAATTTTTCTTCTAATTTGAGTTTGAGACTTTTTTTTTTTTTTCTGTGTAGTCTTGGTTATCCTGGAACTTACTCTGTAGACTAGGCTGGCCTTGAACTCACAGAGATCCACCTGTTTCTGTCTCCCAGGTGCTGGGATTAAAGCTGTGTGCCACATAAATTGGAGATTCTTAATTGTCATTTACCTAAGAGGAAACAGATAACCCTTGGGGCTGCTGGAATGCTCGCTCAGGGGCAGGGGGTGGGAGGGTCAGGGTAGTATACTCATGTAGTACATTTTATCCATCAGTAAAACAAAAATAAAAATGTTTTTTTTTGTTATGGGCCATGTGTATTCAATAGATGAAGCTGACAGGAAGTTAGCGAAAGGCACTTTCCAGAGGAAATCCCTTCCACCTTATACTTTCGTTGGCCAAGTGCCTTGGAGACTCTGCACGTGCACAGATGCATTGCTTCCTTCTGTGAAGACCAGCACTCCTGGTCATGTCAAGTGCTTCTCAGGATGTTCTGGGCATCTGAGATTTCATGACCCTGCCCATCTCTGTCCTTCTCCACTTGGGTTGACTGTGGCGGATGTGGCAGGTTGGTAAGTGGATCATGTTCTCAGGCAGCCTTTTGAGGCAGATTTTTCTCACAGGCCTTTGGAGTGTTTCAATAAGAAAAGAAGGAAGCAGATTATGGAGTGAGCCACCCTCTTGAAGAAATAAAAGAAAGGCTTCAGAATTTCCTGAGATGATGCCAACTGGAGCTTGGGGGATTTGGGAAGATGCAATAAGCCTTCTCCCTCAGTGTCATTCCCTGGCTCCCCTCTGGAGTCTCCAAACGCTTGGGAATGATTGTTTAGCTGTGTTGCCCTTAGTCCCTAAGACACCCTTTCCCCCAGGGAAAGCAATCGCAACCATTTGCAGTTAGTTCTTGGGAGTCAGAACCAAGGGTTTGGCGTGGCAGGTAGAGAGTGCTGAGGGGGCATCTGAACACCCGGCCTTAGGACTTGAGGTCAAGGAGAACGTGATGTGAGCTGTTATGTCAAGATGTCAACAGCCGAGGAGAAGGTGATGTGGGCTGTTATGTCAATATGACAACAGCACCAAGCACAGCTAATGGAGAGTCCTTCCCCCCAGGGCCAGAATTGCAAGCCAGGCACTTTGTGGTTCTTTAAATCATTTTCTTTTCGTTCTCTCCCTTTCCTGGGAGCCAGAGGTGATCCCTTAATGCCAGACTGTCCCATCTTCAGTGGCTACCTGCTTCCACTGTCCTGCCAGGAGTGCTGGCCGGATGGCCATACTCTGGACCACCACAGTACACCAGCTCCATTTGTTCGGAGGATGACGGGAAGGGAGGTGGGAACGACAGTGCCACGTGGAACTGAGCAAAGTTTGGAGCTTTTGGGAGATTTGAAGTGGCAAGAAGTGACCAATACTAAATGAAAGGTGAGCCAGCCAGGACACGTCCCCTGGTCTGCCCCATGCATTCTTGGTCCACAGCTTGTCTTGAGTTCCAGATGCACCTGTCACTAGTGTACGCCCTTTGGTCGATTAATTCCTCCCATCTTTCAGGGCCTCCACATTCACATCAGTGAGAGGAGGATGAAAATAATATTTACCTCACAAGACTGTTGGGAGTGGCTGTATGAACCAGGCTTCAAAGGGTGCCAGTCGCCTGTTGCTACGCATCTGTAAACTGCTCTGAGCTCTTAATTTTCTGTATTTCCTGGTTTGTGTAGATGTAAGGAGAGAGGATAATTTGATACCAAGGTCTCCTTTTGGCTGTTTGCTTGTGATTTATACCCCATCCACAGTCCTCTTGTTGTTGTGCTAGGAATTGACTTTGAGCCATACCCATGGCTCCCTGCACTGAACCCCAACCATCAGACAGCAGAGAGAGAGGTGGGAACGGCGTTGATGGAAACGGGAGTCATCACACGTTCAGCAGCAAATGCATGCTTGTTCACTAACTGGTTAGCTTGCAGATGCCGCTAGGAAATTAAGAAATCTTTACAGAGAGCTCTCCCCTTAAGGAATTTATAGTCATTTTGTTTGTCCATTTTGTTAAATATAAATAAATAAAACAATCTAGAAGGAGATGGCCTAGGAAAACGACTTTGTGGGAAAACATGCAATTCCTGTGCTAAGAAAGGGCTCTCTCCAAGCATACCCATGCTGCCCGCTGGCCTTCTGACCACAGGCTTGCCCGTTTGAGTCACCTTCTCCAAAGCTTGCGTCTGAAACTACACGGCATTTTTCTCTCCCGTTGTGAGCAGAACGTCCCTGCTCCAGCCTCCACTGAACACCTTTCCCTCCCAGCCTGCAGTAGACGGCCTAACAATGGCGCTTTGGCCTGCATGCTCCAGGTCCACTTTACTCATTGAGCTCGAGGGTTACTGATCACGTGGCTGCAGACTGTAATTTTCTCTCTTGTCGAGGATGAATTTTAGCTCACAGAGTATACCTATTTCATTTTAGATAATATTTTATCACTTTTTTAAATTTGTCACATGGGTTTAATTAAGGTCTCTGAGAAGTGTGTGACAGAGTCATGTTAAGGAGTGAGCTGGTCATGCGTTGTCTCTGGTCAATCAACAACCGTTCCGGTGCAAGGAGAATGACCTACTTTTTTTTCTTATTACATGTGCTTAAAAAGTGCCTGTGGCTTAAATACTTTTGGACTGCTGGCAAGGGTCTCCTCTACGGTCCTCACTGAGTCCATTGGTACCCAGATGTCCAAGGTGACAACCGACGCCAGTAATAGGAAAACCACCAGGCCCACTTGCTCACTGCAAGAGAACTTATTGGGGACCTGGTCAGACCTTTGCTCCTCTGGGCTATGGTTTTCCAATGGCAGAAATTAGAAGCTTATTCTGACGAAACACAAGGACAACACCAGGGGGTGGTGGCGCAGGCCTTTAATCCCAGCACTCGGGAGGCGGAGGCAGGTGGAGCTCTGAGTTTGAGGCCAGCCTGGTCTACAAAATGAGTTCTCCAGGACAGCCAGGGCTACACAGAAAAACCCTATTCCAAAACAAAATAAAACAAACAAAGAAAAGCAGGAACTACCAGTCTTCAGGGTTCTTTTGCAGTTCCCAGAGTCTCTGACTATGCGCTGCACTGTGACAAGCCACTTGTCACCCACACAGGACTACCAAGCACTCCTGATGTGGCTAGCCAGCTAAATCCAAACACACAGAAAGTATGGACCACATCCCACATTCTGAAGACCAATAACAAGACAAAAGAATATAAAATACTTTGGATATATTTGGTTAAATAAAGTAGGTTAATCTAGTGGGCGTTGCCCATTTACACTTTTGTATCATGCCCTGGACAGGTCACATCACATCGGATGCATGGCTTCCCGACGTCAGTACTGTGCCAACAATGGGAGCACAGCGATCTTTAAGGAAGCTCAGATGTCTGTGTCTCAGGGATACAATCTGAGATCCTTACACCATGAAAGTCAAGTTTTCTATATTACAGCTCTTCTTTGTCAAAAAAAGTCAATGATGCTGGCATCGTGCGTGGCACTAAACCCCTCCCATGTTACTGCTGTGGAAGTCCTGTGGGAACCCTAAAGTCAGGGTGCTCAGAGCTGGCATCTGCAGGGTTGCCTTCACTCCAGCAGGAAACAGAGCACTGTGGGCAGGAGAGATTGCTCAGCTGGCAAAGTGCTGGCCACCAAGCCTGAGAACCTGAGTTCGAGCCCTACCACCCATGGTGAAAGAAAAGAACCAACTCCGCCGAGCTCCCCTGTGACCTCCACATGTGCCCTGTGACCTCTACATGTGCCCTGTGACCTCCACATGTGCCCTGTGGCACATGAGCACCCCACCCCCAAACAATACATGCCAAAAAGAGAGAAAAAGAAAATAGGGCATATTATTAAAAGTAATAATTTCTGGATTGTGATACCCCATCTGAGGTTTCTTTAAAATTGTTTTATCTTTCAGTCTTCTGATAATTAAGATTATAGTTAATCAGAAAAATACCAGTCTTTACATCTTAGCCTATTTTTACAGATCCTATGAAAATCACAAATGCATTAAAAAAAAGAAGTTGGCTTCAATGGAAATAACCTAAGATGATTCAATTTGCCTTTATACTTTTCCATAGTGAATATGTTGCTTCTACACAAGAAAAAAATACACTCTATTTAAAACTACGTTATCCACCCACGCTTTAACTTTAAACTTAACTCAGTTACTTTGTATGCTGATTTTCTTAGAACTCCCGAGGCTTTTATCTCTTACTATATTTGACTAAATAGTAGGGACTTTAGCTTCAATATCATGCAGATATTTATGACAGTTGCCAACAAACAGCACAGGACTTGGTGACTATCCATGTGGAGAGCCAGGAAACACCTAACAATGCCCATCCAGAGGCATGTCATGAGCGACAGCTCACACTTGTAGCCCAAGCTACTCCGGAGGTTGATGCATTGCTCATCTCAGACGTTCGAGGTTAGCTCAGGAAACACAGTAGGATCTTTTCTTTTAATCAAATCAAATCAAATAACTCAAAGAAAGATGTGCTATGTACAGCCGAGTGCCCCATCACTGGGAAAACTGCCATTGTGCATAGGTCAGACCAGCTTCTATAGCCACAGGTGCCCTCAAGGCTCAGGTGCCCTCTTATACGCTCCCATACACAACAGATTCAATGTAGGTGAGGTGGAAACTGTGCCCCTGACATTGGTTTCTCTTACCTGCCCTCTGACACCAGCAGCTATCACATCCAGAAGGCCGAGATCAGTCAAAGTTATTGTTCAGCTCTCCGCTTCCTTTCTATTTAGCTAAGACCCCAGTCCCTGGTGTGACGCCACTCATAGTTAAAGAGGGTCCTTCCAGATCAGTGAGCTTGATCTAGACAGACTTTCATAGGTGTGCCCAGACACTGACCTAATCTAGATCGTCCTTCACCGGCTTCCTACAGGTTTGTTTTCTAGGTGATTCTAAATGCTATCAAGTTGGCCCTATCAACCATCACACAATGCTATGCATTATTGTTTCCAATCCCTGTGAGGCAATACCCCTGTTGGTGATGATCCAACGTCACCAAGATCGACACAGTACTTACCGTTTGTTGTAAAGATGGCTTCTCCCTCCTGGGGCGCAGGCTCAGGGTCCTGGACCACCTGCAGGGCTCCCACTGTCCTCACCGCAGGATCCAAAGTGACTGAACTCTCGTTCACCGTCGTGTCACTGGCGCCTGTGATCTGATTGGTGGGTGGGCCTCCCAGGGAGCCCTCAAAATCAATCGGCAAGTCGTCCATGCAGTCGGCATTGGGCTGCAGGGAACAAGAAGGACCCACTTTAGAGCGCATCCTTGCTTTAGAGAGGCAAGGTGGGCAGCCTAAATATTTTGTCAGAATGTAAAATTAAGCTCATTGTTTCTCTGTTTAGTTTTTAAGCCGCTTTATTGAAAAACATTTACATGTAGCTTCATATACATGCAGTTTCATTGTCATGAACAGATCGTCCCACATTTCCTTTCTAAAGGTTCCTTTTAGATATAACTATAAAGATTGAATTTCAAGTGCAACATACTTCCTATCTATATTTAGATAACTAGTTAGGAGGAATACATGATCTTTCTTTATAATCATAAAACTAGGACTTCTTTTTATATAGAGAGTTTATTCCCCCACACAGGATGGAGCTAGCAGCCTGCTAATTATCATCAGTCTCATGCATTGTTTACAAACATGATATGGAAGAGAGAAAGGGAACAGAGTCTTACTCACTGGGAATTTTACAGGGAGGATACACGCACGTGAACACACACACACACACACACACACACACACACACGTGCACACACACATGCAGGGTGAAGCTACTTTTTAAAAATGTAAGCCAAAAATCAGCTGTAAAACATATTTCTATGTTCTTAACATGGGATTAGTCACAAATTATACAAATCCTTTAGTCCCCTTCTCTTCCAGATGGGCCTCTGTCTCTTTTCTTATTGGAGACTCCTGTATGTAGCCTTGACTGTCTAAACTTGCTATGAAATTTTCTCTGTGTGTTTGTTTGATTTGTATGTTGGCTTCTTTGTCATGAAGGATGATGATCCCATGATTTCCTGCTTCCAGAGTCTGCAGAGCATGACAGCTGAGGCCGAGGAAAGGGAATTCCAGGTTTTCACTGAATGAGTACCATGCTGATACTCACAGGTCATTGAAAGCAGAGTCCTGTAATTCAGGAACCAGGGGTGAGTAGGAGCACAGAGAGACCTGCAGTGCTGTGTGTGGGCTGTCCCTTGAGATCACAGTTGCACTTGGAACAGTCAGGTGGGAGCTGTCACCATCCTCCAGTTTCTTAAAAACAACTCATATCTTTTCTCTGTTCTCTTGCCCCTTCACTTTTGCCATCTCTGTTAAAAGCAAGCCAATTCATCAACACTCAACTTGCCAGAAGGCAGTTTATACAATGACCAATTCACTATTGACTAAATCTGTTGATTTTGGATGGGAACAGTTATTATTATCAACATTTCCTCCCCACTACCAGTCTCGCTAGCTCCATCTGGTCTTTTCTCTACTTTGTGTCCTCTCACCAGAGGCTCCAATGTAATAACACCAACAACCACAGCATCTACGATAACAGCACCAACAACCACAGTGTCTACAATAACAGCACCAGCAACCACAGTGTCTACAATAACAGCACCAACAACCACAGCATCTACAATAACACCAACAACCACAGCATCTACAATAACAACACCAGAAACCACAGCATCTACAATAACAGCACCAGCAACCACAGCTTCTACAATAACAACACCAACAACCACAGCATTTACAACAACCACATCATCAACAACCAGAACATCTATAACTACATCCACAACAGTATTAATAACCGCAACATGAACTACAACATCAGCAACCATAGTAAGACTATCAGCAACAACATCTCCAGCAACAACCACATCGATCATCACCACACCACAGCATAACAACTGCAGTAGGGGTCTGAGGATTCTCTGTGTGTAAAGAACAGGGTGTAAGACTCACCACGACCAAACACACTGCACAGCCTAGCCCAACTTGTCATTCTGTCCTCACCATCCATCAGACTTTGGAGACAGAGAGCACACGTGTTCCCTTAGCTTGGTGTTTCATCTTATACTATCCCTCTGCTTAGGATGACATATACCTACTACCCTCCTGTTTCCTTCTTAAGGTTTCCAACTGACCCATGGTGATGGCTAATTTAGTCTCTTTAATTCCCAGCAATGTCACCATTTCTAAGGAGGGCTTCCTCCCAAGCAGGGGTCTTTGATCCTGTAGTGCCTCATGTGGCACTTGGGTCTGTGGTTATTTGTCAATGCCCTGTGTTCTCACCACTGTTCACAAGAATTACAACGAGCAGCATCCACAGCATCTTGGTTTTGGTTCCCAGGCTTCTACATCATGCCACAATGATTAGATGCTCAGCAAATTTTGATTGGAGTATTTTATCTGAGTCTCAGATTTCTGCTCTCAAAAACTGGAGCATATTAGAATCTCGCCAAGATCAATGACAGGAGGATTTTAGAAAATACTTTAAGGACTATAAAGTTCTGTGAAAAACTGAGATATACTCTGTAGGTATTTATTAAACAAAATACCTAAGGGCAGGGTGTTGCGTGGAAGGGCTTTCACCAAGGGCAGACAGTGAGCACTAGTCACTGTCACAAACACAAACAGTCCAGTGCAGACATATACAGCAAGGACTTGTTCAGTCTTTGAAACTGTGACTGCTTGTTGACACTGGCGGCTCTCTTTTCCACACTCCAGCTTTGGCACAGTGCACTTTAACTAAGTTCTTATTTTGTGAGTCAGGGGAAATTTTGCTCAATTCTTCATGGAGAAGAGGAAGCAGAGATACTTGGTGAGATTTCATAGATAACAAGAGCAACAACTTTGGCCTGGATGTAACAGGGAAATCTTGTAACTGATCAGTCTTGCAGAACTTCCCAGTTTATAGTCAATTTACATGTATAGTCAGAAACTTTTCTACTTCTTGAAAAACCCCCAAATCTTAGTGTTTAAAGGACTGTATGTATCCAAGGCTATGTGCTAATAAAGTTTGCCTAGGCCCTGAAATTCAGGCAGCATGAGGAAAGTCCCCAGATAAATCAATGGCCATTAATTGGAAGCCTCTGACTGCACTAGCTATGCTAGGTTTTCTTTCCAATGGTGGTTTGTGTCCTGTTCACATCTGGAGAACAATGGTGGTAGGAGGTGCTTCCCGGTTCTGTAAGAGAGACCTGAACTAGATGGGTAGGTGGGGAATGAGGCACAGAAATGTAGGCCAAGGAGAGACAGCTGGAAACAACGAACCCTTCCACTGTAGCTCCCTTTATAAGCACATGAAGCTCTCAGAAATAAAAAAAAAAAATAAAAAGACCCCCTCCTTCTCCCTTTAAGATTTCTTTTGACAAAATCTTATGGGAAAATAGGCATCGCTATGAGGATTTCCTCAGTCAGGAGATGTACTCTTATTTTGCTGTTGTGGGAAAGTACAAAATACAAAATATCCCCTGCTCTTGGATTTTGACTCATGTTTACTTGTTGATTACCACATATGCACTGAGCCAAAAATAACAAAAATACAAACAAATGCAGTACACCTAACTGTCTGTACTCAAGTAGTCGGATGGGTCAAATTCACGACGAAGTCATTCGTGAGCTGACACTCTTGCAAGGAGACGTGGGGTGTAGTTTGTCTGTGTGATTTTGAGACCAAAGGCATTCAAGGCTCTGAAGGGCTCCAGTTCTACAAGAGCCCCCAGCATAGTCGGGGATCCAGAGAAGAAGGACCAGCAGATGTCAGTGTGCGGGGACGGGCTCCTCCCAATGGTTCTTAAAATAACAGGTCCCTATTCCAGTGTGAGAGCATACACCTGGAATCCCAGAGATTCCTGGGAGCCTGAGGCAGGAGGATCACAAGTTTGAGATTAGCCTGGGTTGCCTGCCTAGGGAGATTCTGTAGTAAAGGAAACTAAATTAAACTAAACTTGAGCTTAGAGTATAGGGAAAAATTAAGACCATTTCTTTAAACTGCCTTAAAGAAATGTTGGTTTAAGGTATGTTTTCTAATTAACTCAGCTGTATGCTGATCCAATCATATGCAAAGTTTAAGAATGAAATAAATGATTGCACTGAAGCATTTTAGGCAAAGTGCTACCTGATAACAGCATGATGGGATGGAACCAAACCCCAAGTTCCTCCTGGATCCTGAATCTGTCTTCACCAAGACAAAAGATCCCTGGGGAGGCAGAAGGATGGCCATATGGCTTGATGATTCCCAGGCAGCCACACAGTGTGCATGCCTCATCCTTCATGGGGACGTTCTGTTCTGTGGGATGTGTGTGTGTGTGTGTGTGTGTGTGTGTGTGTGTGTGTATGTGCCATGTTCTTCATGGCTCTTCGAAATTTTTGATAAAGCCCAAAGATGCTACTGATGTTTATTCCTCTGTGAGCTGAGTGTGGTAAGTCACACAGCCTTGTCAGGCATTGGAGTTTCAGCCAGAGTGGCCAACTGCTAAAAGTTAAAATGCTATTTAGTTTGGAAGTAAGCCAAAAGGCCACTCAGTATTTCTATTTTAGAAAAATTAACATCAATATTTGGAATTCAGTTAGAAGTAGCTTCTGGAGAAATTATACTTCCATGGGAAAAAAATCTGGAATCAAATATTCAGCACAAAATTTAAGCACAGAGCAAGGGTTTCTTTGCTTTCCTGTCCTGACCACAGGGAGAAGGGCTGTGAGGAAGGCTGTGAGACCATCCTGAGTCATGGGGGTATGTGAAATGGTGCACATGCATACATTCATGCATGTAAGTGTACAACACACATATGTAAGCACATGTGTGTGAGAACATACATGTAAGCTCACAATGCACACATGAAAGAAAATACGTTCACACTTGTCAACACACACTCCTACAAGCCCACTCTTGCATGGACGTGACGACTCACATACACACATTGCTGCAATCACATGCAAGCATGCAAGTGAGAGACTACGGAGTTAGATAGATTCCCCTATAGACAGACAGAGAGTGAGAGGAGCCATGGCTTGGTAATAAACTGAATTTCCAAGATGGTCAGCTTTGTCCTCCTATGTTTTCTTCATGTTTCCTTGTGTACTTCTTGGATTTGGTGGCCTGGCTTATTTCCTATCCTCCTCAGACCAGAAAGGATGACACCCAGCAGGTGGTGTCTCATCAGCTCCCCTCTGAAGCATCTGTCTGATGGTGTTTGTCTCCTACTAGCAGGTCCCCTGCTGATGGACAGATGACCAGGTTAGACACTAGCACATAGCAGCTGTGGGCCAATCAGTCATCCTGTCTGTCTTCAAACTGACCAACCCTAAAGTTGGGGAGGAAACTCTTCAGAGGCTTCAAAAGCCCCCAGCCTGGAGAAGAGACTGGATTTTTGGTTTTTTTTCGGGTTCCCACTCTGCTGTGCGTCTGTTTTTCTTTGTGTGTCTGCTGTGTGCATGTGTTTCTTCAACCCCCGTCAATGCCTTCCTTCACCAGCTGATTCTGTCTGCACGCCTTGAGATTTCTCTCTGCCACCTGTTTTGCTTCAGATAGTTCCTACTTTTTGGTTCTTTAACTGGCAGAGAAGATAAACTTTATCAAGACCCCCCCCCACACACACAAAGCACATAATATGCAATAATAGACACACACATGTACACATCCAGTTGCACATGCATATCTATGCAAATGCATCCGTGTATCTATGCAAGTGCACACACTTGCAAACAAACATGTGCACAGTCTCCTTCTTCCTTAAAATAATCAGTTACAGAGAGAACCGTGGACGGCAGTCACCAGCCTCTGGTAGATACGGATGTTCTCTCGTGTTCCACACTCACTGTGGCTGGCTTAGTCTTGAAAGCACTGCACACGCGCAACTCTGGTCTGAAAATTCAGTGCACATTGTCTATAATCTGGCTCAAAGCCTCGGTCTCTCGAGTGGATTTGTGTTTCGTGGATCCACTGCCATTGAGACAGCTGGCACAGGGCAGTCAAGCCATCCAAAGCAGGTTCTTACAACACTCCCGGGACACATTGTCCAACAGAGGCCTCTGATATGTCTAATTAGCCCTTCGGCATGCAAGAGCACTCTGATACGTGATCTGGCCCTCATTCTTCAGTGACATCCTGGGGCCGTTAGCATTCTCTTTACTCTTTGTCATAACAGCAAGGAGTGGCGGTAGACAGGTGGCAACAAGGAGGGGCCGCATGGGCAGGGCTGAGTTGGTTTCTATGCTCGGGTTGGAGGCTCCTTTCAGACAGTGCCTATGGTTTCCTCGCATCTCCCCATGTAGTTTTTGGATTTGTTGGTCTGGCTTGCTTCCTGTGTTCATCGGCCCAGAGAGGACGACACCCAGCAGCTGGTGTCTCATTGACTACCACTGTGGTATTCACTTGATATAATCCTGGAACAGGCTTTCCCTGGAGTGTCAAGCCAGCTGGCAGGCTTCTGACCCCAGGGAGAGTCACTAAACATCAGAAAACACATGACTTTGAGAAGCATCTGACAGCAGGGTTGGATTTACGTGGCTCTGACTCTGCTTCTTCTTTTCTCAAAGTCTCTAGAAATGTGAATTTAGCAGATGCTTTGAGTTGCATCCTTTGTCTTGGTACTCACCTCCCATGGGTGGGAGGGAATACTCCTCCTGCCTTCTCCCCTCCCCCGAAAGCTTGGTGATCAGGAGGCAGCAAGCGCCTAGACCGTGGCATGTAGCTCTCTTTGAGTACAAAGCAGGTAAGGTAGCCAAAGAGGTTCAGCTGATCCATTGTATCTCTACTGTGTGCCCCCTACTCTTGAAGACATGCCTATGTGCTACGCGAGCAGCACCTTCCTTGGCTCACAGACAAATGGTGAACTTGGTGTGATCAGAGGGAGCAGAGGTGCCAAGAGGGATGCCCGGACACAGAGTTCATTGGGTGATGTCAACAGGGGACATGGACAATCCAGAGAAGACGTTTTCTTCCTGCTTTGGGGACAATGTGGAAAGACAGGCACGATGAGGCTACAGGCTGCGCTGTGCTTACCGGGATCCCTAGGGCTTTAAGAATGTTCATCTTGCACATGGGACAGGTGCGATGGTCTAGAAGCCAGGGATCAACACAGGACTTGTGGAAAAGATGCCTGGAATGAGAACCATATATCTTAGAGCAGTGGTAACCAAGGTGCTCTCTAGACTGCTACAGCCCACTGACCAGTCCAGGGTCCCTCTCCTAACAAGGAGCAGAGTAGCAGAGTTAGGACTCCCCCGGATCAAAGCCTTTCTTTGTGCTAATTGACCTCAAATCTGCCCTGAACACCAGAGTGCTCCATGAGGTTTGCAACTGGCTCTTCCAAATTTTTTTTTTTTAAAAAGGTGGAGGCTCTGGAAACAGAGATCTCCCCTCCCTTGGTGGCAGGAATGACTTGAGAAAGGCATGTGTCCCCTTCTCCCCCACCCCACGTTTATTTTGCCACAATCAGAAGATGTCTGTAAAGTAAAGGATGATTTCTATTCATATTTTGGTGGTCTAACACAGAAGGGGAGAGCAGCCCCCGGAAACAGTAGCACAAGGACATACTATGCTGGCCTGGTGGCCTGCTGGCTGTCAGGTCAGAAGACGCAGTGAAAGGGTGTATGGTTTCACTGTGGGTGACATAACCATCTGCACAGCGTTATATTCAACTGCAGTCTCAATCTCAAATGGCAGTGGCTGTAAGACCTGGTCAGCCTGGTGCGTGAAGGGCATATGAAGACAGCCTAGCTGAACTTCTAATGTGTCTTAGGAATCGGCTTGGAGACTCCGTGGGCTATGTGCATCAAAAGATTTCCCACTTCAAAGACTCCCCATGGGCAGAAAGTGGTAGGACTTCCCTGGGTCAAGAAGAACCAGAACTTTGTGTTTTCAGTGGGAAGGCTCCCTTAGAACATTCCATCCCCGTCTGGATCTTTTCAGTTCCATAAAAAAGTACTCTTGCTAACTAGGGAGGTTCAGGGAGCAGCCAGCCTGTGGAGTGACCGGTAGACGAACTCGGATTCTGAGGGTGATGAGGTGATCTGTGGGCTAGGACCAGGCCTGAGAGAGCTCAGTGATGAAGTCTCTGCTGTGTAAGTTTGAAGACGCCAGGCTGATTCCCCCTCCTGCCCTGTGTGTAAAGGGCCAGGTGTGGCAGCTGTGCTTGTCATCTTTGCATGCATTGGTGAGGCGGAAGTGGCTGGAGACCTATGGCTCCCTGGCCAGCCAGCCTAGCCTGAAGAATGCTCCAGGACTCAGAGGGAAATCTTGTCTCCTGAGACGCAGCCCTGGTGGTTGAGCCTAGGCCGCCATAAGCGCGCGCGTGCACACATGCACACACACACACACACACACACACACACACACACACACACACACACACGAACACGCACGCCCTCAGAACTGAAGCCCGAGAGAAGTGCATTAGAAAGGGAAGAGCACTGGGCTGCACCGCTCTATCCAGCCTGCTGCTCTGGACGCCCTGCACACACATTGCTTGGGAACTTGATTTTATGCCTTTCTCCTTTTAGTGAGGATATAAGCCAACAATCCAGGTCAACACTGAGACTGTTGGTGACCTGGCTCCTCTCCTAAGGCAAAAGCTGATAAAATAAATCCCTGAAATGAAGCCAAATGTCAGGAGATTGCTTGCTGAAAATTACCTGACGAGTAGGCAGAGTTTGGGGTGGGGTTCCCACTAGAAGACTGAACAGAGTTTGGGTGCATGGAAAAGGTCTCACTAAGGAAACGGCAGGGCTGGGAGCTGAGTGGCAGTCACCCCACACTCGAAGGGGAGAGAAGAAGAAAGTTCTTGGTAGAACGAGGGGTCCAATCAAAATGGCTCCTGGACCACCCTGTGCTGGAAGCTGGCCAGACTTCCTGCAGCATTGTGAAGGAGGATCTCCATAGCTACCACTGTTAGGAGAGGCTGTCTAACACCCACACTATGTGAAGATGCTCCTTGTCCCCTCAGGTTGATCCCCTCGCTTTAGGATCCATACTGAGGGTGCAAGGTTCTTGTCTAAACCTGTTAACTCATGGTGTGTCACTGCCAGGAGAAGCCAGCCATTTTGGTCCCTCAGACTACTCCTAGGTAGCAGATCTGTCATCTTTTTTTTTCTATCACATGTGTGGGAGACCTGACGGCAGTAGGACCAACTGTTAGCACTTCTTCACACTTACACACGTTTCTCAATATCCTCAACTACCTGTGAGATGGGAATCTGTCTGTTCAAGCATGGCGGACTTGAGCCAAGTGCCCACAGGAGCCAGCAGTCCTCACACTGCTCTTAAACCATGTGTCTCCTCAGCAAGGCTAAGTTGCCAGGCTGTTCAATCAACACTGCTCAGGAATTGCTGTGAAGATGTAAGGAGATATTCTTCTGGTGGGTCTTGTCCAAGCACTTTCAGGGTCTCAGTAAAACCATTTTCCTGGAGACATTATTCTGCCTTGGATCCTGAAACATCAACTCCTACCCCAAAGTGTGCAGCCCAAGGCCCACCCTGCAGACCAATGTCAGACCCAACAGCTCTACACCCAAGCAACCCCAATCCTTGAAACCTCTCCATCTCTTTTCTCTTTGTGTGGATACCCCACCTTTCTTCCTGTCATCCATTCCTGTGGGTTCCCACTGGTTCCATTTCTCTGTAGACCCCTCCATTCCCCCCTCCTTCTCTCCCTCCCTCCCTCCCTCCCTTTCTTTTTAAAATGCGGTTCCCCCATTGATGATCTTGTGACTTTTCTTCATTACTGCAGCAGCATCTACAGCTCTCTCCGGGCCGCCAGGTCTTCTCTGTTCTCTCCATCCTACTCACTGATGCCAGATTTATCTTCTGAAAATAGAGCGCTCATTACGTCACTCCTGCCTTTCATTCTGTTCTGTGCTGAAGCTGAATACACAGATGACTAAGACAAGGTCTCTCCCTTCACGGAAGTACCGCAGTTCCATCTTAGACACGGAGGGAAACTGTCGAGAGGCCATGCTCCTAGACTGGAGGTTTTCTCTCTTTTCACTTTTAGGAGAGTTGTCTTAGCTCAGTTATAACTGGTCATGTTTTATCTTATGAGAATGGGGTTTGTAAGTGAATCAATCTCTCTCTTCCTCTTCACTCTTAGAGGGTGTTCTCTCTCTCTCTCCCTCTCTCTCTCTCTCTCTCTCTCTCTCTCTCTCTCTCTGCCCCCCCCCTCCACATGGGGTTTAAATAATGCTGGAGAAAACTCAACAAAACTAAAAGCCAAACAAAACCAGATCAGATTTTCTCAAGGCCAACCTTTTTAAACTGCAGTGGAAAGACACCGATAGCTTTGCCAATGCAAGCTAGGAGGGAAATGCACGGCCCTCACTTTAAATTAGAGAAAGGCTCTGTCCTTAGAACTTGACCCTGGTCTAATTATATGATTTGGCTGGAGCAGCCCAGCCGGTTGGCAGCCGTCCTGTGTGTCTAGCTGATTAATGTGACCAGGGACCAGGACACTTGAATGCCTTATGTGATGGGGTCACTACAGGGCAGGATCTCTGTCCTAAGTCAGCCTCTGCTCTGTTATAGATGACACAAATGAGCACACGGAGGTCTCCCAGCCTGGCTACCTTTTTCTGTGTTTCTTTCCTTTAATCCCCTCATTAAGTGATACATATCATTGGCTCTTACTGAGGGCATGCACGTAAATACCTGAAGTAGTCAGAGAAAAATGGTTCCAAAACCCCACCAGTCAGGTGTCTACTTGAATGTAATGTGATTTTGACCAATGTGGAAAGTCCCTGTGATATCCATGGAATTGGTTCCATTACTTTAAATGAAGTTGTAATGCAGAAGTCATGGCTTTTACACACACTGGCCTTCGGGTGTAAGCGTGTTATGTACACAGCACCCGGATACAGAGGCACATTCTGTCACTCCAGAAAGTTCTTACGTGTTCACAGTCAGCACACACTGCCATTCTGACCTCCGTCCCCAGAGGCCAGGTTTCCTTCTTATTAACTCCATGTATACAAAATTATAAAGTAGGTAATTTTCCTAGGATATCTTGTGATCAGAATGACGTTTTTCCAATTTCTCTGTGCTTTGCTGAACACCAGCAGCTTCTGCTGATGCTAAGTAGTCTTCCAGCGAGTGGATGCCCCCTAATTTGTGAGATGGTTTTCCTGAAGCTAGAGGTATGGTTGTTTTCACATTCTGACATTATGAACAAGCATGGTCCAGTCATTTGTGTGAAAGTCTGCTTATGGACACATGCAGCCTTTGTCCTTGGGTACACATTTAAATATTTATACCTGAGACACGGTTTCCTGCTGAAGTTGGTTAGACCTGAGCTCCGGGGGTTTACTCTTGCCTCTGTCCTTCCCAGTGCTGGGGCTACACTACTGTGTCTAGCTTTTTGCTTATTTTAATGTGGTGCTGGGGATTCGAGCTTAGGTTTTTATGAGACAGTTTACCTGCTGAGCCGTCTCTCCAACCATTAAAGCACACAAACTTTATAACACAATCTTTAAAACCACACCGATCAAAGGCACCGTGAAAATAAAATGTATTCAGGTGAGGAAAAGCATGATTTATCCCCCAAAATGTCAGAACTAGTTAACATGTTTATCAATTTTAGATCATAGGAGCCTTTCTAGTCTAACATTTCCAGCTAGGAACCATGGTCCAATCAACATCAACTTATGTGAGTTACAAAATTCTTAGTGAAGAGTAATACCTCAGAGAAATAAAGCAAAACAAGGACTAAAATTAACTTAGTATTTGATTATCAGAGGAGAGAGATGCTTTATGAAGTAGAACTGCCTGGTTCCAGCTGGCACTAATGGAAACACGCCTCTCCCCCATGCTGCGAGTGAGCTATCAATCATTACCATCTTCCAAGAAAGCAATTTGAGAAAACTTCTCAAGACACTTGAACCCAGTCAGTTGACTTTGAAGAGTGTAACCTTTGACGAAATTGAGAACTTCAAACTCTATGATTACAGAAGGACGAAGTATTAAATTAAGTACTGAGTGATGGGACTTAAATTAATCCAAAGAGTGGACTCTTAGGCTACCACCTAACTAATTTTAAGTAATTTCTAAAGTTACAAGGAAAGGCTTACTTTTTAATGGCGACAGAGAAACTAAATTGCAACTACAACAATTGTTGACTCTCCAGTGTTTAAACTCACGCAAGGTGCAGTGAGTATGCTATAGGACTGATTACATCCAGCACTGTCAGTGCCCAGAGTGAGGGTACTGTCTTTGTTAGCTTTTAAATATTTTTCTTGGTTTTCAAGAATTTTCCAAGTGAGCCATGGAACCCTTGAAAGTTACTTTTTAAAAGACAAAACAAAACAAAAGAAAAAAAAAGCCCAAACCAAACCAAATCACATCTGGGATGGTGAAAGAGAGGATGGGCCGTGACAAGTTGGGTCCTCTGACCTCCACCCAAGGGCCAATGCAGATGCACATGGTTCCTGCCCTAACCACAAATGATAAACGAAAATGTAAGCAATCTGATATCTATAAATAAGTAACCATAAACAGAATGTGTTATAATCTAACTTGTATAATAAGGGCATGATAGAATAAGTCGAATCTGATGGATATAGTTAATACCATCAGTCTTTTAAAGATTTAATTTTAATCACATGTATGCGTATGAAGGATACGTTCATATGATGTAGGTATCCTTGGAAGCCAGAGGGTATGGATACTCCCAGAGCTGGTTTCGGAGAAGGTTGTGAGCTGCCAGACACGGGTGTCAGGAACTGAACTTGGGCCCTCTGCAAGACAGTATGCTCTCTCAGCCACTGAGTCATTTCTACAGTCCTAGCCATGATATTTTTCCAAACCAAGCAGCATAGAAAATATCTGTTCCGACCAGGAATATGCACTAGGAAGGGCGAGGTAAACTCAGGTCAGGCTGTCCCTGCCCCATTGGAAAATGCTCTCTTGTGTCTTGCTTTCTGAGATACAGGAAACCAGAACCCCAGCATCGCAGCCTTTTGTTACATTCCTTTGCTCACAAGGACTGGCTTTCCTGGCCTTGTGGACTTTCCAGACTTGGGCTCAGGACTGGACCCTGGGTTTGAAATGTTAAGGGCGGGTCTGTTTTGAATGCTTGAATCATTTGACTGTGATTCTTCCAATTTTCAAATATTAAAAGGATGATCCTTCTTTTACATCCGACTATACATTTTCGTGTTGGAGTAATTATTATGTACATGTTGTGCCTGCTCGTAGCACAAACGAGAGTCTCCTCCTGCCCTAGAAGGGGAGTCTGTACCTGAATTTCACAGTCTAACCTTTACTGTCATTTCTGATCCATGGCATGAACGACAGACAGCATGAGTGTTTGGGGAGGGGACAGTGCATGGGCTCTGCTATGTATTTATTTCTGTGTAATGTGTGCATACATGTAGATGTCTTCGTGTGTGGGCACAAGTGTGAGTGTGTGCTCCTGGAGGCTCGAGTCTCACCCTGGATGTCTTTCTCAACTGCTCTTCGCTTCTTCACTGAGGTGGGTCTCTCAGGCGAACCCAGAGCTTGCAGATCCTGGTGCAGCTAGCCGGCTTACTCTAGGGATCTGGTCTCTGCCTCCCGAAGGCTGGAATTACGGTGGGCCACTATTCCTATCCAACTTTTATGTCAGTTTTGGATCTGATCTCCGTTTTCATGCTTGCGTGGTACTCGCTTTACATGATACACTGCATCTTCACCTTGAATGGTTAGGTTAAAGCCCAGGAAAGGTTGGGGGAAGCAACCACTGAAACCACGTAAACGTTTGAGATCTGCTGAACAACCGTGCCGTATGTGTGTTTGTCTCATGTGCTATTCAGGAGGAGGTTTTGGTGTAGTTACTATGTTTTCTCGCATAGGGGCTCAGTAAATCTTATTAATTCAATATTAAAATGTTTAAGCTAGAGGCAGGAAGGTCTCTCTTTGGTTCATAGGATACATGCTCGTCAGGAAGTTTTACAGATGGGCTTGTCTCTTCTTTCTCTTGTACTCTGAGCTCAGTGTGTGCCCTGGAGCCCTTGCTCAGGGTAGAGAAAGCTGCTGCCTCTCCCTGGGGACAGGAGTTGCTGGAATACTGACATGAGAGGGGAGGGGGAAAGCAGATCTGTATTCCAAACCTGCAGCAGTGGCCCCAACTGAGAAAGAAATGCTGGTGCTCGTCAACCGGCTCGTGGTTGTCAACTGGCTTGTAGACCTGTGGTATGTGAGCAACAGTCTACCAAAGATTCTGCTGAGACTGGAACATCAAATTTAGGTGTTGACTTTTCATGAGCCCTCAGAAACTCTCTCGCGCATTTCATGTCTCCTGGTCTCTAGATCTTATCAGTCTTAGTATTATTTTTTTGTAAGTTAGGACATCCATCACCCCACTTATACATATCAACTTCCTTTGTTTCTTAACTTCTATGCACTTCCTGAACCACTTCTTGTGGTTTAGACCTTGAAACGTATTAGAGATAGTGTTTTGGGTACACCAGGCCACCGTCCAAACTCACACTGTGGTCCGATGACCTCGATCCTCCTACATCTACATGTGGAATGCTGGGATTGCATGTTTTAATTCTGCATATGGATTATCATTGTGCCTAAATCTCCATGTCCTTTCGTTGAGCACTAATACTGTTGGTTACATTCTTGCGTTTGTAAAAGCATTAGCTTACACGTCAACTTTTAAATCACAAACAAGGACACGGGGTGTGATCGGTCTATGACCTAAACACCGAAAGACTCCTGTACTGATGCAGAAAGCGACGCTGAAGTCCAGTCTTCCGACGAAGAAGTGGAAAATGCAGAACCCTGCCGTTAACCACCGAAAAAGGATCTTTGGCCACATCACTGGGTGGGATGGATATTTTAGAACTGGAAGAATGGATAAAAGATGATGAACCATTCTGGCCAAGGTCTCCTTCCCCCAGAAAGATAAACTCCACCCTCAAGAGCCAGTCCTTGTGGGACAATGATTGAGGGACAGCATAAAGGTGCTGCAATTTTTATTCATACTTGAGTGAAGAGACGCAACATGTTTTAAATGCAAACAAGTGCAGACATGGCTGCCATTCAACACACTGAAAAGCAGGCCCCTGTGCTTTGCTGGCTTAGCTCCTAGTTTTTCTGGAATAGCCCACCCTCATCATCCCCCTCTGTAGGCCCCCTCCAGCCCTATGCCAACACCCTGCTTCAGACCTCTGGGCATTCCATCTCTCTACAGCCACATCCTATGACTAGTCCCTGAGTCCAGCCACATCCTATGACTAGTCCCTGAGTCCAGCCACATCCTATAACTAGTCCCTGAGTCCAGCCACATCCTATAACTAGTCCCTGAGTCCAGCCACATCCTATGACTAGTCCCTGAGTCCAGCCACATCCTATGACTAGTCCCTGAGTCCAGCCACATCCTATGACTAGTCCCTGAGTCCAGCCACATCCTATGACTAGTCCCTGAGTCCAGCCACATCCTATGACTAGTCCCTGAGTCCAGCCACATCCTATAACTAGTCCCTGAGTCCAGCCACATCCTATAACTAGTCCCCGAGTCCAGCCACACGCTATGACTAGTCCCTGAGTCCAGCCACATGCTATGACTAGTCCCTGAGTCCAGCCACATCCTATAACTAGTCCCTGAGTCCAGCCACATCCTATGACTAGTCCCTGAGTCCAGCCACATGCCTTTGTCACACCCAAGGCCTGGGTCGGTGGTCTGTGTGCGAACTGCGCCTCCTGACCCAACAGGTTCCAGCACACAGGGACAAACTAATTCAGGTCTTGAATGACCTAGGAACCTCCTTCTCCACCCAATCCCTGACATGGGAAATACATGGGAATTACACACTAATAGATCCAAATAACTCTAGTTGTCCTCTCTTGGAATGCTCTTAGCTCTGACTGGTCAGGAAACACTTTTAGTCCAATGTTAGGGAGTGTAACTAATCAATTTGAATCATGACTTTAACAAAGTAGAAAATACCATCAAATATTAATAAAGCGCTATTTATCATAGCTTTTTGAAAGCAGCAGATAAAGGTCTATATGGGAACAACTTAAATGTCCCAAATAAACAAATAGATTATGGTATATGGCTCCACAGTTTGGAATTTAAATGTCGTTAAAAGGTTTTATGTGGCAAAAGCTAAAAATGTCAAATCAAATATTTCAAACACACAAAAGCATCTGGACTGGAGGGGCTATCCTCTCTTTGAATGACAGCTGCCCTTCAGGGGCCCAGGGTTTCAATGCAGTGGAAGATGTGATTCCACCAGGGGGTGGTGGCGATGGTTGAGCTATTGTGCAAGTGAATTTAACACCACTCAACTATACACCAGGAAATGACCAAAAGGTAGGAGGCGTGGTACAAAGGCTTTCCAAACAAGCCCAGAAAGGCATCCCAGGATTACTTGACCTTAGATGACCTTGTCTGGGGAAAACTGATATCTATCTGGACAAGAAGCTTCAGAAGCCCCAAAGCTGGGGTCCTGCAAGGTGCAGGAACAGGGCTCTGTGCACACGCACCCCCACTCTCCCACCTCTGGCAATTAGCTGCAGCACTGGGACATCAATCTGCAGAAGCACACTTTCTGCCTGCAGTAGTTTCTGATTTTCTTCATCTTCCTTCCCCCTCCTCAGTATAAAGACCTCTTTACCACACAGGGGCTGCTGCCTAGGGCCCTCCAGGGGACATTGTTTACAAACCATAGTACAGAAAATTATTTGGGGAAAAGGTGAATGTCGGAGAATGCGCCCCCAAAAGATAACTTGAGTTTGAGTGGGTTTATTTAGCAATCAAGCTCTGATGATAATAAGCCAGCGGATCACACCGTCTCTTTAGACAAGAGCATCCGTGGATGAGAGACTGCTTTTTGACATCTTCTGTGGGGGTGGAATGTGAATGAGAACATCTCCTCCAGTGGATTACTAAGAATTAAACTCAAGGAAAGTGGGGTGCCTACATGGTTTACCTCAGTGGAAAATTCTGGCTGGGCCATGACAGACTTTTGAAGTGAAGTTTCTTTCTACAGAAACCTTGGCACCCCAAGGTTTTTGGGTGATTTATGCAAGCAAGAGCTTGATAACATCTGGCTATTGCTTCAGAGTCCAAAGGAAGGTCAAAACAAGCCGCAAATAGCAGTGTTCTTTCTGGAAAGTGCTTACAATGGTAAGGAAGAAGAATAGGATATTGAATGTTGACAAAGTTATTTCAAAATTGCAGAAATGAAGCTGAGAAAGCAAAGGGAAGAAACATGAAGATGGCAGTGGTGGTTACCTGCATGAGGGAGATAAGTAGATATTTAAATATTTTATGTTGTAAAACATTTCTATAATGAGGGTATGCGGGATAAACCAAACCTGACTTAGAAGTATTAAGAATTGTCTGGAACCCATTCCCTGTGATGGGATGCCTTGCTCAGTCTTGATGTGGTGGGAGAGGAGCTTGGTCCTGCCTCAATGTGCCAGGCTTTGTTGACTCCCTATGGGAGGCCTTACCCTTTCTGGGGAGTGGATGGGGAGGTAGAAAGGAAGTGACGGGAGGGAACTGGAGGAAAGGAGGGAGGAGAAACTATAGTTGGTATATAAATTAAGTAAAAAAAATAAAAAGTACGAAGAGATATTGGGGCTGGAGAAATGGATCCATGTAATGGCACTGGCTGCTCTTGCAGAGGGCCCAGGTTTGGTTCCCAGCACCACATGGGAGCTAACAACTGTCCATAACTCCAATTCCAGGGGATCTGACACCCTCTTCTGCCTCCTGTGGGCACTTCATGAATGCGATATACAGAAACATGTAGGCAAGACACTCATGTACATAAAATATAGCAAAATAAATGCTTAAAAAGGAAAAAATAAACCTTTTTTCTTTTTTCCTTCTATTTCTATTGATTGATTGATTGATTGATTGATTGAAAAGCCTTTCCCAATCATTGTGCCCGATATTAGCCCCATTGTATTTGCAGACATTTGTCATTGTGAGTGCCCATGTCAGGGCTGCATCCTAATCATCCACTGAAACACCTGTTTCCCACAAGGTCACATCATTTACCCTTCCATGTGCGTCCCTCCTACTGTCCTCACTATAAGTTTTCTTGTTGCGAAAGAGTTGCTCATGCACTGCAAAGCTCATCATAAGGCCTGCTTATTACCAGGTTACTCTTGAAGTTATCCCCAACTATGGAGGAGCCTGCTGGACTAAAGGAAAATATAACAATCCCCTCACCAAATGGCGATAAACTATAGATAGGAAAGAATTTTACAGTAACACAGGCAAGAAAAACATATTATTTTTCATTTTACATGTGGCAGATGTGGGCTTCTGACTCATGTAAGGAATCCACATTCTTCTTGAGATTGTGTGTCTTTGAACTTGAACAGTTAGGTAGGATAAAAGGAACAACCATTGAAAAACAATTTGGGAAGCTCTAGGTTAAAAGGAAGCAAAGAGCGTTACCAATTCTCTGTCAGGAGAAGACAGTAAAGATCAATATGCCGCTTCAGGAAGATAGGTTCTGTGGCGAGGAATCATAACCACAAGCTCTAGTCCAAGTTACAAGCCTGCACCAAACACAGCAACAGGCACGTCTTGATGTGCAGCACAGAGCAAACCCGCATTTCCTGGAAAATGCCTGAGTGGTAAATTGGAATCAAATCCAAGTTTCAAAAGATAGAACATCCTGTCACCAACTCGCTGTACATGCCACTGCCTGTCTGTCCCTCACATTGTGGGCCCAGGTCCAGGCTCACATCAGTGAAGCCTGTGTTCATGTGTTAGGAAAGAAGAGGATGAAGAGAGAGAGAGGAGAAAGGAAGGGTTGGAGAACGTGTACATGACTTCACTGTAATAATTACCGTGATGACAGATGAGAAGGGAAGGCTTTACTCATTCATTGCAATTTGTGTAGCGTTCTCGGAGAGAGAAAACAATAGAACAGTTTTGAAACCATCATGGTTATAAGTGCATACCATGATGATGATGGTGGTGGAAAGGTACCCAAACAGTGGAGATGTATACGCTATTCAGGGATTATAAGGCCACAGAATATATTAAAGAAGATATATATAATATTCATGGGGGTAATTTTTGAAATAGCTTTTACCCCAAGGAGATACAATCAATTCCAAGAATGAATCAGCCTGGAAATACTAAGAAAGAGAGTCTACAGTGCTCTCAGAAGTGAAGGTTTCATAATACCGCAGAGGGACTGACCGAGCAAAGAAGCAGATGCTACCGTGTCTGTTTGATAGCATCCATTAGTGCACACTGCCTGCAAGAAGCCAGCAACGGCCATAAATGTACCTTGATCTTGAAACCAGCATGGAAAAAGGCATATGAGCTAGTCACAGAGTGCATATGTTTGATTAGCTCATGGTGGGAAATGCTTGGTGCGCCCTGTCATTTGAAGCAGGATCTACAATAAGAAAATAGCAATAGAGAGTAAGGATATTGAAGAGTAAAGGACTAGAGTGTGACCTCTCCTCCCAAGGCTCAGGGACGATCACAGAAGGCGAGGGGGAAAGGCTGTCAGAGGCAGTGGTCACAGAAGAAAGGAGTGGATTTGACTGGTGGCCATGTCAGGTCCACTGTACTCATGAATTCCAGCTGTCATTGCCTGTACAAGACTGCACAAGAGCAAGCCAGTCAACAGTCCACATGGAAGGGAAGGGCTCAGGAGCACCACCTCTAAAAGAGGGGCTGTGGACAGCTGGTGACTTCTGGAGAAAGGAGGGTCCGTTTTCTTTAAGGGTTTGGTCCTTAGTAGGTCAACAGTATTGCAGTAGATGGTCCCGCACTCTTGAATATATGGCGTTGGTGAGTTATGAGGAAAAGGAAAAAGAGGACATGAAGTTGGGAAGGATGGAGACATCCGGAGGAGTCGGTGAGCGGTGGAAGGTGACTACGATCAAAGCACATTGCGTGCATATATGAAATTCTCAAAGAATTTGCACATATATTGGGCAAATCAATGTGTGTGCTATAGAAAAGGAGGAACCTGAAGCCAAACTGAGAAGCCTAGGGTGAGGTCAGTAACAATAAAACTGAGCTTCTAAAAGATTTTTTATGTTATGAGATAAAATACTAATTTTCTTGATTAATATTTCAAAATAACCATATTATAAAGGAGATCTGTATTAATAGGGAAAAATTGAATAGTGTTAAAGACATGTAACTTGTCATAAGTAGACACTAAAACAGTCTATGGGAAATCACACCTGGATTATGCAATTTCAAGTCTCCAGCAATTTCATGTAAATCCACAAGATTTAGTTATGATAGAGTTTCAGATGAGTAAATTGTCTTATACAGTATGAGCTGAGGAGCTAACAAGGTGGTATGTACAACTTTCGAGAACAGATCTTGTTCATTACAATGGAGTGTCAGAAAAAAAGCAGATGTTTAATTGGCCATGTGTAACCATTAGTAGGAACTGTGAGAAGAGGGGAAAGTGAGGACAGGAGAGATGGCTCAGCGGTTATAGAGCACTAGCTGTTCTTCCCAGAGGTCCTGAGTTTAATTCCCAGCATCTACATGGTGGCTCACAACCATCTGTTATAGGATCTGACACCCTCTTCTGGCCTGCAGGTGTACCTGTATAGCACTCATACATAAAATATAAATAAATGAAATTAAATAAAAAGAAGAGAAAGCGAAACACCTGACTGCTTCTAACACTGAAGGTTTAAACCCTTTAGAGAAGATGTGGGCAGAGGGCATCCCTGTCCCTGTTGTCCGCATGCTCCTGTTTCCAGAAAGGCTTCTGGAAGTCACTGCATGCTCACTGTATGATGTCTAGAAAGAGTGTAATTACAGGTCAGGGAGACAGCTCAGTGGCGAAGGTGCTTGCCTTCCAGCCTGATGACGGGAATTCCATTCCCAGGACCCACATGATGGAAGGAGAGAGCCGACTCCGCAAACTCTCCTCTCGCTCCCACACTCAAGCTGTGGCTTGTGTGCCATCCCCAAATCAGTAAATAAATGCATTAAAAACGTATTCGGAGTGAGTGTGCTCACACACAGCAAACTGCTGAGCGTTGGCGTGCCCCCATCTGTGGCTCCACTTTAGGGCCAGTCGGACACGTATGAAGTGAGACAACCGAACCACACCTACTCCCAGACTGCTCACAGCCAACTGTGAGTGTCTCAAGGAAGACCCTTGGGCTGCTGAGTTCTAGCTAACAATCAGACTTTTTATTTGTTTTCCGATCACTTCATCATCTTGAGATTATTATATCAATCCCCAAATGCTATCTTACTCCATTTCTATTTCTAACAAATAGTTTTAAATCCGTGTTGTCTGGAGAAAGCAATGGATCGTGGCTGTCTTTGTGTTATACTTTTTTCTGCTTAATATGCTTTTAAACTCAAGAATATTTCAAGCCATTTTCCCTACATGAAGTACCTTTCATCAAGGCAATTGCAATTTATTTTTAGGACCCTTGCATAGATGCAACTAAAAAGGGACTCTCTATGAAGGCTAAGGCTCTTATGCAACCCTAGCTTACTTGATTTAATTAGGATGTTCAAAGAAAATGTCAGACACGTAACAGTGACTTATACGTAGGGAGAAAAATTAAAGTGATTGGAGCATCCTTTGAGGAAGTTTCCCCAAGTCTGCATGGTAGAATGTTCCTTAAGACTCTAGAATTCTGTGGGAATTTGACCCGTTCGCTTCCCATTGGTAAAAGGCAAGGGGAATGGAACCACCCCTGGCTCCCTGCTCCCTGTTGGCCATGGTCAGATTGCTCAATGTGTTCTGATCGTCCACAGAATCTTTTTTAGAGTTTGCTATTTTGGTTAAAGTAGCGCTGGTAAAAGCCAGAAGTGATGCTGAGCGGTACTGAGCTATCCGAGGCGCTGCCTCACACACACACACACACACACACACACACACACACACACAACCCGCGTTCATTCTGTCTCGTCAGGCCTGCCTTTCATGCAGTGAGGGGGTGGTAAGAAAGGCGTCCTCTTTCATGTGGGTGCATGTTTTCCAGGACCGATACTGCAAAAGTAGGATTGTTTGCTTGTTTGCAATGCTGGCGCAGATGTTCAGCCCCTCTGCGCCAGAGCAGGCAGCCGCAGCACTCACCGGCAGGGCAGGATCCTGACCACATCGTTGGGCTTGTACCCTTCGATGCATACTGCACAGTTATCAAAATCAGACTCTGTCTCCTGCAACAGAAGAAACAGAAGAGCCAACTTTAGCTTCCATCCTGAGCAAACACAGCCATAAAACAAAGGCGAGCTCGCTCACAGCCAGCCTCTCAGTGACATTGCCGAGCTTCTTAATCAATAATTCACCAGCCGGCTTAGTTTCCACCCCTCCCAGCCTTCACGGGCTCTTTCCATTCCAAGAGCTTTGGTGAGGGAAACGCCATTCCCACATGCTGCTCCTAAAATGCTGCAAATGACAGCTATAGGTGACACCGAAGCCCCAAGCGTGAGGAATGGTGTTCATCCGAAAGATTTATAACGCACTCAGTCCTCTGGAATCTAAAGTGTGGAATAAGTGTAAACACAAATGGAGTTTCATTTATTTTTTCTGCATGCAAACCTAAAAGAGGCACCTCATGGTCTACTTACAGCGTTGTGGTGGCACGTTCTACTCTTTAGCTGAGTGGGGGAAGATACCCATGAGAATAAATGCCACTTCTAGATCTGGTTTGTGTGTGTGCTCATGTGAGGGCACCTGCGTGTGCTTCAGAGCTGCTCTCATCATCTTCATTATTATCATTATTATGATGACGACTATTGAGACAGACTCTCACTCCTCCTGGAGCTCCCCTGCTTGGCTAGGTCAGCGAGTCCCAGGAATCCTCCAGCCTCTATCTATCTCTACAAGCGAGTGTGTCACCACATTTGACTTTTCTGTGAGTGTTGGGGAACCAAACTCAGTTAGCAATACACATTTTACCAACTCAGCCATCTTCCCAATGCCCTGGTTAGCCTTCTAAATGAATTTTCTCTTGTTGGTCTCAAAAGCATTCTCATATTGTTTAAACTGACAGCAAATAACTTGTGAAAAGAATCAGTTATTCAGAGCAGAGACAGCACCTGCTGTGCACGTAAACGCAAGACCATTACTAAGTCTCCAGGGGATGCTAACCCACTGTTCTAAAACAACAGGCTGTCAGGTGCCGTTAGCTTCTGTGAGTGGGAGGTGCTGCCTTTTCATATTTCCTAGAGGTATCAGGGTCTTTGGAGTCTGGCCACCCTTCTGCAGTGAAGGAGGCTGGTGGGTTCTGAGCCCTAGAGTTCAGAAGAGCTTAATATCATTTGCACATTTATACTCTGAGCTTACACGGACAGCACACTCAGTGTATAAACTCAGCCTCTTTCCAAGGACTTTGGGGATTAAGGTAAGCAGATGCTGATGGAAATAATGACCCTCGGTTTGCTGCTTTTCTTTTACATTGGCTGCTAGGCCTAAATTTAAGAGCAGTTTTTGTCACATGCTTCAAGGAACACTTTTGTGGACTGTCTCCCCCAGACGTGGAATGCTTCCCTAGGGTTCATATTTTTCTGAGACAGGGTCTATGTAGCCCTGCCAGTCTGGAGCTCACTATGTACAGAAGGCCGTAGCGCCGGCCTCTGCTTCCTGACTGCTGGGATTAAAGGTGTGAGCTTCTCGCACACCTTTTAAAGCACATATTTCTTGTATGCAATGCTGGTTTCACTGTGACACTTTTATGCATGTGTGTCACACTCCTCCACTGTCTCACTGTGACATTTACACACATGTGTCACACTCCTCCACTGTCTCACTGTGACACTTCCACATGTGTGTGTGTCACACTCCTTCACCTCCCACTAACCTCTCCTATCCTCCCACTCTTTCCACCTCTCTTCTTCTTTCTCTAAAGTAGGGAAGCCTTCTGCTTCCTAAGTCCTGTTGTGAATTCTAGACTCTGCATATGAAAGAAAATGTGGTATATCATCTTTCTGCACCTGGTTTATTTTGTTTAACATGATAATATCTAGTTCCATTTATTTTCCTTCAGATGACATAATTTCATTCCTCTTAATGCCTCAATAATTCTGCACTGTGTGCACACATCACGTTTACTGTATCCATTCAGTTGTTGATGGGCACTGATGCTGACTGAACAGCTTGGCTATTGTTGCATGCTGAACTTCAAATTTTCTCATGCTTGGTTGCTAATAAAGCGCATGTATTCTACAAATGCTTAATTCTTAAACACTTAATTATTAAAACACTTAATTATTAAAAACACTTAATTATTAAAAATAAATTACTTAAAAACACTTAGTTATTAAAACAATTATTGAAAATAAATTGCATATATTTTACAAACACTTAATATGTTTAATAAAAGCATCCTAAGTTCAAGAAATGTATAGACACACAGGTTTACATCTTTCTCCTTTTTTATTTTCTCTCTTCTACTTGGGCTGTCAGAAAAGACGTGCGTTTCATTGACTAGGTCCTTGCCCAAAGGAAGAGAGGCTCTCACCTTGTCGCCCTTCCTGATGGTCCTGACCTGGAGCTTGCTGATGGCTTTCTTTGCTGCGTCTCCCAGTCGGCGCTGAAAAAACAAAACCTGCTCATTAATAATAAAGACGGGTGAGCCCTCGTACTTTCTTATGGCGTTTCATAAACCAGAGCGGCTCTCTCTGAAATCACACACACGTCATGAACGCTAAGGATGATGGGTGGAAGACATAGGCCTGGCCGTTTGCAGAGAGTGTATCTAGGACTCCAGGTCCATGCAAACAACTGTGCTGGAGAGAATTCCTTGTTCCTAGTGTTGGGCTCACACTCACACAGAGTTAGCACGTGAAATAGAAACTTCCTAGCTTCTGTGTATATCTGTACAGACTGGCAACTAGCAAAACTGAAGTCTTTCCTAACTTGGAGTACCTGGCCAGTGTGTGATCTCTTTTCCACCACTGACACCTTTATTTGCTGTGTCTTTCAATTTGCTCATATCGGCACTTGGTCTGCAGTGACTACCCTGTCACCTTCTCCCTTACATGTGCATCTGAGTGCACTGTGCAGAGAGCAAAGAGATGGCTCAGTAGGCAGCCATATTGCCAGGTAAACACAAGGTTCTGAGTTCAGAGTCCCAGGACCCCAAGAAGAGCTATTGTGGCACCCCAAGTGTGTAACCCCAGAGCTGGATAGTGGAGGCAGGTACATCCCTGGAGCGCTCTGGGCAGCCTAGACAATCAGTAATCATCGGGTCCAGGGAAGGGTCTTTGTCTCAAAAGATAGGGATCGACAGAGAAAGGTACATCTGCCTCTGGCCTCCTGATACAGATATGAATAATTTGCATTGGTATGGATTTTAAGGTCAATTTTGTTATATGTATACGTATTTCTGATATTAAGGTATTGTGTTTGTGTAGTTCATTTAAAAATGTAATGTTTAATTAGGAAAGATAGGTTGTTACTGGATAATCATCGATAATAGTAAAGATTATAGTTATGTTAGATTTTCTAGATATATAGAGATATATTTCAGTTAGATACGCATTCTTCATATCTTTCAAAGGCTACAGAATATGGCATTTTAAGTGTTTTAATAACTTAGGGCTTTTCATGACAATGAGACACATCTGTTCCTGGCAGCACCAATCTACTTCAAGAGGAAGATGGGCATCGAAGAGGATCCTTATGGAGTTTGATAGCCATTTGGGCAAGAAACTGTTCTTGCCTGGACTGTTGCATAAACTGGACACAAAGAACCCTCAGAGAGAGGACTGCTGAACTTGCCTAAAGGTGAGATGGTCTTTCAGGGTTCCTGATTTATGAAGGAGTCTATGAGACATTCTGCAGGACACAGAAAAAAGTGACTGAACTGTCTTTGAATTTTCCTGCTTCATGGAAATGTCTGCTGGATACTATGGGCCTATAGGCTGAAGATGGATGCCCCAACGGTACAGAGGAACTTTGGGTGACTGTCCAGACAGCGAGTTGTCTCTGTCATTTCTAGAGTTTTGGAAGTTGCTTTCTTCTTGTTTACTTAGGTAGTATTATATCCTTCTGGAGTCTTTGATGGAGTTGAAGAATAAATAGATAGTTATAGCTTTCCTTAGTTATGATAAAAGATAAAGTAGATATAAATATTATAACTGTAATTCTTGCTTTATAACTGTTTTGTTATATGTAATTTTACTATGTTAAAGTGAAAGATTTTTTGTTTAAACAGAAAAAGGGGAAATGATGGAGGTGGCTATTCTATTTATGTGTTACTTTCATTGGTTAATAAAGAAACTGCCTTGGTACTTTAATAGGACAGAAAATTAGGTAGGCGGAGTAGACAGAACAGAATGCTGGAAAGAAGGGAAGTGAGGCAGACACCATGTCTCTCCTCTCTGAGACAGATGCAGGTTAAGATCTCTCCTGGTGCTACACAGATTACTAAATATGGGTTAAAGCAAGATGTGAGAATTAGCCAATAAGAGGCTGAGGCTAATGGGCCAGCAGTGTTTAAATGAATACAATTTGTGTGTTGTTATTTCGGGTATAAAGCCAGCTATGCGGGAGCTGGGTGGTAGGATGCAGTCCGCCGCTCCTTCTACAGCCTCCACATGTATTTGAACTATTATATGAGTGCTCTCACACACACACAAATGTGCATATACCCATATGGACACATTTAATACACACACACACACACACACACACACACACACACACACACACCACAGAATTTTGTAATCATCTTTAGGTTAGCAGATGATTACAAATCACATAACTGGGGAACTGCTATCACCTGTCTCGAGAAAGAATACATCATGCCCCAATTTTGCATAGGGAAAATTGCTCCCTAATGAGTCCTGAAATGAGGAGATGGGCGCGGGAATGAAATCTTCATCTGGTGAGGGAAGATGGGATTTCTATGTGTGCTTGCAAGCTTCCCACGTGCTTTCACCTCACTCTTAGCCTGCGTGCTTCTGGCCTGCCACAGATGCATCTGCAGCAGTGGAAAGTGTTTGAGGGGTTCACAGTAGTAGGGGATCGTTTTTTGTTCAGACGACAGTGATAACAAGAGTAGTAACAGTAACAATGTTCAGTTTTCTTTTATCTGTCATAACTTCTTAAAATTTAAATTGGATTTATTTTTTCTTGTGCTGGGTTTGAACCTAGGGCCTCGGGCATGCTAAGCGAGCTCTCTACGGTTGGGCTGTATCCCCATACTGTTCTCCTAGGAATACTGGACAGACCGACTGTCTTAGCCACTTCTCTATTGCTGTGACGGAACCACCACGACCAAGGCAACTTATAGAAGGAAATATTTATTTGGGCTTGTGGTTCCAGGGGGACAAGGGTCCGTCGCCATCCTGGAGAACATCCCTGGCAGCTGGCAGGCATGGCGGCTGCACGGGAAGCAGAGAGGTCACACACACAAGGAATGGTGTAAGACTTTCACCTCGCAGAGTCTGTGTCCACTGACATATTTCTTCCAATAAGGCCTCATCTCCTAAGCCTCTCCTAACAACACTTCTAGTTCAAACCACCGCAGCACTGAAACCTACAGTGGTTGAGGCACCCACCGAAGTCTTCTTTCCTTTACCTTCCTACAGCCCCATGAGAAAGGTAGACCCTCCGAAAGCCCTGCAGTTTCAGAGCTGGGAAAACTACACCACAACACAGCTAGGCAGCCTTCCAGCGCCCCCCACCCCAGCCAGTCATCAAGCCACTAGCCAACCAACCTGTTGGCTAGAAACGGGAGCGTATTAGGTCGGTATAAATCACTTCTCTAGCGTTTAAATGAGCAGAAAGTGAGCGTTTCTCCAAGTTATTTAATTCTCCTCAAGGATATTTTGTTTATTCCTAAAGATATTAATTAGCAACTGATAATTAGCAACACTCGCGCACACTCACACACACACACACACATACACACACAAATTTTTATTTCGTTCTCTTGCTTTTGGAGACAAGGTCTTCCTACGTAGCCTAGGTTGGTATTGAACTAAAAAATCTACTCAGCTTCCTGAGTGCCAGAACTGGAGTCATGAACCAGCATGCCTAGCGCATATTTTTAATTATATTTCCTGTTAAATACAGATCTGGGTTTTGAAAAAAATGGCACTGAACTACAATGTTCCAAATTCCTAACCTCCGTAGCTTATCACATGGAAGAATTTCCATAAAAATGAATAAATAAAACATTCAAACAATAGATGTTTTTAAAGCATGGAAATAACCTGAGAAATTTAACTTGGAAATGGGGAATTACAGAGGAACCCCATGGGTGGATCTCAGCCTCACAGAGGAGCGCAGCACTGGTCCTTCCTAACGCTGACATCCTTTAACACAGCTCCTGATGTCCTGCTGACCCCCAAACCATGAAATTATTTTCATTGCTACTTCATAACTGTAATTTTGCTACTTTTATGAATTATAATGTATATATCTGTGTTATTTTGATCACCTTAGGAGACCCCTATTAAAAGGTTGTTCGACCCCAAAGGAGTCATAACCCACAGGTTGAGATCCATTGAACTGTAGTGAAACTTTCTGTAAGGTAGTAAAGTTGAGTAACCAGCCTGGTGAAGCCTTCAGTATTGACGAGTAACGACCATGTATTGGGAAAAAGGTAGAGAACCGTCATTCTTTTATTCTCAGGAGCCACAGGTCTGCTTAAAAAAGACACTTGAACCCCAGATAAAGAGATGTTGGATGCCTTCATTTATATTTTTTTAAAATTACTCAAATTATTCTCTATATATGAGTCTTTTGCTTGCAAACATGTCTGTACATGTATCAAGAGTGTCCCTGGTGTTCATAGAGGCCAGAAAGAGGACACTGGATCCCCTGGAAGTAAGGTTGAAGATGGTTGTGAGCTGCCATGGGGGTGCTAGGAATTTACCTTGGGTCCTCTGAAAGAGCAGTCAGTGCTCTTAACTATTGAACTATTTCTTCAGTACCGTGAAGTGTTGGTTATTTTTTTTTAAAGCTCAGAAAAATTTTCAATTATGTGTAGCTGGTATTTTAGAATAGTGCGTTGAATTCAATCACTTAAATTTTTTTTCAAGACAGGGTTTCTCTGTGTAGACCTGGCTGTTCTGGAACTTGCTCAGTAGACCAGGGTGGCTCCAAACTCACAGAGATCCGCCTGACTCTGGCCGCAAAGTGCTGGGATTAAAGGCGTGTGCCACCATCATTCAGTTTAAATTTTTTATTTGCCTTGAGTGAGTGAGAAATTACGTAAAAAATAGTGTTTTCAAAGAGTGAAATTACACTAAAATGCAGCTAAACTAGAAGCTGCTCACCTCTCTTCCTCTTCCCTCCCTCCTGTCTTGCTTTGCTGTGCCAGGCTCTCCCTAGGGAACCCAGGCTGGTCAACTATTTCCCATCGCCCTTTGTCCACCTCCAGAGCGCTGAGGTTAGTATGTGCCCATCTACTGCCACATCTGGGTAAAAAGAATGCTTTCAAAAGTGTATTTCATTTGATCAATTTTTTAGCAAATGACATATGCCCATAAACATGGGTGTGTAAGAAAAGTTAGAAAAACATGCCTTTAAAGTTTGGCCATGTATTTATCTTTACTTTTGTCTACATCTACATGAAAATTGGATGGACTCTGTGTGTGTGTGTGTGTGTGTGTGTGTGTGTGTGTGCGTGCATGTGGTTTTGTGTGTGTGTCTGTGTGTGTGTGTGTGTGTGTGGTTTTGGAGTTTGACCCAGAGTCTTCTGCATATTAGGCACACTGCTAAGGAGCTATACCTGACCAATGCTTGAAGACATTCCCAGTCTCTCTTCCAGAGAAAAGCCCCTTCCTATGCTCTTTAAAGGGATACTGAAAACTGCCTTTCTTTTAAAAAAATAGTGAAGTCTATTCAGGAAATGACAAGCAGGCTGGTATTAAGGTTCCGGGATCATGACTAACAAGACAGCTAGTGGTTAAAGAATTAGAAAGACAGACTCTTCTCCTACCATTTTTATGACCTCAGCCCAGAGGGTATAAGTGGCACTTAGGAGGAGGACTTCCTAAGTTCCCAGGACTAACATCCTGGAGACACTGAGCTAGAAAAGAGGGAAGCCTTGTATGCTCCCTTCCGGAAGTCCCCAGAAATCAAATAGTTCTCAAAGCTCTGACAGAAACTGAGCAACTGCCTTGGCAGACACTCAGGGATTAACTGAGAGTGAGGTAGAGCAACGCACGTCTGCCTTCATTTTATCTTTGGCACCATTACTACCTTAAACTTTTGGGCCATTTCCTGATTGGTGTGCACATAGGTACGCCAATTATTTAAGAAGAGTTCATCTGAAGCTGGTAGCCCTTCCCCTTTCAGGAAAAGACACCAAGATAAGAGCCACTAGTATCTGGAGCTGGAAAGATGGCTCAGTGATTAAGGTGCTTGCTGAGCAAGCATGAAGCCCTAAGCATGGGTCCTCAGCACTGAGGCAAGAAGCTGTGTGGTGAGCACATCTCTCACTGGAGTGGAGTGGAGTGGGGGTTGGGAAGATCTTCGCAGGCATCCCTGACCAGGCAGCCTGTTTGCAATTCAAAATCCAGGCTCAGAGGGAAACCCTGCCTCAAAACTCAAGGTCAAGAGAAATAGAGATGGAAATGCCAACATCAGTCCCTGGCTTTTGTGTGTGTTCTTACAGGTAAACACAAACAAATACTGCATACGTGTACCCTGCACCTCCACAAGCAACTGAGATTTGCAGAGACATCATACTTACTGGCTTGCGAGTCTTTCCAACATCCTGTCCTGGACTCTGGGATTGGAGCTTGCCTGTCTCTAGTCATTTACCTAAACTGGCTAAGAATGGTAAGTCTCAGGAGGTAAGTCTTAGACGATGAGTTTGCTTCTGTAAACAAAGAACTCCTCTCCAAATGGGAACTGAATTGTCCCTTGAGTGATAAGGACTTCAAATTCCACAGTGAAACAGTTCTGAGATAATGATCAGCCAAACCCAATTTTGACCAAGATGATATAACGAGCTATGCTTCTTGTCCCTTTTGTTATAATTTTGGAGTGTGTGTCAACACCCTTGCAGACAGGACAAAGAAGTTTGAGTGCCCCTCCCAGTTATGTGTGTGTGTGTGTGTGTGTGTGTTTTAATATACCTTTTGGAGTAGACTCCTTTCCTGGCCTTCCTGGTGACTTTCTGTTTGATTCTTAGGGGTACTGTGTTGAATCTACCCAATGTCAGGTTCCCTATGGCCTTGGACTCTGGTAGCAAAGGTAGGAAGGACAGATTTCATCCAATCATTCTGAGAAATGAGCTATTATAAATTCATTACTCTCTCTTTGCAGTTTTTAAAACAAGCCTCATTCTGTACATTATGATAGATAATATCTCTTTTGAGGAGGAAAAGAATACCATTTTAGTAGTGTTTAAGGACAGATATGGCAAGCCAACCTGGATGGGGCAGGACAGATGACCCAGACTCCAGGGCACAGGAAACTCAACTTCTGAGACATAGATCCTGCATCACATGGTGATTATGGAGCCAGGTAGTGTGAGGTATTTGTTGTTCTTATTGTTCCGGAATAATAAATAAGGGGGGAAAGCACCACAAAAATTTAAAAATGCCCTGTGAACTGAGGGGCACCCGAGGGTCTCAGAAGCAGCTTCAGAAGCAAGGTTTCTCAGGGAACTTTTCTGGCACCCTGAAATAAGTCACAGAAGGCCTAATTCTTCTTCTCTAAGGTGAGTCATAGGAGCTAGAGTCCTTCTCCCCACAAAAACCAAACAAACTCGAAACCGTAAAGGTCATGTTTGCTCCTCTTTCCTGAAAGCCTTCATTTCTGGGAAGTCTGACTATTCAGGAGAAAGGAATGCAGCACAGACACCCCAGAAGAACCTTAGCAGCCTGGCATTGCCACCCTCGCCCCGTCTATCACCAGAGTGTTGTACTCTGCCCAGTCACATTTAGGTGGCTTCTTCTTCTTCATTGACTCTAAGAATGATAGACATTTCCTCACAGGTTCTTCGATATTCTTTTTTTGGAAGAAGACCAGATATAAACTAATGAGTTCTAATTGCCATGTTGGTCTCTCCTTATTGTTTTTCGTGTTAGTCGTGTGCTAGCCACGACCCTTATGATGAACAAGGAAAGAGATCGATCCCCATAACTGTAACAGCATCAAAATGGAGAGACTAGGGAAGGTACTAAGTCATATTTGCATATTCCAAGTTCAAGGCTCAGACCTCTTCTCCAGAGTACCCACTGTCCAGGTGAGCCTGCTCTTCCTGATGATTTAGTGGTACCTTGAACTGATGCTTCCTGTATTCGCTTCTCCATCACTGACTTCTCTCTCTGAGGAGCAACCATGTAGTGAGAAGCCTCCCAGGTGCTTCTGCTCCAATAGCTAATGAGCTTCTAAATTTAATGTTGCCAAATGCAACATTAAAACCAACCACACTGGACCCCTTCTGCCTTCCCCACTTATGGTAGATGTTTGAAATGGAGCTAATTACACCCTCAATTGTCTGCTTCTCTCAAACATATTGCAACTCTATGACTTCTCAGCCAAAGTGGAACACTCTTGAGAGCAAACAGAAGAGTCAATAATTAGGCCATGTGATATTGTGACACATAGTATAAAATACACATTTTGTTCTTTATCTTAGCTCCTGGCTGAGCTCCCCAAATCCCTGCAATTTAAGGATGGGAGTGGCAATTGTGAACTGGGCCGGTTATTCAAAACAAGCCCTTTCAGTCACCCCTGGCTTTATATTAATATGGTGGCTTTTGGAAAGTCCCTAAGGATGGGGCTGGCTGCCTCAGGACTTTGTGGTTAGAGGTACGGATTTTTAGACCTACCACCGCTTGTGCCCTGAGTGCAGTGTTGCCTGCAGGGCCAGAGGCTTTGACTGTGTAATAAGTGCCCCAAATAAGCTTGTTCTCGCTCTCCCTGGGAAAGAGAGAGATGGAAGGCTGCACTGATCACCAATGAACGATGATGACTTCATCCCCTCTTCATAGGTAATGAAGCTCCCACATAGCCCCAAACAGGGTTCAGAGAATTCCCAGACTGCTGAGCATGGAGAGTTGTCCCTTTTGGACAGGGTATAGACGTTCGATAGCCTGCCTTCCATACCGAGCATTCTGTCCCATTTAAACTGGCTTCCCCAAGATGCAACTTTTTAGAATGAGCAGGAAAGCATAAGCCAAGAGCTTCCCTATGAACAACCTGTCTTCCAGGCGCACAAGCGTGTAACCTGGACTTGACCCCCATCTAGGATGCTCATCTTGTGGGACAGAGTCCTTCCTTCACCGTGGGGTTTAGTGGTATTTCCATGTGTCAGAATGGAGTTAGACTATTGGCTGGTGTTGGGGAATCAGAGAAACCCTTATGTGTGAGGCTGGAGTGTCTGTGTTCTCATTTGAGTGAGAAGGGAAAAACAGGGTGTCTTTCCTCTTTCCCCATGGGCTGGCACAGCAGGAGGGAACTAGGATGTATCGTTGTGTTCTTTATTGGGTCCACAAGAACTGGAAACAGCCCCTTGACTCGACACCTTAGCTTTCTCACTGCAGTCCAAGCCCACCGCGGGCCACGGTAATCACGGTCCTTCACTCGGTGTCTGCTGTCTATTGTAATGTGTGTTTCTGTCGCTGCTACTCCGACACGGCCATAAGGGCAGGGCCCTTGCCTAGGTAACAAATGAGAAAATAACTTTAAAAACTATTTATACACTCAGAAGCATTTACAAAGCACACACAGGATGTGGTCAGAGTTCTTCCCTCCCGGGAAGACTGGGAGATAATTGCCAGGGGAGTTTGGTGTGGGAAGGACACTTTCTCCCAAAGGCAGGGCTTTTGCTTCATTATTACTGTGTTTTCATTTTCGTTCGATTTTTTTAAAAGAGTGCTTTATGGATTATAAGTCTCTAAGAAAATTATATTTTTCACCTGTAGTGAAATTCTTAAAAGTTTATTTTTGTTTTGAGACAGGGCATTGGTGTGTGCTTTGCTTTGAGGTGATGTGTGTGCATTACCACGGCTATTATAGAAAACCTCGTTTTCTATAATTCTACAGAAAAGTCAAAAGATGATCCTATCTTGTTTCAAACTAAAAATCTTATATCTATACACACACACATGTAATGAGCTATTTACATATAAATACTATTTTCTAAGAGCTCCCTGCTTTGCCTGTTACAGTGATGATATTGACATCCTTCTGATAATGCCAAACATTTCTTGTTTGATCCTCCCACATGACTCCAGGGCTGGAATGATATTGCTCTGACCTTATATTTGAGGTGATCCGGGCCTCTGGGCCTGAGCAGGGGAAATTGTTCATGTAAGTTCATGCCTCTCGCTCTCATCAAATGTTTGACCCACACTGGCCCTGATTTTCAGACTGGTGCCTTTAACTACCGCCGTATTTTAGGAAGCATGGCACAGCAGCTGAGTTTGGTCTCCACTCTCAGCTGCAGTCCTTATTCTGTGTTTCTGCGTCAAAGACTCGTTGCCAACACCCGGGGATCTCACTCCAAGGGCAGCTGCACTGACCTGACCATCTCAGGACAGCACGGAAAGCATCCGTATCATGTAAGATGCTGGGGAAAGTTTTAAGACTATGAGCCACAGGAAGCCAGGTGGACATCCAGGACAGGCTAATTCAAGCTTGGGACTTCTTCAAGTACCCTCTAGCAGAACACATCCCGATGTGAGATGAACTCCTCTCCTGCCTTAGCTCAGACTGAGGTCCTATAAAGACCCAAAGGCACCGGGTAATGGTGGTGCACACCTTTAACCCCAGCACTCGGGATGCAGAAGTAGGTTGATCTCAGTGAGTTTGAGGCCAGCCTGGTCTACAAGAGCTAGTTCCAAGACAGGTTCTAAAGCTACAGAGAAAACCTATCTGGAAAAAAAAAATGAAAAAGGAGGAGGAGGAAGAGGAGGAGGAAGAGGAAGAGGAAGAGGAAGAGGAAGAGGAAGAAGAAGAAGAAGAAGAAGAAGAAGAAGAAGAAGAAGAAGAAGAAGAAGAAGAAGAAGAAGAAGAAGAAAAGACATGAAGGCTCACTCTTTCTGAAGGTCAGTGGCACTTTAATAAAAAGAAATGATTCAAGTCAGCCTGCTGCTTATTATGGAGATGCTGCACAGCTGTCCTGGTCTGTTGAGCAGACTGGAACACTGGCTACCAAAAGACATTTTGTCCCAAGTTTTTATTCCATTCTTTAAAAGGGGCTAAAAATGTAGTGTTCACATTGATCTGGAAATAGGGCTAACTTTTAACATGGTCCCATCGCTGAGTGACCTTGGGGATAACACAATGTAATTCAAGGAAAGTTAGTAAATGTCTCACCGAGCATGTGCGTGCCTAAATGGACTTGCAAGCCCTGTCCACCTGCAGAAAGCAGAGCGACCAAAATGATTATGCAACTAATTGAAGGTCTAGCTAGTTCACAACTAACAATTTTATTCTTGCCTTAAGCACTAAATGGCTGCTTAGCTTCTCCAAGAGCAGAAAAACCACATATTTTAATTTATGACTGTCTGGTTAGCTGGTGACTATCTTTTTAATAACCAATGTACAAATATATATTTCATACAGAACTCTATAGGAGTCAGCTGGACACGTTCCACATTCACCACCTTGAGACTAACTGATTTTATATGCAGTACTACTGCAGAACATCTAGCAAGAACACAGAATTGGACTCATGTGTAATCATCCAGCAACCACCATGACTATAATAACGGATGCCACTCACTGGGAACTTCTATCAAAAGTCACTGCTGAAAAATTAAATATTCATTCTTAGTTTTTTTTCATGTTTTTTTTTAATATTTAAAAATTTCCATCTCCTCCTCTCCTCCTCCCCCTTCCCTCCCCTCCCCTCCACCCATACCCCCACTCCCTCCCTCTCCAGGCCAAGGAGCCATCAGGGTTCCCTACTCTATGTTAAGATCAAGGTCTTCCCAACTCCCCCCAGGTCCAGGAAGGTGATCGACCAAGCTGAGAAGGCTCCCACAGAGCCCGTCCATGCAGAAGAATCAGAGTCCAGTGCCATTGTCCTTGGCTTCTCAGTTAGCCCCCACTGTCGGCCACATTCAGAGAGGAGAGGGAGCCCGAAAAGGCCAGTTCCTATAGCCATACTGATGAATTTCTTGCATATCACCATAGAACCTCCACCTGGCGACAGATGAAGAAAATGACTGAGCCCCACATTGGAGCACTGAACTGAGCTCCCAAGGTCCTGATGAGGAGCAGAAGGAGGGAGAACATGAGAAAGTCAGGACCGTGAGGGGTGCATTCACCCATGGAGATGGTGGGACAGAACTAACGGGAGATCACCAACTCCAGTTGGAATGGGACTGATGGATCATTCTTAGTTTTAAAAAAACTCAGTAAGGTTGACATTTGCACAATTACATCTTTTGTAGCATGAGAAAATATCTCAACCTATAAAACTGAATGAAAATAATATGATGGAATTTATCTTAAAATTCTCATTAAATTTAGAGTATTCCCTTACAGGGGGCTGGAGAGATGGCTCAGCCATTAAGAGCACTGCCTGCTCTTCCAAAAGTCCTGAGTTCAATTCCTAGCAACCACATGGTGGCTCACAACCATCTGTAATGAGATCTAGTGCCCTCTTGAGGAAAAGACCTGGTCAGTCGTCCTCATCAACTTAGACCATGAAACCTAATGTGGACAGGTTCAACAGAATCACCATACATGGCCTGCCCGTGTATACTATAGGATGGGAGATTAACATCCACATCATTTTAGATTATTCAGAGGGGTTATTGGGCATGCGCATGCCAGTGAAATGAAACAGGATGTTTAAAGTTAGAAACAACTAAACCAACACATAATAATTAAATAACTGGGAACAAGCATAGGAAAGCTGTCAAACTGACAGATTTTAACAGTGCTACTGGAGACTAAAAGTCAAGAAAGAGCAAAAACATAAACTGTACTTAGGAGGCTCAACATCCCAGTTATAAACGTATCCTGAGTTATCCTATAGCTTTGAAAGTTGGCACGAAATCCACACTTTTAAGCACAAACATAGTGAAGATTAACGCAACAGAGGAGACCAATGGAAACAGATGGGAGGGATGTGGTAATTCGTAGTTCTTGGGAGAACACGGTACTGGAGCAATATGACACTGGGCGGGAGCACAGGGATCCACAGATGGGAGGTGTGTAGTAATTCCGTAGTTCTTGGATGGAGGGAATGGTTCAGAGAGCATAGGAACAGGATGAGTTCCTCTCACTGAGGTATTTCGTATTGCTAAAGGAGGCTACTGTACAGGAGGGGCAAGTTAATTATTCAACAAGTGCCACTTATAAAAATGGCAGGTCTTCATTAAAAAACGTTGCACCTCTGCTTCATTCTTCATAAAGAAAAGTTCTATAAGATTTAGCTACAAAAGGTAAATAAAAATGAGGTGGAGGAAAACAGAGAGAATGTTTTTTTCTAAAGTTTTGGCTCAGAAAAGATCTAGTTACACAAGCTTTAGTGGTTTATTCAAAACTGGATAGATTTCAGCTACTTTGTCACAGTGACACATCTTTATGCTCCCAGAACCACAGATGCAGGCAAAGATAATGGAAATATGGGAGAAATGTAGCTCCATATTGTAAAAAATTGGCAAATTTCCTTGACCAATAAACACCTGATACACACTAATAAGAAAGTATCCAACAACTCAACTGAAAAAGCCATCAGATCGCAGAAGTAGGTATGTAACAGGGACTCAGTATTTTATACTGTACTTGGACACATGTTTAGCATTACTTATAAACTTATAATTTAAAACGTTATAGCTGGGAATGTAGCATGGTGGCAGGCTGTGGCTTAGCATGTGCAAGTCCAGGGGTTCAACGCCCAGCACCACGGGAACAAACCAAGAAAAGGGTGATACTATTCATCAAATCAATAAAAAGCTGCAACATTCGGTAAGGATATAGAAAGCTGCTTTTTAAAAAAAAAAAACAACAAAAAACCACATATTCATGTATGTGTATCTCTGAGTGTGTGTCTGTCCATCTGTGTGTCTGTATACATGTGTGTACATATGCTTGTTCCAAGAGGTGCAGGGGGATGCCCTACTCTGTGGGAGTCACTTCTCTCCTTCTCTCCTGTGGATTCTGGAGCCTAAACTGAGGTTGTCAGGCTTGAAGTCAAACGCTGCTACCTGCTGAGCCAAATTGCTGTCCCCAACAATACTTTTTAAATATTGTTGGTTGAAACAGAAATTGGCTCAACAGGGGCTGGAGAGGTGGCTCAGCGGTTAAGAGCACTGCCTGCTCTTCCAAAGGTCCTGAGTTCAATTCCCAGCAACCACATGGTGGCTCACAACCATCTGTAATTAGGTCTGGCGCCCTTGTATGCAAGCATACACGCAGACAGAATATTGTATACATATTAAATAAACAAATATTAAAAAAAGAAATTGGCTCAACAATGTTATTTTGGAAGACAACATTGCAGTCATCGTGGTTTAAGTACATAGTCTATTGTCTTAGCAATTATGCTCCGAGAATTTACCTTATAGATACACTAAAATATGTGGTAAGTATCACACATGCGTGTCTTGTTTGAAAGAGAACGTATGCTCATTAATGGGAACTGGGTAAATGACTACAATGATGAAGGCAGTGCAATGCTAGGCACTCATGAGAAACGAGAAGGTTCTTGGATTTCGTGTTGGGATGAATTAATCTCCAAGATGAAGAGAGAGAAAGGGGCAGAGTTAAATATGCTCTCATTCTGAAAGTGTGATATATATAGAAGCATATGCATTGAGACATGCATAAAATATCCCTAAAAGATACTCTATGGACTCATATGGAAGGCGATTTTTTTTCATTGCATACCATTCACATTTTATACTATACATATGTTCAAAAATGAACTACTTAAGAAAACAGTTTTATTTTAAAAACAAAATTCGCATCCTCCCTTATGTTCCCAAGGAGACAATCCTGGTTATTTTTGAGTCAGGTTGTCACTATTTAGTACAATCTAGGCTCCTTTCAATCTACTCAAATAAACGGTTGTTTATAAATGAGCAAAGGGAGGGAGTATGAAATCAATCATCAGCATCGTAGATGGCAATATTAATAGAGCATCAGAATACAGTGGTGTGAGAAGCTTTTGAAGAACCGCACTGCAGAAGGGCAGTGTTTTGGGGGTGGAGTTGGTAGACATGTTTGATCCTACCCTGGTAGTTGTGAGTTGCACAATTTATACCATAATATGTGTTGTCGGCATTAAGTTTACAAAGCGATGCTTTCTTTCGCGAGAGACTCACCTGGTTCCGGTCCCTGGCATTTGCATAGCGAAACCTCTGGATGTAGTAAAAGACCAGCCACGCGAGAGAGATGGTCATGAGCACGATGAAGGAGATAGACACAAACACAACTGACGTGCGGCTCACGTATTTCTGCAAGTTCCGCGTCCCGATGGTGATGGACATGGTCACGGTGACGTTCCTCTCCAGCAGGCTTACGATCTCCTTCCCTTTGGGCTCGGGAATCATTATCGCCACGATGTCTTCCACACCTGGGGTGAGAGGGGCGAGGAAGCGGGAATGAGGGTTGGGCGAGGGGAGGCAATCAGAGTGAAATGTGTGGGAGGGCACTTAGAGATGGCAGGGCTTTCTGGTAGCCGGGGCCATGCCATTTTGTAAAGTGTCATCATTTCGATTGACAGCTCTCCAAACTATAGTAATTTGAACTCCAGGATTAGAGGCAACTTGTGTTTCTAGTTTGTGTCCTCCCCGGGCCATCATCCCTGACTGCGAACATGTGTTAAGGACTTCCATCAAAACACAAGATGGGCCTTCTCATTCTTCCTCTGAAACCTCTAAGAAGGCCCCAATACCTCTCCCCCTGCCATGCGGCTGTCTGTTATGATCTTAATATGTCTTCTAATAACGTTCTTTAACTTCAAAGCACAATCCAACTCAATGTTCCCCTTGAACCCTAAATCTAAAAGTTTCATTTCCAGAATCTTCTTCAAAGCTGAGACACCTGACAGCCAGAGTCTGAGTCTCATCTTGCTTTTCATCAGCTCCCCAGAGATGCTGCTCTTACACACACACACACACACACACACACACACACACACACACATACACACACGCACGCACGCACACACGCGCACACACACACACACGCACACACACACGCACGCACGCACATACACACACACACACACACGCACACACACGCATGCGCACGCACACACACACACACACACACACACACACACACTATGCTATGATTCAGACACCAGCAAGGCAATGTCCAGGCTACCTTTTCACTCTCTAAGATGTCGCCCCTGAATTTGGTCCAAGTGGACCCTTCCATAGATGCCCAGGAACAGAGCTAAAGGCGTTTCCACTCCATGCGAGAAATCAGAGGCACAGCTTCCAGCCCTGACCTCAGTGCTTTCTCCCTTTTCCCTCTTGTACTCTGCAAACAATGAGTTGCAGATCTCCGAGTACCGATTTTTAAAGAGATTCTCTCCAACAGTGAGTACCCAAGCAACAGAAGTCAGGGATTCTTAAAGAACTCCGACAGGACTGGCTTACTGATAGAACAGTCTCAGAGCTATTTTCTGCATATTTTACCCAATTCAGTGGAAGTGGTTATGTGTTCTCATGTCAAGCAAAGGGAAGATAAAGGTAGACGACCCCGAAACAATATGGCCGCCTCATATATTTCCACCACAGTGCCCTTGGGTTTGCACAGTTAGAAGGAAGAGGCTTTTTCCTGGGATCTCAGTCATATGGGTCCTTGTTCCTGTGTCATGATACTGTATGAGAGGCCCGTCTCAGTAAGGACTGAGTTAATGCATAGGGTCTTTTCGTAAGCACAGGACACCAAACTCAAAGGAGCCAACCCAACCTGTCACTGAGGCTGAAACATGGAACAGAATCCCACAGTTCAATCTGCAGGAGAAGCTGCAAGCTGAGTGGCACGCACCGTCCTACATCCAGGCGGAAACAGTCTGTTACCTGAGGTGATTAAATGAAATGGAACCCACTTACTATTTAGGGAGTTGTAGATTCAGGGAGGAAATGAAAGCCTGCTGTAGATGCTCACAGACTGTGGTCTGGCAGCCAGGTGGTACAGGATCACTCAGCTAGGCTGAACCAGATTACATCTGTGCGTGCGTGTGCCTGCGTGTGCGTGTGTGCCTGCGTGTGCGTGTGCGTGTGTGTGTGTGTGTGTGTGTGAATGGGTGGGTGGGGGTGGTGGTGATATTGCTAGTCTCTTCAGCTTTACTCTCTATTCACAGATTCAGTCCCACATCCTTGACCGTGTCTCCTACAGGCTGATTTAGTATTTTAAAAGTCAGCTCCCTTAGGATCCTGTATTTGTTACTTTAACACATTTTTACATCATTAAAAAAGCAACCCAGGTGCACACAAAGGAGACTAGCCATTGGTCATGTATTTTCAACCTTCCCACATTGTTGCATTGATGTTAGAAGAGTATCAAGCGCCTTGCTGGGTGTCCGATTTTTGTTGCTGTCTTTAAGAGCCCCTGAAACTCATGGCTTGAATTGTGACTTGTCTGCATGTTCCCCCATCCTGCAGCCCCTTCTCATGTTGTGTTTATTCTGGCTAATGGCTTTCTGTGGTCTGGGGTTTTGCGAGGGATTAAGGCCACTCCCAGGTTTTGCCTGTACGGAAATATGATCTGCTTTGTACTCTGGACTAATCTGGCCTGGGGGTGGGGAGGCAGTTATTTTGGAGATATATGAGAACTCGAGAGGGGTCATGATTTTCTATTTATTTCCTTGTTTACAGTCTCTAGGCTTATTTAAAGCTCTAGATTAGATTTTTGTACAGACAGGATGTGGGGGTAAGTTAAATCTTTCTATGCTCAGACAGGCACACATTTATATCTTAACAGCCATATGAAAATATTTCTTAATTACTTCCAATTTTGATACTCTCTTTAAAAGGTTTGTTTCCTCTCAAGACCATAGAATTTCTTATTTAAAAACGGCTTTCCTAAACCATTTAGTTTTACCATCCTTCTTTTAAACCTTTAGCAACCAAAATATTTAGCTTGCTGACAAAACAGTATTTACTAAGTTCTCTTAATGGACAAGCAGAAAGGACGGAGACTAGAATGTGATCTAGTTTCCCACTAAATTCTCGGCTTCATTTTGTACTGTTTGTTTTATGAGGTTGATCTACTTCTTGCTGAACCTGTCCCAACTTTTAGTCTTAAAGCCTTTAACCCGTTTCCTGCCCTGTGGCTGGAATGCGCACCCCCCCCACCCGCCCCGCGCCAAGTCTACAGTTTTCCTATTAGGAATTCACACTCAGGAGCCCATGCAGCACAATCATGAAGACTTGCTCTTTGGAACCAGATGGCATGTTTTAATCCAGTGCAGCACTTTAAAAATAGGCACCGAAAGCTTGGATCGTCGCGAGGCTCTGAATTATGCATTATCTGCTTTCAGGGATCTGAGAAAACATTTTCTCTTTCTGTGGGGTAAGGTATAATTAACTATTTTAAACTGTTTGTTTTAAACCTAAGTGCCTCGTGGCTGCCTGTTGTGTCTACAACTGTGGGTACTTCAGGACCTGCGACATGCCCTAGGAAGGAGGAAAGCAAGCAGGGCCATGGGGCAGGTCTATTGGTCTGAACACAAGTCTTAATAATTTCTGTTTTTCTTTGTACTTAAGGCTGTATACTCTGTACAGTAAGTTGCATTGGGGATATGAATTTATCCCAGTGGGAATAGTCACTAAAAACTGGATGCCTTGAGAGATGGTTGAGTGGTTAAGAACATTTGCTGCTTTCTCAGAGGACCCAAGTTCAATTCCCAGCACCCACACAGAGGGCTCACAATTGCTTGTCACTCCATATCTAAGGGATCTAAGGGATCTGATGTGGTTTTTTGACCTTTGTGGACTCCTGAATGTACATGGTACCCAGAAATTCATATAGGAGTGCATGCACATGAGCTTGCACACACTCACTAAATTGGGTGTCCTGGTGTAAAGTTAACTGCATTTGTATGAATTATTCTGATCAGTGAACAAAATCCAGGAGGACCTAGTTTGTTTGAGGGGACACGGGCACCGATGTGAGTAGTCACACTCTCCCCTGATCTTCACTTCTGTCCAGATGGACACCTGCAGCAGAAGTGTGACTGTGGGCGTACAAGAGACAGGAGAGGAGAGGAGAGCTAATGGGGTGTGGCAGGGTTTGCCGGAAGACACCAGGAACAGTCCAGGGTTAAATTCTGCTCCGCTGATGCACTTTTTACCCATGACTCCTGGGTCTGCGATGGGGACACACACAGACAGATATTTGGTGTGGGTAAAACCCACATAGTCCAAGCTATTTGGGTAATTTTGCGTTTGCCATGACACCAAGACACTTTGCTGCCAAATGCCTGCTTCGGTCAAATGGCCCCCGTCTAGCATCTACTCTCCTTCCAAACATACTTCCGGCTGCGGAGTGGTGAGAGACGGCTATGGTGTAATCACTGTGCATCCTGGAAAACCTCCCCAGTTAGAGACAATACCGCGTGGCCAGCACAGACACCCCCAGTGCCAGAAGCAGAAACGCCTTGTGTGTAGTGCTTTCGCTATCCGTGACACGGCTCAGCGGCCACACTCTGATTTGATAAATGTGTGTACGTCAGGAATCCAAAGCTTACAAAGCCCAAGGGTGATTAGTGACGAGAAAGCCTCTCCTGACACACTCAAGTGGGCTGCTTAATCGCTGTGCTAGTGAAATCTCCTGACACACTCAAGCCGGCTGCTTAATCACTGTGCTAGTGAAATCTGCTGACACACTCAAGCCAGCTGCTTAATCGCTGTGTTAGTGAAATCTCCAGGACACCAGCAGAGCACAAAGCACTGTACAGAGCCCATCACCTACTCCTCCCTATGCATCTTGGTGGCGTGAACATCTCTGCGCTCGCCTCTCCTCCCTAATCTGTCCTTCAGTCTGTTTTATTGTTCGCTATCTAGATTTTAGGAAATTACATAAAAAACCTCAGTGTTCATTTGTAAATAGTTTCTACTTATATATTTAAAATAGTTCACTTAAAAATGTAGTCAGTTTCTGACTACTGTCAAGTCTCAAGCGGGGTGTGCATGAGGCGATTTTAAAACTGTAAAGCACCGTGTAAATCAAAAGCTTTTATGATTTTCTGTACCAGCAAACATTTTTAATTTATGCAGATGCAAAACTTCTAAATTAAGCTCTTCCAAATAGAATACAGCAGTACTCTCTAGCTGGATGTTGACACATGCTTACTATTTGGCCACTGAGGTGTGGGTGGAATTGATGCTTTCCACTCTTGATGTGGGAAACAAGAATGGTGATGGTGACCATGTATATAAAAGTCAACATAATTCTGCAATTAAAATTAGACGATTAGTAAAACACAAGACTCAAGTTAACATGCAATAATGAAGAGTTTCTCACATACATTGATACATGAGAAGCTGAAGGCAAAACGGTCTGTGCAAAATTGCACTGCATGGTTGACAACGTAAAACTACGAAGAATAAACTTAATAAACATCGGAGCTAAATGAAGAGAAGCATGCAATAAAATTTCTCTGAAAGACACAAAAATTCCAAAGGGGCAGATGTCGTTTTAAACATTTTAAACACAAGAGTCACTTATTTAGTAGTATGGAGTATGTGATTTTAGTTAGCTATTGGTATTTATGACTTGGTTGTTCTCATAGTATAACCAAGGAGCACAGTCTCTGAAAATTGATCATCCTTTTTGGGGAGAGGGTTCTATCTGTATTTTCAAAACACAAATAAATATTCCCTGATGGCTATAAATGTCTCAGTGATCAAACTTAGTGCTTGTTGTTAAATGCTTTATATTCCTAATTTTCTCCGATCAGTTTCATGTCATAGTGTGATAGCAATCGAGAGTCTAATAAAACTACTGACCATGGGCTGGGATATCCCTCAGAAGTTTAAGGGCTTGCCACACAAACAGCAAGCCTGAAGGCCACAGTTTGGAGCTGCAGAATCCGGTAAGAGATGGATGGACATAGTGGCCACTCCTGAGGACTTCCAGAGCTCAGAAGGTAGATACTAGGTCTCTGGAGCAGACTGGCTGCCTAGACTCATTGATAGGTGATTTCTGAGCCCGACTGAGAGACTCAGCTTGAAAATATAATGTAGAGATGGGCAAGAAAGACCCTGATGTTTTTCTGGAGCTTCCGCATGGAAGTACACCTGCACACCCGTGTGCACGCAAGGAGCAAGAGAGCTCATGGGCTAGTGTGCCACTTCCCTCACAGACATGCCTCTGCTGACCGAAGCTCTGTCGGCGAATTCTCAGGTCAAAGATCCTACCACTTCCCATATACTGCCACAAATAGAGTGCCAGCCTTTGGGCGCATCCCCCCCCCCCCCATTTAAACCTTATCCATTTCATATTTCAGCATTTTCACTGTGCTTTTCTTCAAATTACTGTATTTCTCATACTAAATATTTCTCACTAGCTCCTCTCTATAGCCTCTAGCTCCTTCTGGGTTGCATTGGTCAACACTGCTTGTGGCTCATTTTTCAAACCATTCCTCCTCAAGCGGTAGAGCCGCACGCAGCCTGTCCCATCATCGATAACGCCAGCAGCTGTCTCCTGCACTTGCCTCTGAGTTCATGCTGACCCATCTACTGTGTCCGGGGAAATCTCAGTCGAAAGCCTTGGCTTAGTGGCTGTAGGACATTGAGAAGAAAGAGATCGCACTCCATCCGTGTGCCCTCTACAACCAATGCCTCTTCCTTCGCTGGGCTCTGTGATGAGCTACTGTTCTCTCAGACGGCCCTTGTTACCTTTACCTGAAGCACTGCTGGAGCCCAGGCTTCCCACACGCTGACCACATTTTTTTTTTTTTTATTGCAGACCAAATAACTATAAATGGTTATAACTGCCTGATACTCTCCAACCCGGCCAAGTTTCAAACTCGTGTTCCCTTCCTCTGTCTCTTGGAAAGTCTGGACAGCAATGCCCTCGCCGTCTCCTGGAATGGTCCCAGCACCCCTTCCTGAAACAGTCCCAATTCTTGTTTATCCCTCCTATCACCCCTTTGATTCCCAGTTTAACCATCACCTCCTCGGGCTGGACCTCCAGTATTAACAGAGTTCACCCGCTGAAGGCTTTGCCCTGGCTGCTGTTTGTCCTCTACCGCATACTGTAGCTCCTTCCTTCTGGTCCTCTCCAGACCCCCATTAGAGACTCTGCCAGTATTGAAACTTCCCAGATGCTGCTTCCTGTCTTTCCATCGCTCTCTGGGCACTGATGTCCTCTACTCTCTGTCAGCCCCCACTGGGTTGCTCCCCCTACCCAGACTCATCACACATCACACATCACACTGAGAAACTCCTTGCACTTCACTCCCTTGCTCTTCCGTTTATCCACAGATAACTCCCCTGCCAACTCTGCCTTTCCAGGCCTCCATGCCACCCTGTGACAGAAGCAGAGAGAAAGGCCTCAGAAGTCATCGGCTTCCATTGAAATGCAAGATCGCCGTGGTAAAATGAGCACTGTATATTGTCCTGTTCTACTTGACCTTTCACCCTTCTTCCAAATAATGACCTCATACCTTATGTCTCCCACACCCCTTCCCACCCACGTTCTCGATTACTGACCTTGACCGCAAGAGTTCTTAAAGAAAAGCACCTAGCAGCAGGAAATACTCTGCCCTACTATGAAATGAGGTAATTGGCATAGAACAACCAGGCACAGGGCCTGCCATAGAAAAACCACTAAGTACATGGTAGCTTTTATCGCTACCGTTACCATTACCTCGCCAGTGCCAAACACAAATCAGTCTGCCTTCCGCCACCCTCCTCTTGCTGCAACACAGGTGGCCAAATCCCGGCAGTGTGATGAACCCCACCTGTTGCCTGCCTCCCCGAGGTGCAGACTGGGTGCACAGGAAGTTTGTGTTGTGTTGAAAGGATACCTTGTTTCCTGCAGCATGCCTGCAGGTACCCCGGTGGTCTTAAATAAGGACTCTCCTGGGGGGCTAAGCTAGTGAACATGTTAGCACTGCAAGGGACAGAGTGGACAAACTTCCCGACAAGAGGAGAGTCAGAAACGAAGCCAGAAACAGCCGACACCAAGACTGACTTGCGAGCAAGCAGAAACTGAAGTCAGCCGAGCTCTAGGCCTTTTCCTATGGCTCCCATTAACAAGATCACCTGAGACAAAACCCAAATGGCTCCTCTGCATCCCACACAGCTGGGGCTGAAGCTTGAGGCGTTTTCATGCCCTTCCTACGTGTTGTCTAACTTAATTTTTCTTTGATTAATTTATGCAGCATTTGCAATAGAATTCACCTCTAGTGTCTTCGTCTATTTAGAAAAGAATGTATACACCCAGTTACACTGTGAACACCTGTCTGGTACATACACTCAAAGCCACCCTAAACTGGAAGTGTGGCCATTCCCACAGCTGCCAGTATTCTAGCAGACTTCCTACCTCAGGGAGATGCTTCTGCTACCTAGAACCAGACACCTTTGGTATGATCCCTGCATTTTCGCACACTGGGGGATAGGAAGGATATTGTAGGGAGCCTACTTTCAGTTCTGACAGCAAGTATACTTTATAGTATGAGTATGGATATTTAAATTCAAAGTAGAATTAATTGAGGATTAAAACTTTATTATTTAGGAGCCAAACTGGTGATTTCTGATGCAAACCAGTTGAGAGGATTTCTCCAGAAGATACTTAAGTTCAAAACAGGAATGTCTGTGGGTTGTTAGATAAACACCAGGCAATTTGGGCCACCCCAATTATCTGTCACAAACTGGAAACAGTCCTTTGTCGTGTGTCACTGAAGTAACTGAACCCTCACCGTAGGATTTATCATCACAACCAACAACAGCAGCTCTCAAGGGGTCAGCAGGTTTCTAAGGGGTCAGCAGCTCTCAAGGGGTCAGCAGGTCTCTAAGGAGTGTGCTTTCCTGGGAACAGCTGTTGGGACTTAACTAGTATACCGTTCTACACTTTCCAAACATCCCCATGTGCCTGTTGTCAAGTCTGCTGAAAGCCTTACAGATTGCTGTGAGATACAGGGGAAGTGCTAAATACAAAACAAGGCCTTGCTCGCCCCATCTGTAGCAGTTTTCTTGGGACACGATCAGTAAATCAGACTCACAAATAACTTATTTCTAGTTTTTTTCAATGATTATAATAGGGTTGAGGTTGAAATGAAATCAATTACAGAGTACTGATTGGTTTTATAACAATGGAGTTTTAATTAGAGTCACTTTCATTACAGCAAATAAATCCATGATCCTTCTGCTCTTCTATAAAACATCTTAAATTTGAATTTTAGTTTGGACAAAGCTCAATATCTGTAAAATCACTTAGGATGAGATTAATGAAATCATAAAACAGAAGATTACGAGGGACTAAAATTCTCCAGCACATTTTTCTCTCCCTCAAATCTTAAATAAAATTAAATAGAATCATTTGTTATAACGTCTAGCTGGATGACTCTGTAAGATTGATTAAACCTTTAGTAATCTTAAAACTAAAAGGTCATCATAGCTCCTGACAGTCAATGCACTCAGTTCGGAATGCTGACTGGAGATGAAGTGGACAAGTTCAGATGATATGCTCAATAAATAAGAACTATTATTGCATCACTTGCATTATTTGTTAAAATGAATGTCAAAGACGTTACAGATAGTGTATACCCTGCATTTAGATCCGAAGATGCAGGGGAAGAAGTATGTTCTATTAACTGCCACCAGCATGGAAACAAACATGGACTTATGGACAACATGTGATTCCTGACTCGTGTAAGGACCCTCCAGTCAGTTATTGACAAGGGAACCCAGACCAGAAAGAATCCCCTAAAAGCTCTCTTGTTGATGCCTTGTTCCATAGTTCATGATGTTATCAGGGAGCAGCGGCTTAAGAGATGGAATGTGGTTGGAAGACTCCTATCACGTAGGGACACACCTATGGAGGTGGTGATGGACTCCAGGCCTTCTTCTTTCTTTATTTCCTCTCTGTTATGAGGTTGGCAGCTCCCAAACAATGTATTCCCACCATGATATCCTGCCCTAATATAAACCCCAAAGCAATGAGTCTATCTGACTACGGACAGACACCTCCAAAATGGTGTGCCAGGAAAACTTCTATTTGCATAAGCTGATCATCTCAGATATTATATTGAAGTTGTGAAAATCTAACACAAATCATTTCTGGAGCATCAGAGGGCTGACATCCCACCCCCACTGGTCAACAAAAGGATATTTGAAGGCAGATGGAAAGAAAATTCATCTTCGAGGTCAAAGATGAACATGACTGGTTAACGGCCAAGCTCATGCTCCTCTCTTGAGGTAGTGAAAAAAAAAACCATATATTTCAGTCAGGATCAGTTACATGACCAAAAAAGACAGGAGCTTGCATGTTGCCTTATATACAACTACTAGAGAAAACATCACCTACTGTCAATCAGACTATCTACAAGCAAGAACCTTGGATTGCAACGTAAGGCACTCGGTATCCTGGTTCTGAGGGGGTCTCCAGATATGACGGCCTGTACCCACAATGCTGCATAAGCCAGCAGAGTGAGCAAATGCCCTCTTACACGTTCTGTCTATTTGTCAACGATATGGGACTCCCCATTTACTGTCTAATTATAAAATGTCTCACTACCTGACTCATCTGTCTCTTTTTAGTATTCAACAAGCTGCCTTTGAGTCAGAGAAATGAGATTTCCCTTATTCCAAATCCACACTGGGAAAAATCCCTCTTTGAAAGTCAACTTTGCTACTCTGATTTCTGGAAGGTGGGAATCCCCACAGTGTTCCCCGTGGTAAGATGACAGAGACTGTGAGCTCAGCCATATTAAGGTCAGATAGAGAGTAGCACTGGAATAAGGAAGAGTGGGGAATGAAGCCTTGGTGGGCAGAATACAGGCTTTCCTAGCCTCAAAGCTTCACGAGCTTCAACCTGATGGGCAACCAGTGCGGACTGGGTGTGGAGAGCCTCGCTGTGCAAGGTTTTTGACTCTCATGTGCACGAGTGGTCCCTGCATCTCCTTGATCTTAGCAGTTCTTAGGGGAGAGGAAACCAGCAAATTCTCTCAGGTCCTCAGGTCTAATCTGGGAGACAGTTGGGCAGTGAGTGTGCATCGTGAAGCAGATCCAGAATTGGAAACATACCTGCTTTCCATGTTCATAAGTCAAAGTGTCTAGCAGATATGGTCCATTCATTACCCTACTGTAAACCACATGCGTGCTTTTCAGGACACACTGTTCTGATTTTCAACTGCCGTTGCCTGGATTTCATTGACCAAGCAGTTTTTCCGGACCACTAAGGGTTGGGCACTGAATTATTGCCACCTGGGTATAGCCTCAATGACTGAGGAAATTGTGTACAAATAGCACAGCCTCTCTCCCAGGGCTGGAATAGCTCTGTACACATTTTCTACACCATTTTGGCAACTTTCCAAGTGGCATTAACCTCGTTCCTCATAGGCTGCTGGACAGTGTTCTGTTTCTGGGCGTCTTTCTTTCAGTGTCTACCCAAACAGAAGTTTCCTGGAACTCCCTTTCAAACAAAAGCTTGCCTCTGGGGCAACTGAGACTAACTCAAAACTATGACCCTGTGTCTTTCTTCATGGCTTTTTAATGTCACAAACACGACATATTAGCTCATGTCTCAGCAACACTTCTATGCTTTTTACATACGATCCTTTAATTTTTATTCGTTTTATAAATAGAAAAAATCTAATATGCACAATACATAGTGTGTGTCTGTGTGCACGTGTCCTTAAGAAACTCAGCACCAGCTCCAACAAGAATAAAACATATATAAGCATGAATTCTGCCCATATTTTCAATTTGAAAGGAGAATCATTCTTTAGAAGTATCTTATGGTTTAGCTCTGTGCATTGCTCCAAAGACAGATGGAGCCATGTATAGTTTGTGACTGGAGACTCCCGTCTGTTTTGCTTCTGACTGGACGAGAGTGCAGTTATGAACACTGAACAGGGCTATGCACTGATGGTCTGACTAGGTATTCTAGTGGGCACCGTGCTCCACTGTCTCTAGCCCCCCCGCTGCTGGCATCCTCAGTGCAGCCCTGAGGTCAGGGGAATGAATCCTCCCATCTTAGGCTCCATTAATTTGATCTTAATTTAAAGCCATTACTAGGCCCAGTTATCAGAAAACTTAAAGTACATTTGAAACAGGTTGAGTATTTGAAATCGCTTCTCATTTCTCCCGATTTTTGTGAAGTCTAAGTACAAATCAAGTGTTTCTGAAGAGAAGTAGCATCTAAGCCTCAGTGTAATGTGCTGAAATATAAAACATCCACAGAAGTTGAAGATCAAGTATTTCAAAAATGATATTTAGATATTTGAAATGAATTTCTCTTTCTGAGTAGATACTGAAGTGAATTCCAGATATTGTGGACTGCATAAACCATATTCGATGTAATGTTTCCCATTTCTCTATTCCTCTATGACAAACTGGATGCTGCTGGAAAAGCCTACTACTGAGCATGCCTCGCTGTCTCTGGGAAGTATTGATCAGCCATACACACAAGAAGTGTATTTTCCAGCCTAGTGGGCACAGTCACTGCTGTGCAAAAGGGTCACGACAAGAAAGCCACCCCGTCTTCTTAAGGGGTTGACATCTTAAAGCGACTGTCACAGGCTTGGCAAGGGTATTGAAGCGCAGCGAGAGACAAAAGCCACACCACCTTTGCGGGCACACAGATATGCCTTGTGAGAGTAAATTACTGATGTCCTGCAAGTGACAGAAAGCAACTGAAGAAACCTTGCCGGCCTCTAAGAGGCACAGCCTACAAGCGTGCGTCAGCCTGAAGGCAGAGGGGGCACTCTGCTCCTCTCAGCGTTTTGGGATGAGAATGGAATGACGGGATTGGGAATTAGGTGATGGCGGAGTTGTCTTTGATCTCAACTACCGACTTGTTGGACAGAGGAGGGAAATAGAGCCTAGCCTATCGTGGTAGCTGGCTCAAGGTTAGGCTTCCATCAACAAAAGAAGAAACATCAGTTCCGGGCCACCTTTGATATTGCTATAATCAAAGCCCCCAGCTTTCTGTAGCCTCAAAGCTTATGTTTTTACACACTTTACCCATGCACCCACCACCAGTTCTCCTCCTCAGTTTCCTATGTGTTTGCTTCCACATTTCTGAATAAGTTGACTAGCATTCCTTAACCTGTAACTTTTTATTTTAAACTTTATTATTAAAAACTATTGCAAGTGAAAAAAAAAACACAGCTGGAAATTAGTCAGATGCAAAGACTGCACAACTCCACAGAATCCTATGCAGGTGGAATGCTATGCAGGTGGAATCCTATGCAGTGGAATCCTATGCAGTGGAATCCTATGCATGTGGAATCCTATACAGGTAGAATCCTACGCATGTGGAGTCCCATGCAGGTGGAGTCCCACGCAGGTGGAGTCCTATGCAGGTGGAATCCCATGCAGGTGGAGTCCTATGCAGTGGAATCCTATGCAGGTGGAATCCTGTGCAGGTGGAATCCTATGTAGGTGGAATCCTGTGCAGGTGGAATCCTATGTAGGTGGAATCCTGTGCAGGTGGAATTCTATGTAGGTGGAATCCTGTGCAGGTGGAATACTATGCTGTGGAATCCTATGCAGGTGGAATCCTACATAGGTGGAGTTCTATGCAGGTGGAATCCCATGCAGGTGGAATACTATGCAGATGGAATCCTATACAGGTGGAATCCTATGCAAGAAAAATCTCATGCAGGTGGAATGCTATGCAGATGGAATCCTATACAGGTGGAATCCTATGCAGGAAAAATCTCATGCAGGTGGAATGCTATGCAGATGGAATCCTATACAGGTGGAATCCCATGCAGGTGGAATGCTATGCAGATGGAATCCTATACAGGTGGAATCCCATGCAGGTGGAATGCTATGCAGATGGAATCCTATGCAGGTGGAATCCCATGCAGGTGGAGCAGCCATCAGGTGGGAACCATGGAACTTCAGGCTGGATTTTACACCTGACTTTAAACTTTCTACTTTCTACTCACAAACTGCTACCGTGAAGAAAGTCTTGATGATGCTCATCTCTACCATCCTCAGCTCCTTTCTCACACCTTAGGGGATGGACAGCATTAATTCAACGCAAATACTGCTTATGAAGGTGTTAGGTGACATACGACACATACCCCATTCTCTGTTTCTTCTGGAGCTGACAACTGCATCAGTTTTTCATTTGCCTGGCTTTCAATATGTTCAATCAATACTTTTTCTATTTTCTTCAAACACACTACCTGCATTTTTAGACTTTTTCTTTCTTTTTCTTTTTTTTTCTGGGGCAAGTCCCTTCTGAATTTCACTGCCATTCAGCTCTTGCATGGTTTTATTTCCCCCAAGCTCGGGCAGGTCATAGCTATCATTTAGGGGCTTATCTTACATAGAGAGGATACTTCACTCTCACAAATAAACTTTAAACTGTGTTTTATTAATATCTCACAGGCATGCCCGTATAACAGCAATGGTAATACCACAAATACCCAATGATTCCAGGTTCTTAAAGTGTGAATTTGTTTTTTGTATCAGTCACGTTTCTACTGCTGTGGTAAAATGCCATGGCCCAAAGCAGCTTCCAGAAGAATTGATTTTGGTTTATGATTTCAAAGGGGCAGACAGCTACACTGGTGGGCAAGATATAACAGCAAGGGCAGGAAGCTAAGAGAGCACATTTCGACCACACACAGGAAGCAGGGAGCAGAAGCAGAGAGTGGGTGAGGCTCTCAAAGCCCGCCCCCAGTGACATACTTCCTCCAGCAAGGCTTCACCTCCTAAAAGTGTTATAGCAGCACAAACTGCCACAGTCTTGGAACCCAGTGTTCAAATGCCAATGGGGGACATTTCTTATTCAAACCAAAACAGTAGTCTTTCTAAATATTTGAAGTAGGCAAAAGAGTCCTTACTTGAAACATTTTGGAACATTTGGGATGCCTGTCTGGCAAGTGCTGCCACATGCTGTAGTGGTTTACCCTTATTATAGGAAGCTAAAGCCTGATTCTTCTAAGGTGGTATAGGGATGAATACACATGTGTTAGTGTGCAAGGCATTTCCCTGACAGTTCTCCTAGTTAATAACTAACTCAACATTGTGGGGAACTTGGGTTGCGCAGTCTTTGCACCAAGGCCCTGTAAGTTGAACCCGAATCTGAAGTCAGGACTACAGCGCTCTTGTCATGGTAATTTCTTTTTGGCTAATGCCCAGCCAGAGAAAATCCCAACGCCAATCAGACCTCAGCAGAGGTTTCAGACGTGCATCAAACTAGGAAGAGCTGATGTGGATCAGCGGAGAGGATTTTTCTTAGGGTTAGTCGAGGAATGGCTGCGAGTCCACACTCCACAGTTTGTGTGGAGAGGAAGCTGAGGCCTGGGACACAGTCCAAGACCAAGGGAGGGTGGGCTGCAGCCTGCAGGTAGCTTAAACACTGCCAGAGTAACGGAAGCCAACGATTCCTAACAGATAAATTATCACATTGCGGGTAGAGGCTACCATTTGTACAAACTACACTTCCTGGAGAGGATGGAAATAATTTACACTAGTCAATCAATAATTCTAATCCTCGGATATGTATCTTTGTAATATTATAACAATGGAACATGGAAATCAAAGCGCTGAGCTGCAGGCCTTTTATCTTAAACACATGAAACAACTCTTAATGATCTGTTAAATATGTATATTCTGACAGTTCCTTATGTGAGCTGGGGTGCCTGCTGACAGGTACACGGGCTCAGGACGTCCTAGCCAGACCTGGGACCCTGCACAGGAAGGAAGAGCAGTTTTGGTTTCTTCAGAGAGGTTCGTTCCCCTGAAGTCCCTCACTGGAAATCGAGGATGGATAGAAACCAGAGGGGGAGATTCCTTCCTTCTTCCTCCGGGCTGGTTTTGGCACCTATCTGAATGCTCTAGATTAGAGACAGGTTTCCAAACAACACGGGTTCTTTTCCTTTCTCTCCATGGTGCTGGGGATCAAACTCATGAGTTCAGGCTCTACCGCTGAGCGACAGCCCCGGCTTCGGAAAATCCTCCCATGTGCTGTTGTCTCAGAACTTGTGATCCTTTTGCTCACACGTCCACCCTGGACAGACCCGAGAGCTAAAGTCTTTATCGTGTCAACTGAAGGATTTCTGGAAGTCGTCCTCCAGGGCGAGGCAGTGTGTTTATTGTCTGGTACTAATCTCTTCCGTTTGCTGGGTCTAGGAACCAGCACTGCCTTCTCTTTTATTTTATTTTATTTTATTGTGGTTTTTCGAGACAGGGTTTTCCTGTAGTTTCTAGAGCCTGTCCTGGAACTAGCTCTTGTAGACCAGGCTGGCCTCGAACTCAGAGATCCGTCTGCCTCTACCTCCCGAGTGCTGGGATTAAAGGTGTGCGCCACCACCACCTGGCTTCTGCCTTCTCTTTTGTGAGTAGCCGTGAAAACAACAAAACGATGGTTTTCTTGAACTCACTGACTTTTACTGGAGAAAACATTTCACAAATATTAATTTCTAAAAGCTCTCCAGGCTAACAAACTGAAACCATAAAAGTTCATTTCCTCACTAGAAATAGATAATAGGTGTGGTGAGGACTTTAGCCTTTAATATGATTTGGATTAAAGCAAAAGGCAGCTACCTATGTGGGTAGTTGAAGAGCAGATAAAATTGCTTTCTAAATCTGAACAAATATATGCAGACTGAAATTTGAGAAGAATAACTTACATAGAAATAATTCTATCTATAAATACAGAGAATAAAGACAAACATGCTTGATCTCTTTCCTAGTATAATTACAGAATAATTATTCAAAATTCAGAAAGAGTAGAATCAAGTTAATAATCTCATCTTTATTTCAAATTCCAGTCAGTCATTCAAGAACAGAAATTCTTAAAATAATACAAATTCCTTCGGAAAATCGATGGTTGCACGACCCATCCTCCTCCAGGGAGGAAGGCATGCAATTGGTACTGTCTGGGAAACGCTTTCATTTCTCTCTTTCTCTCTTGTTGAAGGATGAACTCATGGGCCCCCCTGCATTCCCTCACTTAGGCTTCCAGGAAAGCTGGCAGGTTTCTGATGCCCCTCAGACCAGCATCTCTGTCAGAGAATACAGATGTCTATCACAGGCCAGGATGGTCATGTGAGGAGATCCCAAAGTCCTGAGGCTTGCTTTGGGGTGGTGCTCAGGAGCCAAAGAAAGTGGTGGAGGGGTTGTTTGTTTGAGGCAGGGTCTCTCTATGTAGCGATGGCTGGCTTGGGACTCACTGTGTAGATCAGGCTGGCTCAGAACTCACTATAAGGCCCTGGCTGGCCTGGAACTTGCTATGTAGACTACACTGGCCTTGAACTCACTATGTATACCAAGCTGGGCTTGAACTCACAGAGATCCACAAACCTCTACCTCCAAAATTAAAGATATGTGCCACCACACAGGGCTACAGTGTGGTTTTTAAAAGTGGCTAAATTTGCTACTTACTCTGTGTTCTCGCACTGCAAAAGGGATCCCTTGGGGATCATGAGAAGGTGTCAAGGGGAGGAGTCGGCACAGGCTGTTGTGAGCCACCCGTGTAGTTGTCGAGAACTGAACTCTGCCCCTCTGTAAGAGCGGCCAGTGTTCTTACCCTTGAACTTTCTCTCCAGCCCCTGAAGTGTGGTCTTTCTGGGCCTTACTGCTCTTGCTGCTGCGGGAAGAGGTCCACAGACAGGAAGACGCAGCCAAGGGCTCCACAGACGGCTGCACCAAGCAAACCCATGGCACTATTTATTACCTCACTGTATCAGAGGTCCAGGGTATGAAACAACACTAACCCAGGGGCAGGCAGGGCAGTGTTTCTCTATAAGGTTCTGAAGGAGGTGGTTCTCCTGGCGTTTCCAGCGCCCAGATGTGGCCACCAGATGTGGCCACATGCCTTGGTTTGAAGCTACATCACTCTGATCCCTTCTCTCTGACCCCCTCTATTATGTGAATTTTTATAATTACAAGGTCACCTCAAGATTCTAACTTCACCATATCTGTGAGATTTCTTTGACCATGGAAACCGTCTTGTCTATAGGCAGGACTGTTCTAGCCATAGATGAGGGTCGGGGAGGGGTCAATCTTACAGGAGTGAACACAGTCTTCTGGATCCTCCCCAGCCACAGTGAAGTCACCTCATTTCCCCAGTGTTTTATATTGTCTTTGTATGGATGAGAAATTAGGTTTATGACATCCTTACAGTCTACTTGAATTGCATAAGCTGACCACAGCTAAGAATTGATTTCAGCAAACGCTTAAACCGTATTCCTCAGTGCTGAGAAGCTGAGTTACTTCCTTGATGCCCTCCCCTTGAAAAGGAGAAAATTCCAGCACACCAGCTAGCATTCGGCTCTTGGGCAGAGAATTCTAAGAAAGGCATCTTAACCCTGCCCAGGAAGGACCACAGGCCTGGTCCACTTTGGCACAAATCAAGGCTGCATGTGTGGGTACTGCTGGCATAAACAGTATTGAGTTGCCTTTTCAGACCTAAGAATAGTTGCTACCAGCGTCTGATGGAGCACGAGCTTCCCAAATAATTGCCTGCTCCATCTCAGAGCCACACACACATGCTTTCTACTCCTCGACAAGGAAACGTGCGAAGGCCAAAGCCAAGAGGAAATTCAAGCTCTTTCCTACTTTCAAATGAGTCCAGGCAAATCTTGAAGTCAGCTCCGTTCCCTGCATCCCAGGCCAGTGCTCCTCTGCTGAGGTTTCTGTAATATTTGCAAGGGACCCAGAGTAAAAGTTGCAACCAGATCTCCCCACACCGAGAGGGATGAGGCTGCCCACTGGACAAAGGCCCAAAGGCTGCGAGGGGAGGAGATTCTAGAGATCCCGAGCCACTGTGTGCATGACAGACAGCATAGGCATAGTTCATGTTGAGGGCAGCACCAGAAGAGGCTTATTTATAAAAACATATTGATAGTTTCTCTCTCTCTCTCTCTCTCTCTCTCTCTCTCTCTCTCTCTCTCTCTCTCTCTCTCTCTCATGCACAAGCGCCTATTGAACTGTCCCTAATAATCTGACACCAGAGGCTATTATCAAAGGGTGACCTTATTGTGGAGTCTGGCCATACATCAGAAATCACCCTTAAAAGCGATCAAGGCCAAACAGTTTTGAGAGTAAGAAACTCTCAGCAGTGAAAACCGAGGATGGGCTTCATGTAAGCCCTCCCTGGCGAAAGGCAGGCCATCCCTTGTGAGGCTCAGCAGATGGAGAGCGGGAGCCTTGATAATTCAAGGTTGCTCTCTGGCTTTGCAGGAACTCATTGGAATGGAACCATATCTAACCATTCCCGGTTAAGAGGAAGTATAGTGTTATGTCCCACAGTGGAGAGAAAGCTAGATGATTAGGAATGCTTAAAACACAGCTACGCTCGGACCTCACACCCAAAAGGAGATAACCACTGCTTTTGCTACTTCAGAAGGCCAGTGCAGGAACAATTCATGGATGTCAGAGTCACCCAAGAAATATCCGAAGAGCAAAACCATATTTAAGAAGTGGTTGGAAGTCGGGAAGTGGTTATCTTTAATCCCAGCACTCAGAAGGCAGAGGCAGGTGGATCTCTGTGAGTTTGAGGCCAGCCTGATCTATAGAGAGAGCTCAAGGACAGCCTATGTTACACATAGAAACCTTGTCTTGAAACCCCCAACCTCCCCCTCAAAAAAACAAACAAACAAACAAACAAACAAAAAACACCAAAAATAAAACCAAAACCCAAACAAACAAAACCAAAATAGAAGTGGTTGGGGAGTCCTTTGTGGATACCAATCGGGAACAAAAGGGAGGGAAGATACCTGGAGGGAGGAGAATTTGAACTAAGGAATGAGGCAGTGAGAACCTTCCAGAATATGAGAGTGTGAGTCAGATGCACAGAGGCAATAAGTCTGCATGCTTTCCTGCCTTGCAGGGAACCCCATCTGTTGGTAACAGGCATCCCCTTGGAATCGTCTCTCACAAACACCGTGGGAACAGCACGGCACCTCCTGTCATGTGCGGGAGCACGTAACTGTCTACACGGTGCTCCCAGCAGCGGGCAAGCATGCAGGCACAGGCACGCATGTGTGTGCGGTAAGATTTATGCAGGTCCTGCTGCAGCCCAGTTCATGTTTTTGATAGGAGTATAATCTAAACTCTAGAGCTGTAGTCTAGAGACTTACAATGGCAGGTCATTTAGAAAATTATAGCATATCCACAGGGCAGGATTCCACAAACGTTGTAAAATATGCAAAAACATCAGTTCTGTGTGAATGGATATTGAATAATTGCTCCTATTTAAGGTTGAGGGAAAAATAAACAAACAGAAACTAGTTATAGAACTGTCTCCAATGTGCCAACTTTCACTGAAGAGGAAAGAAATCATCCACGCAGAGTGGACGGCCTGCGGGTGCAGAGACGCTAATGTAAAAATCAAGTAGCCCATAACGAACAGGGATGCGGGAATGAGAGGCAAGCGCGTGTTCACCATACACCCCTTGGAATCCCATATCCCCCTTACATATCACTCATTTGAAGTTCTCTTAAGAGGCCGTTAAAAGCTCATACCAGCCTTGTAGATGACTGGGGTTTGGTTTCCAATGCCCACAACTGGGGGATCACTGCTGCCTGCAACTCCGCATCCAGGGGACCAGCACTTTTCTGGCTTCTGTGTTCATGGGCACTCATGTGCAACCCCTCCCCCATCACATAATTAAAAGAAATACTTCAAATGTGCTTTCTGTTGACTGGGTGGCTTCAGACTCCAGAAAAATTAAAGCCCCTCGCTTCAATGAAGGAAGCCTCCCCCCCAACCGCCCCACCACACACAACACACATAAAGTTCTCAGTGTAGCACTGGTTGAGGCTGACTCAGGAAGTTATCAACGTAAAACGAAACCGCTTCATTCAGGCGCCATTCAGGTGCCCGTGAGCTTTACTGGGTGGCTGGGTTCTGTTATAGAAAGCAAGTCACCCATCTCTGGGGCTGTGTCATTCAGCCTGAGCTGACACCACTGTGGAGGAGGGCTGTCCTCTAGTCAGGGGTCAGCTGAGTTCTGGGAGAGGGCTGACCACCCTGGCCTGCAGAACGAAGCTCTGCTGAGTCAGGCTTAGCGTAGGTGGAGGGCGAGGCCAGGGTCCTACTCGCTGACATGACAGCTCTCATCTGTGAGGCTCTGCTTGTGTGCCTTGTTCACAGGGTTTGTGTCAGGGAGATCGCTTTGCTTCCCCAGCTCATGGGATCCAGGATCCAGAACACACAGATAGAGCGAGCACTGCCAAATCAGCTTTCAAAAATAGTGCGGCTTCACTTGTGAGAGAGAAACAGCGACCTGTAACTAGAGTTCCCGCTCCCTGATAGAGCCACTCAGGTTGCAGACCAGCGACTGCCGACTGCCACTGCCACGGAATCCACTTCCTGTCCTCAGGGCACGCAGGGCGAAGCATCCCCTTGGCAGTGGTCAGAAACCTTGGCCCTCCAGGAAAGAACAGTGAGAAGGCATTCTCTCTCACCAACAGACAAGGGCATCGCGATCCCTGCAGCCTGCCCCGGGAGAGACGTACGTGACTGTTCTAATGAGCAGATCCAAGGCCCCAGAAGACACAAACCCACCCAGACCTGCTGTGATCCCTGGCACTAAACACTGTCATAATGAAGCTGTAGGGTGTGGTGGCAAAAAGCCAGTCTGAGTAAAACGCCTTGCTTGTGTTTGACCCTGCACTGGTTCTGTTACCCCGAGCCTTTAGGAATCTTGCCTTAGGATATTTTATTTCTGTCATTTCATATTTGAACAAAATGCATATTTGAACAAAACATTAATGGAATGGTCACGTGTGAACACACAATCCAGTTCACTAATGAGAGAGATCATCTCTGCAGTCACTCTGCCCTCACTAGCCCACAGAGGCAGCTGCTGTGGATCTTGCTCACATTTGCCTGTCTTCTAACTTGATTGGCTGTGATGAAAAGTGCATCCCTGGGTCTAGACTGTGGTGTGTGGGTCTCATTCCTCTCACTTAGGGCCCCTTTGTTTGCCTGCATCCTCTCTCTCCTGTTTTCTCTTGCTTTGCGGATCATGATGAATTTGTTCCTAGATCTTCCCTGTGGAAACTGTTCTCTCCTGTACACTTGGACCATGGCTATTTTTCTTCATCTTATGAATGTAGGATTTCTTCCCTAGTTACAAGAGTTTTAAAGTTACATTTACTCATTTGTGTGCATGCCTGTGCAGATATGTGTTTGTGTGCATGCCTGTGCAGCTATGTGTTTGTGTGCATGCCTGTGCAGCTCTGTGTTTGCGTGAATGCCTGTGCAGATATGTGTTTGTGTGTATGCCTGTGCAGATATGTGTTTGTGTGCATGCCTGTGCAGATATGTGTTTGTGCGCATGCCTGTGCAGATATGTGTTTGTGTGCATGCCTGTGCAGCTATGTGTTTGTGTGCATGCCTGTGCAGCTCTGTGTTTGCGTGAATGCCTGTGCAGATATGTGTTTGTGTGCATGCCTGTGCAGATATGTGTTTGTGCGCATGCCTGTGCAGATATGTGTTTGTGTGCATGCCTGTGCAGCTATGTGTTTGTGTGCATGCCTGTGCAGCTCTGTGTTTGCGTGAATGCCTGTGCAGATATGTGTTTGTGTGCATGCCTGTGCAGATATGTGTTTGTGTGCATGCCTGTGCAGATATGTGTTTGTGTGCATGTCATAGCAAGTGTGTGGTGGTCTGAGGACAACTTGTGAGAGTCAGCTCTCCCTGTCCACCACGTGGGTCTGCTGTGGGAGTCCCCTCTGTATGCTGTGAATACCATCGGTTAATAAAGAATCTGCTTTCAGCCTATTGCAGCGCAGAATAGGGCAAGGTGGGAATTCCAAGCTGATAGAGGAGGAGAGAGTAGGTGGAGTCAAAGAGACACCATGTAGCTGCCTTAGGAGACACACACCATAGAAACCTTGCCCGTAGGCCACGACCTCGTGGTGATGCACAGATTGGTGGAGATGGGTTATTTTAAGATATAAGAGCTAGCTAGAAATACACTTAAGCTATTGGCCAAACAGTATTGCAATTAATCTAGTTTCTGTGTAGTTATTTCTGGTCTGGGCAGCTGGGAAATGAATGAGCAGCCTTGCCAATGTGAATCCCAGGTACTGACCCTGGACTGTCAGACTTTATGGCCGTCTTTATGTGCTGAGCCATGGCAGTGGCCTCAGTTACCACTTTTTATCCTGAAAAATTTGTAGAACTCAGAATAGAAGTGTTGTTTTTCCCCATGGAATCACTGTTCTGCCAGTATATTTGAAATATACCAAGTTACCATGCTCACAATGTACTGACTACTCCCTCTGAACATGAATAGAAAATAAAACAAAGTTTTCACTTATAAATCAAAGGATAACGGAATAGACATCAATGTCCAGATGTGTCCACTGCTTCTTTTGATTCCAAAACTTTGATTTGGTTCTTGTGTTACTCTAACCTCAACACCAAGGAATTAGGGGTTTCTAATTTCCTCTTTACTAGCCAAATGTGTACTTGCCTAAAATCTTTTTTACAATTTTTTTTATTAATTAAAATTTCATTTATTTTACATCCCACTCACAGGTTCCCCTCCTCTCCTCCCATTCCCCCATCCAGTCCTCTGTTCAGAAAGGGACATCAACAAAGCATGGTACATCAAGTTGAGGCAGAACCAAGCTCCTCCCCCTGAGTTAAAGCTCTGGGAGAGGCAACCAAGCAGGGAGAATAGGTCCCCAAAAGCCAGCTCAAGCACTGGGGACAGGTCCTGATACCACTGCTAGGAGCCCCCAAAACAGAGCAAGCCACACAACTGTCACACACATATGCAGAGGGCCTAGGTTGATCTCATGTAGGCTCCCTAGCTGTTGGTCCAGAGTCTGTGAACTCCCACGAGCTCAGGTCAGTTGTTTCCGTGGGTTCACCCATCATGACCTTGACCATCCTGGCTCATATGATCCCTCCTCCCTGTCTTCAACAGGATGCCCTGAGCTTGACTCAGTGTTTGACTATGGATCTCTGTATCTGTTTCCATTTTAATATAGGTTTTGTTTGGATTAGTGAAAGCAATTTTATTTGGATAAATGCTAAATGCTAACCCCTTGAGAGGCTCATTTGAAAGTCTTTCTTTTCCTCTTCCTTTTCTAATTTGCTGGCACCACAAATAACAACCCATGTAAATACGTAGGATATATTTAGAGTGGCCGTATAGAATCCCTTCAGTTGAGCTTTTCAGGATGCACAGTGTAATAAATACTAAAAGAATGACTCACGTGGTGGTAATTTGTCTGTAGCCTTTAATACTGCTACCCAGACAAAGAATTAAACAGATCATCCCGGCTTCATTTATTCCTCAGTAATTATGCTAAGTAGATGTGTGAGGTGCAGACTTAGCCCATGAAGGCACAAGTCACGTGTTTCACACATCTGTGTCCATGAAGCTCATGCTGTGGAAAACCATCAAAACCAGCTATCCTGCTTATGCCAATACTTGGACAAAGCCAGTATACCTTTCAGAGTCTATTTAAGAAAAAAAAAACCTCACAATGAACTGAATTCCGTGCTATGCCATCAAAACTGACTCTCCAAGCATCTGTCCTCGACTTTCCCCTGCATGTTGTTTAGTGTACACGAACCCCCTTTGGAGACCATTTCAAACTGCTCATATTTTGCTAGTTCTGGATCATGATTTCAATATGCTCTCCTTGGTTCTCCAACTCTTATACCTCCTCTTCAGTCATTCGTAGAGATGTGCATTTCCCACTATTTAGTTGTAAAAGAAGATAAAGACAAAACCTAGTTTAATGTGAGCTCGTTTGTTTTTTAGCTTGCTTTTTTATAGTTTTCCATTGATTGTTTTTCTGCCTTTCACAGAGCAGATTTCCTACCTGGTTTTATAACAAGATCCAAATGTACAGAGTTGATGTTTGTGTTAGAAAGAAGCACAGGAATTGGTGCCCTCGGTGGAGGAAGGAAGCGGGGAAGGGATGAAGGAGATGATAGGTCCTAATCTGATGAATTTCAATTAGGACAGGCTCTTCAAAAGTCAGGAGGGTTTTTGTTGTTGTTGTTTTTTATTTTCTTGCCTCCAGACAAGGTCTCTCTGTGCAATAGCCCTGGGTGTCCTGGAACTCTGTAGACCAGGCTAGCCTCAAATTCACAGAGATCCACTTGCCTCTGCCTCCCCAGTGCTGAGGTTAAAGGAATGTGCCACCATGCCCACCTAAAATCAGGAGTTTTTAAGGGCATAGAATCAAATTTAAAGAATTATGTTAATAATTTAAATTGGTCCTGATTTTATAAAGTAATATTTATGCATGATGTTGCTAAAGGGGTTTTAATCAGTGTATGATGCAGCCTTATGCACTTTTTGTTGCTAAATTTGCTTATTTCATACCAACATATTTTTGTTTGTGTTTCTATATGTCAGATTGATAATAATTAGCAACATATCAACAAAAACTTTTTCACAGTTAGAGTTTCCATTTTAAGTAGTGGAAATACAGTATCATGGTTCTGATTCCTTTCATTACAGATAATTAGACAGTCAAAATTAAAATTATTTAAAGAGATAGAATTTTGAGCATAAAAAATATTTTTTGACCAGGGGTTTCCCTGCCTGTCTCTTCCTCCCTTCCGTCCTTCCATCAGCAGAGGAGTGTGTACACAGCTTGTTGAAGGTGAAGCGCTGGTCAGATCATGTTATCTGACTCCCATCCACAGTCTCTCATCCTGAGAACAGGTCCATGAGGTCAACTCCTATCCATCTGCCTCCCTTACCCCTTCTCAGTCTCAAGCTGTGGCACACTAAACCACTAAGAGCTTGGGTCCAAACCATGTGGCTGTATAAACGTGCTATTTCTGTCTTATGAAAACATATCCCCCCATGAGTTATTCAATATATTCTTCCCATCAGAGGATGTACCTCCTTCCTGGGATTGCACTGAACACGGTCCTATTTTAGTCTAACCCTCCTGACAAACTTAAGCTTTTCATGCTGGCGTGCTGCAAGCCCAGGAATACGACTGCAGTTTTTAACAGGGTGTGCAACTGTTAAGCAAGGTAGAGGCAGTTGGAGTGTGGTGGGGATAAACCAAGGCAAGGCTAAGAGAGGATGTGATCCTGTTTCAGCCCTGTTGCCCTGGACAGTTCCCTGACCTCAATGGCCCACCATTTTCTCCATAGCAAAGTCAGCTTTAGTGATCTCAAGTGTGTTCTTAGGTGTTATGCACTGTTCTACTCAGTAGGAGAGCTTCCACACTAAGAAGAAACATTGCCTGCAGTAGTCACTGTACACTTGGTGCCCTACAGCCCTGGCTAGCTTGACCTAGGCAGTGACACACTGTCACCAAGATGTCAGAGCCAGGATAAAGCTCAGTAGCAGAGCACTTCGCTAGCATGTCCTTAGCTCTGGGTTCAATCCCTACCACTGCACTCCCACCCCGCCAAATTAGAAGGATGAATAGAGAATTATGTCCATCACCACACTAAATCAACTGTAACCGGGAAGATTATAGAATCTCTTTATCATTTGAGGTGCCAACTCTGGGAATGGCTAAGCACTGAATTTTGAGAGGCAAGAACAAGCTATGGGAATATAGACAAGTGGCAAGCCCACAGTGTATTAGCTCCTACACGGTGCTACTCCTAGGAAAAGCATGGGTACATGGTGCAACTCTCATAGGAGACGGGAAAGGGCCATGGCCATATTTACCTACATACTGCCAGGGCCAGCCACCTGATGAAGTCCTAGGACAGGCAAGGGTCAGGGAATGAGAAGGTAGGAGAAGCCTCTCTTGTGTCTTACTTTTCCCATCTCCCTTTTCGACTTTGGTGACCTTTCCCACACTGTAATGACTCATGTTTGCACTTCACTCCATAAATCCAAAAATCCCTGGATGGGAAGGAAGGCCATAGATAAGTCTGTTCATCAAGAGGAATTCCAGGGCTTCATTGTCTCCTGCACCACAGAGAGGGGGGGTCCCAAGAGGAACCCGGGTGACGGAGGATGAGGATTGACTCAAACCTCATCCACGTTCTGCATCCAGACTGCTTACTTTTCAGTCATTCCTGCCATCTTGGTTTGAGAAGGCCCTGGAACTGGGCCATCAGGATTCTACCGACTGCTTAGACTTTAGCCTGCAGGCACCAACCAGAGAGAAAGCCTGGCTCTCACATGAACAGAAGGAGAGAGGGTCAAGGAGGTTGAGACATAAGCCAATGTGGATTCTAAGTTCAGTTTCTCAGTTTCTACACACCATGGTAGTGGTTTTGTGCCCTCTTCAATTCCTCTACTGATCAATGTGCTGGGCTGCGCTGTTGGCTACAACAATGAACAAAATGTGGGTGGTTGCAGTTTCCATGGGGCTCAAAGTTTAATGGGGGTGACAGACACCAACTCAGAAAAATTCTCTACTAGTGAATATATAACTGAAAACTGGGATAACTAATAAGAAGAAAAATAAAATTCTTCAAGAATGTTTTAAAAACAAGGGCTGGCAATCAGGAAAGACTTTCTAGAAGGTTCTTAACACAGCTCGGAGACCAAGTAGAAAATGTCTCATCAGAGGAGGGGTGGGAGGCAGAGGGAGAATGAAGAGGCAGACAGTTTTAACACCTTGAACTTTAAAGCCAAGTCTATAATTTTCTACTCTCTCTTATTCAAATGTCACTAATAGAATTATGTCTGAAAATGTTCTAAAAATATGGTTGTTGGTGAGAACGCTCTGGTAAGGTCAGAGGCTGAAGATCCAGGTGAATATGGAGACAGAATTCTTTTCTTTTTCCTTTCCCTTCCACTCTTTGAGACTGGTTCTCACTGGGCATCCCAGGCTGACCTCGTATTGGTGGTTCCCCCTCTTCAGACCCCCAAGAGCTAGGGTAGAAGGTGGGTACCATTGCATCCTGTTGTAGAAACAGGATTCTGGTTCGTGACCCTCGGGACACAAGTGCTGTACCTTGCCACACCTCTTTTTGTGTCTTGTTTCTACAAAATTGTTTCTGCTGGGATAGGCTTCTAAAAAGCTGTTTTGATACATGTGGACTTCAGTAGTTACTGCATTTGTAATGTGAGCATTTTCCTGCTTGCTGTAAAAAAAAGTTTTCAATGTTGTTACCAGAAGAGCCTCAGATCCCTATACTCTGCTTGCCTTTCTCCAGGTCTGACACACTAATAGATCAACAGATTATTTCCTTGAAAAAGAAATCTTAAAGCGAGCCGTGTGTCCACATGAGTGCATGTGTGTGCAGAGGCCAGAGCCCAATCTCAGCTGTTGTTCCTTAGCAACGCCCATCTGTGTATTTAAAACAGGGTGTTTCACTGGGGTCTGGGGTTTGTCAGCTGAGCTAGGCTGGCTGGTCAGTGAGCCCAGGAACCTTCCTTTCTCCATCTCCCTTGTCCTAGGATTACAAACACAAGCCACCCGGCTGGCTTTTCATGTGGGTGTTGGAGATCAAAAGCAGGTCACCATGTGCATGGCAAACAGTACTGATGTAGGAATCTCCTTAGCCTGCATAGGTGAGGGACTTTTGTTTCAACACACAGCATTATCAAAGGCTCCTAGTTGTGTTTTGCTTTTAACAAGAACATGGTATGTTTGGTGAATGTTGGATGGATTAGGTAGATTAAGAAGTAAGAAATCAATAGACAATTAATGGTATATGAAGGATGAGGGAGGAACAGGTAGATAGTAGCAAGAACAGGTTGACCACTTCTTAAGCCACTCACTGAGATGAAGAACATGAGAGGAATCGAAATTTTAGGAAGAGAGTATAATTTTTGGACATGCTGAATTTTTAGTGACATTGAGAGCCTAAGTAGAGAAGAGGGCTCTGTGGAGAAGTTCCTAAGGTGAGAGGTGAACTCCGAGCTGCATGAATAAAGACGGTGTTTGGAGGATGGCTATGGATGGGACTGAGCAGACTGGAGCGAGCAAGGATTAGTGTTGAGGAAACCCATCTCTAGTGGTGAGCCCCTGGGAAGAGCCTGGGAATCCCGGGTCAGAAACCGTGTCCCCTAGAGACGGAGGACAAGCAGACACGCCCGTGCTGAGATGAGGACCGATGAGAGGGGAGCAGGTCTGCAGCTGTAACAGTTCCAAACCGAGCGTGCTCCGGAAGGTGAGGCTGGAATCTAAGCACCGGGAAAATATTTGGGATGTGTTTTCGGAAAGGCAGAAATCCTCTGAGAAGTGTGGTTATCCCCGGTGGCTAAAACCAATCTTCCTTTCCTTTTACTTCAGTGAGACCTTACATGTTCTGAGTAGACAGCCTTCTTCCTCTTTGTGTGCCTTTGGGGTGTGAATGTGTGTGTGCGCATGCATGTGTGCGTGTGTGTGTGTGTGTGTACATGTTGTGAGTTTAAGGGGTACATATGTGCATGCATGTGTTCATACACTTTTGTGTATAAAGGCCACAGGTCAACACTGATATCTTCTTTAATTGCTTTCCACTTTATCTTTATCCTTCCTTCCTTTCTTTCGTTCTCTCTTTTTTTTTTTTTTGAGATAGGGTCTCTCTACAGAGCTATCCTGGAACTCACTCTAGACCAGGCTGGCCTTGAACTTACAGAGCTCTGCCAGCCTTGGCCTCCCGAGTGATGGGATGAAGAGTGTGTACCGCCATATCTGGCCTGCTTTATCTTTTGAGACAGGGTCCCTCACGGAACACAGAGCTCCCTGATCTGGCCTGTGCGACTGTCTGCAAGCCCCAGGAACCTGCTTAGAGTCCCTAGAGCTGGGGATGCGGACCCATGCTGTCACACCCCCGCTTTTATGAGAGTCCTAGGGGATCTGAACTCAGGTCCTCATGTTTGCATGACAATCATTTTACTAACTGGGCCATCTCCTCAGGTTGAGGATTTTTCTTAAGGCAGCCCTTTATTCTTGGATTTTGCTACAAATTTGATTTGTACTCTTAGCACCTAGAATGAAGAAAAAGAAGGGAACACGATGATACACATATTCATGTGTGTGTGTGTGTGTGTGTGTGTGTGTGTGTGTGTTTCATTTTGTCTCTCACTGACCAGCTTGGCTGTGAGTTCTGTAGTCTCCTATGAACTAACTAAAGCCTCTCTTCAGAGTGACAGCGGTAAGAATTGAACCCCACAGAAGGGACATCTGACGACAAGAGCCAACCGAAGGGAGCACAGCTAAAGCCACTGACAAGTGTCCAGCCCTTTTAACTTAATCCTCTTTTCGACTGATTAGATGAGCCGTGATTAAGCGGGGAGATTGCTTTATTCCAAGTCTGAAAGACATGAGTGTCATGGTCATTTCCTGGTTAGGCAAAGGTCACGCATTCAGCAGGACCAGGTCTCCCAGCTCTGTGCCCAGGGCCTCTCACTCACTTTCCCACGAACATCCTCACAGATTACGCTCAGTACCAGAAGCACCAAGAGCCAGATATCCCACCAAGACTTCTGCCACTAATGTCATGACCCTAGGGCATGTGACTGGTAAACTTGCATACCAGATCAGTGACAACCCCTGTCTGCTAAAGGTCTGTACATGTGTGGGGCACATGATGAGATTCTCTTCTTGGTGTGTAGGCTACGTCATGCTCTGGTCTGCAGTGCTTCAGCAGCTAAGTGAGCCCAGTGCCGTGGCACAGCGGCAACCTGAGTATCTATCTGATCAATCCTGCTTAAGCTGGAATAAAGGTAGGCGCAGGCTGCTCTGCAGCTATTCCTGTGTTTCCAGTGTGTGGATAGGAATCACTGGAGCTAGACTAGAAAAAGAAGAAATGAAAATTTATTGCTGTTTTAATTCCTTTATAACCTTAGGAACTCAGTGTACTCCACTGAAAACCAAAAAAGTCATAAAATGCAAAATGAGCCAAGACTGGAGACTAGGCGGTGCCTTCAGGAGTTAGAATTGCTTTTCCTCAGCAGGGATTAACTTGCTGAGACATCTGTGGGCTTTTGTAAATGTCTCTATTTTAGATCAACGCTGTTATTAATACAGCATAAATTCAAGTATATATATATATATATAAAACATATACATATATTATTTGAAGAGAGAAATATCTAAGATCTGATTTTTCCCCACCATGTGTTTTATTCTCAAGTCCAATTGAGAAACAAATATAGGAATTCAGGAGAACTGTGGTTTAAAAAAAATGTTTACTAATGTCACAACTACTTCTTATTATTTAGAAAAGTCAGGCACTCCTGACAATTTATTCCAGATCTAGAATAATATTGTTTCATTTGCCAGGTGATTCTTGGCTATTTCAGTAATCCTAATATTGTTGGGCATTTGCGAGGCAGTGAGATCCATTCTTTAGACATTAAACTTTCCTTATTGTAAGAACAAATTTAGACATTGTAGCCAAACTTCCCAACGATTTCACTAAAATAACGTGCTCAAAGCTTCATTTGGTAAAAGGCAGATCCAGAAGGCAGTTTGGATCCTGCTACTTGGTGTAGCAGGAATAAAAGAAACGAATGGTTGCCAGCAGCGATCTGCTTGCCTCAAACGCCCCCCCCCCACCCGCCTTCCCGTGGGTGAGTGTTCTACCGTGTTCTGTGTTTGCTTCAATGCTAACTCTGCTCATATGCCCCTCCTTCCTCCTGGGGTTGAGAAACTGTAATCCAAGCTAGGACTCAGCTGGGTACTTGAGAGTCCCTTTTCCATTAGCTGTCAGAAGGCTGCCAGGGTAGGTTTATAGAAGAGTCACTGCTGAGTGTGAGCCTGGCTAACTGTAGATGCTGTCCTCGTTCCACGGCACTAGTCTGCCTCCAAGAGATCATGTTGCAAAGCTAGGAATTTCTTGAATTATTGAACACAAATTCTTATGTAAGGAGTTCGAGAAGCTCCTTAAATTTCAGAAGATAGGTTGATAAAAAGATTTCCATCGCTAATGTGGCTTAGGCCACAGAATTGGTGTATTTGTATACTGAGTGAATGACAGCTCTTGCCTCTTATAGGTCTTTGTGTATGCAGACTAACACATCTTCCTCTTGGTACTGAGGGCATTTGGTGCTCTGGTTCCTAGTGATTGAGTGCTGAGTATGCAGGGTGTGTGTGTGTGTGTGTGTGTGTGTGTGTGTGTAGAACTAAGGGAAGTATGCGGCTGCTTACTGTAACCTGGCAATCTGAAGCCTTCACATATTCCTATGGTGACCAAGTCACCAGTTTCGCCCCCTCCTTTCTTCGCTTTTCTTTCTGATGTCGGCTACTTTACTGAACAGAATTTCCAGATTCTGCCCTGCAAATTGCATAATTTTATGTTTCTTAACAGCTGAGTAAAAGTCCATTGTGTGTTATGCATTTTCATTATTCATTTATCTGTCGATCGACGTGTAGACTTATTCCACTTCTGTGCTTTTGTGACCAGAGAAGCAGAGACACACAGACACTGGTGTGTTTTATTTTTTTGTTTTGTTTTGTTTTAAAACCACCAACTGAAAACAGGACTACCATATACCACAGACCCAACTCTAGTTCTCCCGGGCATTTATGCAAAGGGCTCTATTTTCTACCTCAGAGGGAGTTGCATACCCACAGCTTAATGGAACTTAATTTGTAGAAAGCTTCAGAGACTCCTTCTAGAGGATTTGAAGGGGCCTGAAGTGTTCGCTCTGACTTCCTTGGAGGAGGTGGCCTGTGGCACAATGGGTCCTGGTGGAGGCAGAAACCATGGCCCGGAGGTCTCTCTGCTTGGAGATTTCTAATGAGCTGACTCTTGCAGAGATCTTTGTTTGCATGTGTTCCTGGGAAGGGGGCTCCGGTTCAAGTAAGGGTTTAGCTACATGTCAGAACGGAAACTCCTGAGTAAATTGGGAGCGTGGGAGGTCATGGGAGAGGACAGAAGGGGAGAAAAGGGGGGAACAGAGAAAGATAAAAGACCAGAGGAAAAAGATAGATGGGATAAATTAAGAAAAACTGACTAGAAACAAGCCTAGCCAAGGCTGGACATTCATAGTAAGAATAAGACACTGTGTATTTATTTGGGAGCTGGATAGCAGGCTCCCCAAAGAGTAAAGAGTGAAAAAACCCAACAACAACAGTACAGTTCAGGCTCAAAGAAGAGACTGCATCCTCAGACACTGGGACGTGAGAAAGTGGGATGGCCCGCGCACACATGCGGGCTCTAGAAGAAGGAATGGGTAAGAAGGAGTGGGGCTGTGACTGCTGGAATATAGCAGTGCCTGCCATTCTTAATCGCTAAGCAGTAGGTGTCCCTGTGCGAAGCGCCCTTTAATAATCTTTTGTGAGCCCGAGTATAGTTCCATTTGATAAAGTGAAACCTCTGCAGGGTCTGGGTGAAGACCTTGTGTGATGTGAATTGTGACCATGAATCATGAAATGCGCCCAGTTCAAGCTCTACAAATTGCAATGGGGCTCAGCCATCAGGGCTGGATCCCAGATATAAGGAACTGGAGTTCCTTTATCCTCAGGCGGTCGCCCTGGTCATGAGCTAAACATACTCTGTAGCTATGTGCCCTAGAGTTTCAGGTCTTGGATTACTATGTAAAAAGTACATTTCAACGTGTTATTGCCAATCCGATCATTGCTGTTTTCCCATATCCTCATTCACAGTGCCCAAGCCAGTTGCTACCTGTAGCTTGGACGTCTTTTCCTTATTATTTGTAGTTCTTTATAATGCACACATTTTATTGGCTATGTATAGTGAGTGTATCTTGTCATGGGTGGCTCTTGTTACCCTCTCTCAGTAGTCTCTAAGTCCACACACACTCTGATCAGCTCTGTAAAGACTGCACTTGTCACTGCTGATGCTGTCTGCCTCCTACTCGGTAAACCTTGATCCAGAGTCACAAAGATATGTATCTAGGCTTTGTGCCCTCAACAATGCACTTGTTTAGCAAAGGAGACAAGTTTGGACAACCATGCCTTAATGGTGGCACTGTCGTCCAGGAAGATTCCAGAAGATGCCTTTCCTGGCTGCTGAGCTCCAAAGTTTGCTCCACTTGGGAGCCTCGCCACCTCAGAAACGTGGCTTCTAGAACTTATTTTAAGGAAAACCAAAAGATACAAAAGCATAGTCTCTTGGAAAGGAAACACAGCTGTGTGTCTAAACATCAAACACTGAACTCCAGTAGGCACAAGCCACTTTTCAGCTCAGCCAGGCTATCACTGAGTGGCACGGCCGTAGGTCAGACCATGGAGTCTTAAGTATGCAAAGCTTAAACAGAATTAGGTATTTCTTTAAAAGGTCCTGGTGCAGTGCCATCGCCGAACACCAATTATCTCTCTCTCTGGGTCTCTCCTGCATTCACCTCAGCTATTGAAGTCACCACACAGATGGAGGTAAGACTCACAATGAGACCATAGCTGCCTTTCTCTCGCTCAGCCATCGTACAATTCTGCGCCAGGGCAGAGCACACCAAGCTCCACATCCACACTCACACACATCTTAGAATGAAAGCAACTTGGGAAGCTGATCGCGGGCTGCACGAGAGGTTCTGAAGAACAGAGGGCCCTTGTGATATGAAACCGAGCTTCGAGACGCCATCGTACTCTTGGCCGTTAGCCGATTTTTTTTGATGACCTCATTCTCGACAGTGCAGCTTCGCTGTAGAAATCACTTTCCTCACGCATCTCTCCCCATCCTATTGAAATTATTGTGAAATAAAGAATCATGTCTTTCAGCAAGCCACAATTCAAATCCTAACAGGGGCTGGCAAAGAACTTCTGAGAGAGGACGGCTGCTCCCTTTCAGGCCTGTTGCAGCAGCCTCAGGCCAGGCCCAGCCCCAACCTGAGGCAGGTGCCTGGTGCCTGCTGATGCTAAGCCACAGTCTCAAGCTGCTTGCTTGTGTTGCTGCAGGGGACCAGTTCCTCTTTCCTTTAGTCCAACTGCTGGTTAAGAAAAAGAAACAAATAGTCCCATACACTTCGTACCACTGCAGCGTTCTGAGAGTCTGTCATCTCTTTTTCTCTGTATCTCTCTGTCTCCCCACCCCACGTGTGTGCCTGTGTGTCTCGTGTCTGTGCGTGTTTGCTAGAGCAACACAAGGGAAGGGAGGGCTGGGGAGACAGCTCAGCCGCTGACCGTTCTGTCTTCAAGCACGATAAGCCGAGTTTGTTTTCCGAACCCACTTTTTGTTTTCTACTTTTTAAAACCAAGTAGTGTGGCACACTTGTAATCCTAGTGCTTGGGAGATGGAGAAAAGTGGACCTCTTGAGTTCACTGACAAATCTAGGCTTGGTGAACTCCTCGGTGAGTTCTAGGCCAGGGAGAGACCCTGCCTCAAAAAAAAAACTAATCTAGGTGGGAGCCAGCAAGAAGGCTTAGTGGGCACTTGTCCAACCTTGATGATCCGAGTTTGATCCCTAGAAACATTTGTTTGGTTGGAAGCCTCACTCCAGCTGCTGGCACCCATATATCCGAAGAGTCTGGAATGTTTGGGTGGGAGTTCCATTCCAAGGCTCCTCCTCTGGGAGTTGCCTCAGTCCAGACTCCACCTCCGAGAAAGCCCACCAAACAGTGGCCCCTCCTCAGAGATGCTCAAGATCACTCCCACAGGGTATTTAAACAGCATTTCAGAGAACAAACGTGGTTTTCCTGTCTTCCTTCCGTGACTCCTCTCTAGGGGGCCGGAAAGTCACCCAAGAACGTTGGAATCCATTAAACCTGGGCTTTTTCTTTTTCTTTTTCTTTTTTCTTTTGTTTTTTTGAGACAGGGTTTCCCTGTAGTTTCTAGAGCCTGTCCTGGAACTAGCTCTTGTAGACCAGGCTGGCCTCGAACTCAGAGATTCGCCTGCCTCTGCCTCCCGAGTGCTGGGATTAAAGGCGTGTGCCACCACCGCCCGGCCCTAAACCTGGGCTTTTTCTAATTTGGTTTGATTTAGTCTGATTTGGATTATTGTATCAGTGGAGAGGTTTTTTTTTTGGGGGGGGGGGCCTTTACAGCAACATGATAGAAGGAGAGAACAGGCACCTATGATTTGTTCTCTGAACTCCATAGGGAATGAACTTGGGTGTGCACAGGTGCATTTGTGCATGTACACACAGAGATACACACACAGAGAGACACACACAGACAGACACACACACACTAAATTAATTCACAATGTAGAAAAAGCAAAACAAAATCTGTTGGAGGCACCGAAGGAATGACAGCTAAAGTTGTACTCTGGTCTTTACAGAAACCTGTGCACATTCTTACACACATTCTTTATGCACACTAATGTAATGGTGCAATGTCAAATCAGAGCTGACACACACATGTGCAAAACACTTCAACAGACTATATATCTGAGAGGATAGTCTTCTTGACTATAGGAAGGAATCCACTCAGGGCTCCTCATTGCAGACCCGACAGTGTTCCATTTCAAGGCAACTGTGTAGGACATGTAAATTCGTGCTGTTTGCAGTAACTCGTGAGCCCCTAACTGAGGAACACAGAGGTGGAGCGCTGCATTAGAATCTCTGAGGAGAAACTAAGAAGACTCATGCACACTGCACATGTTTACAAACAAAGGTTCGTGCTGCCTTGGAAAGCACAAGATGGGAAGAGCGCTTCTGGACTCTTCCCTCACAGTGAGCCCTGAGGGCAGAGGCTGCTGAGGCGCTGGGAGCATGTGTCTGCCACTGTGGTATCAGACACTCTACTTTAAGGCCCTAAAAACCTTGTGTCTTGGCCTCTCTATTCTAGTCTACTACTCGGTCCTCTGACACTTTTATGTCTCCAGAGTTTACTCCTTCCAGAATGGTCAGACACTTAGAATCATGATACTCTATACTCATCAATGGCTGACACCTTTCTGCTCTATGGAGTCAAGTTTGAACTATTTTATCTTGGTAGGGCAAAAGCAATTCTTTTGAAAATGAAAACTGTGATTATACATGGTAGACACTCAAGCAGAAGACTTGAATGCAAAATCCATTTACTTGGTTTCTTTCCAAGTCTCTCTTCCCTTACTTCTTGTACAAAGCCATCCTAGATTAAAGACATTGACTCGGTTAGCTTTTCAGTTTAATTTAATTGTTTTATTATGCACATATATTATTTTTATTTAATTAAATGTATTACATTATTTCTCCTCCCTCAGATACCCTTGTCATGCCTGGGAGTCTGTGATTCATGGACTATCTTTAGATTGAAGAATACCAACCAAGAGTCAAATCTTTCTTTTAAGAGAACTTTATGAGAAAAATCCAAAAACAAAATATAGCGTTTAAAATTATTCGCCCAGATAGTTCACATTTAATGACTGAAATGATAAACACCCCAAACGGAACTTTCTAGAAAAACTTCTGGCTTTGTTTTCTTCCTTTTCTCCAAACTTGACCTTGGCATCATGGTGAAGAGCAGTGTGTTTGTTGACGATGCTTGTTAAGATGCCGTTCAAGAACACCTTGTGGACTTGAGGTGACCATGCTCACCAACACTGAACTCTTGGTGACTTTTTATCCTTGCGGCAGCTGGTGCTGCACCAGGATGGACAGGCACACCAGTGCAACTCTGAGGGCCGTTTTCAGTGGCACGAGCTTCATCCTCGAGGTGCCACGTCCATCCAGCACCAGCACCACTTTACTGACTTTCACGAACCTGTCACTTTTTAAAATACTTTTTCCTTGAAACAGAGTCTTGTGTAGCCCGGGCTAGCCTTGAACTCTCTATCTAGCCAAGGATGACCCTGAACTGCTGAGTGCTGGGATTGCAGATGTGCCTTGTCACCCCTAGTTTACCCAGTGTTAGGGATCAACCCCAGGACTTGGTGCAGGCCCGGCCGGGGGACACTGTACCAACCGAGATGCTGTTGGGTGTTCCGAGAGTGCCGTAGAGACAGTTTAGCTGAGCTGTTTGAAGGATTAGGAGTGTGTGCTGAACTTTCCTTATCACTCCCTAGCGTCTCCTGCCCTCCTCTGCCAGCCTGCAGCATATGTTCCAGGCCCAAACTGAGATTTAAATATCTGCAGTCTGGAAGTACTTACGAAAACCTCCCCACATTTCCAAGTCTGCTTCTAGCAAACGGCTTTCACGCATCCTTAAAGCTAAGCGCTTTGAGAGGATTTCTGAAGCTCTTTAGTTATCAGTGGTTCCGGAAGGCAGGTTAGCTCTCTGTTTCTATGAAAGAATCTACCAAGCTTACAGGGAAGGTCTCCTTACAACATGAGGGTAATAGTCAGCGTCTTCCGGTTGGTTTCTAACTCGGGCCTGTCAGACTTCTCGCGTCACACATGAGTTCAACGTGAAAGTTGGTTATGTCCGCACGATCCACCCGCTCGGCAGACATCACTCTTTTCCGAGTCTCTTCTCCTTGTGCTTTTGTGCACATGTTTGAATGTGTGCACATGTGTGGGGATGGATGCACACGTGTGTACATGTGGAGGCCAGAGGTCCATGTTAGGTGTCTACCTCAGTCATTCTTCACTGTATGAGTTGAGAAAAGCTTTCTCACGAAATCTGGAGCCCATGGGTTTGACTAAAGGGACAGAGCAGTAAGCCCAGGGGTTCTCCACCCTCCCAGGGCCAGAAACTTTTCTTTTTTCTTTTGTTTATTTGAGACAGGGTTTCTCTGTAGCTTTGGAACCTGTCTTGAGGCTTTCTCTGTACACCAGGCTGGCCTTGAACTGTTTCTACCTCCTGAGTGCTGGGATTAAAGGTGTGTGCCACCACCACCTGGCAGGGCCAGAAGTTTCTCACGTGGGTGTCAGATATCCAGAATCCTAGTCCTTACTTGATCATATCCCGAATTGGAGCCCTCACTACATCATATTCCCAGTCCATTTGTTAATAGTCAGTGTTTCTTCGGAGTCTCTATTATTTAGCTTCCTAATCCACAATCATTTCTCATTTCTGGTCACTGGATTTTTTTAAGAATAGTTTTATATCCATGGCCAATGACAAAAAAATTCAAGTTTTATAGTTTCTAAAATTCCTGTTATGTTTTCCCACTCTACTGTCTGTAGCATCCTTGCGTGGATTGTTGGTGTTGGGGACTATTTAAAGATGTCTCCTCTTTCCCTTCCCCCAGTGGGTGTGGACTCTTTGGGTAATTTGCAAGCCCATGAGATGCAACTCCATTCCTTGAGGTGAAGCAGAGTTACTGTTACCTGAACAGGGCACCATCTTGAGAGAACAGATGGTAGGGCCCAGCCTACTCTCAGGAGTCTGGGTCATCCAGCTCATTCATCAAATTCTCCCAGAAGCACCTTCCGGAGAACATGCATGACTTGGGAAAACACTGTTCCTACGTACGATCTATCTGCAGTGTCTCTTCCCGTTGTCCAATGTGGTGGGCTCTGTCGCGTCTCTTCCTATACCTCAGTGTGGTGGACATTCTTTATCCCAGTTTTCCAAAGCAGGAACAGAGGCCAAAGGTAAGCCAGTCATTTGAACCCATGGATGTCCACATTGGTCCTGGCTGCTCAGCTCATCCAGTGAGAGGCAGGCGAAAGCCAGGGCACTTGGCCTTTTAGGATTTGTTTTTCAGAGGACCTTCATGGTGGAGGTTCTTTCATTTGGATACACTGTTGAGCGGCATCCATGGGAGTCGAGGGTAAGAGCTGGCTTAGACTTGGTCTTTTACCTTGAAGGAGAAGCCAGACACTGTGATTTAGTGTGTCAATGACCCCAAGAGCCAGCTAGTCTCTAAAGGGCCGGAGCATGTTTTTCTTAGGGCTGTCAGCGTCGAAGAAGAGAAGTCACAGTCTAGAGCACGGCTTAATTAAACAAACAAACAAATAAAAAAACCATAAGCCGTGGGGATTTATAGTTAAGAAATAGGCAGGGTCAATGCATGGGAAATTGCTCAGAAGAAATATCAAGAATAAGGTAGATTCTGGCTGAACCAAGTTAGTGGTTTCTTTGTGAACACCGACAGTACAGAGACAAGTAAGAAGATTAAAAATTGAAATATGGAAATCTCCCCCTGGTTGATAAAAAGCTTAGGGAAACCTGAGTAGAGTTTGGTTAAAGAAAGATTCTTTGTCAGGGCATCAAACAGTAAAAGCCAATCCTGGCCCTCTCTAGTGTGATTCACACTCCAATGAAGGAGCACGTCCGCTGACACATACCACTGAGTGGCATCAGAAGCCAGGGGTCAGAGGTCACAGAGGAAAGAGGTACGGCCATTAAATCTGCACATGGCTATTGGGACCTTCTGTTCCTATGACTAAGTTGGGGTATGGAGAATTCCTTGCCTGCAAACTGGAACCAAGCATAAGGACTGAATAAGCACATCTGATAACCGTTACAGACAATTGCACTTCAGAGGTGGCTTTCCCAGCCATGTGCTTGAGGTCTCCTCAAGGAAATCAGGTTATCCATAACGCCCAAGGCTGAAGTCTCTTGGTGCCTCTCTGTTCCGTGTGTCCAGTCCCTGGTGTTTCCTTGTCCCTTGTGCCTCTCTGTTCCTTGTCCTTGTACTCTGAACACGGGATAGAGCGCATGATACAAATGATTTTGCGGCAGTGTGCAAGAAGACTTCAAGGGAAAGTTGGAAGTTCTGAGGCCAAAGCTGAGCCACATAGCTCATTTACTAACTGCTGCAACCAGTGACCAGGAGACGCAGAACCGTGACTCCTGTTTCCTTCCTAGAGGAGCAGAGTGCTGTGTCAACAGCATCGGCAATGATGGTCAACAAAGAAACAACTGAGAGTCAGAAAGAATGTGAAGACGACATTGGTCCCAACTTTCAGGCATAAAGGGCGACGGGAAGAGAATTCTTTACACAAGCAAAACTGGCATGGGGCCAGCGCGTCAGCGTCAGCGTGTCAGTTGGCGCAGGATTTCTGACGGGGGCAGTTATCCCTTTGCAGGCTTGCTCAGCAGGAGGTCAGTAACCAGTTCTTAGGAAGTCTTGGAGCTTGCGGTTTCCCTTTTCTTGGTTTTTCTCTCCCTCCCCCTTTCCCTCTTAGAGAGAACATATGTACTTTGTTAGCAGGCTGCGGGAGGAATGCAGGGACAGGGCAAAGCTAGGTCCCTTAGAAATCTCACACCACTGGCTTCCTAGCTACAAAGAGCCCGGAAAAAAATGGTGCCCGTGGCTGACTTTGCCAGCTATCCTCATTTCTTGACCTGAGGGCAAACGCAACATCAGTGGCCAAGCGCATTTCAAAGGCACAGGGATAAGCAAGCACTCTGCCCTGGCAATCCGCTTTCACCTTGACTGCCCACCTGGCGAGCGAGAGAGGCCCTGGAGTTATACACTAGCGCAAACACTGAGGAAAAGCTCGCCACCCTTGAAACTCTCCTACCTTTTCACGTTTTCCTAGCGGAAATTCTTGACGACACCTGTACTATTCCACTGGCGCGACTGTTCAATGTGCTCAGCCAAATGCCTTTCCTCAGCTGTTTCTTGTCTGTGTTTGTTGCGGCGCAGTGAACCAAACTCTATTCTCTGACTTCACCTTCCCACGGGTGTGAGGCTATGAACGGGAAGTCCTCTCAGACACTGTAGAACTCACATCAGCTACTAAGTCTTAGAATAATGGCAATTAGGCATTCCCACCTGCCTTTACTTATCCATTAAACCGGCATTTATTGTGCACTTACTATGTACAACAAACAGCTCTGGCCAATAGAGACAGAGGAGGCACATGCAGAATTTCTAAATTTCTAACAGACACATGAAGAAGAATTTGGTGAAATTAAGCTCCATCTGTTTTACCTGACTAGTATAAACAAAATCATATATTGGTCTACCGTTAAACTGTAAATATTACTGAGACACTTTAAGCCATTTTCAGTGCCCTGTCTGTATTCTGTGGCTTCAGCTCACTTTCTGCACTTCACGCGCTCAGTATCTTCAGAGAGCTGTGGGTCCCTGACAGAGAACCTGTCTAGATAAACATAGAACAATAAAAACAAACACCTCCCCACCCCTGCAAGCTTTCCTGCTTCTCTACGTGTTTAGTTTGCCTTCTTCCAAAATGTTCAGATGCTTTCTCTATAAGTTTTGCCTTTCATTTAACATGCATTTAACCCCAACTGCTGCAGAATAATTAGGGAATGGGCCTCTCAAGAAATGCTCCCTAAACCATGGCAGCTACTCCTTGTAATGCATAGCGGCAATTACAGAAACTTAAGGAAATCTCCAGAGGCAAAGGGAAAGAGAAAACTAAAACCCAGACAGGGGAGGGAGGTGGTGGTGTCTCAGATGCCAGTGGCTCCATCCTGCCAGCATGGAGCCTGGCATCCACAGACTCAAAACTGGGGCTTGTTAGGACCCAGGACGAGAGCTGGGGTCAGGATCTGCATCAGCACCAGGACCACAGGAGGGTATTCCCACCGAGACCACAGGACAGTTTCCGCCTCCCAACAGCAAATCTGGAAAGTGGTCTATGCCCCTAGAGGTCAAAAAATGGGCCTGGCCATTGCAGTTTGGCCTCTGAGAAGGGGAAAAGCTAAAGATTCAAATATATGGTCTCTTCCCCACTTACGACTGGGGTCAAATTTAAGAAAATGTGCTGAAAATTTAAGTAAACATTCAAATTCACCTGTCTCCAGGAAGCAGGACCAGACATAAAACATGGGTCAGACCGCCACCCCAGGCACATGGGGGCTTCACAGGTTACAAGTCACCAAATGTAAACTCATGGACCTTAATTAGAAAGCAAACAAGAAACCTGCATACTTCATTGGAATTAGCTGGCATACCCCTACAGGGCCAGACTCCCTTAAGAGAGAGCCCGTAAAAGATGTGGCCCTTAAAATAACATCATTACAAGATTGGGAAAAGCTCTTGGAAAGAACAAAGACTATAAAGGAGAAAAACAAAACAAAACAAAAAACACCAGGGCCTGAAAAGCCAGTGAGCAAATGGCCCCTGGAATGTTGAATGCAGACATCCTTCTAAGAGCAGAGGTGGCCCAGATCTCAACAATCACTTCAAGGAGTGATTTGGATCCAACTTGGAGAGAAGATTCAGGAACTGGGAGAGCATGGCCCACAGTTCTACTACCCTGTGAGCCATCATTCAGATACCGTGTAAAGCATTTTCTGTCAAAGTTCTTCAGTAGAAGACACCTTGTTAATTTTATAAATAAGCATCAGTTATTTAAAATAAGCACAGTTGGACAGGTGGCATAGCTTGGTCAAATGTCCAGGCTAACACTTCATGTGAAATAAAAAGCTGAAATACCTTTTCAGTTGTTAAAGCCCAGAGAAAGGAGGGAAAGGAGCCATTCCTGAACGAGTCCTTCCACGGCCACACAATCATCTCCGGTGTCCTGCAGGCCAGTTCCTTGGTAGCACTTTGGGTTAGGAAGGTGCAGTCATCCCTCCTGGTGGTCTGCCAGCTCTGGGAAATGAAGTCACTAGCCAGCAAGGAGAAAACGAATCCCGACTGGAGTCAGGGACAAGCTTCCTTGGACTCTAGAGCAATTGGTCCCAAAGACATAGGGTCACCTTCTCAACTTCCACGGGATCCGACACCCTCTTCTAGCTTCCACAGGAACACACAAGGTGCACATTTACACAAGGCGAAACACTCAGTCATGTAAGATAAAGTAAATCTTTAAAAAAAAAAACCAATAAGGCTGGTATCTCCAGAAGAAGGACATATGAGGTGGTCTCCAGTCTCCGAAAACAAATGCACATCTGCAAACACATGCTTACACACATACACACGCATGTGCACACACATAATTCTGAACCACCTTTGCTGCACATTCAATGCAGAGCAAATCTGACAGGAAATTAAAGCTAAACTAAGATAGAGGACGTGTCCCTGAGCGGAGCTGATCCTGCTGCTCATGGAATCACCGTGGAGAACTCTCTTTGCATGTTATGTGTGTGGTACTGGGACAAACTGGAATCAAACACCCCCTGTGTAGAATTAATCATATTACTGTGTAGAGCACTGGACAACAGATCCATTCAGATGTCCTTTGCCAGGAGGGGCAAGGACTGGTGGGCTCACATTTGACATTAGGAGGCAGTGGTTGGAATTAGTATCCCCGGTGATTAATCTCCATTATGTGTAACCGCAAGAGATGCCCAGTCTCTTAGCCAGCTCCTTCCTAGGTTTCTGCTGAAAGACGGGGCGTATTTCCAAAAGCAGTGGTTTAGTCTTCGTCATTTAATAGGGGGCTGGCTTTTGCCAATGGCTTGAGAGTGTAAAAGAGAAAAAGGCTGTTCCTTGCTGGAAAATTCTGGAAGTTTGTCATAATTGCTATAGACAGTGCTCTTAGGAGATTCCAGCTCTATGGCTCACGTGGCAATGGAGTATGGACATTACTGTCAGTAGGGGACATGGGAGGAAAAGGAAAGCGGAGTAGGTGAGGCTCGTCAGTACCATTCCCTGCTGTCAGCTTCTTTGGTTCCATGCAGATTGTAAGGCGTCAGCTTATCTCTAGGTACCAACTGTTTCCTATCTGAGACTCTAAATGCTAGTCTCAGCCTGGAGGATACAGTAGAAATGAAGTGTTTCTTAACTTGAACACGCTATGCAAACCTCAAGGGTAATTTTGATATTTTGTTTATTTCATACTTTCCAATAGTAAAAAAAAAAAAAAAACAATATCACTTCAAATGAAAACCTGAATCTGCCAACAAACTCCGAGTTCTAAAAGTTGACTATTTAGGGGGCAGTCTTTGATTCAGTGATCTCAGTTTCAGAATGATCTGGAAATGGACAATCACAAATGTCAACAATACCCCCATGACCTGCCTCATTTGTTAGAATGTTCTGTGTCAGGGCTGGGAGGTGACTCCATAGGCTGCTTGCTGCCCAAGCACGATGGCTTGAGCGTGATCCAGCATCTTGAGAAGAACTGCGTGTGGCAGCCTGTAATCACACTGCTCCCACTGCTCCCACTGCTCCCACTGCTCCCACTGCTCCCACTGCTCCCACTGTTCCCAGTGCTCCCACCGTTCCCACGGCTCACACTGCTCACACTGCTCCCACGGCTCACACTGCTCACATTGCTCACACTGCTCACAACGCTGGTGAGGCAGAGCCAGGAGGCTCTCTGGGGCCGGCTGGTCAGTCAGTAAGCCTGGCTTGCCCTTTCGAGCCCCAGAGTCAGTGAGAGATTTTGTCTCAGAAAATAAGGTTGACTGTTATGAAGGAAGACATGTGATATCAACCTCTAATCTCTACATGCACATGTGCACACGTGCACACTGATGGGAGCCTATGCATGTGCACACCCAGCCACCTACCCACCAACATACACCCCACATTGACGACTACTCTTTCCTGAGTGCCCAGGAAGCAGATGATTCTAAGAACGGATGGCCTAAATATTTTCCGCAGCTATTCTTGCAAGGACTTAACTGCGTTTTACTGGAGGAGCTGGCTATATATAATGTGTGAACACACTGGTGTTCTCTGGGATGGAAAATGATGTAGAAACCACAGGAAGCACACATCTCTTTGAAAACAGTAAACCCTCCCCCTGAATTGTATACTAGCTACTAAATAGACTGTTTCCTTGAGTTTTGGGAGAAAATAGGCTGTGTCATGTGCCATTCCATGCTACGTCCAGACCTTCTCTACTGGGATGGTTGATATTTTTGCTATATATTTGCACCATGAGGAGTGGTATAAATCAGACGTTCTCTGTAACATGTAAGTTCACGCCTACCAGGTCTTTGGTCAAACATTCTTTGCACACCACCTCCAACTCTGGTTCAACTTCTAGGGTAGTAAAATCAGAGTACCTGTTCACACTTAATGCGTGGGAGCGGTAAGCCATAGGATTAGGCTGTTTCTTACTCAAGTGTTAGTGTGTAAGAAAGTTGACACTGACTTCTTTATTATTATCATTATTGATTTAAGAGAAGCTGGGTAACTTTATGAAACAGTTGGCCCTGACAATGCTGCTCTGGACAGAAGAAATCAATTGTTATGCCAACCAAACACAATTTCCTTGTAAATTATGACATCGAATGTCCTGAAGTGAAGCAGGTTCTCAAGAGATATCCACAGCAGCTGAGGCTCATTGTACCATTGCCACAATATCCATGATGCAAAATTATGAGCGACCTATGAGTGATGGGTAACCAAATGCAACACACACAGTGGAAGGAATATTACATGGATATGATTCAGCCTTGGAAAAGAATAAAATACTGTCACATCATTACAAAAAGGAGGAGTCTTGACTTTATACTGGGTGAATTCATCTGGTCACAACAAGACAGACACAGGAAAACTAGTCAAATTACAGAAACAAAAAAAGTGGAGTGGTAGGGTAGTGATGGAGCTGAGGTAGAGGGGGAGGAGGAGTAGTGATGGGGACTGGGGTAGAAGGGGGAGGGGAGGGTAGTGATGGGGGCTGGATAGAGGGAGGATGGGAGGGTAGTGATGGAGCTGAGGTAGACAGGGAGGGTAGAGTAGTGATGGGGGCTGGGTAGAGGGAGGAGGGCAGGGTAGTGATGAGGGCTGGGTAGAGGCAGGATGGGGTGCTCTTTAGCCAGGATAGAGTTTCAGTTTTGGAAAGCAAAGAATTGAAGCTCAGACAGAAAAGATTACTCCAAATTACTTAGGAGCTCTGCTTCCTAGAAGTGGAGGAAGCAATGCTCGTGTTGTTCCAGGTCTTCTGGGTGTGAGCCAGCGTGTGAAAAGTTCTAGCTCAGAGCTCCTATAGGTCAGAGCCCCCGACCTAACAGGTTAGCATAGGTGCTGTTAGCAGGCTCCCCTTCACAATCCTCAATGTCCTCAGCAGAGGAATCCTCACACAGCCTGACAACAGAGCTACGGGATGCTTAGGGGAACCATGAGGGCAAGGACCCAAGAGAGCATGCTGTAAAGAGCAGTGGAGGAAAACGTATGTGCTCCAAAATGCTGCTGTGGTAAATTAGAATTATATAGCCATGTTAATAATATTACTCAAATACTAATGTTTGCAGAGACATTCATTCTAAGAACACAGCAGCATGAGGCAGAGACCCTCACTAATTACTCTGTCTACCTATGGGGAAGCCTTCTGGCCATTCAGCCCACGTGACACTCATCATGATGCATTGGTGACATTGGGGTGCATGTGCCGAACGCTAGAGCCAGGAAAGTCAGACAGTAAACATTAAGATTAAACTGATGCGTTTGGTGTAAACTGGGAAACAATTGTCCAAGGTACTTTCATGGTGTCATTTCAATCTAATGATGGTCCTTTAGTGCTCGCGAGAGGCAAGCCTTTCTGTCAACCACGGGGCCTGGCCTGGGGCTTATGGAGAGCTAAAGAGGAGACCACCATCGGCAGTTCAAGGAAGAGCTGCGGTTCTGAAGCCCTGTCTGGATGGCATCCAGGATGACTAAGGGGCAGTTGGTGGTTCTAGAAGGAATGAGGAACTGAGAGGCAGAATGACACGGCAGCACAGGGGGTTTCGGGGAGAGAGTCATAAATCTGTACACATGCATACAGGAAGTAACATGGAGGTTTCTAAAATTATCCATGGCACAGGCACGAGAAACATCCTAGGGAGATTTAATTCAAAGTTTGCATGCAGTGCTGCACCTGTCCTGTCCTGCTATGGGCCTCCATGTCTCTGTGCTGCCCTGGTGTGGCACTCCGTGTATCTGTGCTGTCCCACCCTGGTGTGGCACTCCGTGTCTCTATCCTGTCCCTCTGTGGCACTCCGTGTCTCTGTGCTGTCCCGCTGTGGCCCTCCTTGTATCTGTCCTGTGCCACTGTGGCACTCCATGTCTCTCTCCCGCCCTGCTGTGGTACTCCATGTCTCTGTCCGGCCCTGCTGTGGCCCTCTGTGTCTTTGTGCTGTCCCTCTGTGGCACTCCGTGTCTCTGTCCTGTCCCGCTGTGGCACTCCGTGTCTCTGTCCTGTCCTGCTGTGGCCCTCTGTGTTTCTGTCCCGCCCTGGTGTGGCACTCCGTGTCTCTGTCCTGTTCTACTGTGGCACTCCGTGTCTCTGTCCTGTCTCACTGTGGCACTCCGTGTCTCTGTCCTGTCCCTCTGTGGCACTCCGTGTCTCTGGCACACAGCAAGCACTTGCAAAATACGTTGAGTGACTAAGTAGGAGCTGGGGGGACCATGACATTTAAGGGCCAGATCACAGCTGCCTGTAAAATACCAGACTTACAATTCAGACTTTATCTTCTTTATGGTAAAAAAACAAAACAAAACAGAATAATTGAAACATGTGGCGCCCTGGGCACGTTTTTGTAGTGGCATTAGCTGCCTGTGCATTGGTCAGTGGGTCTCTAAAGGCTTTAGATGACGCAGCTAACGTCATTCACAGTAACGGGCTGTATGAAGGATGTTGGTCAGTGGATCTATAGCAAGTGCTCACAGCATTATATTCCTTTTTTGACAAGGAAAGTCTTAATTGCTACTCTCTTGTGGGTGCTGCTAGCTTATAAATTTATCTAAGAAGCATTGATACCATTGGTTAGGCAACATTCAATGAAAAGAAAGGGGAAGCCGGGCAGTGGTGGTGCACGCCTTTAATCCCAGCACTCGGGAGGCAGAGGCAGGCGGATCTCTGTGAGTTCGAGGCCAGCCTGGTCTACAAGAGCTAGTTCCAGGACAGGCTCTAAAAAAAATGAGCTGCAGAGAAACCCTGTCTCGAAAAACCAAAAAAGAAAAAAAAAGAAAAGAAAGGGGATTATTCAGAAAGATACCCATGGCCAGACAGCATAGCCAAAGCAAATAAATGTCTTAATTATAATCAACTTATCTTACCCTAAGGAGCCCTTAGTTCAGAATTACTATGAGTCATAGAATGCTCATTGGAGTTTTTCTGACAAAAAAAAATTATTCTTTTTCTGACTTCTGGGCTCCTCGGCTTTGGTTTGGTGCTTCCTAGAGACTCATCATCATTTCTCATAATTTGTCTCATATTACCCTTTGTGTGGCATAAGCAGCCATGTTTGTAATGGTTGAATATGAGGGGTGATAGGCTGGCTGCTGTCCTTATTACTGGAACATCCCTGGGATTCTAGTTCTCTTTTTAAGAAATACCTTTAATATTTTTGGGGCGTGCATATGTGTGTGCATGTGTGTATATGTGTGTGCATGCACATACATGTGTGCATGTGTGTGAGTGCAGGGCACTGCCAGAAGAGATTACCTTGGTCATGGCTGACAAGAGATTGGCAGGTGCCTAGCGTAGGTTCTGGGAGCCAAACACGAGTCTGCAAGAGCAGTAAGAGCTCCTAACTGTGAGACAGCTCTCTAGCCCCTTTGAGTTCTTTTTAAATGCCACATTCCATTTAAGTGTCCACCTCCTTTCTTTCTTTTTAAGTAAGATCACTTCCCGGCACCTCCCCATGCCCTTCGCCTTTTCTAAAGCATGAAATCCAGCACCCACACACTTACTGCAGACCCACTCAAATGCCACTGTAAGAAAAATAATCTCTCTTTTTTAAGTTGATGCATTCTTATACTTTTATTAAGCCACTGCCTGGCACTTGCTGGAAAAAAACCCATTTTAATGTGCAGATAAGCCATCAAGAAGAAGAGGAATCTGTTTCATGGAAGAGGCCAAAACCCCCCACAGAGTTGGGTAACAACATTAGAAGCCTCACTTTCTTCGGAAGGAAGCAAAGCAGCTCAAACATATTTGGAATTTTCAAATTGCCTTGAAGGCACTAGTCCCAGTTTCCCAATAAAATAATACCACTTATTTTGTTTTCCATCGTGTAAACAGGAGCCTGCATCATCTTTTGCAATGAACTGTTGGACCAAAAAGAACTTTTCCCAAGATAGAAATCTGGAACCCTGTATGCCAGGGACTGAATTACTCCCAGATGTGAAAGTGATTTCATCTTTCCTGGGAAAGCTGGGAGAAGCTGATTCTTCACTGGTATATATTAAGAAAAGACAGTGCGTAATTAGCAATACAAGTTAGTGACTAAGAGTCATGAGCACCCAAAGACTTCAACGTGGTTGGGGAAAAGTTTGAATTTTCTATAGTGTGCCTATTTTTACAAGAAACTGCAGTTTGAAAGCAAACAGATCATCACATATAGGGCAGCATCTGAAGATAGCGGTGTTTATTCCTGAAGGTAAAGTACGAACAGCTGTAGAAAGAGCCGGGTGTTCCCTGATAGGACAACACATACAGACACGTCACTCAACGGCTCCTAACCATAATGGCGGCAGCATGTGTCTTGTTGCAGCCTTTAAAATTTAACATTACTCTTTGGCATCATTATCCACAATATTTATCATCCTAACTAGTTTGATAAATGTTGGCTAATATTACAAACATTCATTTTAAAAAAGTTAATCGAGCGCCTACTAGGCTGAAAAATGTGAATATAGCTGCTTGTGAGTCAAGATTGCAGCTTATTAGGGAGATATGCAAACCAATAATTAGCTAACAGTGTTGACAGTGGTCAGTACACATCCCGGGAGGATTTCCTTTAGATAATGTAACAGGGAAAAGGTGGGAATGGAATATGAAGCAAGAACTTTGAGGCCAGCAACAGGGAATGATCAGCTAGGAGCTCAAGGGAAAGGCTTGAAGATGGGAGGAAGGGGCCTGAGAGTGCATAAAGAAGGAAGAGGCACAGCAAGGGTCAGCTAAGTCATGAAGCCCCCATCTAGGCAGACAAGGATAAGGAAGAGGCACAGCAAGGGTCAGCTAAGTCATGAAGCCCCATCTAGGCAGACAAGGGTAGTATGCCCACAAAGCTAGTGGATCCCAAGCCAGAGAGACAGATACATTTCTGGATGAAATCTTAATAATTTGAAATGATAGAGTCATCAGTAAAAATTGAAAACATATTTTCCAATAAATAAGTGGAAATAATTCCAGTGAGACTTATGGCAGTTGTGTGAGACTTTGTCAACAGCCGGATGTCAATCAAAGCTACCCATCAGCAGCAACAGAACATAAGAGAAAAATTATAACATAAGTCTAATATATACATGACATGCAATATAATTAACCAATTGTAGATGACAGCCAAGGGTAAGAACGCATTTTAAATTCAATTCACCACAGTGCTTTTAAATATTAAATGCTAGAAAATCTACTAAGATGTTTGCACTGAAATTCAATTGCATGGAGAGGTAGGCCATGTTCATGTCTGCATAGTGGAATATTGTCAAAATGCGTTGATTGGACCTTTTTTGGATATTGTCGCTGGTGTCTCACCTGCTGCTGTAACAGTGACAGCTACTGATGAGCACTGTGAGCTGTGTTTGCTTTGCTGTGCGTGTGCGGAGCCAAGTGTCCCATCTGAAGGGTGAAGTTTTGCATAAATTGTGAGATTTCATAGAATGAAATTGCTTCAAAGAAATAGAATTCCTTCCAACACACTTAATAATGACAAATATATACCTCTAGACCCGTGTGTGTGTGTATGTGAGTGTGTGTGTATGTGCATGTGTGAGTGTGTGTGTGCGCATGTGCAGGTGTGGAAGCTGAATACTGATATCTGGTGTCTTCCCCTATCTCTTTTCACCCTATCTTTCAGACAGTCTCTGGACACGAAGCTCAGGTTTTGCCCAGACTGGCTGAAGTCAGGGCATTAAGCTGTATCTGCTTCCCTCAGGACTGGAACCACAGACAGCTTTCTCCAAGGGTCCTGAGCACCTGAGTTTAGGGCCTCATGCTTGTGGTAGCAGGCCACCTCCCTGGTCCCCAGGTCTCTCTACTTTGCCCCCCACTTCCCATAGCCCAATCACAGAGGACATCCAACATTCTCTCACAAACTGACTTTGTTCTGAAAGCTCAACTCAAGCTGCTTTTTCTTCTTTGGGGTTTATTCTCCGCAAACTGAGTTCAGTTGGAAAAACACAATGGGGGCCCTATCACTACAACCCAGTTTCCACGACACTCTAAAGCAGCAGTCCTCAACCTGTGGGCCATGACCCCTTTGGGGTCAAATGATCCTTCCACAGGGGTCGCCTAAGGCCATTAGAAAACACAGCTACTTATGATTCATAACAGTAGCAAAATTATAATTAAGAAGTAGCAATGAAAATAATTGTATGGTTGGGGTCACCACAACATGAGGTGGTACTCATATAAGGGTCGCTGCATGAGGAAGGTTGAGAACCACTTCTCTAAAGAAATCAAGTCCTAAAAGCACTTGGAGAACAAAAGTTGTGAGCAGGTGCCAACCGTACCACACGGACATCAGTAGCAGACCAAATAAACTGCATAGTGAAAGCCCAGTTTCTGTTGGACACAGTCTACGTCACTCCCAGATTTCCATCCACAGTGCTGGGAGGTGGGGCGGACCTCTTTGCTCTCATGATATCATCAGGGGAGAAGGACCCTTATGAAGAGTTCAGCCTCTTTCCTTCCTCGTGCACACACTCCGTTGCTTTTCCACCTCCTACCATGAGTTAAGAAGACCCTTACCTTGTGTGGTCCCTTGACTTTGAATTTCCCTGTCTCCAGATCATTAAAAAAAATCTTTTCTTTATCATTTATTCAGCTTCAGGTATTGTGTTATGGCAGCATAAAAACAAACCGAGGAAGATACTGTAAATACTAAGTGAGACACCGTATATAAAAGACCAAGTACTTAACAGATGATAGTCGTGCCGAGTCTTCCTGTTCCTGGCAGATACGCAGACCCCTGTCAGTGTGCACTGAGGAGACAGACAATTTAGGGATGCGAAAGGGGAGTTTTAGCCCATGAATTGCCAGTATTATTTTTACTTCCTAATCTACATTCTCCTGTAAGATAACTTTTTTGTCTTTTTTCCATACGTAATAAAAGAAATACAAGAATTAACTGAACCACAGTATTTTCTGAATTAAAAGTTTGGTCATTGCCCCACTCAGCCATCAGTTTTCGTGTGAAACTGCCTTCCTTTAACTAGGACTGTAAAGCCCGTAAAACACAATGACCAGCCTGGCAATGTATTCCCAATGGCGCAGTAGTGGCACCTTTGTTTCGGGGGTAACCAACAGTTGTCTAATTGGACTTAAGCCCAGTTCAGTAGGAGGGAATTAATGCCCAGCACTGTAACCCTAACCAACTACTCATGGCTGAAGAGGAATAGACTCTATTATCTTTTATCAATATAATTTCTAACTCCATTCTAAATACATATCCCTATGCCCTCAGAGAGTTATAGCTCTCGCCTCTCATCAGAGAAGCTTCTTTTTTTTTTTTTTGCAACAGATGGAGACTCTCACAGAGATCCACAACTTGTCAAAATGCAGAGAATAAATGAGCCTGAGATTCCAGCTCCAACTGATATATCTAGTGTAGCGCCTAAATCTAAGGTTCAAGGAAATCCACATAAATGGGGTAGAAAGACTGAGAGTCAGAGGACCTCGCCTGCTGGGAAACAGTGGCCTCTGGATACGGTAGGAAAGCTGCCCCCATGAAATATTAACAATATAGCTGCCTGCATAAGACAGCACCAGCTGACATGACAGTGCTGTTGGGAGACATTTGACAAGACCCCACCCCCTATGGAGAGCTACAGGCAATTCAAGGATGCAGAATGAAGGAGAATCAGTTGTCTTCAGAGATGGTGAACTCCTTAACAGGCTATCCAATCCCGAGCGGTCAGCCCTAAATGCACACACGTACTAGCAACACTAAGTGGAGTCAGCAGGAGTGTGTGTGTGCAAGTGCATGGGGTGGGTGTGTGTGTGCACCCGCGCACGCACACACGCACATGCATGCGTGCGTGCACGCTGTGTGTGTTTAAAGAAGAAACCATGAATTTGAGAGGGAGTGGGGGGATACAGGAGAGCTTGAAAGGGAAGAAAGAGAGGTATGGGAATGATGTAAAATCCTCTTAAAAAGAACAAAAATAAAAATAGATAATAAAAAGTCTGTGTAAACTCAAGGTAAAATAAAGAATAAGTTAAAGAAAACTATGACTCAGCTGAAGAGCCACAGAGAAGGATTTACTTACAATGGGAAAGCGGATAGAAACTGCAACATTTTTAAATTATAGAAATGTCGAGATTATGCTTCACGGATGAGATGAGCGCAACAGGCCGAAAGTTATGAAATATAAATGTAGTCTAACGATAGCAGGTGATAACGTCTGCCCTCTGATGACTAGGATTAGGTTCGGCGCAATTGTATTTTATGTTTGTGTTTCTGTCTCCTACATACAGAGATGCGAAGGCTCCTCTTTAAAATGAACAAGCCCTTTTCTATCCACATCCGCGACTGCACCACAGTCCACTCTGCAGCTGCCAAAGCTTGTGGCTGCTCTGGAAACTTGTTATTGGAGTATTCTAGGAAGCACACAACCGCAGTCCGGGAGGAAGCTGCAGAGCAGACTCCACTTGCACAGAGCTGTTATTTGCTGACACCCACCAGGCCAGAACGAAAGTGCAGGCTCGTGAGTCACTGACTCCTTGTTTTTGGAAGCATGGTGTGTGAAAGAGTCCCAAACAGCTGATGGCTTCCTGGGCTTCCGAACATCTGTGCCGCACGGATCCCACGACTGTTCTTTATTTCATTTTACCTCTGCCAGATGAAGAACGAGTCAGATCAGATTGCAGTTCATGGTTCAGTTTCCACTCCCTTTATTCCACAGGTTGCAGTTACTGCTAGATAGCAACTCACATGGCTTTGTGCATACTGGGCCTCAGAGAGAGGAGGGATTTTCATTAGAAATACGGAAGAGGAGCTGAAGAGGTTCACTGCATCTGAATTACATCTCTGAAATACCTATTCCAGACACCAATAAGAAAGAAAAAGCTCTCTGCCATAGAGAGAAAAGGAAAGAAAAGAAAGGAAGGGCTGAAATTGGCTTCAAAGGCCAGTGTAGACATTCTGGGGCTTATGTGAACACGTGTGTGTGCATGTGTGTGCACATGTATGTACATATGTGTTCTCCCAAGATTTTATATACTGTTACTTACCTATATCTAAGAAAGTCTGTTTTTTCTATACATTAAACAGCTTTTCTATGCATTAAAATGTTGTGACAGTATTATGATGAGTGTGCCAAAGTGTCTCTTATGTTTCCCACTGCAGTATTCTTGCCCAGTCCTGCACCCTTGCTCATGCCAGCCCTTCATCAATAGGTTTCACGTGTAGCACAGAGAGCCAGAGGCTGCTCCAGATGACAAACCTGGTCCTTTACAACTGCACCTTTCTGGAACTGATCAAAAACTGATGTACAAACACATGGCAAGTCATGGGATAAACTGCTATCAAATACAAATAATTAAATACTACCAGAGAAGATATTTATGCTAAGTCATTTATCTCGAGGAACAGAAGCTGAAGGATGCACAAATATTTTAAATATCTAACCTCAAGCATTCACACAAAAATCAAACTAACATAGGGTAAAATACTATCAACCTCATGTGTTTGTGTGTGTGTGTGTGCGTGCACATATGTACTTGTGAATAGGTGTGAATGCATGTGCATGTAGACCAAGAAGTACACACCAAGTGTTTTCCTCAATTGTTCTCCAATTCATGTTTTAAGACAAGAGCTCTCACTGAGCCTCTGGCTCATGGCTCAGCCGGACTGCCTGTCCAGCTAGTTCCGAGGGTCCTCCAGTCTCTCCGTTCTCACTGTGACCACACGCACGCCCTGCAGTGCCTGCCTCTTCCATGTGGTGCTGGGGATTCGAACCCAGGTCCTCGCACTTGCACAGCAAGCAATTTATTAACCACACTACACTCCAAGATACCTAGTAAATTCTTTCTAAGCTTACTAAGTTCCAGAAACACACACATTCACAGGCACATACACACTCGCACATGCACATACCCATGAACATTCACACACACTGACACACACAAGCACATGCATGTCATGCAAATGTACATACGCACAAGTCCACAAATGCGCGCGCGCGCACACACACACACACACACACACACACACACACTTTTCTGAGCATCACAGACAGGAAGGTACTGATGCTATGTTTTAAGTAGTCCTGAAAAGATTAAACACTGCCTTTCTTTACATGCCTCCTTCAAGAATTATACTTTATTTTACATCAATGCTTTTATTGTACCATGCATTTCTAGACAATATAATCTTTTCTCTTGTCACTCAAAGGTATTCTAAGCTGTCATCTGCAGGGAAGTTTCCCCAGCAGTGGGTGATAAGACAGTCAACCAGAAGAGAAGTCAGAAGAAAACAAAGAGCACGCCACTGGAGAAACATAACTGTAAGCATGCTGTTGAGCTGTCCTGAAGAGGATGGGAACACATCACCATGTGCAAATCAGGGTGAACCCCACTTCCTATCAGGGCCTTAAAGATCAGGCTTATTCCTACCTTCACTTGTATGGGAAGCTTCATGCATGCTGGGAAGCCACCTTTTGCATTCTATTGAAAACAGGAGTCTTGAAAGGAAGCAGTAAAATACTGTTTGCTAAAACACACGAGTTCCTGGCTGAGGATGTGCAGGGAAGCAGGATCAGGTGACTCATTGCAACAGTGGCATGGGGAGCTAAAAGAAGCTGCTGAAAAGGTAGAGAAGGGCAAGGCCTCTGTCTGCCTGTGCCCTGGAGGAACGACGCAAACGCAATGCTGTGCAGCATTGGGTCCTGGGAGTGAAGCCTGCAGGAAGACTCTTCTTGGGCAGATGACTCAGAGGTCAAAGTTCTTGCTGGACCATCAAGAGGTCTGGGATTCAGACACTGGCCGGTCTGTACTTTGAACCTAGCCTCAGAAGGTAGAGAAGGGAGATCCCAGGGCAAAGGATTATGGAGCCTAGGAATATTGATGACCGTGAGATACTGCTTGAAGAAAAAGAAGGAACACTGGAACAGGATTCATGACATTAACCTAAGGCCTATGCACATACCTGCACAAACGCATGTATGTACAGCTGTGCACACATGTGACACCTCCCCCTGTCATGTGTGTACACACACACACACAGAGAGAGAGACAGCCAGAGCCAGAGAGACAGAAGAGGAGGAGGAGGAAGAGAGGAAGGGCCTTCTTGGCATGCCACCCTCACCATGGATGAGCTTGTACGTGAGTGAGGAAACACTGGCTTTTGTGCTGATATGGAGGGAGCACTCCTCCCCTCCCCCCTTCTCTCCTAATGGGTTTTCTTGGCTGGTTTAAGTGAACCTAGCCTTTCTCTTTGCTTAGTTACTTCAGCTTGTATTTATGATGCGCAACCTTCATTTGGGTGTGTATGTTCAACAAATCTTTCTCATAGGAACTAATTAATGACAAATTCTCAAACCAGTTGGGAATTATAAGCTTACTTTTCCCCATGATGGTTAATATTGTAAATTATATTTTTATAATATAAAAAACAACTAAAGCAAAGTTTTACATTAGAAGAAAAACCTATGGTTACTTAGTAGTATAAAAGGTCATATGAGCAGCAAGAGCCAACTGTGACAAGCCAGATAGGAGCCATTGCCCTCTGAAGGAATGGATTCTATTAATCTCTGGGGCATTCTGGTCAAACTGTTTTATAATCTAGGAAAAGCCCCAATTCACATGTCTATAGCTCTCACTCAGGATGGATTTCAGATGTAGCTGACATGAAATAGTGAAGAGGACTGGGAGGTGGCATGCTGAGACCTCTGTCATTTCACTGTGATGTCTCACCAGGGAGGAGAAAAGCGGGCTCGCGAGGCGGCCGAGATGGCCTAGATTTATTCCCACCTTTCTGAGTGTTTTTTAAAAATTGCATGTTTTCTGTGAAAACCACAAAGCGGCACTGAAGGGAAATATTTCACACCAATAAACCTTCCTCAGATTCCCATGGCCGGCACAGTCCCTTCGCTTCCTGTGATTTCTGTCGCGTCTACACCCATCCATCCTCAGATCTGTCATGTTAAGATGACTGTGTACACTCGGGTCTCTCATCTGTTTTGTCTGCTTTTAGTGTGGATCAGAATTTCCCCCGGGTTCCTATCACCATTAACTTGTGTGTCGATAACAGTTTTTCAGGCTCCTGCCTCTCTATTTACTGACATACCCGTGATTCCTGTGGTGTCCATGTTTTCTCCATTACAGAAAGTGTCTCGATGGACATCGTTTTGCTGAAGACTTTTATTTGTATTTTAAATGGTGTGGAACTATTTCCTCGGGATAAATTTGAAATAGTGACAAGACTGGGCTAACCTTTAAGAAAATTTTAGCTTTCCTTTCCTCTCCGTCTACGGAGTTGAGCAAGGCAGACACTCCTCATGAAAGGGCAGCCACAGACACTTTTCCTGGAGGGTGATTTATGCTACGCCACATTTCAGTTCTGAAAATGACTCATGACTTCAGAAGGGTGTAAGCACCCTAGACACTGTCCCTTTAACAGGGTGTCAGGTGTATCATTTCCCCTTAATTTCTCTTGTGAAGTTAATGTGTTGACGGTGGAGACACGAGCAGCCACCCTGCTCTGTGGGTAAATGGCCCAGGAGAGAGGTGGTGGTGAATCTACAGGCCTGTAAATCTAATAAACAAGAATTATCCAGTTCTGAGAAATGTGAGCAAGGCATAGCCCTGAGCCATATTAGGCACTAACATAATAAAAGGTGTGGTGAGCGCACACATTAAATTAAAGCTGTACATCATGCACTCTGCTGAGAAACCGTTAAAGGAAAGGTGCTAATGAAGAACGAGACTGGGTTAAAAAAAAACCGCAGCGGGCTGTAAAATGCCATTACTCCAAAGACAGAGGGCTGGAGAGATGGCAGGGCCGGCAAAGGGATTGTCACCAAGCCTGATGCCCCGAGTTTGGTCCCCAGAACTCATTTGGCAGAAGGAGGAAGCCAGGTCCTAGAAGTTTGTGTGTGACCTCCACACACACTGTGATATGCCACCTTTCCCAATACATAACAAGTTTAAAACTTAGAACACCTATAAAAAAAGAGTAACACTGTTATTGTTACTAAAGAGCACCATTGAGGAGCCGAGGGCAGGAGTGGGGGAATGCGCTCAGCATGCGGTATAGATGTGCGTGAAAACTTGCAAATAAAATTTACAGGAGAAACCCCCCACCCTCACTGGAGAGCGGACCCTCGATGAATCTGGGATAATGGAACCTGATGACCCTGCAGGGCAGAACTGTCCCCACCCTTCACCATGGGCGCGGTAGAGCTGGCTCCGCCCCTCACCTGATGGGGTTGTTCCAGTAGCCTGGACTGACCAATCAGCTACCAACCAGGCACACATCTGAGGCTTTGAGTTGACACTCTCCAACACCCCATCTGTGACCTGCTGGAACATACGCAGGGAGTGGTTCTGTGGAACCATAGCCATGGGATCTCCATGACTCGGGACAACTACAGGGTATCTGAGAGGAGATTGGATGATGGTCCAGTACTGATGGTGTACCAGAAGCCAGAGGCCTTAAACCTGACCAACAACACATCACACAATGAACATTTGCAAGTAAAGCTGTTGGGACAAAAGGGGACACAGCAGCTCCCAGTGCCACCAACACAGGTGAAGAAGTGGAGGGGCAGGAAAAATGGAGGGGCAAAGTGGGTTTGTTGTTGTTGTTGTGTTATTGGTTCGTTTGCCTTTTTGTTTGTTTTTTTGTTTTCAATTAATATTTTTATTTTATCATTATTTATTTTTAACTTTTCCTTGCAGTGGGGGGAGGGGCGCTACAAGGGTGAAAGGTGGATTTGGAGGGACTGGGAAATAAGTGGGATTAGGGAGCATGATGTGAAATCCTCAGTGAATCAATAGAAAAATTATGTTTTTTTAAAAGAAAATCAAAAATTCAACAAATAAATAAATAAATATAAAACTTGCATACAAACAGCTCCGGTTACAGTTTTTAATTCAGAAACTGGTAATAAAAAAGGTATTGGAAGGTGTTGCGGAATATTAATTTTAAATGTTGCATTCATCTCTGCTGTGGAATATTTTTTAATCATGCAAAGATGTGTTGCATTCTTTTATGTTGCATTCGTTTAACTCTGTGAAGCTGTGTTACTTTGCCTGTCTTAACACACCTGATTGGTCTAATAAAGAGCTGAACAGCCAATAGCTTGGTAGGAGAGGGATAGGTTTGGCTGCCAGGCAGAGAGAATAAATAGGAAGAGAAATCTAGACTAGAGGAGCAAGGAAAAGAGGGGAGGAGGATGGGGGCAGTCACCCAGCCATACAGCCAGACATGGAATAAGAAGGAAAGAAAAGATATGAAGAAATAGAGAAAGGTAAAGCCTAGAGGCAAAAGGTAGGCAGGATAATTTAAGTTAAGAAAAGCGGGCTAGAAACAATCCAAGCTAAGGTCAGGCATTTATAAGTAATAATAAGTCTCCGTATGTTTATTTGGGAGCTGGGTGGTGCCCCCCAAAAAGAGCAAAGAGTAAAAACATCCAACTACAGGAAGGAGTATTAGTATATTTGATAGGCAAAAACCCTCAGGGGTAGTTACAAAGTTTTTTTTTTCATGCCTGCAATGTAAAGTCAAGAGTAGGTAGTTTCTTTTAGTTCAGCTCACTGGGACTACAGGTTTCCATTCTGAGAGCTTCACAATCTCAGGTAAGCATGTGGGGTAAGGAAACAGTAGTTGGCCATTAGGCATTCTGAGATGTCTCTAGAATGGAAATGAGCAAGCTGTGCTCTGCCCTTGGCCATCTGCTCCCCAGACCTGGACCACAGGCAGCTTCCCTGATCTCTGTGGATGCTCTTGGACACATGGCAGTCTTTGTGGATTCTCTGAACAACCACAGCCTGCCTCTGGCTTCTTGATGGCACACCAGACACAGCACAGAAAACTGACTTCTTAAGATTTTGTACTAAACTTGTCTAAAGGAGACTGTACCACGAACCTTCTCGTAACAACATACAGATCTAATTCCTGTGGGTGCTGGTTTATGCTGCGAAGGGTCTTCTGAAGTGAGAAGCGTCAAGAATGTAAAAGTCGGGCTGGAGAGACGGCTCAGAGGTTAAGAGCATTGCCTGCTCTTCCAAAGGTCCTGAGTTCAATTCCCAGCAACCACATGGTGGCTCACAACCATCTGTAATGGGGTCTGGTGCCCTCTTCTGGCCTGCAGGCATACAGACAGAGAGAATGTTGTATACATAATAAATAAATAAATATTTTTTTTTAAATAAAAAGAATGTAAAAGTCTGACGCTTTACTGAACTAACAGGATGTGAAGGTTTTCGCGGCCACAGGCTTGGGAACAAAGCTGCAGTGGGAGATGGAGATGGGGAAGAAGAGAAACTGTAGGGTCCAGCCTCCGATTTCTGAGTTCAGCTTGAGACAGCGAACAGACTGAAGGAACCAAGTCAGCAAGTCCCACTGACAGGAACAGAATATCCCCCAACAGAGGGCAGGCAAGGAAGCTCAGTGTAAGTGCACTTACAGCCAAACTGATGGCTTGATTCAATCCTTGGGACCCACAGAGCGCAAGGAGAGAACCAAGTTCTCCTGCAAGTTGTCCTGAACCATGCATACAATAAGTAAGTAAGTAAATGAATAGATTGTTTAAGATCAAAAGTATCCTTCATTAAAACTTCCACTTTCCCACATTCTTACGTGTGTGTACGTAGGATGCGCATGCTATAGCATACATGTGTGTGCATGCGTATGGAGGTCAGAGGTCAGCCTCCATTGTGTGCCCCAGCCACTTTTCATGTCATTTATCAAGGCAGGTTCTCTTTGACTTTGGAGCTCAGCAGACTTAGCGGGTCTAGATAGCCACTCTTCCCTAGGATGCCCCGTCTCTGCCTTCTGCCTCCTGGGATTACAGGTAGGCTACCAGGCCCCTTGCCAGTTTTTTTTTTTTCTTTTGGTGGAGGGCTGGGGACCTGAACTGCAATCACCTAGGCCACCTCCCCCGTCCTCTTTACTCTTTTATGTGAGCTACATCTGAAATCCCTTATGAGTGAATTGTAGACAGCAAGGACTTCATATATGAAACAATATCTATGAAATGCTAAAAATAAAATAAACCGTGAAAATAAGCAAGCAACAGGAGACAATAAAAGAGAAGAAGGGAAAATGGAATATTTAGACAAACTATGACTATGGAGGTGAAAAGTCTCAGCAATTTAATTTGGAGAGCACCGGAAACACCCTCGGCCGGCCACCCGGACCTCCACAGCCTTTCAGCACTTACGGTTGAAAGTCGTTTTATAAATGATCTGCAGAAAAACAAGGTGGTAGTGGACTCAGTGTAATCACGAGAGTTCTAAGAGAACTAGATTTCATTCTATTGGAAATCGGCAGATCTTCTCTCAAGCTTTTAGGTGATTCCCACGAAACATTAAAGTAAACATTCATTCTTGAAAATAGTTAGAACTGAACATGAATGAAACGTGAGTGCAAAAACTGAGTGCACCGGCCCTTGAAAACCCACAAATACCACAGATTCATGCAGAATTATTGGAGAGAACGGTGGGCCAGAAGAAATGACCCAGAATGTAGCACAGTTTGGGGGTAATAATACGCAAAGAAAGATAAAACAGCTTTATTTCAATTGGGGTTTTCTTTAGGGATTCTATTTCTGCTTCATGTCTTGAATGGTTTATACCATGTCATTGCACTGTGTTTTCCCAGATTTTGTTACGGTATTTACGCATGTCTTTTCTAATGTCCTGAGCATGTTTATAATAGCTACTTTCTATACTTCCTTGTCTTGTGCTTCCGCTCTACTGAGTTTCTCAGGGCCTGCGGTGTGCAGTGGGGTCCTGGGTTCTGGTGGGGACATGTGGTCTTGGCTGCCATTGATTGAAGTTTCTCACTGGTGTCTAGGCATCTGGGCTTGGGATGATGGTGATTCTAGGTGTTGACATTGGCCTTGTCTTGTTGGGTGGGTGCTCAGTGCCTTGGTTTCTGCTGCCCTCTCTGGATCTCAGGGAAATGCGGTGACTGTGTTTCTATGGTAAGGAGTGTTTCTGGGGGCTGGTGGGTGGCAGGGAGAAATAGAAGGGCTAGAGAATAAAAGGCAGACGGGGCTTCAGGAAAGCGCTAAGCAGGGCTGAGTGCACAGGGAAGTCTAGGTGAGGTGGGAAGAGAGGGTCCGGTGGCTGCTGCTTATGTGCCCCCCCAACTGTCTGTCTGTTTCTGTTCTGGTTTGTAGGTTTATTTGCCTGTTTGTTCTCTAAAGAGAGAGAGAAAGAAGGCACGGAGCTTCACGGGTGGAGAGGTGGGTGGAGGATCCAGGAGATGACAGGCAAAATAGTGATCAGAATATAGTGTATATAAGATCATCTATTTGCAATTTCAAAGGGATAAAACAGAGGAGAGAGGAATAAAAGTGTAATGGAAGTCTTAAAAAAAAAAGAGACAAGGTAGACCGGAAAAGAGGCCATCTTTGAAAGCTTTGATGGTTTCCTACCACTGATTTAAAAAGTTCAGATGTGTAGGAAATATGCTTATATTAAAAATAATTTGAGAATTTACACTGAAGAAGTTGTTTTTGCCCACATTTGCAAGGCATAGATTGCGATTAGAAAAGAAACACATTCCATCTTACACCAGGGATTTTTAAACGTCCCCATGGCAGGACCTGGCTGACACCAGCAGGCCAAAGCAGCCCACGAAGAAGGTATGATCTTCACACCAAGAGCCAACTCTTCACAAACTGTTTTAAGGCAACCTGTGTGTGTGTGTGTGTGTGTGTGTGTGTGTGTGTGTGTGTAGTTGCTGAGGGAGGCCAACGATCGGCAAGTGTTCTTAACTGCTGGGCCATCTCTCCAGCTCCTGCATGAACTATTTTTTATTGAATTACATTTTATAGCATGTTAGTACAAATGCTATATAAGATAGCCCTTGGTATATACCAAGAATGGGGATGTTTTCCATGGGCTTCATTTTCTGGAACCAAGATAGAAACAAACACCTGTGAAAGAAGTCACTGTCCACATAAATGCCTAACACCTGCCCCAGACCCTCAAAATAGGCTGCATATTGGGATGGGGTAAGGAGGACTGAGCACAGCACTCAAGATAGGGGTACAGAGGACTGAGCACAGCACTCAAGATAGGGGTACAGAGGACTGAGCACAGCACTCAAGATAGGGGTACAGAGGACTGAGCACAGCACTCAGGATGGGCTGCGGAGGACTGAGCACAGCACTCAGGATGGGGTGCGGAGGACTGAGCACAGCACTCAGGATGGGGTGCAGAGGACTGAGCACAGCACTCAGGATGGGCTGCGGAGGACTGAGCACAGCACTCAGGATGGGGTGCGGAGGACTGAGCACATAGCAGTCAGGATAGGGGTGCAGATGTAACCTTTGGGTTTTTCTTCTCCTATCAGAATCTTTAATTCTTTAAGAAAGAGGAGAACAAAGGTAAAGCACGAAGCCCCGACTTCTCCTCACCTCCCTCCCTTCTGAGCAAAGTAATTTTCTCCTTAATAAGTAAAATACCTTTACACGTTAATAAAATTTAAATACCTAGTTTCTCAGCTGATAATAGGAAGCCAAAATGGCTGGAATGCTGTGAGCTACCTGAAAAGCCAATATATGCAAAAAATAAAAAATACCTATCACCAAAGAAATTCATATATACAATTTGTGTATTAATATTGATTTATTAAACACATATGAAGATGTCTAAATATCAGCTTAATTTCACCATATATAGGAAATGTTTCCTTAAAGGGAACCTGGCATAATATACATTTTGTTTTTAAATGAACACATACTCATTGTAAATATTTGGAAAGTACACAAAGAGGGAAAGGAGCTAAGAGAGGAGGATCCATCGGAGAAAAAAGAGGAGGAGAAAAGGGAGCAGAAGCTTCAATAGCAATCCTACTATTTATGGGCAAATAATGTGAACTTTTGGCAGCATTAAAGTGTATTTAAATAGCTGGGTGGTGACGGCGCATGCCTTTAATCCCTGCCCTTGGGAGGCCGAGGCAGGTGGATCCCTGTCAGTTCGAGGCCAGCCTGGTCTACAGAGTGAGTTCCAGGACAGGTCCCAAAGCAGAGAAACCCTGTCTTGAAACCCACCACCACCCCAAAAAAGTTGCTCTCAGTGACATCCAATACTGTCTTTAGTATATGTTACCTTTAGGTTTCTCATCTGCTGAAGCCTTCCCGTGGCCACACAGCTAAAGTGTGTCTCCAAAGCACTAGGCTGTCTTCATGGGATCTCGGTTTCTAGTGCCTGTCAGATCTAATCATGATGGACTGAAAGGGTAGCTACCCGGATGACTCTGTTAACCCCTTCCTGCCTGCCAGGAATTGGCGGCTTTAGGAAACAGGGCTGCATACAACGTCTGTCGGCTCACCTCAAGTTCTTTGCAGGGTTTGAAAGCCACATGAAACACAGTCTTCCCTTCCCCTGCATCCTCTTCTTCTTTCCATTGCTCAGTTTCTCCAAAGACGTGTTTCTAAGCAGACTCTGTAAGTCCCACTCCTCCCCTGTAGTCTCTTCCTCAGTACTATTTTGTGCTTCACCGGTGAGTTTTTTATACGCACCGTTAAGTCACTCATTCCTTAATCACCTGCCTCTAAGTCCATCATCCTCACATCTATTTGAGGCACACATTCCAGTGGTTGGGGCTTTGGCACTGTTTTCACAAAGTCCAAACATATTATACCCAAGGAAACTGCTGAGTGATGGTGCTGAGTCATCAGCTCGGCTGTTTCCCCATGGTTTGTTTGTCCTTTCAACCATAAAGACACACACACACACACACACACACACACACACACACACCCCATGCACATCCCCATCTCCCTTACACCACACACACACACACACACACCCCATGCACATCCCCATCTCCCTTACACCACACACACACACACACACCCCATGCACATCCCCATCTCCCTTACACCACTCTCTCCACGCATGCACCATCCACACACACTTCCTATACATTCAATCACCACACTCCATACACACATACAACACACACAGAAACCACACACACACACATACACACACACATACACAGTAACCACACACACACACACAAACACCCCACTCACAAACGAACTCACACCCCTCCATACACTTCTTTTCTAACAGACTGAACATTTTTTTTATCAGAAGTTTTCTGGTTTTATTATATCTTCCTTTTTATCTATTTTTTTTGCAGCAGTGTTTTAAAACTACCTTAAAATTTCCTGTTTTCGTTGGCCAGAAAAATGGCTCAGTGGTTCAGAGAAACTGCTGCTCTTGCAGAGGCCCTGGAGTTGCCCCAGTGCCCATATTGGCCAACTCCACGGCTCCTGCAACTCCAGATCTAGGAGATTGCATTTCATAGTTAAAAATAAAAATAAATCGTAAAGAAAAATTATATTTACTATAAACTGCTGATGAAGAATTCTGGTTAAAACGTGAGCTTTATCTGTAAGAACTGGCAACAGATGCAGCTTGCTTAACAATCCACTTACACAGCACCAACAGAAAGATTTACAGCATCCATAGGATAATATTGTTATTTAATTCCAATGTGTTCCAAAATAAACAAGATGTACCAATCATGCAAAAGAAAAAGAAAATGAATATAATACACATAACTAAAAAATCCCATCAAATTCATAAGAAGAGGAAGAGGAGGACGGAGATGAGGAAGAGGAAGAAGAGAAGGAGGAGGAAGAGGAGGGAGAGGAGGAGGGAATCTGACTTGTGATAGAGAAAATTAATTACAGTATAGTAAAGAAAATCTTAATCAATTCTTAAATTGCTTCAAAGGAAGCCTGGACAATCGGGGCACATTGTTCCTGGAGGTCAGTGACAATTACTCATGAAAATATCTAAGAAGTGGCACTCTCTTGAAAGCCAGCATTTAAAATATTTCCATACTTTAAGTGAGTTTAGCAAAGACAAATCCAAGCCATTGTACCTGCACTCAGAAAGACCTGAATGAAGCAAGCTCTGCTTCAGAGGGTACACATAAGACAAATTTCAAAATTGAAGGGATTTCTCCTGAAACCCAGATGGATTTTGAAATCTGTTAAAATGTTTGAAGGAAGGGAATAAATAGGATGGATTGTGAAAGGTGATACCCTGCTCCCCCCCCCCAATCTCATTGAATTTTTGGTTTCTTAATGTTGAAAGAGTTAGAAACTTTACTTTTACTTTTTAGTGGAGCAGAAAACCAAGCCTTGGAACACGCAAACAACTTGATGGAGGGATGGCTGAGTGTGTGAAGTGTGGCCATGCATGTGTGAGGACCCGAGTCTGGAAACCCAGATCCTTGGGGAACTGAACTCAGAAGCTTGTATGTAATCTCTATGCTCCTTCAGCAAAATGGGAGGCAGAGACAGGAAAATTCCAGACGCTCATGGGCCAGCCAGTGGTGAACAATAAGAGTCCCTCTAAGACAAGGTGTAGGGTAAGAACCAGCACAAAGATATCCTCTGACTTCCATGTGTGGTCTGTTGCAAGTGCTTGCCTACACACATACACACATGCACACACACATATTGAGAAGAAGAAAATTCTATCTATTATGCCCAAGGTGATAGGAGATGTGAAAGTTAAAAAGCCATACTTAAATCTGTTTTTGAAATATACGAAACGGTGAGATTTCGAGTCTGTATAAAATTGTCAAGTTTCATTTTAGTTTGCTTTTCTGTTCGTGTGTGAAGCACCATGATCACAAACAGCCTGGAGAGGGAAGGGTTTATTTCTGCTCGCAGGTTAGAGTCCATCCTCCAGGGAAGTCAGAGCAGAAGCTCCAAGCAGGAACCAGGAGGCAGGAAACAGAGACCACGAGGAACCCAGCTTAGTGGCTTGCCTCCAACCTCAGGCTCAGCCACCTTGCTTACAATCCAGGTCCACCTGCCCAGAGGTGGCACTACCCACAATAGGCCAGGCTCTCCTCCCTCAATGAGCAGTCAAGAAAATTTCCACTGGCCAGTCTGATGGAAGCAATTCTTCAACTGAGTTTCCCTCTTCCTGGATGTTTCTAGTTTGTTTTTGTTGACAAAACTAACACACACAAGTTCCTTTGTGTTATAAAAAGATTCATGTATATACATATGTTTGTGCATATATGTGGATGCACATTCATACACGCAAAATAGTAAAATCCGCAAGGCATCCATATGTACAAAGTAGTTCTACTACTATTTATGTAGCCTCTTACTACAGAATTCCTTTCAAGAGAATACATATTTTGAATTTACTGAGGCATCCACGTTCGAGTTGCTCATCTTCCTCTGTCTTCCTCATCCTACCTGGATTTGTGAAAGTTTTACTTTTAATAAACTCAGACATAAACATCTTTGTGCCAAAGTTATTATTTCCTTATGTGAAACTCTTAAAAAGTTAAATTTGTAGCTAGTTGATGGTGGTACTCGCCTTCAATCAAAGCAGTTGGGAGGCAGAGGCAGGCAGATCTATGAGTCTGAGGCCAGCCTGGTCTACAGAGCCAGTTCCAGGACAGCCAAGGTTACACAGAGAAACCCTGTCTCGAAAAAATAAAATAAAATAAAAAGGAAGGAAGAAAGGAAGGAAGGAAGGAAGGAAAGAAAAAAGAAAGAAGGAAAGAAAGAAAGAAAGAAAGGAAGGAAGAAAGAAAGCAAAGGAAAGGAAAGAACAACAATAACAAGTTAAGTGTGTAGGGAAATTGTATTCATCCTTCCTAAGACTTTCTTCTTTGATGGTTGGTTTGTTTTTAAAGTTTTGAGGCAGCAGGATCACTAACTGCCCAGGTTGGTTTTAATTCACTCTAACTCAGTCAGGTCTCAAACATGCCTCAGCCTCCCAAGCAGCTGCGTTACACCCCATTATACTGGGCTCAGGTTTTTTCAGTATTCTTGATAAAAATAAGTCAATTGCTCCTCTGAAGACAGTGCCACTTTGAGACTACAAGGACGCCCTGATGTGGAACAGATATTATAATGCTGTGGGTCAATGCTCTTGTACACTATAAAGATTTGTCACTCGTATTGGTTTAATAAAATATTGATTGGCCAATAGCCAGGCAGAAAGTATAGTCAGGGCAATGAGACTAGGAGAATTCTGGGAAGAGGAAAGGCAGACATGTAGTCGACATCCAGAAACAGAAGAATCAAGACGAGAATGACTCACTGAGAAAAGGTACCAAGCCACATGGCTAAACATAGATAAGAATTGTGGGTTAACGAGTTGTAAGAGGTAGTTAGTAATAAGCCTGAACAGTAGGCCAAACAGTTTATAATTAATGTAAGTCTTTCTGTGTGTTTCTTTGGGACTGAATGGCTGCAGGACTGGGAGGGGCAGAAACGTCCGTCTACATTATTTAATTTTAGTTCTTCAAGAAAGGGAAAAATGGAGTTTCTAGTTTAATAAACCAAACAAGTCCTTAGAGCCCACTGTCTGTGAATTGCTATGCAAAGCCCTTTGCGTGGATTTGTGGACTCTAGCTGTTCTGTGTTTGTGTGTTTACTATGTGTGCACATCTGTGGTGAGTGGTGCTTTAAATACAAAAGTTAAATGACCAATTGTCATGCCCCTTACCATGCAGACATTTGATCCTCACTTTTACTGATCATTGAGCCTTAAGAATCCCTTCACAGTGACTCAGTGAGGAAAGGCTTATGTGATGGTGCTGGTGGCTCACAGAGTTAATCAACGCTAAATACTAAACCTCTGATTAGATCAAAATGAATCAGCATTTTCATCTCATCCTTCCCTATTTTAAGGTTCTATTTAACAAACACACATTAGCATTTGTTGTATATCATTCTTGAGTCTAGCACTTAGTTCATCATAATGAAGCTATTGCTGTAATAGCTCTGTATTAGTTACTGTCGTCATTGCCATAACTAATTACCTAGCAAGAAAGAATGCTAGGGAGGAAGATTTTATTCTGAATTACAGTGGGTGGGATCATTTCTTCATGGTGGGGAAGACCTGGTAGCAGGTGGGAAGCTGTGGCTGCACGAGTGGGAGTCTAGCTTTGTATCCATAATCACAGGGCAGAGAGTGAGCAGGAAGTGAAACCAGGCAAGAAAACTGCTCTGCATGCCTCCCTTCCTCCAGTGAGGTTCTACTCTTAAAGGTTCCACAAGACTCCCTTCCTCCAGTGAGGTTCTACTCTTAAAGGTTCCACAAGACTCCCTTCCTCCAGTGAGGTTCTACTCTTAAAGGTTCCACATGACTCCCTTCCTCCAGTGAGGTTCTACCTCTTAACGGTTTCAAGCTTCCTGAACCATACCACCAGCTGGGAACAAAGGGTCCAAACACGCAAGTCTACAGGGACATTTCCAATCACACCACCACTCTGTTAGTTAAGTGCTAATAATTCTGTTGTCATCAATTGACAAGTCCACAGCCACACAGACAGAAAGTGTCAGAGGTTAAACTTATGCTTCTGTAGATTAAATTTTAAAAAAAAGTGTATGTTCTGCCTCCAATATGTGATGAAGTAGCTAGTCTCAGCCATCACCGCTGTGTATGTTTCTGTTTGGCCTGCTGCTGTGAGCATTGTGGTGTCAACTGTTATGGCTTGGAATGCCTTGCACGTAGCTTGGCTTGCCTTCATCACAAAAAGATAACTAACTGTAATGATATCACAGGTATTAAAAACCTAGTAATAAAAATAAGAGATGAAACCAAGCCAATAGCAGTAGCGGCAGCGGGAGGTTGGGGTGGTGACTATAAATAAGGTGCAGTGGTGTAGGGGGATCTTCTTCTATGTGCTGCTTTCATTGGTCAAATAAAGAAAATGCCTTGGCTTTTTGATAGGGCAGAATTTAGATAAGTGGAGTAGACCAAACAGAATGCTGGGAGAAAGAAGCAGAGTCGGGCAGACGCCATGCTTCTCCTGCCCAAGATGGATGCTTGTTAGACTCATGCTGGTAAGCCAAGGTCAAGTGGCGATACACATTAATGGAGATGGGTTAAATGAATATGTAAGAGTTAGCCAATAAGAGGTTGGAACTAATGGGCCAGGCAGTGTTTAAATGAATACAGTTTCCATGAAATTATTTCGGGTGTAAACTGGCCGGGCGGCCAGGCACCAGGAACGCAACCTGCCGCTCCTTTTACAACAGTGCAGAGTAGTGTCTGCCATCATTGCTTGTTGGATTAGAAGCAAGGCAGAAGGCTTGGCACCATGCCATGGCTTTATATGCGCTTGGTTCAGTAGCTTGACAAGTCTGAAGGTCCATGTGTATCAGGTCTTTGGGCCTGCTTGGCTCTGTGATGGCAGCAGTGAGCGCTCACGTTCTTGTTAAGCTGTCTAAATAGAAGTCATGGGATCCCGTCAGTGTGTGCGGCCTGGAGGCAGGGGAGGAGAGTAAACATAGAAAGCATTTCCTGAGATTTCTAATCTGTGAGTCTTTCGGGGGGGGGGGGGTGAGGAGGAAACCGGTATCTGAAACTGTTAGGAACAAAAAAGTTTTCCGAATAAAATAAAGAATAAAAAGTCCGTCATTTACATATAATGTTCTCTAAATGAAAAGTCAAAATTGAAAGGCAGTATGATGGGCTATGTATGAATGAGATAATAAGGAACTAATTACAGCTTACTCTGAGGAGATAAATGGACTCTGGAATTTAACAGTGCTAAGTATCTCTCTCCATGCAGATGAACATTAGGTAAATTTACCTGGTTGCCCTCAAGACCCCTGGACTGAAATACTGACATTTGACCTCCCTTGATCTCTGAAGTTCTTTGAACTAGAATGATCTCTCTCCAGTCACACCAAGTCACACAGCTGGCGTATTGTCCCTAAATCCAGGTGATGCTCAGGTATCAAACAGGCCCCTATTGTGATGCTGAAGAGGACTGGGTGGGATCTTAGAGCTCTACATGGGAATCCCCAGAAAGGTTTCTTCCTGCGACTGTTCACATGGGGGTAACACGCTGCTGACTTTCCCCCACACAGGAGTTTCATCTTCTGGACCTTTCTGTCATGAATGTCCTCTAAGCCTTCTCTCTCAGCGTGGGGCCATACATGTGGTCCTAGGGCATCCAGTCTGAAGAGAGATGGATCAACACAAACTTCTTTTCATTGTAAAGTTCTTTTTGCTAATGCTTTTCTCTAGATGCAGGAACCCCATGGGAGATTGCTGAATGCTATCATTTTGTCGAGTTTATGTACAAAAATTAGGTAACCCGTTCCTTAGTAAAACTTTCTCCATTTTTCGAGAGAGGTTTCACATAGCCTGGGCTGATCTTGACATCATTATCATCTAAGGATGTCCTTATACTCCCAATCCTCCTGCCTCTGCCTCCAAGCACTGAGATTACAGGTGTGCACCATCCCTATGGCCACCTTGGGGATTTTAACTCTTCAGCAATACCATAAACTGCAGAAGCACACACCACCACCTCTGGCAAAATCAGCTTACTTGTTGCAGTGGGAATATGTTGCCTTTCCACAAAAAGCAGTGTGAAGAGAGATCACTGGGCTGAGCACAAATGAACAAACTGCAAATCTACACACACACACACACACACACACACACACACACACACACACCTGCCTCTTCCCATGGAGACTGTCTTTTACCCCCTTGCTCCCCTGACAGAGGCAGCCACTCTCTGTTGGAGTAGGTCTGGCCTTGTTCGAGGAAGTGTGTCATTGTGAGGGCAGGATTTGAGGTCTCCTGGGCTCAGGATACTGCCCAGTGTCTCAGTTCATTTCCTATTGCCTGCAAGATGTGGGACCCTCAGCTATTACTCCAGCACTGTGTCTGCCTGTATGCCTCTGTGTCCTGCCATGATGATAATGGACTGAACCTCTGAAATTGTGAGTCACCCTGATTAAATGTTTTTTCTTGGTAGGAGTTGTCTTAGTCATGGTGTCTCTACAGAGCAATAGAAACTCTAAGACACCCACTGAGCAAAGGGTGATGGTGGTTCTAATTTCTGCCTCTACAGTGCTGTGTGGTTTGGACATGCACGCCTTTGTTGTAGAATATTAGTTTAACTATGTAAGATGTCACATTTCTTTATACTGTGAATGTTACTTTAACTGTATAGAGGTGTGTTACATCTGTCCATGATGCATTTGTTTATACTGTGAATGTTACTCTAACTGTGTACAGGTGTGTTACATTTGTCCATTATGCATTTGTTTAACAATGTAAGGATATGTTTAGGCTACATTTGTTTAATTATGTAAAGATGTGTTGCATCTTGCCTGCCTAAGGCATCTGATTAGTCTAATAAAAAGCTGAATGGCCATTAGCTGGGCAGTAGAGGGGTAGGCGGGCCTGGTGGGAGAGATTATAGGAGAAGGAGTAGAGAGAAAAGTAGTAAGAGGGAGAAAGAGAGGGACACACCAGGGCCAGAAGCCAGGCAACTGCCGGCTGGTCAGTCACAAGAAGTGTGAAGGCAGGACGTATAGGAAGAAAGAAACGTAAAAAGCCCTGAGTCAAAATGTAGATAAACAGGAACAGGATAATTTAAGTTCTAAGAGCTAAGATCAGGTCATACATTCATAACTAACAAGAAATCTTGGAGATGGTTGGTGGCCCAAAAGGAAAAGCCTGCTACAGTCTTTAGAGGAACAAAACAGCCAGGAGGAGGGCTTGCCTGGCGAAGGTGCTGGCTGCCAAGCCTGATGACCTGAGTTGGACCTTTGGGACCCATATGAAGGAAAGAGTGAACTGACCCTGGGGTGATTTGGATAAGAATGGCTCCCACAGGCTCATCTGAATTCGCAGTCACCAGGTAGTGGAGCCTTTTGAAAGGATTTGAAGGATATAGAGAAGTGGCCTTGGTGGAAAAGGTCTGCCACTAAGGATGTACTTTGAGGCTATAAAACCCCACAAGCTCAGGTCCCCCCCCCCCCCCCCCCCCCGCCTATGAATCAGGATGTGGCTCTCAGCTACTGTTCCAGAGCCTACCTGTATGTGGTCATGCTCCATGCTATGATGGTAACGGACTAACCCTCTGAAACTGTAAGCAAGCCCCAACTAAATGCTTTCTCTCATAAGAGTAGCCCTGGTCATGGTGTCCTTCACAGCAATGGAATAGTGACTAAGACCGACCCCATGGGTTGTCCCCTTGACTTCGCCACATGCTCAGTGACTTTAGGTGCCCCCTCCCTCACATACACTCATTCACAAAAGAAAAACAAACTGAGCAAAGGAGGGGAAGCCCAGCAAACTTAAAGCTGAGCTCATGCTCACTACTGTACCTCCATGGGCTGTTCTAAGAGCCATAACACCAGGAGCTAGGATGCCCCTGAATCAGAAAAAAACTCAGAAGCATCAGGTAGTATATAAAAAGGCAATCAGAAATATAAGTCCATTTAAACTAGTTTTACTTTAAATATTATAAAGTTGTGAATTATAACATTTAAACTATGTGGAAACAATGCATATAACGTTCCATTTCCATTCAAAGTTACTTTACTGTCTACCTCATCTTCACTTGGTACCCAGAATCTATGAATATGACAGCTCCATGCTCAGCTTGGTTCTTCACGGCATTAGCAGAGTCACATTCAAGAACCCAAGACCTAAAGTAGGAGAGTTGCACACACTACTGATTTATGTCCTTTTTTATTTTATTTTATGATTTTTATTTTATTTTATTTTATGATTTTATGTCCTTCAGAAACCTATGACTTCTACTTTGGAAGCTTCTTTCCTGCACTTTTTATTTGTTGGTTTGTGGTTTGTCGCTGCCATCATCTGCCTGGCTTATTGGGGTGATGGCTATTACTGCAGCTTGGCAGGAACTAGAATCACCTAGAAGACCCGCTGCTAGATATGCCCGTGAGGGATTCCATGGACTAGGTTGATCTAGGCTCTGACTCACCACAGATGAGCTGCGGTGGACCTATTCACTATGAAGCTCTGACTCACAGCAGGTCCACAGTCTGAAACCTCGGAAACCATGAGCTGAAGTAAATCTCTTCTCCCTTAAGTCCTTTTCCTCATGGGTTTGTAATAGTCAAGAAAACTAAGACTTTGGGCTTTCAGTTGGTTTTAGAAGTGTTGCTTGCCACATCTATCACAAACTCCAGCTGCAGGAGAGTGAGGGATGTGACACCCCAGTAGAAGACAAAAGGAGAGACAGCATCTGAATTGAGTGGAGCTAGGCATAGGTAGATGGTCATAATTCTCCATGACCACATCATCTTCCTCAGCTTCCTGAGGCAAAAACCAGCATAGGATGCCTCAGAGTCAAGACCCTAAGGGGATAATCTGGAGACCTTGCAGGCAGCTCAACTCCTGGTGTCTTCCTAAGTATCTACAGCCAGTTTAAAGCCCTATCCTTGGGGGGAGATGTCAGACGATCAAGCATCACCTGTCAACTTTGGCCCCCATTCATCTGTTCCTCAATCTTTATAAGAGTGAGATTGCCCCAAAGCAAGAAGGATTGCAATCAAATGTGATACGTGGGAAGATTCTAGAATGAGATTAGTCATGTTGCTTCTTATTGTTGTTTTCCAAATGCATCAGCCAAAAGGTCAACTAAAATTCTTGTGCTCAGTGAAAAATTTAGGTATGAAACCATAGGAGACTGTTGTCCCTAGAGAGGAACACAATTCTTATTTTTGCATCTGATTAGTCAGGCTTGGTGGCCACCTGTATAGTCATATGTCTATGGTTGTAGAGAGTAGAGACGGTGGAAACTGGAAAGTGAAGTCTTAGCCAAGACAGGAAGGATGACAGGGTTGTTCTGGCTAAGGGATAGTAGAAGGGGGGTCTGGGAAAGGGACTGGTAAGGGCTGGGCCTGATAATGCATTCATCTCAGGATTCTGAAGTCCTGGATGAGCACTGGATGCGGAGGCCAATGGAGGAAATGATTCCTGAAGTGGAGGATTCCTCCTGAGACTCTGCTCTTTCCAGACTTCTGGGGCAAACAGAAGAATCAGGCAATGTAGGAAGGAACATCCACATATGTGGAGCATGGCAGAGTTTAACGCGATGACTAATGCTTGATGCTAAGAGACTCTTCCAAAAATAACATGTACCAAATGAAATATGTTAACTGCAGAGGTGGATGACATCGAGGGATGGCGTGGGAATAGAGTTGAGTTTGCACACCACCGGGCTCACAATCACAAGGGCTTCCATCCAAGCAAACCTTGTTACTGTGTAGCATTACTTCAGACTGTGAATATAAGGACAGAGGGGCCATAGATAAGGGGAATCAGCCAACAGAAGGTGCAAGGATGACTCCAGGGTTATTCTCGTCAGTGTAAAGCTTGAATCAGTCTGCCTTATGTCTGAAAATGAGAAGTCTTTCCATGGTGAGCAAAGGAAATGGGTTCACAAGGGAAAGCTCAAGAGCCACACAGAGATCTAAGGCACTTTCGACCCTGCCTCCGCCCCTACCCCTGTCCCGGTCCCTGCCCCCACCCCTGCCTCCACCCCCACCTCTGCTTCCACCCCCACCCCTGCCCCCATCCCTGCCTCCACCCTCACCCCTGACCCCGCCCCACCCCTGCCTGTGACCCCACCTTCACCCCACCCTTGTCCCTACCCCTGACCCCACTCCCACCCCAGAAAGTTATTTTTCCTCCCAGTTACAGTTTGGAAGCCCAGAGATTGATGGGTGGGATGTGGATCAAAATAGAAACGCATACCTCTTCAGAAGTACTGCCCAGAGCATAAGGAAAATGCCCAACTCTCTTCCTGTCCAGTGTTGTACCACTGTCCTTGACACCGGCATGCAAACGGAACCTAGACCCTTCCGCAGCACTGGTAAGGAAGGGCACATCTGCAGGTGGCCTGACAAACGCTGGCGATGAAGACTGGCGCTGGCACAAACCTAACCTTCACTATCAATCTTGTGTATCTCAAACAGCTGCTTAGGGGTGGAGGCCATGAGCCTGTGTTATCTGTTGTTTCTCCTGGCTGCTCAATTTCTGACTATAAAACAACAAAGTGTGCAAAGTGTGTAGAAGGAGCTGCGGGCAGGCCTGCTTTTCATCCCGCCTGGCTTCCACATGGCTATCTTAGCCCCAGAATAATTACACGGAAACTGTATTCATTTAAACACTGCTTGGCCCATTAGCTCTAGCCTCTTACTGGCTAACTCTCACATCTTGATTAACCCATTTCTATTAATGTGTGTAGCACCACGAAGTGGTAGCTTACTGGGAAAGATCTTAACCTGCGTCTGTCTCAGAGAGGAGAGGCATGGTGTCTGCCTGAGGCGTCTGCCTCACTGCCTTCTTCCCAGCATTTTTTTCTGTTTACTCCACCTATGTTCTGACCTATCAGGCCAAACAGTTTCTTTATTAATTAGCCAATAAAAGTAACACATAGACAGATGACCCTCCTCCATTAAAAGTGCAACTCCTTTGCCTTAAATATAGTGTCCTCTGTATTTTGTTAGGGTGATTCAGCCTCTTTCAGTCATGATCCTGGCTAAAGAATCTAGATCAGGGTATCCTAGGGAAGGGAGGCAGAGGCTTTAGCTGTTGTTTCTGCACAAAATGAAAAACTCACTGTCCACAAATTACAAATATCCACACACAAAATGTATATAGTGAATGTGAAATTACGTACCAGTTAAATGAGAGTATGATAGTTATGATGAGTAGCGGTGGTCACGATGGTGCCAATGCACAGGAAGCTATGACTGAATCACATTCCATTGCTATGCTGCCTCCCCATCTCCAAAACGGAAGTCTAAGGAGGTTAGCTAGAGAAGCCACAGGTCATGAAATTGTTGCCTGACCTGGAGCTGGGGCAATCTGATGTATTCTGTAAGCTTTCTTCTGTTTATATGGTTTGTATGGAAGAGAAGAAGCAAAGCCCAGGGAAGAATTTCAAGGAGCGACATCCATTTAAACAGGAGGACATCCAAAGAAACGAAACTGCAGAGCTACCGGGATCCCCTCTGTGCAGTGACTACAGCAGCTTTACGAGCCCTCCAGACATCCTCAGGGGATGAATGCACATACCGAGGAGCAGGGAGAACGCTGTCCAGAATCGAGCTATCGACAATTCTACCTTCACACAACCTCAGAGGCTGAAGCCAAAGGGAAGCCCGGTGCAACGGCAACAGTAAGATCTCATCTCTGGGCTGGCCCCAGGACATGATAAGGACAGGAAGCAGGTTCACAGTGCAGGTGAGTCAGGAGGATGGGACTAGAAAGGGTTTGCACAAGAGCATTTGGGGTTGACTGATCCCCTCTGCAACTGCTTGTCATTGTGGCCCATGACTTGTCAGATCTCATAGGACCCCAGGAAAGAATGAAGTGAGCCTGACTGGGTGGGAGTTTAAAGTCAAGGTTGGACAAGTCATATTATAAAGAAGTGGGGCACCTGAGGGCAGTTCTTGTGACCATATAAACAAGAGCAGAGCCCATTGTTCCGTCTTCAGCTTGAGGAGGACTTTGGTTCTCCCACATGTCCACTTCCTGGGTAAATGGCCAGCTGCATTGTTCTTACTCTATGCTATGATTTGACTTCTGCAGAGGCTTTGGTCACCCAAACTTATGCTATGGTGAGAGTTATGAGCACTCCAAATCTGAATTCATGGAGACCTAGACAAGGGACGGCCTTGTTTGCTGCCTTGCCCTGTGTCTCTCCTTTGCTGAGGACCTTGTTCTATTCCTCTGGCCTCCAAGGATAAGCTGTTTTTCAAAATTACGAAGTCTTGATTTTTCTTCTTGTAACAACTTTGAAACAGAAGTGAAACCCAATCAAGCATTGCCTGTATCAATCTCAGATTTTATTGAGGAGTAGAATTGTGTCATTATGAAAATCTGAGTTTCAAGGGACATAAGACAATCTGAACTCAGTGTTATATAAAGTTCATCATTGTGGGAGGTGAGAAGGCTGTATAAAAGGTTGAACTGAACCTTGTGGAATTCGTGTGCTACTGCTAGATGTGTGTACATGATCATCCCTGGGTCTGTGTGACAAATTAGAAAATATGATAGGAATTTGTGCTTAGACAGCAAGGGGTGTCAACAAACTGAAGCAGCTAGAGTCTTTTCTCTCACCCCCTCCTGTCAAGATCTCAGAAGGCTTCACTGGATCTTGAGAAGGTACATTGGGGCTGGAGTTGGCGGGAACAGGCTGAATCTTAGGTGCTCCTCTGTTTGGGTAAAATTTCCTGACTCCTACATTAAATTATTATTGAGCTTGCTTTCAGAATCAGAAAAGACACAGTTTCAAAAGAGTACTAAGATTAAAGATATGTTCATCCGAAGACTTTCTCCACTTCAAACACAAGGCAGCTGAGCCACGCTCCAAAGATGGCATTGCTGAAAGCGCCTCATGGAAAGCTTTGTCTCACTGCGCTGATAGCTGTCAGGCTCAAATGCAGGCAGCTGGTTAACAAATGTGCTTAATTTTCTGTGAGAAATGATAAGGAGCATCTGGCTACTGAGATGCAGTCGTAGAGGACAGCTTCGGGGCTATGCACACTGGTTTTCTGCTCTCCCCCATCAATGAACGAATCAGGGCCATGTTAGTTCAATTAATACTAACCAATAAAAACTCTAAAGAAAACACTAGGCAGTTTTGATTTAATTCTTGCCTTTTAGCTTTCACATGTATCTTTGAGGAAAATGTAGATTGATGATGTGGCTTATTAAGACTCTCTAGGCTCCAGAGTTTAGGTACACCACTGGTGTAGGAGGTCCTTCTGTTCATATGTTGCTTTCATTGGTTAATGAGTAAAGAAACTGCCTTGGCCTTTTGATAGGGCAGAACTTAGGTAGGCAGGAAAAACACAACTGAATGTTGGGAGGAAGAAAGCATAGTCAGGGAGAAGCCATGGATCCTCCACCTGAGACGGCTGCTGGCTAGAATTTCTGGTAAGCCACTGCCAGGTGGTGATACACAGATTAATAGAGATGGATTAAACTGAGATGTAAGAGTTAGCCAATAAGAAGTTAGAGTTAATGGGCCAGGTAGTGTTTTAATTAATACAGTTTCTGTGTGGTTATTTCAGGTGTAGGTGTAAGCTAGTCGGGCATCTGGGACAAACAAGCGGGGCCTCTCCTTGCAACACACCACCTGTGACCTTGGACCAGACACTTGAAGCTCTTGTCTACAGTCTCTTCATTTGGGAAACCAGCAAGAGTGACAGGCAGCTATCCTCCAGGCTTCTCAATCAGGACTCTCTGGGGAATTTTCTTCAGAATTCTTAGGTCAGCTACACTAAGACAATCTATTCTATAAGATACATTATCATTTGCACTAAACCTTTTTAATAGCATCTATATACTTTAAATCTTTTCTAAATTACAGTACACAATGTGATGTGAACTGCATTGTGTAGCGAACAGTGACCAAAATATATGTGTACTTATAATGCAGATGTTTATACTTTTCAAATAGTTTGCACTTGTGTTTAGTTGAATACATAAATCTCACCCATATGATTTACCCTATAAAATTCTCAGGAAAAGAAAAAATGCATATAACACCCATACAGTACTCAGCATGGTAACTCACTCTTAGTGAGGGATGGGAAAATCCAGCTGTTGTTGCCCTGGCCGTGACCAGCTCCATCTGCAGAGCCCCGAGAAGAGATGGCGGTAGCAGTCAGATGGCCCTGTCTCCTTATCCCATCACTATTGACTGCAGGGCCTCTTCTCAGTGCCTCAGCATCCTCAGCTGTAATCCAGGTCCAACACCAGCTCAGGGTGGGATGAGGTTCAGGCTTATTGCCTGGCTCTTAGCTAGTGTCCTGACACTACAGGAGTAGCGAGAACTCCGGGCCCTGAGCCAGAACACCTCTGACATGCTACATGAATTCTCAGCCTCCTCAACCCTCCATCATCTTGGGAGTACCTGAGAATGACTATGGCCCTGACCTCCAGCGATGCCGCAGGACTGGCTGTACCTCACAAGGCACATAAAGACCTACAGGCTCCTGTGAATGCTGCTTAAATAGTAAGACAGTAAAAAACCCAGAAGGAATTTACATTCAGCTGGTGGCTGGGGAAATGATTCCTCATTTAAAATGGAAGACAGATACAGATAATATTTTCAACCAAAAACACGAAAAGTACTTTTCTATGCCAAAACAAAAAGGTAGAAACAAACCACCACAACCAAAGGCTCTTCCCGGGAAGCCCGCACAGTCACCTATGACACCAAGATTCACCGCAGACTAGGAACTGAACCTCCTCTAATCTGCTCCGAACTCCCAACGCCTGTCACCTCTGAAGTCTGTCTTTTATCGTTCCCTATCCCACCTGTCTCTTGCTTAATTGATTGCTATTTTGTTTGTTTGTCAAGTTGGAGTTGCCTCTCTACATCCTGTCCAGTCACTATATTGGGCACTATCATGCATTTAACCTCCCCCCCCCCATCTGATTAAAATTTGAGGCTGTGTCTGCTGACTGCATGTCTTCTGATTTCTTAATTAGCTTAATTTTCTCTTCCTTTAATCATCTCAAATGTGCTCCCTTTCTAGGATGACTCCTAGGACGGGTCTGCCTGCGACAGGCCAACTGCTTGCCTGAACAGCATCCATCTTTTCCTTCTTTTCTGCCGCTAAATGAGCCTCAGAGGATATTAACAAAACCTGTGTGAAAAAGGAGAAACTGTGTCTGCAGCTACAGTTAGGACTCTGCTTGGGGAGGGCTTCGGATCCGTGCTAAAGTCAGGCTGACAGTCGTTGGCAATAACCACGCATTGGAGTTGCGCAGGTCCTCTAGGGGAAGCTATACTGAAGGTGAAGGGGTGAGAGGGTGCAGAAATCAGCAGTCCCTCCGCCCAACCCCCATACCCCTTCAGGAAGGCACTGGGTGACCTGCAAAAGAGGAACAGTCTTCAGGTCAAAGGCGAGAAGCCAGGTCTATAGGTCCAGCTCTCGAGGGGCTGTCTGATGTAGCTGTCACCACTGAGGAGCAGTGGGCGACTCAGTGTTGTCCTTAGACAAGCAGTTGTCGTTGAGCCACTGCTTCCTACATGAGCCTATGTTCGTGTCCTACGCTATGACAAAATCCCAGAGGAAAATGATGTCAGGAAAGATTCGTTCCGGCTCATGCTTTGTGATACTCAGTTCAGAGTCGGCACAATTGTTTTGGGGCCTGTGGTGAGGCAGAGAATCATCATGGCATGTGATGGAGGAGAGAGAGAGAGGAGTGGGAAAAGTTAAAATGGAGGAAGGGAAGGAAAGAAGAAAAGTAAGGGGAGGAGAAAAAAGAAAGGAGAGGGAAGAAGAAGAGGGGCAGGGATGGGGGCATAAGACTGGGGAACAAGCTATGCCTTCAGAGTCCATCTCCACTGACCTACTTGTCCAACCAAGCCCCAACACCTAATACATCATTCACGACACTTATCTTTGGATTAACCCATCAATGTAGCCAGCATTCTCATGATCCAGTCACCTTTCAGTAGCATCACTAATTGGGGACCAAGACCCCGGCACGAGAGCCTTTATAATGGACACCTCATTAGAACCACCACGGGGTCTGGCTGCAGCTCTCTCAAGCCATCTGCACAGTCAGCCTGGGAGTTTAAACCAGGCAGCAGGAGATGCACGCAGCCTGTGAGCTGGCCAGCCGCACTCACATTCTAGAAAAGGCCAGGCTAACTAAGGACACGTCAACACTGGGGAATTACATTCTGTACACAGCCTTTCAGTCATGGCAGCGAGTGACCTTTAGATGTTACTTGAGCTGTTATTTTGATCCAGCTATGGTTCCACCTTTCTCCCAGGTCTTCTCAGCCCTCCATCTTAACTTTATCCCTAAACAGCTCTCACTCTGAGCCATGAGGGTTCAGGGATAGCGAGGAGGGCAGGCTGGAGGAAGCCCACTTGGTCCACAGTGCAAATGCTTACAGACTTGAGAAAACTGTACTACCCAGAAAATCTTAACACGGGACAAATTTGTGTTGGAAACTTCAGATTCATAAATTTAAATGTTGAAAGTGTCACACTTTTATCTTCTAAAGTCTATTGAACAACAGCAAAGCCCCTGACTTTAAAGCATGTAAAATTATAAGCCAAGACAAAAGCAGAGGTAACATGATGTTTAATTTTTATTTTAGTTATTTTTAGCTATCAAAATTGAATACCCTATCACAGAGTTATAACCCTAGCCCAAGATCTTTTAGAAGATAATAATTAAGTAATTCTTTGAAGTGTGCATCTGCCTATAATTGAATATATTGGTAGATTTACAATTATTTCTTTAGGGGCTGACGAGATGGCTCAGAGGTTAAGAGCACTTACTGCTCTTGCAGACGTCCTGGGTTCAATTCCCAGAACCCACATGGTGGCTCACAACCATCTGTAACTCCTGTTTATGGGATCTGATACATCTTCTGATCTTCAGGGCGGTCCTGCACATGTGTATTGTACATACACACATTCAAGAACACACATAGACACATACACATAAAATAACAACAATAAACATTTAAAAACCTCCCTTAAAAATTTTTGCGTGTGTTTAAAGAACCATTTAAACCAATACCATCAATTGAGTTTGCGAATATGACCATTCACTTTCCGTTTTTGAGACAGGTCTCACACATTCCAAGCAGGCCTAAAACTCGCTATGGAAGCATGGATCACCTTGAATGCCTCCTGCCTTTGCCTCCCGAGTACTGGGGTTACAGGTGTGCACATGATGATGTCTGGTTTGTGCAGGGCTGGCATCAAACCCAGGGCTTCATGGATGTCAAGCAAGTGCTCTACCCCCTGAGCCACATCCCCAGTGCCATTCGTTATTAAAGGACTAGAAAAGCTTTTAGTTGTATTCCATGTTGCTACTCCCCGTGGAGAATTCTGTTTAATTTCAAAGCTGTAAGCAGTTCCATTTGCCCCCTGTGGTTCTCTGGACTCTATGGTCACTCTGCATTCAATCCCATTTCTCTTTCGAGCTATAATTGCATGTTTGCACCAAAGAAAGCAAGTGCAGTTACTTCCTGAAAGTAGCTTCAGCTTTGCCATTGGGGCGAATCCCTAGTCACAACACTCCGGACAGAGGTAGTGGAGAAGGGGCAGTCTCAGCTCAGAGTTCTTCCACTGTTTGGAACTCTTCAGAGAAAAGGGACTAAAACAATGAAGTGTCATTGAACATATTATTAACCAAATCCCCGGCAGCGTAAAAACCAAGCCCAGAGACCACACAGAGGAGGGCTGAGGGCTTAGCAGTGATTCAAGCCACATGGCGTACACATGGTGAGCCACGACTGTATCCTGGGAACTCAGGGGTAACTTAGGTATTTCACTCAGTCCCTGACCAATAACCATACAAACCATCTGGGCTTCCCCTAGTGTTTCTGGATTGTTTTACATTTCCCGAGACCAGGAATTCTGGGAATCCTCAGTGTGCTCTGGGTCCTGACTTTCCATCTCCTGACTCAGTAGGAAGGAAAACAAAAGCAAAGATGGTGGGAAAAGCAACATAGCTTTTGTGCCAGGAAGCAGGATGTGCTTGTCTTTATGTTACCTTCATTTACAGACGCCGTGCAAGAGTGGTTTCCTTTAACCATCTAGCAAAGGGCCTACATATTTAAAGCAATGGGTACAATAGACATATGGTAGCCTCTAGTGATATTTTGTTAGTAATCTCACAAATAAAACTTGCCTGAAGATCAGAGTGCAGAGCTAAGCTACTCATTAACCATAGAGGCCGGGCAGTGGTGGCACACACCCTTAATCCCAGCACTCAGGAGACAGAGGCAGACAGATCTCTTTGAGTTCAAGGCCACCCTGGACTACACAAGATTGAATGTGTCTAAAAGAAAAACAGAGCTCACACAAAGGTGGTCCCAGCACTTGGTTTGCATGCCCTTAATTTCAGCACTAGGGAGGCGGAGACAAGAATGGTGTGGTTGGGCAGAGAGAGAAATATAGGGTGGGAGGAGACAGGAGCTCAGATGCAGTCTCAGGATTCAGTCTGAGCATGTAGTCTGAGATTTGTAGAGAGGATGTCCAGTCTGAGGATTTGTAGAGACAGGATTGTCCCTTTGGTCTGAGCATTGGTAGAGGTAAGAACTCTGTAGTGGCTGCCTGTTCTGCTTCTCTGATCTTTCAGCCCTATACCTGACTCCAGATTTTTATTATTAATACCATTTAGAATTTGTGCTACAGTAACCTGCCCATTTTGTGTCTTCCAACTTTGTGAACCTCTATAGACACTCTGTTGTCCACAGGTAAGTTTATACTATGCTTTCTGATTTATTAGATGTCTACAAAAAAAGGCATACTCTGAACAAGGTGTCCAAGTGGTTCCCTAAAAGATGTTGAATCAAATAATAATAGGGCACAATTTATTCCAAAATCATACACTGACATCTCTAATCTTAAAAGCACCTGCAGATGGCGAATTGAATCTGATTTTGTATAGGTAGAAACTGAGATAATCTTTGAAAATGACATTTTTTCCACTTGCAAGAAAAAAGTACATCATATATATATATACACATGTATGTGTGTATCTATATCATCTATATCTATCTATCTCTATCTCTATAATTATATCTATATCTATATCTATACCATCTATATCTATCTCTATCTCTCTATCTCTATCATCTCTTTCTCTATCTCTATCTCTATCTCTATCTCTATCTCTATCTCTATCTATATCTATCAAATGATTCAGGCTGAAAATACTTGTGCCCAACAATACAACTTCGATCTTAAATTAAACTTCCCCCTCCATGTTCTCTTCTTCCTTTTGCCCTATCACTCTGAGATATAAACCAGGTTGCCTGACTCATTGTTGTGTAGGCTTCAAGAAGAAAATCTACCACGGTCTTGTCTGGAGGCTTGTTGTGGGAACTCCTTCAGTCAATAACCTTTATGATACCGGCTCACTTTGGGCATGGTCTCATGTACTATAAATGCAGACGAAAAGCATGTGTGGGCTTCTTGGCTGCTGATTGTGGTTCCAGTTCCAGTACACAGAGGACTGCAGATGGCGCCTCTTTCTGTGAGTTTATCCCCAGATAAATAAACCTTTGTTGTGCTCCATTTTGGGCTATTGTACACCAACAGAGTTTAAACCACTGAGCCACAGGAATAGAACCAAACCAGGAGGCAGAGTCATCAAAAGGCATTAAGGATGTGAAGGACAGGTAGGGAGTCTAGTTAGTTGGTGGGAAACCATCATGAAAAGGGAGGGTTGTGTTATATATATGTCTTTGTTCATCTCTTCCTTTTACTCAAAACATGGAGACCTCGAGAAAGAGCGGATGGCTGCTTGTGAGTCTTTTCTGCCGGTGTCACAAATGTGTACGCATCTCCCACATATATGCTCAAAGCCGTGTAGTTTAAGTTTCTCATGTCATGTGAATCTCCAATGGCAACTGAATAAGACATCACCAAAATATGCACAAATGAATACTGAACGTGATGGTTAATACTGTCAACTCGATGGGATCCCAAATCATTAGGACAGGGTGTGGGCCTGCCTGTGAGGGATTATCTGGATTAGAAGAATCGAGTTAGGAAGACTCACCCTAAATATAAGAGGTACCATGTTCTGGACTAGGGTCCTAGACTGGATATAGCAGAGACAGGGAACTGAGCAGCAGCATCCACCTCCCTTTACTTCTTGACTGTGGATACAATGAGGAAAGTCAGCTTCCTGCTGCCCCATGCCTCTCCTGCCATGATGCGCTGGTGAGCCAAACAAACCCTTCCTTCCTTAAGTTGCTTTATCAGGTATTTTATCCCAAGGACTGTCGAAACACAGCCGAGAATGGAATCATGAGAAGAAATTTCTGAGCGCTTGTGAGAACACTCCAAGAAAACAAGACAAGAATTTGTGACCAGCATTGCTTCACAGCAGGGAATTGTGCTCAGATTATGCATTTATGCAGATAAGAGTGAGTTTACTTCCTATTATTCATCATAACTGGCTATTGTTATTTGTTCTACTCCTCCATGGCAAAGCATGCTTTTTTGCCTGCAGTATGAGGCTTGTCCTTGTGATTGTACACTTTGCTTATGTGACTGTCTTAACCCTCAGAATACAAATTGTCTGATGCTCTGACTAAAGTTGGCTATTGTGTGAGACTTTAGTCTGCCTCACTTTTAGGTTCCATTTTCCCAGGTCCCACTGCCAACAAAGGCAGTAAAGAAGGAATTGGACTAGTAACTAATACACCTAGTAAAGATTAAAATCATGCATATGGAAAACAAGAAAAAAATCTAATTAACAGATTTTATGAAACCCTCCCCATTTTTACCTTTTTATATACTTCCCTAATTACTATTTCTTAGTAAGTTTTCTAGTGAAGTGGTAGCAAGGCTGCCCCTTCTGTACATCAGTATATTGAAATCCAAGTGCACTGTATAACCAGAGGTTACACATTCATTTCATTCTCTAGGCTCTGTGACAAATAAAATGTCACATGGCAGCTATTGGCTTCTGAGGGTTCACCACTTTAATGCCCATTTAAGCTTAGCAACAGCAGCTTCCATGACCTAACGGACTATCACTTTCTCCTCAACAATGGGAAAAAAAACCATGCTCTTCTGGAGTCTGAAAGAGTATCATATATTCTGAAATGTCTGCTTTACTCACTCCTCTGAAGGACAAAAATGTCTGGCACATAACTTTTCTCCAGGCAGGAAATGGAGAGAAGAGTTTTGTGTTTTCTAGAAAGAGGTTTCTAATTATTTCTTATACTATCTCAATCTTGGTAACAAAGAAGATGCCCAAATCAACAAGAAGGCGTTCCTACTCTTCCCACCTGGGTACTAGGACAGCCTGTAGGGTAAACTGGAGCTCAGGAAAGTCTGGGCTTGTGATCAGCAGAAACGAGGCTCACAGACATTTCTAGAGTAAGAGCAGCATGGACCTCAGCATAGACTCAGGAGAGCTGAGAGCTGAAACAAATGTTCTCAATCAAGAATGTGGGTCGGATGAGGAGCAGAAGGAGAGAGAACATGAGAAAGAAAGTCAGGAACGTGAGGGGTACATTCACTCATGGAGACGGTGGGACAGAACTAAGGGGAGATCACCAACTCCAGTTGGAATGGGACTGATGGATCATGCGACCAAACCCGTCTCTCTGAATGTGGCCAACAGCGGGGGCTGAATGAGAAGCAAAGGACAATGGTGCTGGGCTCTGACTCTTCTGCATGGACGGGCTCTGTGGGAGCCTTCTCAGCTTGGTCGATCACCTTCCTGGACCTGGGGGGAGTTGGGAGGACCTTGGTCTTAGCATAGAGTAGGGAACCCTGATGGCTCCTTGGCCTTGAGAGGGAGGGAGAGGAGGTATGGGTGGAGGGGAGGGGAGGGAAGGGGAAGAAGGAGGGGAGGGAAGGGGGAGGAGGAGGGGATTGAAGGGGGAGGAGGAGGGGAGGAGATGGAAATTTTTAAATATAAAAAAATAAACCATGAGAAAAAAAAAGAATGTGGGTCGGATAGCAAGAAGATCACATGTAAACCCTGGAGAAGCTCCCATCCCTGCAGTTTAACCTGGATTCTACTCCAATGGGGAGGTAGAGACAGGTCCTTCTCCTTGACTCTTAGGACTACCTTCACCGAAAAAGTATGGTAGAAGAGATACTCTGTATCAGTGGTTCTCAACCTTCCTAAAGCTGTGACCTTTTAGTACAGTTCCTTGTGTTGTGGTCACCCCCCCACCATAAAGTTATTTTGTTGCTGCTTTATAGCTGTAATTTGTTACTGTTATGAATCATAATGTAAGTATCTGATAGGGGACCCACAGGGTCGGGACTCACAGGTTGAGAAGTACTGCCCTTGAGGCAGTGTCGCACAGAATCAGGGTTATCTGACACCTCATCTAATTATCAGAAAAGACAAAACAAAACAACATTACAAAAAAAAAAGATTACAAACCAGCCTGGTCTACAAGAGCTAGCTCCAGGACAGGCTCTAAAGCTGCAGAGAAACCCTGTCTCGAAAAACAAACAAACAAACAAAAGATTACTAAGCTTCTTAGTAACCTTTCAGAAGTAACTTGAGGGCCACTAAAATGGTACAAATGGTTAAAATGCTATGTCTCCATCTCCTCACTGATGGTAGTAACACAAGGAGCAGGGGCACTTAGTGATATATTTAGCTTCTATAACAATGAACTGTGCCCAGTTGAGGAAGCCATTTCTCTGCTATCTGTTAAAGAGACTAAAATGTGACAAAGCATTTATACACCACCCACATTGTTAAGTACCAGTTAGTAAATAAGTATAAAAATAAATGCTGCCATTAAGGACATTTTAACAACTTTTGCCATTCTTAATGACTTTCTAAAAATGGCATTTAACTCTCCTGGGGTTAAATAATCCCTCATGTCTTTATTCTAGTTAACACAACATTGATTTGTAAGACTAAATATTTCATTAGGCACATATGAGCCCTGCAAGTCCTCACAGCCTGGTGAAGGAAGACCTCATAAGACTTGGCTGAAATCCCAAGAAACTTCAAGAATCATGGCCATCCTGTTTCTTCTATCCCCAAATGACTCCAAAAATTCCTTCGTTTGGTAGTAATGGATACCAACGGCTGGGAGTGCTCCTGGGATCTAATGTTCTCGGATGCTGCTTGTGGGTCTAAAGTCTCCTGAGCTCCGTTGAAACACAGCAGTGTCTCCGGCAACTGGTAACTGACGGAGTGGTTATGCTCTTGTGGCCCACCAGAGACAGCAGCCAGAGAAGTCAAACACTAGTGACCAAGGCAGACTAGACTCCGTAGAACCGTGAGGTCTGAGTCTTTGACCTCTCTCAGATAGAATCTGAGTTCCATCAAACAAGGGGCCATCTTGCACCTATTTCAGCATTGCCAAGGCCTGCCTCTGTGCCAGGAGCCCGGTGACAAATACCTTGTTGTTGACTGTGTTTGCTTGCTTTGAAACTCAGAAAATTAATTCCTTTCAAATGTCCATCCTTACATCTTGAAAACTTTTATTTATGCTGCTACTGAGACAATTTGGGGACAAAGATCAAGATTACAAACATGATTAATATGCAATTATGTCCTTGAAGAGGCTAAGTCTGTACTAGAGAGTAATTTGGAACTGCATTGTTCAAATTAGAACACAAAAAGACATGCTAAGTAAAATATGTCAAACACAAGAGTTTCTTGTACAGTGCTGTTTATATAAGGTTCAAGAGCAGGCAAGTCTTATCTACGGAATTTGAAGTAGGAATTGTGGCAACCCCTGAGATGTTAGTGACTAGAGGGGGTCAGGAAGGGAACGAAGACATTAGTCTTCTAATCTAAGTGGTCTCCCATCTTTGAAAATCCAGTCAACGGTGCCTTTGGGATTTGTGCATTGTCAAACATTCGCATGGTAGACTTCACAAAATGTTCAACTTGGAATATTTTAAAAGCATGCAGTTCATATATGTAGCTATTTCTTATTGTTCTTATAGTCAAACAGTGTTCTAAGAATTTTCCCAGAAAGCACCTACAGAGCCCCAAATTGAGGGACGATCCCCCTCTCAGAACTCCTGCATTTTGTTAGTCCTCTCCCTCTCTTTAGTCTATTGCGCATTCCCACCATCTGTTTGTGTTCTTGTTATACAGAGTCCTCAAACACTGGAACAAATCAACACTTAACATGTGCTCCACAGGGCCTCTCCCTGGGCTACTGAGGGCTCATCAAGGTACCATTTCTTCTGCATAGCATACCACACATAACCTGTGAGAACCTCCTCTAAGTGTAAAGCAATTCACCCTTTCTTCTGCTGGCTCGGGTACAACAAAAAGATAAGAGTGTTAGTCCTCTATCTGTATCACTAAGTTAATGTTGAACACATGAAGAAGAAAGCACTCATGATGACAGTACCTTCTGCTTTGCAGCTCATCTGTATCACTAAGGAAATATTGAATTCCCCACACATGAAGAAGAAAGCACTCATAATGACAGTACCTTCTGTTTTGCAGCTCATCCCTTACGTCAGCACCACAGCCTTACTGTATCTAGATAAGAACAAGCGATTCTTACTAACGTTAGCTGCGTTCTGGAAAAGAGATGGATGACCATATTTGGTAGGATGGCTACATGCTAAAAGAATGCTTCACCAACTCTCCATCTGCAGGCATCTCTGGGCTATTTTTAAGTCTTTATTTTTTAAAAAGTAACACATCCCTTTGTAAAAATTCTCATTTCTAGTAACCATGCTTTGCTTCGTTCCCAGAGGTTTATTTTGGTGTCCAAATTGTCCACACGAGTGAGAAGTTTCTAGAATACCCATTGTCAAATGTGAAGAAGACTATGATGATGTGTTTCTATGGCAGCAAATCTCACAAACCACTGCTGCTTTTGGTGTGTTAGTGCCTCTGAAATGACAAACTGCCTCACGCTCTATAGCACCCTCCAATCACCACCAACCAGGTGAGGAGTGCAATTTGGTTGTCATTTCCTGCACCACCTTGCAACACTCAGTCAGAAACATCACCTAGCAACCACTTCAGGAGATCCATAGCTGTTTGCTGTGCAGACATCTTGACAACTTCAAGATCAAGAGAGTGTCACCCCTGGGTCTTACAAGATTGGTGTCATTGGCTTGGGGAAAACACCCAGAGACTAAAGCAATGTTCTGGTGACATTGCATATTAAAAGATTTTGAGGGGACATGTGGCACCCTAAGGTTGGACAAATATGGACACTGACATTGCCAAGTCATTCAGAAATGGCAGAGTCTGCAAAAAGTTCTTTAAAATAATAGTCTATCCACCTGTCTTTTCTTAGATTTTCTTCCTTTCTATATTTATGAGTGATCAATAATTAAAGTCTACAGGTAATATGTAAAATAACTTAGATAAATTTAAGTGGTAAGATACTATTGTTTGTCTTATTGTTAATCTTATTTTATTTTTTAAGGTCCTATGATATAGATATGAATAATTTGCATTGGTATGGAATTTGCTTTATTGTTATAAATTTAAGGTCAGTCTTGTTATATGTATATTTCTGCTCTTGATTAAGGTATTCTGATTGTGTAGTTTATTTAAAAATGTAATGTATAATTAAGAAATATAGGTTAATAGATAATCATCAATAATAGTTAAGCTTGTAGTCATATTAGTTAGATTTTCTAGATATGCATAGATATATTTCAGATAGGCATTCTTCATAGCTTTTAAAGACTACAGAATATAACGCTGGGCGGTGGTGGCGCACGCCTTTAATCCCAGCACTCGGGAGGCAGAGGCAGGCGGATCTCTGTGAGTTCGAGGCCAGCCTGGTCTACAAGAGCTAGTTCCAGGCCAGGCTCTAAAAAAGCTGCAAAGAAACCCTGTCTCAAAAAAAAAAAGACTACAGAATATGGCATTTAAAATGTTTTAATAACTTAAGGCTTTTCATGACAATGAGACATGTCTGCTCCTGGCAGCACCAGCTACTTCAAGGGGAAGAGGCTCCTTATGGAGTTTGATAGCCATTTGGGCAAGAGACTGCTCTTTCCTGGACTGTTGCATAAACTGGACACAATGAACCCACAGAGAGAGGACTGCTGAACTTGCCTAAAGGTGAGATGATCCTTCAGGGTTCCTGTTTCATGAAAGAGTCTGTGAGACATTCTGCAGGACACAGAAAAAAGTAACTGAACAGTCTTTTAAATTTCCTGCTTCATGAAAAAGTCTGCTGGATACTATGGGCCTGTAGGCTGAAGATGAATACCCCAATGGCACAGAAGAACTTTGGGTGACTGTCCAGGCAGTGAGATGTCTCTGTCATTTCTTGAGTTTGGGAAGTTGTTTACTTCTGGTTTACTTAGGTAGTATTATCTCCTTCTGAAGTCTTTGATGGAGTTGAAGAATTTATAGCTATAGTTTTCCTTAGTTATGATAAAAGATAAAGTATAAATATTGTAACTGTAATTCTTGTTTGATAACTGTTTTGTTATATGTAATTTTACTATGTTAAAGTTAAAGCCTTCCTTTTTGTTTAAACAGAAAAAGGGAAATGGTGTAGGAGGTCATTTTGTATTTGTGTTGCTTTCACTGGTTATTACAGAAACTGCCTTGGCCTAGTTGATAGGGCGGAACTCAGGTAGGTGGGGAAGACAGAACAGAAATCTGGGAAGAAGGGCAGTGTGGCAGACACCGTGAAGCTCCTGCCTGACACTGACGCTAGTTAGAATCTTTCCCGGTAAGCCACGACCTCATGGTAATATGCAAATTACTAGAAATGGGTTAAAGCAAGATGTGAGAGTTAGCCAATAAGAGGCTAGAGATAACTGGCCAGACAGTGTTTAAATAAATACAATTTCTGTGTGATTATTTCGGGTATAAGCTCGCTGGGTGGCTGGGACGAACAAAGGGCCTGCTCCCTCTTCAACAGTCCTATACATTTTATTATGAACCTGACAATTTTTTTTTCAGACAGAGAAGATAAAAACAAATCAGATATCCAATTTAAACTTGACCAAATTTTCATAGGTCGAAACTGTTCAGCTCTGTCTGGTAGGATTGATGGATGGCCACGATTAAGCAAAAACTGTCAGTCGTGCCGTTGTATGTAAATTCATACAAACCCAGCTTCGTTTTCCTCTGCTAACTGAGTGTTTTCTCCTGGAGCTGCACCAAATTTTGTTACCAGTGTTCATCCAAGTCCATTGTGGAATAGGACTTCGTTTCTTGGCCGGGAATCATTCAGTTCTGAAAGTCTTGTGAGAAGGCGTGACGAGAAGCCCTGTCACGTGTGCTGTGCATGATGGTGGGGAAGAGGAGAGTCATTGCTCATTTTAATTGGTGCTATTTCTATTTTTAGATTTATGTGTGTGGGGTGTGTGTGTGAACATGCATCACATGAATGTGTGCACATCTGCCACATGTGTGCTGGTACGTGTAAGGCCAAGAAAGGGTATAAGATTTTTTGGAACTGGAGCTACTAGGTAGTTGGGAGCCGTTGAACCTAAATGTTGGGAACTGGATTCCGGGCATCTAGAAAAAGCAGCAAGGGCTCTTGACACCTGAGCCATCTCTCCAGCCTTAGTTTCTTTTAAATAATTTTTTAACTATAGAATCATTTGTAGCTCTTTTTGTGAACTGTTTGTTTTTATATATTTGGGTGGTTTCCTAATGAGGTACTTACTATTTCTTGTTAATGTTTGCAGTGTATTTTACAAGTTAAAGGAATAACAAATCTTTGATCTATGCATGCAAACCTTTTTTTCCCCCAGTTTTATCCATCATTTGAGCTTTGTTTGCACTTTAAAGACAAACTCAACTAAGAAGGCTTGCCAACCAATTTCAAATTTGATAGCTTTGCCGATTGCTTTCAAGTGGCTTCTAGCATCATAAGAACTCTTTATAATGTGTGTGTGTGCGCGCACATGCACATGTGCATGTGCATGTGTGTGGAGGGGGTGTGGGACAGATGACACACCTACATATGTAAATCCAACTACCATTAGCATTTATCCCAAATTTCAACGCACTATAGCCTATACCTTAGCTTTGGCCGCATCTTCCCCTGGAAGGATGATGCTCTAGGCTGCTCTGGACCAGTCACTCTACATCACTCGAGAGGCTGCACAGAAGTAGTCACAAAACTCATCTAATGAGAAGCAGCCCCTTCCAATTACTCCTCTGCACCCCGGTCCCAAGCTTTGGTTCTCTACCCAGGCCCGAGTAGGGTCTCCAAGTGTTCCATTGGGTCAACCAGACATCAGTGGAATTGGCGAACACACAGTGCGACCACAACTCTGTGAGGCCAAAGGTAAAGTGTAATCACTAGTGTAGTGGGCATGGCTGCATTTCAGGGGTGAGCCACAGCTTTGCCACAAAACAGACAAAAGGTCTTGAGATACATGAGCTTTAAGCTTCAGAGTTTGTTTTCTGATCTCCTCTCTCAGATGGGAGTAAAAGCATTACTGAAACTTCTGCCAATACTGCCTCTGGGTCTGCACTTCATGCTTTTCTCAACTCTCTTCTCTTACTGCCCAACACTAAAAATAGAGTCAGGCTGGAGGGACAGCTTGCTGGGTAGCCAGAGGATCTGAGTTCTGTCCCTCGGACCAATATATTTTAAGAATCCAGGTCATGGTAGCTTGAGCTTGTGCTAAGAGCACAGAGGGCTGAAAACCTGCAGATCCCTGAGGCTCATTGGCCAGTCAGCTCACCTACGGGACCAACCCCAGGTCAGTGAGAAATCCGGGCTCAAAAGATAAGAGGTAAGGCACCTGAGGAACTCTACCCGAGGGTGACATTTGGTCTTCCCGTGCACACTCACATAGCCTCACATGTATAAATGTATATATGCATATATGCACACACAAAAACAAAACAAAATAGAATAAATAGTATCTGGGGAGATGGTTGCCTGCACAAGAATGCTATCTGCTCCTGTAGAGGGACCAAAGTGTAGTTCCCCGAACTCCTGTGAGGACCCTATGCCTGCTTCTGAACTCCTGTGAGGACCCTATGCCTGCTTCTGAACTCCTGTGAGGACCCTATGCCTGCTTCTGAACTCCTGTGAGGACCCTATGCCTGCTTCTGAACTCCTGTGAGGACCCTATGCCTGCTTCTGAACTCCTGTGAGGACCCTATGCCTGCTTCTGAACTCCTGTGAGGACCCTATGCCTGCTTCTGAACTCTGTGCGCCCAGACCTTTACACACATGCGCGCGCGCGCGCGCACACACACACACACACACAGAGAGAGAGAGGGAGGGGAGAGGGAGAGGGAGAGAGAGGGAGAGGGAGAGGGAGGGAGAGGGAGAGAGAGAGAGAGAGAGAGAGAGAGAGAGAGAGAGAGAGAGAGAGAGAGCGAGCTAGCTGTGTCTTTCTCCACAGCTCCTGTCCCGAACTCCTTGTGACAGCCCCTCCTGGACTAGCAGGAACAGTTTGATTTGTGTTTTTCTATCTCACTACACGAGGAGTGCTGTTGGCTTGGAAGTCAAAGCTAGAAACATCAACAGCTCCATTGGACTTCTGATCCACTCAGCATAGCCAGGACAGCATGGTCCTAAAACATATCTAAGTAGTTTTCCAGTTGGCTTTAGCAATCACAGGCCTGCAGCTCCTCCTATTCCCCTCAAGGATCTATTCTATAATATTCTAATTCTAATGGGATTCCCGCCTGCCCCCAAATGTGTCTGTTTAGAGTTTCTTCCCCATGTTTTGAGCTGTTATTATTTTTGCCTCTTTTACACAATCATAGTAAGTTAATTGTAAGATTTACTATGGCTTCAATATGCTTTGTGTGCTGCTCATATTTCCTGCCACTGCTTGAACAAGAGCTTGGGAAAAGACTACGTCTGAAAGAGTTATCCTGGGAAGCAGGAAATGCCTTTTAGTGGGGCAAGAGAGAGAACTCAGCAGAGCACTGACTGCCTCTGAACTTCAGGGAGAGGATGGAACTTCTCTGCAGCAAAACAGGCGAGAATAGTATGAATGCAAAGAGAAAGACAGCGGGTCGGGGGAGAGCACCGGGGGGAGTAAGATTAGACTCTACATGAGACAAGGGAGAAAGAAAAACTTCTGGGGTCTAGCTGTCAAAGTCATGCTCAACCACCATGGAGAATTCAGTCCAAACACATGTCTTCTACCCAGAACGAAGGATGTGGGACTCCCAAGAAGCACCATAGACACTCCGTGAGGAGGCAGGAAGGCTAGCGAAAATCAAGAATATTAGCTTTGACACAATGTCTACTTCACTGAAGCAGATGGTGAAGTCAGAGACCGGAAGTTCCACTTTGAATGCAGAGTTTGTCACTGATGGGGTGACAAAAGCCAGAATGTGCCATTTACTTCACCAAAGGTTAGGACACCTTTGGGAACAGTGTTCAGCAATGTAAAATCAAGCCAGATACGGCGGGGGGTCCTTCAGTTGTCACTGATACTCTGCACACTGGAACAAAGCTGTTTGTACAGATGGCTCAGTGGTTAAGTGAGGACCGTCATGAGCACCCAAGTTCACATCCTCAGAACCAGTAAAGTCAGGTGCATGCTAAGATATACATCTGAAATCCAATTCAGTTTCATCTAATGCATCTGAGAGAGATATCAGCAAGGTCACTTGATAACCACACACACACACACACACACACACACACACACACACACACACAAGCTCCCTGGAAAGCTAAAATAATCCTAGAAAATATTTACACTTTTAAATACCATAAAGATTAAAATCAGCATGATGGTTTCAGGGGAGTAGGGATACCAACTGATAACTAGGTTTTATTTCTTTATCTAAATCTTGTTTATGTAACTCTTAAGTGTGCCAATTTTGTTTCAGTCATGGCTTGAAATACTCTCAGACTCTCCAAGGTTTCATTTTCAAACCAGCATTTTCCAGAAAGAACCACAAAAATTCTTCTTTCATGGAAGAATGGGGTGAGAATCTTTTAACTTTCTTTTTTAATTTATTCTTTGTGTCTTCCCATCATGCATCCCGATCCACCCATCTTCTACCCCCTCGTGTCCACCCTGAGTTCCTACACTCTCCTTCCCCCAAATAAAACAAAATAATTTTAAAAAAATGAAGAAAGGGGGAAATCTTGTCATGGAAGCTTCAGTGTGAATCGGTGAGTCTTTATCCATACATCTTGACATGCAGCCGTTCATCACAAAGAATCATTGGTCTGGTTTGACAGCCCTGGTCTCTGCTACACTATGGACACTGGGCCCTCACTGGGACTCTTCCTGGACATCCTGTTGCTGCCCTGCATCATGAAGTGCCTGTAGCCCTAGGTCTGTAGGAGCCCTTCCACTGGTGCTGCAGCAGATCACAGATGAGGTGGGTGCTGGGGTGGACCAACACCCAGCCCTGGCTCTGGGCCTGGGCAGCCACATGGCCAATCAGTCTGCCAGCTTTCCCCTCTCTCCACCACCAAGGGAAGCTCTCCACCATTGCTCCTTGCAGGGATGAGCAAGGGGGTGTGGTCAGCTCTCCTTTCCCATCCTCAGGGTTGGTTCGCCCACACCGACACCTTCAGGGCCAGCTCTACTGGGTTGCCCAGGTGAGGCACAAGGGCCAGTCTCTGGAGGACAGCAGCTGAGAAGTGGCTCTCCCGCTCTGATACCTCAGGACCAGCTCAAGCTCAAAATAATTTATTTTTTTCAAGACAAGGTTTCTCTGTGTAGCCTTGGCTGTCCTAGAACTCACTACATAGATCAGGATGGCCTTGAACTCACAGAGATTGGCCTGCCTCTGCCTCCCAAGTGCTGGGATTAAAGGTCTGTGTCCCCACCACCATCTGAGGTGAGAGGCTTTTTTTTTTTTTTTTTCATTTTATTTGAAGAAATAAGTTTGGTTTGTCTCCTGGAAACTCGCCTAATGGCTTAATGGAATGCAGCAATATTCTTTTTTTTTCTGCCACATCCAAAGTGACAATAAAACCACAGGTCCGATCACAAACATTGTACAGCTACTATTAGATAAATAACGGTGCCGGGAATGCTCTGCCCTCCCTTTCACAGGCTGATCCATTACGATGCAGAGTCAACAGAGGAGCGGAATTTTATTGCACCCTTGCCTGTTTTGACATTTACTCAGCTCTCGACATCCAACTTGGGATTCATCTTCTGAGCTGACTCTGCAAAGATGCATGTGAGGGGGAATAGGCATATTCACGATCAGCTTCCCAGTCGCCCCAAGCAGCGGAGAAATAAAGCCACCTTCCAGGCTTCTTCTCAGATCCACCCCCACCACTCTCGCCAGTACTGTTAGCAACAAGGAAACACTGGTTAGAATTTCTCTGTAGAGTTCCCTGGTCGAGAATTTAAAATGACCTACAGACATGGAGTGTTAGAAACCAGGGGAAACACAGTGACCTACATTGACTGCTTCCATATTCAACCTGCGCTTTTCCAGAAGGCTGCTGACCTCAGCCCTCCAGCACATACTCAAACAGGTAGATGCAGCTTTGTTATTCTCGTGATGAAAGAGAAGTAGATAATGTCACCTTGTTGTGGATTCCTATCTAAGTGGAAGTGTTCAGACAAGAATATTCCCGTGCAGAAACCCCTCTGATTTTCTGGTACGCCTGGACATTAGCACAGTGATTTTAATGAGAGGCCAGCTTGGCACAGCTCAGATGCCTGCGGAGGACGCCGGAGGAGGCGCCTCTGAACATCCACTGACAGCGATACACAGGGTTTTAGTTCACACCCTGGAATGAGTTGCACACAGCCTACCAAAAGATTGTCTCAAGCAGTATGAATAACTAACTAAATAAAAGTAAAAAGAAAGGACCCAAGTGTTGTTAATGTTTGTTTTTATTGTTATGTCTGTGTCTCTCTTATGTCTTACTGAAACGGTGCTGAAGTTGCTGGGGTGGCCATGTTTTATCCCCGCAACCTGCTGCTCTGCTGTGTGCTCGCTACTTCCAAGTCTCAGGCATTGGTTACGGTATCTTCACAAGTCCATCCACATGGGCTGGAGAGCTGAGGACTGCCCAGCTCCTCCCAATCCAGGCTCTCTCCACCAATGGGCTGCTGAGTGGTAGGGAAGAGAGAATTGCTAGAGACCCTTTTTTTTTCAAGTAAATCTATAGCTCTCTGCCTCTGGTAAAAATTATACAACCCTCTTCCTGTAAAATTACAGGTCCTTCTGCCTTTAAGTTGACAAAGAACGTTATGGTGACCTTCATCCCTAGTCAATAAATACCAACTATAAGCTAAAATAAAAATAATAAAAAGTTTTAAAAGCTAGTAAATAAAAATAAAAGCCACAAGTAGCTACCATTAACTTACATTTGAATGGCAGAAGGCAACAGATAGCTACCTACCTTCGGGATGACAAGAGCGAGGACATGTGACTTTTTGGGGGCACTTTTACAACCCAGAGGACCCAACATCGGAATCACCGGGGTCTACTCACTTCCAGTGTTTGAGTCTGAAATGTCCCCCACAAACTCAAGCTTTTAATGTTTCTTCCCCAACCGGTGGCGCTATCTAGGGAGACTCTGTAACCTTTAGGAGATGGAGCTCCCCTGCAGAGCTAGGTCACCAGGGACAGGGGATAGAACGTGATAGCTGGGCCTTAGACTCCATACCTGTCTTCCGTGCTTCCTGTGGGATGTGATTGTGATGAGAACAGCCTTCAGCAGAGACTCCCATCACCATGACACCATGATGCCTGCCCTGACATGGTAGACTGTGGGCTTAAAAACCACGAGCCCAATAGACCGCTCTGCGCAGTGGTCTATTATTATAATATTGTGGGCGCAGTGCTGCGGAACTACCCAGCACTGCCACCTAAGTTCACAGCTTTTAATTCACAGCAGCATCATACACACGCATTGTGGGGACGTAACGAAACAGGTCTCCCAAGGCAACGGCTACCTAGTGAAATATTTTTCTCCAGTCTCCTTTGAAAGTATTATGTAAGCTTCCTCAACATTTAGTGTCTGGACTTCAGCTAGAAAGTAAGTCCCATGATGCCCGGAGCTGGTGGACTGCCATTGAATGGTTGATTTGCAAGTAATCTCAGACACTGCAGCATGCAAGTTTGAGCTGTAATGGTCTGTCCCTTAGGTCTGAGAATTTTCCCATTTAAACACAATTCCAAATGCAAAAGTCTGGAAACACCATTTAACTTTTCATTAAAGGGAAAGGCAGTAAAACTGCGGGGGGGGGGGGAGTTTTACTTCAGGGCAGAGTCAAGCTGTGCTCATTTAACAAGGTCACACCACAGTGGGGAGACTCTTAATGAAGATGGTGTGTTTTCATCAGTGACTGTAAAGGAAGGCAAAGGGTGAGGATCCTTGACTGCATAGAGGGAAGCGGCAAAGGTTATGTTCTCTTGGCTTGCGCATGCCAACCTAACTGGCTCACTGCTAATCCCAGTGAGAATTTCGGGCAAAGACTGAACAGAGCACGGGAGAGGTGGGTAGTGTTTGCAACGGAACCAAGAGGTCCACAGCTGTACCCAGGATGCCCGCGGTGACCTAGGACAGCCACAGTGGCACGGGCACCTGGCAGAACTCCCAGTTGCTGACAGCGGCACCTCCTCCACTTTCTCAGACACTTTTGTATTTGATCACTCTTGAAGGCTGACCAATGGCACCAGAGGAATTCAGAGTTGAGCAACCAGCATCAGAAAGGCAGGCATAAGTTCTGTAGGACAGAAAGGTGTTAAGAGCCTGCAAGATTCCGGTGACAATGTGTCCCATTCAGATAGCGTCACGTGTTGAGAATTCTGCAATCAAGGCTGTGCCAAGGCTGCTTGGCCCTCTCTGAGACCTTCTGCACTTTAAACACTACCAGCAGCAACTGAGGATGCCATCTGAGGTTCCACATGAACACTGGTTACAGTCAGAAGAAAAGCAATTATCTTCAACTTTCCTTTGCCAAAAAGAGTTCCTGTTGAAGTTAGTGTTTAAAAAAGGTTACAGTTAGAAAATAAATGCTCCTAACTCAGTATTTGCAATGGCTTAATCAGTGATGACCCGACAGAATCTGAAGATCCTAGCGTGCAGTGCAAGACGTGCAAGTTTGGAAAGAATATCTATCCTGAGTTCATCCTAGTAAGGTGTACACAGGAAATTAGACACTTTCAAGATACTGTCTTTACCATGGATCCCAAGCTGTGCCTCAGCTCCTTATGAGCGGAGTTGGCCTTAGTCATATCTTGGGGTGACAGGATTACATGCTACCCCACCATACCCGGCTGACGACTGTTCCCTCTCCCCATTCTTATAACTCAACCCTGAATGCTGCGGTTTAAGGTAAGGAAGTTAAAATTAGACTGCTCTAAATTCTTCATATTCCATATAGTCAAACATTCTGAAAATTCTTCCTGAGTGCCAGAAATAACAACCACTGTACCAACCTCACACTTTTATGCAAGAAGAACCAAGCCCCCCCGGGGGGGGGGTAGTTTCGTGAGTAAAGGGTTCTCTGGGCTGCGCTGGCCACTCGCATTGTTTTCCCTGAGGGAAAGCTAGAAAAACTTTCACAGAGCCTTGTGAGAACTTGTCAGGCACTGAAGAACAGCGTTTTTTGTTGACAACAGGTTGCACAGACAACAGAAGTCCCATAAGATTATGATGGAGCTAAGAATAGTTTTATTGCCTAGTGACACTGTAACTCCAAAACACAACACAGTCATCTCATGTTAGAAGAAAACGGGCATAGTCAAACATACGGCACAGTCATGTAAACCTATGTGCTGTGAAAGGCTTATGTCCGGTCACAGAGAAGTGTAGCAGACACAGTATGTGCAGCATAGTATTTGATGATGAAAATGACTGTTAGGCTTTATATACTTATCATAAGTTTCGTTATTATTTTGTTCCTTTAATTTGTGTGTGTGTGGATGTTTTGCCTACATGAATGTCTGTTCACCGTGTGCATTCCTGATGCCTGCAGAGGCCAGAAGAGGGCATTGGATCTCCTGGAACTGGATTCACAGAAGGTAGTAGTTAGCCACCATATGGGCACTGGGAATCAACTGTAGGGCCTCGGAGAGCAGCCATTGCTATTAACTGCTGAGCCATCTCTCCAGCCCCTTTTACTAGTGTTTTAGGCTATACCCCTTAATCACAAACACACTTTTAAAAATATGCATGTTTAAATATATACATAGGAATGTGTGTGTATGTGTGTGTGTACACACACACACACACACACACACACACAGTAACTGTAAAGCTGCCTTAGGCAAGGCACTGAGGAGGGTTCTAGAATAACGCAATATCATCACAAGAGATTACAGCTCCATGCACGTCTCTTCCTGCAGGACAAGATGTGGAGGTGGGAGACAGAAATGCTGATCATCCTGACTTTGTGTAGGTCTCTCCTAATTTGTACATTTGTGTCTGATTTAGCAAAAAAGTTTATCAACTTAAAACTGTTTTGAATTCAAAAAAAGCTTATGAAATAAGAATATAAAGACTATAAAAAATAAATAGAAAAAATATAAAAAATTTCTGTAACTTGTCATGCTTTGTTATATTTATCACAAAAGCACCAAAGGGTTTAAAATCCCTAAGATTTACCAAGTAGAAAGGTACAGTCTGTGAAGATTTATTATTATTATTATTATTATTATTATTATTATTATTATTATTATTGGCTTTTCAAGACAGAGTTTCTCTGTAGCTTTGGAGCCTGTCCTGGAAACTAGCTCTTGTAGACCAGGCTGGTCTCGAACTCACAGAGATCCACCTGCCTCTGCTCCCGAGTGCTGGAATTAAAGGAGTGATTAATTTATCATACAGGAAAATCAAATTAGTATGAATAGTATTGTCCAAGTGCACAAGAGTTCTGAAGGTTGCGGGAGGTGGGGTATATCCTAGGTCTTCTGCTTCAGCTCACTCAACGGCTCCCTGGGACGGCTTCCAGGTGCGGAGGCCTTCACAGGTGCATCATGGCTCGCCTTTCATCCTCTGCACTTGTGCCTTTTATGCATATTAGGTACACAAATATGCACTAATGTGTTACAAATGCCTATAATACAATAATATTCTGGAGTGTTCCCTGCACTGCAAGCCCCGGCGTGGAGTAGACTACCGCCACGTGCCTAAGACCGTTCTACGGTGTTTACAGTGATGAAATTCCCTAATGATCTATTTATCAAACTTAACCTCATGATCAGGCAACAATTCAGTACATTTGGAGCATATCAAATCTAACAGGCGCAACCTCTTGACTTCTTAGTACACAGACATTGAAATATACCACTTTCTGGAAATCCTCTCATTCCTTGGTTTCCACAATTTCAACTTTCCTCTAATTAAGCACTTAATTTCTGTTACCAGCCTCTTAATGTCATTGCCTCTCTGGGTTTTTTCTTCAACCTGCATAGCCTCCCATGTTGAATCTACCCACCATAGCTGTTCCGACCACCCAGGATCAAGCAATAACACCAACACATGTATACATTCCCTCCATCTCAAACTCCAAATGCCCCACACAGAACCCACATTCTCTTGCAAACCACTTCCCTTCCTTGCATTGCCTTTTGCAACAGTGTGATCACCTATCATTCACCGGGTTCTTGGTCATTCCCCTCTAATTTTCAAATATTAGAAAGTATTTCTGGTATCTTTACACAACCAGCCTTTTAACGAGCAGATCTATAAGGCCCGTGACGCCAGGCACAGTCTTCAATACACGGTGCTCAGCTGTTTGGTGAAATGGCTAGAATCCTGAGAGTACTTCTTTTCAAACCCTCTCTGTTTTCCCTTCACCTGGAAGAAAACATTCAACTTTCTCAGCACCATTTCCTTTACAGCCAGCTTTGCTGTCTCATCTTGCCACCAAGGTCACCCGACTTGTTCCCCTAGTCCGCTCACTTGGCTACCTCAAGCCAACTGTCGCCTTTGCCCACAGAGCTTTGATATGCATCCTCGTTCTCCTTTGTTTGAAAATGACCTCACACCAAAGCCCTGGTCTGTTTCATCATTCCTGGGCTCTACTTTCTTCACACCAACCATGTCACACAGCCATCCGCACCTTGTCAGTTGCCTCTCTCTTCCCTCTAAGATGACATTGTTATCCCTTAGGAGGAGGGAGGGTCCTGCCTTCTTCCTATAGCTAGGATTTCACGCTCTCTGGCTTACTCAGTAATGACTCCGAGCCATGTACTCAGCGACTAATTCTGAATCGCGATTGAGGGCATAGGGGAGTCCTCACCAGCTGACAAAGTCAGGACTCAAACGGTGAGTCTCTTTATCTGTGAGGTGAGCTAATGGTCTTTTCTATGTGTGAAGTGTAAGACTCGGAGGGGGGGAGGGATCAGGCATGAGAATGCACTGTGCCAAATCTAAACTCCCAGAGCGTCTACTCATTACCTGGAATCTACTGAAGATGGGAGATTATAAGGAAAATGTCCAAACTGGAGAGACATACAAACACCACTAAAACACTGACAGAACCTCTGCCCTGCATCTAATACCTCTATACCTCGAGGGTGAAGTGGATTTAGTGTGATGTGCATGACATCATGGTATTACATGTTAGCTAACATACAGAAGCCTGATACAGAGAAACGGCTGCATTGCCAGAAGTACGAACCTTTCCTCTGCTCTCCGATGGTTTTCTAGCACACGCACACACAGATGTGAGATCTATGTGGTACGTGCAAAACTGGAGTACGCGTTTACTTCTCATGTGCAAACATAGTTCAAATGTTCACAGTTCATGCATTGGAAGGTTTAAGTGTGAAACATGTAAAATATTGTCCTCATGCACTTCAACACTCAGTCCTCGGCTTGTGGCACTGTGGTGGGGGATTGCGCAATCTACAGGATATGAGTCTGGGAGTGGACCTGCCTTTGAAGTCTGTAGGGATCTCCCTTCTTGTCTGGCTCTCTGCCTCCTGGTCAGCAGCAGCTGACAAAGCCCACTGTGCAATCCCTGGAACTACCATGCTTTCCTACCAGGCTGAATTGAAAATCCCCTGAAATTTGAGCCCAAATTAACCTTTCTTTTCTTCCATCATTTGTGGCAGGCATATGTCGCAGCAACGAGAAATGCAATGAGAAGACTAATCCCACCTTTTCACATTCATGAGAACCCAGGAAAGCAGCCCTGCCACACTCTTTGCTTGCATGTGATATACAAGAAGCCTGAGGCCGGTAGCATGTCATCATGAAACAGAGCTGAGAGTCATGCCTGGGCAGCCATTCAGTCAGGGTCTAGCCCCTCAGTCCTGCAGTCTGTCTAAATGACGGGGCCCGCTGTACAGTCTTGACAAATGAGAGTTTCTTTTGCTTTCAGATAAAATGGTTCTTGGTTGGGTGACTCCGCATGCCATGGTTAAGAGAGCCACTTTCACAATAGACTGCACAGGCCATTTGGGTGGTGTGGAAAAGGTGCTTACCTCTTTTCCATATGAAGAGCTTTCTAGAAAGCAGGAAAAGATCAAACCATTATAACAAGCTAGACTGCGGCAGGTCAAACTGGATACCGACTTAATTCTTTTGTTGGTTAGCTCATTAGAATTCCATCACACTGTCCCCAGGCAAAGGTAGGGGAGCTGCCAATGCTTCCCTAATAGATTTTCCGGTTGTCTCCTGAAACCCCAGCACACCGATTACTTTTCCAGGGATCCTGCTGCATTAACCGGCCCCTGTTCCCCTTCCCTGCTGCCGACTAGCAGTGAGATGTTGATCTTTACCCTGTAGCGTGACTTTCAGGAAGGGATGGTGAGAATGCTCTGTCTCCAAAATAGCCCCGCCCTCTGCAGTAGCCCCAACCACGCCACTTCTGACCTTGAGGGGCACAAGGGGTTGCAGCTTGATGGGGACACTGGTCTTCACAGCTCTTCCTATCAGAAGAGCTGATTTTCACCCAACCTGCTTGGCTCTAGCATGTGCTTCATTGCTTTCTTAAAATGTATTCTTGTATTTGACACTCTGCCTATATTTCCAGCCTCAGCAACTGGGGCCTTCTTAGGTTATCTACTGGTGCATTATTACTAGCCTATATTTTTATATTCAAGAGTCATTTATTTAGTATTCCCATGTGCCAGGTCCTATGAATGATAGCATTCATCGTTTCATAACATTCCCCACTAAGCTTCTGACACATTTCATCAATTCTCAGATTAGAAAAACATTTCCATGTCTCTGAAATCACAATGCATCATACAACCAATACCAGCTACATCAAAATTGTGGGAGTCTTTCTTTTTCTACACACACAACACTGCTAGTTCTTTCAGTTGGTGACATTTGAGATTCGATGACATTCTAAACACCATATTTGTTTCTGTTGGAAAGTTACACAGATGAAGCCTCAGTACCACGGGAGATTTGCTCACGTGAGCGAATTTGCAGGCAGTTCCGCAGTTCCGTGTGTCATCGGAGGGAACTTTACTGATTTATTTCTTTGACAATTGCAGCACAAAGCCAGGGATTTGTCCTTTAATACCCACCCTTCATCGCCATTGCTCAGTCTTTGGAGCCCCTGGGCTCAAGTCCCAGTTTTGTTACTACAGTAGCAAGTGATTTGTGATGTGATGCTTAAACATATTAACCTCATTCATTCGTAAATCCTGGGACAATCAGCAACACTGTCTGCTTAAAAGCTCTCAGCATCACGAGCATGGCACATCCGTGAATGATGACGGTGATAACGACCATAACTTATACCCTAAGGAGAAACCTGTAGAGGGCTAATTTTGTGGAGCTGCTTAGCCCTAACCCAGTTTTGTTCCAGAAAAGACACTGTCATAATTGTCATCCTTTTTTCCATATGTTTGCTTGCACCAGCAATTTGTATGGTAGAAATTACAGCTCTTAACTTGGTAATAAGTCTGTCATACACACTAGCTAGAATTCTGTGAGCACTTCAGTTCTATAAAACATATTCCGAGAGCCGGCAGTTCTACTCTTTATACGACTCGGTAGAAAAGGATCAAGGGCAAGTAAGAAATTATTCTTCATTGAGTCCTTTGAAATGCAATGGGGAAAGATATGCATACTCAGTTCGATCCGTGTACAATGATACAAAGTTTCTAAAATAACTAACCATAACAGAACTTCTTAAAAACATCCGTAACTAGAAAGAGTCACACAAACAATCTCTAAGATAGAGATAGAACTTTATACGTCATTTGAAGGCAAGATTACATGGCAGATCCTAAGAACACAGGGAGTTCTAGGACAGAGAAAGCACACAGACAATTTCCTCTTGCACTTATGCTACAACAGCTTATATCAAACCAAACTTCCCAATGATGACAATAAACAGTTTGAAGAGACTGCTCAAAGGTTAAGGACATTTCCTGTTCTTTCAGAGCATCCAGATTTGTTCCCCACACCAAAACCTGTAACTCCAATTCCAGGGGCATCTAACACATTCTTCTGGTTTCTGTGGGCACATCCGGGCGTGTGATACACATACACTCACTCAGGCACATCCACATCCACACAAGATAAACAAGAAAACTTTAAAAAATAAAAGAAATACTCCAGGCAGCTGTTTAAGTTGATAGCCACACTGAAGATAAGAAGGCCGTGAGGAGCCAAGATCCTAGAAAGAACCAGACACACTGGGATTATTTTTAGCCCTGTGTTTGCTGCTGTTTTCTATCTCATGGGCTTTGCTAATTTGGGTCTCCAAACACAGGAACCAAACAGTACCAAACAGTAGCAGCCCGGGATGCGGTCTCTCTGGAACAGACAGGGAGGAAAATGGAGGAGAAGGGCTTCCAAAGTTACAATAATATGAGAGATGAAGGATTAGTGCAAAAGAGAGTCATGAAGTGGTAAGAACGCTCGTTATGTGGTTTCCGAGTGGCATCTGGGGGACTTCTTGGCTTGCTCCTTATCAAGTAAGGTGGCAGAATTCAGTAAAGAAGGCAGCTGTGAGGTGAAAAACCTGGCGGGCGATTCTATTGAGCTGAGAAGACTAGAGGGGCAGACATTGCTACCTGGGGTCCACCAGGAAGAAATGTGCCTGATAAATCCCTGGAGAGCTGGTCTCTAGGAGTCAGAGCAGCCTTCACTAAACCTTCATCGCAGGTCACATGTCACCAGGCTAAACCTTCATCGCAGGCCACACGTCACCGGGCTAAAAGTGCTGGTTACATTGGGGCCAAGGGACAGAGGTCTGAGGAAATTGAAACCTTTTGTAGGTGGCACTGAGGAAAGCCTTCCTCTCAGTCTTACAAATCGTGTCACGTGGTCTCAAGGAAGGCAATAAAACTTGGTCACTTGGTGTATCTCATTGGCAAAATAATATTAGGAATTCAAACCTTTTAACCAACCAAATCATGAGCTGAAATCGATGACCACTAAAGTCTCTCCCATCAGTGAAAATCCGAACTAGCTTTGTGATCACTTTAAAAGCAACATGGTAATGTATGGGCAATTTCGCTGCTATAACCAGGAAACTAATACATATCAATATGCCTTTATGCAGAATGTGCTTGCACATTTAGACTTTTCTCAGCCTATCACAACAGAGCTCTGTGCATGAGGCCGTGTAAACAGACATATACTCAGATGGGGAGATGAAGAATCATTAATGTTTTCTGTAAGACTTTCACAAATGCAATACAAAGATTGATGTTAAAATTAGCACAAAAGGGAAACTAAAAATAGACAAGTGAGTTACTGAGCCAAGGAACCACAAATGCAATCAGAGAAGATCTTATTCAAAGTCAAGATGGGAGCAATTAAACGAGCAAGCAAAAGTGTCCTGGGGTCACACAGATCAGGCACTAGTCCGTCTCAATCATAGCCTAAGCTGCTGTGGACTTTAAATATGCACACTTCTAACACACATGATGGAAGTCCCGTCCCTCATCTGCACTCTGAAATAACATCTTCAAATAAGGGGATGGTGCAGGTTTGCATATGTGAGCACTAATGAATGCATTTTTGAAAATCACAGTAAAAGAATAGAAATAGAATGATGTTTTATAGAAGTAAACTTGGTATTTCGCACTGTGAATTTGCATAGGCCTCTTTTATAGCAACAGCATTATGGGTAGGAGTGGAACTCATTTCTTCAAGAATTCCATCACTTTTGACAAGCAAGAACAAATCATTCTATGAAAACTCCAACTATTAGTTCAGCCAAAATATACAGGCAAGGAATATAATCTATCAGAGGCATTACCATACACCCTGGGGAAAAGCATGACTTATGGAATCAATGCTAAATCTGCAATAAGAAGTGCATCTTACTCTTCCAAACGGTTTGCAGTTCTGCAAACATACCATAAATAGAATGCAACGGACAATTGTTAAATTACCTAATTTTTGTGGAAACAACATTTCCAGACAGCTTATTAACCTTAAAAAAATTTGTCCCTATAAAATAATATAAACATAAAAATCCATAGTGAGTTAAAAACCTTATACACCTCATGAGGTATTTGAAACTCACAAAGCTCTAGATTAAAAACACAGATTTATGTTTTATGGTAAACCTGTGAGTTTGGGCAGTTTAGCTGCTTAAAATTTGGTTGGTGGCCTTCCATGTGATTGCATCACTAAATGTGGGGGTGGGTGTTACACAGAAGCAGTAATACCAAAAAGTATGGATTAATAATGGCAACAAATTAGTTACAAATGAAGCAGACAATGAGTTCAAAGAGTGTTTGGTAGCACTCACCTGTGCTGCGTCCGGAGACATCACTGCTGCCCTGGTTCTGAACACACACACAACACACGCACTTTGCACAGCACACACTGCCCAGAGTGCAGTGACAATTACACTGCCCGAAACAAGTCAATTTGATTCTCCTGCGTGTTGTGAACTGTAGTGCGTTTACTGCACATGAGACATTTTCTGTTCTTTCAGAAGCACAATGGTCGATTATGGAAACAAAAACTTCTGATGTTACTCTAGTGTTATTCTTCCACGTGCAGCCTCAGGTTGAATTCTCCTTGTACTGTACTGTGTTAGAATGCTTAGTTTTATAAATTGTTCTTCTGTGGGGTTGGGGAGGTGGCTCGGTAAGTAAAGTGCTTGCCCCACAAAGATGGTGACCCAAGTTAGGAGCTTCAGCAGCAGGTAAAGGTCAGATATGACACTATAGCGCATATCTGTAATTCCCGTGCTGGGAGGAGAAGGTAGATTTCTGTATCCCATTGGCCAAGCCGACGTAACAAACTGGGAAGCTGAAAGACCAAACTGGTGAGATCCAAACTCAGTAAGAGACCCTCTCTCAAAAAATATGGTAGAATATGATTGAGGAAGACATCCAGTGTTGACTTCTGGGCTCTATACTCACATAGATACATGCAAACATCTTTATGTGAATACATGCTCACACCACACAAACATGTACATGTAACACACACATACACACACAAAAGCATTATGATTTGTGTTGTTGACTGGTATTTAATTAAAATATATTAAGTGAATTCTGGCTTAGGGTTGGGGCAGAATTTCTAATAATTTCTGAAATAACCTTATACATACTTTGGCCATTTTGTACTGTATGTTGATGGGAAGGTGAATTATAAACACTGGATTATAAAATCAAAGTCCTGATCAACTCCAAAAGTTGTCAAGGATATTTATATTCTATATCCTGTGATATTAAGGATACAAACAAGATCAGACATAAAAGTAAATAAGCATGTAATCTCAATAGCATTTTGTCCTTAATAGATGGTAAATTATATGCACACCAAAGAATTGGTATAAAATAAATGTTTTATGATTATCAACACATACTTGAATTTTATGTCTTTTATATGTCTATATTCCTGGGATTGCACACAAGTTTCTTGGTTTGAAGGGGGTCATGGATGGAAATGATATAAGTTATCTTGAGGTATACAATGCACTCCCCAGTATCTCTGTCCTCAGAAGAAACAGTGACTTCTCTTCCTTCTAATCAGCATTTAATCCAAAGAAGGTTTTCCGAGTTTCTCTAATAAGTAAGGTGTTAATTAATATATAAGCCTGGGACTGAAAAGATATTTTTACAGAAAGGATGTCTGGTCTCATTTTCCCGCACAGTGTGGTTTCCTGAGCGAAGGGAGGGCAGAGTATGTAAGCGGAGCTCTGGGTCTGTGAGGATAGCTGGCCTGTCCCTCAGAGGTGGCTACTTGCAGGTCTCCCTCTCTCTTTTCTCACTTCAAATACAGCCTCGATTCCTTGGGGAGCAGGTGTCAAGACTGCTCTGAGTCTGAGCTCGTGGATACTGTGGCAAGGTCTGAATCTGAGTTTCAGGGGAGTTGATGAAAGGACAGTCACGGGGCGGTCCAGATGACTATGTCATGTTCATTTGTGTTTGAACCCAGTGGCTCTGACAAATGAACCCCACTTGGGGACGACCCGAGGCTCCTTGTCTATATGTGTTTCTCTGAGCCTGGAACACTTTAAAAAACTAGACCTCTATACTCAGAGAAGACATGGTAGGAACCCTAGACCCCTACACTTAGAGAAGGCAGGGTAGGTATCTAGATCTCTACACTTAGAGATGACATGGTAGGAACCCTAGACCCCTACACTTAGAGAAGGCATGGTAGGTACCCTAGAACCCTACACTTAGAGAAAGCATGGTAGGTCTCTAGATCTCTACACTTAGAGACGACACGGTAGGTACCCTAAACCTCTACACTTAGAGATGACACGGTAGGTACCCTAGACCCCTACACTTAGAGATGACGTGGTAAGTACCTAGACCTCTATACCTAGAGACGACACCGTAGGTACCCTAGACCTCTGCACTTAGAGATGACATGGAAGGTATCCTGAAAATATCCTATTGAGCCACCACCCCCATCTCTAGAAGGATGACATGTTTCCTTCATCAAAAATTCTTTGAAAAAGATGAATAGACTTTGAGACAGAGACTCATCCAAATGTTAGAGCTTTGGGCAAACTGTACCCTTAGTTTTCCTGCATGACGACACGATCTGCTGTTGTTGTCGTTATTTGATTATCTTAGCAATATGGCAATCATCAGATAAGCTAACCAAAAGATAGAATTTGAGCTGAGTGTTTATATTTTCTTATTTAAATTGGTCTAGTATTAAATGTGATGAATTGCTAATAGAAGCCAGCAGAAGACATTTTTACAAACCAGTGAGTTGAAATTGTTTTAACATAACCATTACTGTGTGTTCTAACATCGTAACCTGCTCAGAAATTTCATTTTAACACCAAATTTCTTCTCATTCTCAAATTAGTCAAATTCCCTGTAGCAACTATGTACCACTTTTTCAAAGAGTAGGTTTAAAAACGTTGAGAGGGCTCAGGGTTATTCTATGGCCCAAAATGAACTCTGATTGGCAGCACTAAGGAAAATGGCCTTTCTCCATCTTGCCTGTATTTTTCACACAATGACTAAATTGACAAACTTAAGCACAAGTGGCTTCTTGTAAATAATAGGTTACTACTTAATATACTATCACAACTCAAGGAGGTTGAGTTATCAGATAGCAGGAAGCCAAATTACAGGAATCATTTAATTATTTAATTAACAAGACTTTCTCATTTAAATGAACTGAGTTAAAATTGGATGGAGAGGATTTCAAGGTAGTCAAAAGTTCAAGAGGCTGAAAAAAAGTAATGACTTTTTAATCTGCAAAACACAGGTTAGGATCAATCATCCCTTCACACTTGCACGGGGCAGAGTCCTACGGGTTGGGCAGGAGTTGCGTTGCTAGGTGAGCCGTGCAGATTTGTGTTCCTTCCTTTAAATACTTGCTCTAAGGGCCAGGTGCCTCCCACCAGGTAAAAACCATCAATAGGGGTCAGAGTTAATCAGGACAATTGGTTGATATTCTCAAAGATTGGGACACATCATGAAATCAATGCTAGTCACCAGTGTGCAGGGCTGGGTACACAGAACTCTTCACGGGAAGCTAAAGCACACGTCAGTGGGGGAGATGGCAGGGGACTTAAACTTGATAAAATAGGACCAGTCTGACATCATTAATGTATCTATGAAAGGATAAAAAACTACTAAAGATACAAAGTATGATATTATATATAGAAATGAAATGTTAAAATAACTCAGGAATTACCTCATTTCTTCAAACTATCTATGCATATAGTTCTTCTGAGCTAACATGTAGACACTCAGATGCATGGATTAAATTCACTCATAGTGAACTTCAGTTATTGAATCAAAACTCCCCTTTCACAGATACCACTTTCTTATTCTGATTTAGGTATAAAATGTGAAGCTTTCTCCCATATCTCTCCCATTGGCCCTAAAAGTCATAACCTGATGTATCTCATCTATCAATTGTCATTTGCTGTTTTCTTCATTTGGAAGAACCCTGACACCCTTCTTCATGTGCCAAGGACTTCAGAGTCTTTTGGAATAAAGCAGTGTTTACATGGAACAACAGATTCATACATACATCTCTATCAGTCCATGAGGGAGGACTCTCATTGGTTAATAAAGAAACTGCCTTGGCTTTTTGATAGGGCAGGATTTAGATAGGTGAAGTAGACAGAACAGAATGCTGGGAAGAATTAGTTAGTCAGATGCCATACCTCTCCTCTCTGAGACAGTCGCCATGAAGCCAGCCACCAGGTCAGACATGCTGAATCTTTCTCGGTAAGCCACCACCTTGTGGTGCTACATAGATTACTAAATACGGGTTAATCAAGATGTGAGAGTTAGCCAGTAAGAGGCTAGAGCTAATGGGCCAGGCAGTGTTTAAATGAATACAGTTTGTGTGTTGTTATTTTGGGGCATAAGCTAGCCAGGTGGCCAGGAGCGGGGCAGCCCACTGCTCCTTCTACAAGTCCACAAAAGCCCATAGAGTAACACTCAGGGTTCTTTGACCAAAGGCCCACATGCATGCAGCACTCTCCCCAGGGAGTTTACCACGAATTCACTTGTGTGTTTGATAACAGCTGGTTCCAAAGACCATCTAGGTGTCCCCTTGCTGACCACCCCAGCAGAGCTCCATAGCACAGATGAGAAGCATCCTGAGCAGGTAGCAACTGACCAGGGATTACATTCAGCTTGGAAGAGATAGTTCTCTGAGCGCAGTCCAGGTGACAACAGCTTAGCTACTGAAAGCTCAAGGAATAGTTAATCACTCCAATTTAATATTATCTTCGACATGCACCAAATAAAGTATATGTAATATAAAGTTAAATATATAAGTATATATATTTTATATATATATATATATATTTATATATAAATAAATATATAAGTATAAAATTTATATGTAATGTAAAGTTATCCCGTCAGTTACGTAAGCAGCACCGCTGAGAAGATGGGTAGTATAAAGTCTCTGGCTCTTTCCCATTTTCAGTGACTACTTACTACATATCATTTCTTTTCAGGGTCTAGGAATATATATATTTATGAATATGTGTGTGTGTCCATCCCCCCAGATAATTTCTTTTCCTCCGTGAAATGTAGGAGAGAAAGAGAAGAGTAGCATAAGTGAGAAATGACGTAACATAGCTCCAGGAGATGGTAAGAGAAATGCAAGAGAACGAGAATCACATGAACTTCCTTCATAGTGCCCAGAAGGACTCCTCCGTGAAGGACATGACTCAGCAAAGTCGGGAATATGAAGGGTTGGTTCATGGACATATATGGAGGGAATCTGCAGAAAATGAAGGTGGCAGCTGGTACGATTCCTGCTCACCTGCATAATGATTCACTTAATTCCACAAAGTTATCAAATAAATTCAATTTACAAAAGTGATTAAGTCTGGTGAAACAGGCAAATGGATATATATATATATATATGTGTGTCATTTTCATAAATTTCAGATACTTCTACTTTAAAATCTTTTAGGAGAGAGATTTCCAATGACCCTGGGTTTAGAACAAATCTGGACTGTCTAAGGCAAGACTCGAAGAGCAGCTACAATGGGAAGGGATTCGTGGCAGGAGGCTAGACTGGGTGGAGTATCGGGAGGCAGTGGGTGCAAGGTGAGACCTCTGACTTGGTTCCTGGCCTAATGGGAAATCCTTGGGAGAACTGACTGGGAGAATGCTTGGCTTGCGTGTGTATTTTTAAAAATGTGTCATGTGCTTGCTGGGAGTGGACAAGAATAGAAGCTGGCCAGTGTGGGGAGGGGGCAGCAGACATCTGGGCAGATGTGACCCCCTTGGACTCACATGACAAGAACATTGATGGCCATAAAGTTGTATTCAGAATGTTTCTTTTGACCATCATTATAGCTCACTTTTATTCAGTACTTAGAGCTGGTCTTTACTATAGCATATGCTATAAGAGACGACTGCTCTGATAGAGAATGCACGATGCTCATTTTGCAAACAAAGACTCCAAATCTTGGGTAAAATTTTGCTTCTTGAGCTGGCAAGCATATGATCCAGCAAGACACGCGGTTCTTAGTGAACCGTCTCCTTTGCCTTTCCCCTCCTAGAAAGGTGGCGAGGGTGCGTCTCAGCTGGCTGACTCCAGACTTCTATCTAGAATCCCTTATGGCTTTGGTGTCTAAGCCTTGGACCAAGCCAGCGGTCACCAGAGCCACCCCTACCGCCGTCATCTGTTCTGCAAATGAACCTGCAGAGTGACAGCCGTGCGAGTGAAATGGGATCTCCCCTTCTTGGTGAAAACAGTGTGGTATTTCACCCTCTTCAGACTGAAGATGGGAAGACGACAAGGAAAGTAGTCAATGTTTATCATACAAAAGAAATCTTACTTGATTTCAATCAAATGCCAATTCCCTTTATCATTTGCTCACACTCATTTATGACCACTGTTGTTCAAACACACGGCATACTTTCTGGTACTCGCCGTGCCTACCGTCTCTTGACCTTATTTCTGCTCTCCAAATTCCCATCATTACCAGTGAGCCACTAATTCGTGATTTGGTAATATTTGTAGAACATGGGCCCTCATCATTTATTGCTGCAGTCCTTAAAAAATTAATACAATAAAGCTACTATATTTTTTCAAGTGGGATTTTGGTACACGCAAAACAATTACTTAATCTCTTTACATCATTAAGAAAGAACCACGTGCCGGGCAGTGGTGGTGGTGCACGCCTTTAATCCCAGCACTCGGGAGGCAGAGGCAGACGGATCTCTGTGAGTTCGAGGCCAGCCTGGTCTAAAAAGAGCTAGTTCCAGGACAGGCTCCAAAGCCACAGAGAAACTCTGTCTTGAAAAACCAAAAAAAAAAAAAAAAAAAAAAAAAAAAAAAAAAAAAAAAAAAAAAAGAACCACGTGATAGACGGACTTGGCAGGAGCAGAGGGCAGAGATGGGTGTAGAGATGTTGTCTTTAGGTAGAAGTAAGAAGCTTGGTGGTGCTCACAGCAGGATGGTGACAGATGAAAAACAATGGCATATTGTATATCTTAAAAGCAAGGAGAAAGGAGTTTGAATCTTTACTCTGTAAAGAAATGATAAATGTTTGAAGACACACGCACGCTGGTTCAAACAACACAATGTGTACGCATAGTGAGATATCACACGGTACCACATTCATATGTACACATTTTATGTATTGGCTAGAAAACACACCCATGTTCTATAAATGAGAAAACTAAGTAAACATGAAACAGGGACTCTGCAGAATGGGGAGAAACTGGGCTGGGAAGTGTTTCCTGTATCATACAGCTCTGGGACAAGGGGACTTGAGCTACATGACTTTATCCCTTCTAATACTTCTTGCATCAATTAAAAGAACCATATGGAGTGACAGCAGCAGCAGCAAAACAAACTTAAGGAGACTTTCATCTGGTGTAGTGGCTGCCAGTCGTGGTGGTCAATTAGCTTCATCACAGGACCCACCTCATGCTCGATCATATTAGGCTCTCTGCAGTCTGTCTGGGGCAGCTTTGCAAGGGGGAGTAGGGGGCGGAGACACTCAGGAGGAGCCAATGACAGAGAATGAGCCCTGGAAAGGGTGGGGGGAGTTGCCAAGGGAGAACCGCAAACGACACTGGAGCTTCCTGAGTGCTACTGGTTTGCGTTTAATATCTCCCAGACACAGAACTGTGTGGTGAGGCAGCCGGGAGCAGCACCGTCACGTGCCGGAGGGTTCCATCACTTAAATGCCTCGGGATTCTCCACCTCCTGCGACTTGGATCAGCTGCCAAACTAGTCCAGCTTGCAGCCACGTGAGCATGGTTTTGTTTCTCCAATCAAGCATCGCACACCAAAAGAGGGACCAAAGAGTTCACCAACTGGCTATAAAACGAAACAAACACCCACAGAGACCTGCTGTGCAGCCAAACTTGGAAAGCCTTTGACTAATCCGGTGCTCTGGAACTTAGCTAAGAAGGTAATCAGGGCTTGTACCCATGCTTAGCTACATAGGGAGGTTTACAGCAGAGCAGAACCATTCATGCCAGAGGAGGGCAAAACGACACAGAAAAGTATGGGAGTATCAAAGAAATGTCAAAACATACCATTAAAATTTAAGATTTTACACACACACACACACACACACACACACACACACAATACATTCTCAATTTGATAACTGAGTAAATAAACAGAATAGGAGTTGGAGAGATGGTCCAGCAGTCAAGAGCACTTGCTGCCTTCCAGAGGACTGGGGGAAGTACCCAGCACCTGAAGGGTGGCTTACAACCATCCATAACTCTAGTGACAGGGAATCCAATGCCCTCTTCTGCCCCCCACAGGCACCAGGCACACACGTAAATGCAATACACTTATGCACACAAAATAAATCAGTAAACCAATCGATAGAGTATGTGGATAGTTGAGTTGTGGATGGTTTTATTACCTTCCTCTTTTAAAATATTCAATATTTTCAAATTTGTCTATTGGCGTTGGCATCACACTGAAGGCATGATTTACAATTTTGATCTGACGCATAGAAAATGACTGATGTGTCTGTATTAAGTCTATGTGCCTAGGCTTTCTTCCTTAACCTCAGACAGCATCGTGTACACGTTTTTATGTACATACTTTATTTGTACACATGCATGTCTGTAGATATGTATCACTCCTGTTTGTATCGTGACTAAGCACCATGACCAAGGCAGCTTCTAGGAGGAAGCTTTTAGTGGGGCTTGTCATTCCAGGGGAATAGGAGTCAGCTGCCGTCATGGCAGAATGCCCTGAAGCAAGCCCCAGGCACCACAGCAGGACTGCTAACCACAGCAGCTCTAACCAGAAGGAGCAAGCGAAGGAGGGCACAAGGCTTGGGAAGCCACTCCCAGTGGCAGACTCCTCTAGCCAGATCAGGTTCCCCGGGCATGTAAGAGAGATGGCTTTGGAACTACCATGATGCGTAAGGAAGTTTCCTTTTCACTTGCAAACATTTTTTTTTTCCTTTCCGTTTTGTGAGGACAGTTTCTCTGTGTAGCCCCGACTGCCCTGGAACTGTGTGTCTAGAGACCACACTGGCCTCGAATTCACAGAGATCCGCCTGCCTCTGTCTCCTGAGAGCTGGGATACTTTTACTAACTGAGCATGGTCTTCTTTTTATGTGTATTATGTACGCCACATGCCGTGCCGTGGAGGCCAGAAGAGGGCGGTGGACCCCGAGGACTGGATGATGGACAGCCGCAAGCCACCATGTGGGACGCAAACCTGGGTTCTCTAAGAAGAGCAACTGCTGTTCCTAACCACTAAGCCGTCTCTCCAGTCCTCAACCTTTTCTTTTTCAGTTTTGCAGAAGAAGCCACGGGAATTTCAAGTCTTTTACATGGAAACTTCGGCTGGGTGGTTCTAATGAACAATACTACAAAACTCTGGTTCCTTGAAAAAAATTGTCTATTTGGCATATGCATTTCATTTAAAATAAGAAGACCTTAAACACTGGTGTGTGTTTACTCATAATGCTGACCGATAATAAACACTGCACACATCTAAACACAGACCCTGTGATGTCTTGTGTCCTGCAATCTGCTGCCAGCATGCCTTTTCCCTCCTAGCTGAATACTGATCCAAGCATCTGCTTTCTTTCACATTCTACAAAACGGATACACAATTTTGTGGTGGGAATGTCGAATGAGACTCTACCTGAGTCCATGCATATGAGCGAAAGGGTAAGAAAATGGGAACTTAATGTCAGAATTATACTTCGTGCAAAATTAAAATCACACATAATGTAATCCATCTTTGTGGACTCTAGGCTACTTAGCAACATTTACTGAGCACTGTCCATGTGTCAAGGGCTCTTCAAGCCTTGGGAAACTTAACCATAAACAAAGAAATGTCTAGAAGCCTTGCTTTCCGGGAGCTCGGGTTCTGTCAGATGCCAGCAAACAGGTCGAGTGGTCCAGTTACGGAGGGGAAGGTACAGAGGATGAGAAGCAGTGACCGCTGCTGGTCTCGCCGGAGTGGGCATGGGTAGGCTTTGTTGTTGAGGTCAGGTAGGGAAGAGAGCTTAAAAAGCAGCTAGCTGTGTAAGCATCAGGAAAGGAAGAATATTCCAGAAACTTCCCCAATAGATGAAGAGCAGAACATCTTTTTCTATCCCCTTATTGGTTGGGTCATTTGGGATCACATTTCTGATGCAGGTTTAGTCAGTTATGGTATGATAGCCAGATGAACCACCTCTGTGGCAAGCAGGGACCAGAAGAAAAATAAAGGGCAGAAAAGTGGTGTGTGTGTGTGTGTGTGTGTGTGTGTGTGTGTGTGTGAGATGGGTGTATGCACACGCACACTGAAAGTACACCCGAAAACCCTTTTTGCCTTGTCCACCCTGTTTGAGTGGATGGCACAGGTAATGGTTAGCTAAAATTGAGAAATGCCAAGATGAATTGCTTAAAAAATAGAGGATTTCCAGGAGATTTGGGTATCCATTTCCCTATCCCTTCAAACGCTGCCCTGGAAGTCACATATATAGTACAAAATTATTTTTAAATTTAAAAATCCCTGTTATTTTTTAATCCCTGTTATTTTTAAATATATGCTCACACCTTGCATATGAAAGTGCCATACAACCCAGAAGGCAAGCTTCAACTTTCTGACTCAAGTGTTTTCTGCGTAGCACTGTGTATCACAGAAGAGGCCAAGCAAAGAAGCAAACAGCAAACATTATATATAGAAATTAATTCAAAATTTCAAACAATAAGAACAATTAATATTCTTTTATTATAGGAAAACTACAATTAGAATTGGAGCTGAGAAGGTGACTCAGTGGGTAAAGGGGTTTGCTGCCAAGACCTGAGTTCAAGCCCTGCACCCACATGGAAGAAGAGAATCAGCACCCAGAAAGTTGCCCTTTATCCTCTCCACACACATGGCATGGGATGTGCACTCCCACACATCCATACACACCTACAGACACAAAAGTAAAAGAAGCAAAGTAGGAAGGAAGAAGTTTTAGGCCTAACCACATCATTAATATTTTGGTTGAACTGTCGGAAGCACATTTACCCATCCACAAATTAAAACAAGTGATTACTCCATCTAAGTTTAATATAAGAGCCTGTGTTACTCTGTCCCCATGAAAGGGCCCCCACTTAATACAGCAGTCCTAGATGGGACTTGGAACAATCCTGCCTTAAAAGCTGCCTCGTTTCTCAGGTTTATGTTACGGCAAACCCTCAATGAGATGATCTGAAGATTTGAACTTCATCACTACTCAAATTTGGTATCTCTCTGCTTACACTAGGAAAGACACAAGGCCCCAGCATCTCTTAGTCACTCGTCAATAACAAGGTCCTCTTGCGAGTATCTGAAAGTGAAATGTCTCTTCTGGTAATAAACTGAAGACTTCTAGGTGGTGCCAGAACACCTAGTTCACTGCACGCTGCGGTTCCCCCCTGGGCGGCGACTAACATGGTTGAGCGCCTTCATTTCAAATTAGGAAACTGGTTTCTAAGCCATCAACTCCACGTCAGAGGTGTAACCACACCTTTTTTGAAGCTACATGAATAAATTCTACAGAAAAAAAGCTCCACATTTTTTCTGGATCTTTCTAGATTTCACAACCAATAAAATGACTTCCTTTCTTGAGAATCGGGGTGGGAGGCGTGGAGTTTTAAGAAGACAACAACCGGGAATGATAATCAAATTCTAACCAAAGATTAGGAAAAGGATGGCAGGATTCCTTCCAAGCCCCCAAACATGCATTTCTATGACCAAAACTGTGTAAACCACTCATTCAGTTTCTGGAAATGCCCTGGCCATGTTAATTTACACTGCCAAGAATGTTATTTAACACTGATGATGAATTATTGCCTTTAATAACAGAGGCTGCAATTCCTGACTAGTGGGCTGCTGTCTGCCAGGAAAGATGGGGGAGAATTACGGTTTAGTGTAAAATAAACAAGAGCACACAAACTAGCCAGGAGGGTGATCAGGTGTGCGAAATTAAGACCAAACATAAAGGACAGAGTTTATGCATGAGTCTTAGAAGAAAGGTGAAGGGAAAACAGAAGGCTAAACAGAGGATCATGTGATCTCAGGCCTTGGAAAGCCCTTCAGAAGTCACCTACTGGAACTCAAGGACTGGTAGTCCAGTCCTTGACAATGTCCAGTGTCCCCAGGCAGACCCACTCCAGCGCCAGAGAAAGCTTAGCATCTCAAAGGAATCCCTTCCATTTCTAAACACGTTTATAGCAGAAATGCTTTACCCTTTCTGAACCAAATTAAATTTAAATTTTGTTTTCTGCAGCTTCATCTCAATACCCTACTGGGACTGTGATAAAACTGAGGTTCCAAACACACGCAACCTGTGTTGGGGCCCAGAGGACAAATGATGGTTCAGACCAAGAGCATCAAAGGTGTTGGGGACGTGAGACGTGCTATAGCCTGCCAGCCTGCCAGCCAGGAAGACAGACATGTGAAAGAACGTTCTGATCAACATGCTTTAATAAATGTATCCTGAATTTTTGATTCATAAAGAATACATTTCTAATAGTTCTTAGGGAGAGGTTAATCTGAATTTTACATTCCATAAAGAACAAAACTGACTTAGTCCCTCTGCATGTGTGTGACAGTTATATAGCCTGGTCTGTTGGTGAGGCGCCTAGCAGTTTGATCAGGACCTGTCCCTGGTACTTAGCTGACTTTTGAGAACCCATTCCCCATGCTAGATTACCTCACCCAGCCTGGATGCAGGGAGAGGAGATGGGTCCTACCTCAATTTGATGAGCCATGTTTTGTGCAAGCCCATGGGAGGCCTGCCCCTTTCTTAATGGAGACTAGGAAGAGCGGATGGGAAAAGGGATAGATGGGAGTTGGGGGGAAGGAGGAGAAGAGAAGGGAGGGGAAAACTGTGGTTGGTACGCAAAATAAATGAAAAATATTAATAAAATAAAATTTAAACAAAGAAAAGAAAAAAACTGAAAGCAAAAACAGTAAGTGACCAGCGACTAAACGAGATCCAAAGATGGTGGAGATAAATGTAGAGGAACAGATGTAAGGTCCTGTCTCTCTAAATGCAGGTCTCCAGTTGGTGACAGATTTGCCTACAGACTCGTTAAACATGTTCTGAAACAAAAATGGACCTATTGCATCACCCTGTGCTCGATGTTAAGTGACCACCGTCCTCAGCCAGTTTTTGCAGTAACTTTTAGGATGGCAGGGGGCATGAGGTAACAGCATAGACCCCAAGGGCAGGCCTCCAGCATCTGTGGCTTAGTTCTGTACCTGACTGCCTTGTGACCAGGTCACCTACATTTTCTCATGTAAAAGTTGGGATAGTAAGGAGAGTTGTAAGAACTAAGTTAAACACAAATGTTCTTAGGGTATCCCAACCACAGAGTAAGTGTTACTTGGTTCGCATTATCTTCCCAAGGGAAGAACTCTATGATATAGGAAAAGATAGGCAAGTACAGCAGTTAGATAGAAAATACAGAATAAAACTGCATGGTAGGCATTCTAGAAACACAAAGGCCCAAGAAATTGATTTAATCAAAGCAGCTAGCTCCTAAATGGAAGTCAGGACAGAAGGAGACTAGCCATTACAGCAAGGCCATCAAGGTAGCTTGAAGCAATGCAGTGAAGGATTAGAACACACCTAACTGCACAGCTAGGTTTCCATCATCTGTGCTCCCTCCAACCTGGGAGAAGTCAGAAATATGTAGGATTCTCTATCTGCCTCTTTCCAAGCACTGAAGATAATCTGTAGCTTCTGCAGCCTCGCTTCCCTTCCCCCACCTCTCAGGTGCCATCCAAAGTCCTTCCTAGGCAACTAAAGATTTATCTATCCCTAAGCTATGTACTAGTGATCTATAAACAGAAAGCTAGCAAGTCCATCCTTTGAAACAAGGGAAAATATCACTTCTTCTATAAAGCAACTCAGATACGGACAGCTGCTCACACAGGGATTCACCAGAGGTAGCAAGCGATCCTCACGGTGATGACAGTGACGTCATCACATACAAAGCTCCCTGATGATCATAGCGGCAGAGCATCCTCTTTCCAACAGTGGAGGTGGCCGATGGGATTGTGATGGCTGCTCTGTCACTAAAGCATGAAAGAATGACTTAGGAGTTCTTTCTTAAGGTTCCAGAGCTAGGTGAGCAGGGGATATGGTGGTCTATTCTATAGCTGCTTAATGTTACTGTGTGCCACTGAGTTGTAACAGTTGACGTTGGGACTGGGGAGAGGACCCGTGGATCAAGAGTTTTCAGTCACGAAAACCTGAGTTCAGATCCCCGGCAACCACATACAAAAGCCAACCCAAGTGGGTGGTGACAGCTACCCTGCCAGCAATCCTACCTTAAAATGGTGAGTTCTGGTCAATGAGAGACCTCTGCCGAGCGCCAGCTCAGATGTAGGTAAGATGGAGATACTTGTGTACTAACCCATGAAATTCATGTAACCATCAGTCCAGTTGAACCCTCTGTCACAGGGGAGGACACTTAAGCCCTGGGAGGTTGAACAAGTTACTCAAACTCACACAACATGAAAACAGCAAAGCCAGGATACAAGCCAAGTGGTCTCCTCTAGAGTCATGTTCCTGTTAATCTGCTCCCCAAGAAAGCCTGATGCCCTTCCCTCAAAGAACATTGGAATAAAGCTCTTAGGCAGGCCTCAGACCAACTTTTGTGAGCATCTGGGCTTGCATCATGGGGAGGCGGCACAGAGCTGCTTGCTCTGGTTCCTGGAGGCTTTCTCTAAAAAGGCTGCACCTCCTACCTCTCTATAAAGGACACACAAATTCAACTGTACCAGCCCTCACTGAGAAATATGTATTTCTTCCCTCCCCTGCTCCCCCTTTCTCTTCCGCCCCCTCCTTTTCCTTCTTTCCCACCTCTCCTGGACAAAAACGACATGAATTGAAAGTCTAGGAAAGAGCAAGTGCTGGCTGACGTAAGTGGGCAGGAGAGCAAAATGAAAAGGGAAGCGTTGACTCAAGAGCGTGTTTTAAAGGAGGAACTGTTGAGCTAGGCACAGTGATCCTGCAGGGTTCTGTAGCTGATGCTGGGGGTTGTGGGTTTGCAGCCAGCCTGGGCTATATGGCAAGACCATGCCTGAAAAAAGCAACTGTCATCAAAATGAAACCATAATGAAGACACCACCTCACACCACACACTGACCTTGATTTAAACATGGTTAACAAGTCCCAAGGAGGAGGTTCAGAAACAGACACCTCATCATGAGTAGCAGTAATAGGAAATGATTTAGATACTTAAGGAAAGCCCTGATCTGCTTTCTGTTGCTGTGATAAAGACCATGGTTGAAAGAAACCCGAGAAAGACAGCATTTATCTCATCTTATAACCTTCAGGTCACCGTGCATCACTGGGGGAAGTCAGGACATGGCGGTGGAGACCACAGAGGAACACTGCTTCCTGGGTTGCTTGCCAGGGTCATGCTCACGTTGGTTTATTTTACCTCCCAGGACCATCTGCCCTGGCATGGCACTACCCACGGTGGGCTGGGCCCTCACACATCATTAATCAAGAAAAATACCCTGCAGATTTGCCTACAGGCCAATCTTACTGAGCATTATCTCAACTGAGGCTCCCTCTCCCCAGATGATCATAGCCTGTGCCAAGTTGACACTTGTTGAGAAACTAACCAGCATGATGAAGGGTTGTGGCAGTTCCTCAAAAGTCTCAGAGTGGCCATGGAACCCAGGAATTCTATTCCTAAACATAAACCTGAGAGAAATGCACACATGTACAGGAGTGTACCTATGTATACCAGCACACACACACACGCAAACACACACACATGCATGCACATGCACATAACCTAATGCCCATCCATTTACAAAAAATAAAATGCGAAATACTATTTAGCAGTAAAAATAAATGAAACAGTAATCAGTGGTACTTAATACAACCACGACAAACCCAGGGAAGAGTGTGGTATGTGAAAGAAACTAGACCAACTCTGCATATTAGAGAAAGTGTCTGTATTCTGTGCACAAGAGACAAACACACAGAGACAGGAAAGCAAGCAGGCTAGCATTTGATGAGGGAGGGGGCAGGCTGCACAGGTATGACCGAACAACTGCAAACTGGTAGACGTGTCCTTGGGATCAGACAGTATAGGGAGCACCTAGCTCAGCCAGTATGCGAAGCAGCAGGATACTGTCTGAAGAATGAGTTTCATAGTGTGAAAACCATATACCAGTGAAGCTGAGTAACCCACTATTAAGTAAACTACCATTTGCATCAAGAACGTCCACATCTTTGTGATTGAGAGGCGACAGCTGCAGAAGTGGCAGAAACAACCTTGGATTCAGAAAAAGAAAACATCAGAAAGAACATAGACGAAAAGAGGGAGCGTGAAGAAAGTAACTTCTATTTAATTGAACCTGTATTTGTTGGGTGTGTTAGAGGTCTATCATTCCAGATGCACAGACACTAGGTGGGCTCCAGAATTCCAATTCCAAGCCTTCTTTCCCCGAAGTCATGAGCTCCAGAAATCAGGGCATCGGTGGAAAGGCAAAGCAATGTTAGTTTTTAACTTTTCTCCATATTTCTCAGGGACTAGACTAAAAAGGCCACAACTGTGTCCCCTGGTGTTTTGGGTTCAAGCTCATGAAATAGGAATATTCCATTGACATCAAACCTGTACATGGTTTCCTACGTGAATTCCCAAGTCTTACTTACATGTAATGAGGAGAAATGGAGTCTTCCGGTTCTAGATCAAGCGTAAGCCATCGATTGGCAGACCAGTGTGCTAATCCTGTACATCACCCTTCCTGTAGCGCACTCCTGCTCTGACTAATGTAGGACCCTCTCCAAGGCATGGCAGGGAGTCCAACGCTAACAGCAGATTCAACTTTAACAGGGTTTGGGTTTTTTTTTTAAGATGGAGAAATACATTCTAGTGGCTTCTAACTTTTAGACATGCGTTAAGCATCCTTTGTGAAGAAAATCAAATTATGCCATGAATTGATCCAGTGTGTATGCGGTTCTGAAAACAGTCTCTTGGACAGGAACAAATGATAACTATTCTGATGTGCACAGAGCAACGCAGTTTAAGATTCCATGTCCAGACTCACAGAAGCATTTAAGGAATCCTGTACATTCAACTAACAACCTCAGTGTTTACAGAACCCAGAATAACTCCTGCATGCCCTACTTCCCACTCCCGAATCTAGATTTTCCTTACTAAATGTTAATTGAGAAGTGCTTTTTGTGACTCGGAGCGCTATTCCACAGTGCGACATCCTCGGAGATCAAGTTTAAGCAGTGGTCCCATGACTCAAGGTCAGACCACAGCCTCTCCCTGGGAGAAGGATTGAGCTCAAGGAAATACAAATGCCTCTCACATGCAGGGCTGGAACTTTTCTAAGAAGGTAACGGCCTCTCTTTACAAAAAAAGGGGTTGTTTCCTGGCCTGTTTTTCATAAGCTTCTGGCATTTCCGCTCCCAACCTGTTTGCCTGAAGGTTGACAAATGACTATGACAGCTGGTGTTGATTACTTGGGGCGAAGTAATTGTATGTTTCACTAATAGATGATATGAGTTCTTGAAAGGAGAACCAATCTCGAAAGAAAGCAGGGCTGCACACAGCGACCCTAGGTGTTCTATCTCAATAGTCTGCTGGTTAAAAATCTGCCCTTTCCTTGCTATAATAGTTTTGATTGGGCTACTCCACTCAGAACATGCTCATGTCAGGACACTCAGTGAGGGGAAAGGACCCACCTCTCAGGCACCTCTGTAGAAACTTGCACCCAAGGAGGGTAGTTTCCTAAACTAGTGGCTTGTGCTAACAATAGTGAACAATAGTGAGCCACACAGCCTTGTTGCTTCTGTTACTCGTCTCCCTGAAACACTGCTTACACACCGTGTTGAAGGTTTATTTCTAGTCCTGGTCCCTGTCTATGACCGCAGGCAAAGCTCCATTCTGCCTTGCAGTCCTCAGCATACCGAAACAGGCAGCCGAGGGCCAGCACAGCAGTGGAAAGTAAGTTTAACTTTACTGCTCTCCCTGGCTTGGTGGGCATTGCTATTCTTCACCAGTGCTCCCGGCCAGAGGGCTTCTGGAGATGACAGCCCGGCAGAGCCGGTACATTGTATATTATTTATGGTCTGTGCAAAGTCAACAAGGGGAAGAAGGGGGCTCCCGAGAAGTGCTGAAATCTGACTTTGTGGGAGCATTTGCAAGTGCTCAGCTGCAGGCAGGTAACCTGACCTGCCCCTTGCTACCCAAACAGTCACAACGGGTATGCATATCTGATGCACACAGAGAAGCACACAGCTGAGTTATCAGATCTTCCTGGTCCAAACAGGTGCCAGGGCGGGTCACTAACAAGAATATGCCAGCCTTGTCCCCCAAACGTCACTTCCCAAATTCTCCTGGGAATTCCCTACCACTGTGAACCCGCTCCCAAACCAGACTCTTTAATATTCTCCAACATACTGAAATCTCTCCTGTTTGTAGCCTCCTTCCCTGTCCCCAAGCGACGCATAACAAAACTTAGTAGGTCCATATATAAGAGACGGGTCTCGGGTGCTTCACGGACTTTCCAAGTGGAGGTGCCCGGGAGGCTTCGCTGGATCTCGCTAACGTTTCTCCGTCTCCCCTCCCCCACGTCCGTCAAACATTCCCCCGTCCTTCCCCGGTCGCTCACCTGCGTGGGACATGGTGATGGTCTCGTTGGTGTTGGAGCCCACGTTGAAGATAACCACGGCCGATGCATTTTGCAGGAACGCGTTCCGGATCTTATCCTTGTAGGTGCAGTTGCCCTTGGGGATCAGAGCTATCCAGTGCTTGCCGTGGGCCGGAACGGCGAACTTGGTGTTGGGGTCGCAAGCCAGGCGATCGTGGGCCGAGCTGGCCATGACCACCTCTCCGCGCGCATCCTGCTTGGGCGAGTGCTCGCCGTACCGTCCGCACTCGGTCTTCTCCGTGTGCAGCTCGGCACCGCCGCCGCCGCCCGCCACCGCGGCCCCCGGCTCGGGATCGGCATAGGTGATGTTCACGAAGGCGGTGTACCATTCCTCCTTCTCCGCTACAGTGAAGTCCAGGCAGAGCAGATGCACGAAACAAAAGGAAAGCAGCCATGTTGAGAGAGCCAGACTGCGGCACGCTTGGATGAGAGACATTGCCATCTCTCTCCTCCAGGGTCCCCTCCCCGCCCCCTGTGCCCTCCTCCCGTTCCGTCCCTCCTTCCCCTGCCCGGGCCAACCCCCGGCCGGTGGCAGAGGCTCAATCCCGGGCCGGCGGGGCCCCAGCGGGGACACGCAGCCGCGGCGGCGACCGGATTCCGGGCGAGCTGGCGAAGCCGGCCCTGTCCCCTCTCAGCCGATGCGCGGCGCTGGCATCGGGCTTCCCGGGTGATCGCGGCGGCGACACGGAGCCGGCGCTGCGCGCGCTTGCGGGGGAGTCGGGCTGCCGGGCGTCTTGCTCCGTTGCTCTGCGTCGCCTTCTCTCATAAGGGTGGCGGGGGTCCTGGAGTTTGGAAGGGGTAGCGGCTCTGCTTGTAGCGGCCGGGCGGGGCGGGAGCAGGTTGCTTGAGGTCCCAGGCGCTGGGACTGTAGTCGCGCCGATTGCTCCGCTACGAGTGGGTTTCCTAGGCAGTGGGTGCTGCACTTCTGGCCCGACTAGGTGGCTACGCCCGGGACACCTACTTGCTAAGAAAGGGGACGGTATGTGGCGGATGGGATGAAGTCGTGCGGAGAAGGGTACACGATTTGTGTGTGACTGTATATGATGTGTGTGTGCGTGTGTGTGTGTGTGTGTGTGTGTGTGTGTAATGTGTGCGTGCAAGGAGGAGCTTAGTATGATGTCAAAGCTCCTGGACTCCCCTTGCCACGCTCATTCTGTCTCTCTTTCTGGGCGCCAGCGACCTCTGCCGGGCCTCAAATTCAGTTTCATCCTGCCGCTTCGATCAGTTGGGGCAAAACCGGGGTGGGGGGACTTTTGCGTTGGGCACAACTGCCAGGGCAATTAAGCGCAGCGAAGTGTTTGTAGCTCTCTTGCACAGCCTTTCCATTTGCTGGAAGATGTGAAGAGGGTCCCAGGTCTGGTTGTTTTTGAGACCCTTTCCCCTAATACTGAATATCTATGACAGTGGCTGGGCTGTCAGAATCCCATTTTAAAACCAGGATTGATCCGCTCGAAGGCAGGTTTATTGGGTCAGGGGTGGAGTCGTTGGCGATGTGCGCTTGCTGGTCTAGGGACTAGTCTGTGGTGTAGATGGGGGAGACAACCCTCCTCTCATCTGGAAGTCAATACGTGGCCACTGTTACTTAGAAAATATATCCTTTCTCAGACTTTAAGACTCCAGGAGGGACGTTTTGTAGCTGTGTTCTCTTTCCAGCAGCCATGACCTGCCATAGAGAACCGACGGACTGACAGCGTCAGCAGGCAAGGAGGCATGTTTGGGTCATGTTTGGGTTACCGTTTTAGAGTGCGTTCTCCAGCTGTACACAGAGATTAAGCCAGCAGAGAATAGTTTCCCCAGGGTGGTGTTGAACAGCAGAATTCCTTACCAATTAGATGTCTGGGTGGTTGTTACACCTCCTCACCGTGGTTTCCATAGCTTCAGATACCAGTAATAGAAAGTGTCTATTTCTTTATATATTTATGTCATGCTTCTCAATCACCCGCATTATCCTTTCCACGCGGTGCCCTTCCAGGGAAACAAGGCCTAATTCGTTAAAAGAGAAAAAAAAGAAAGAAAGAAAGTTCACTTTTCCCCAGGACCTTAACACGTGTGCTGCCTTCTTGTCTACTTAGCCTTGCAGCTTCTCTGGGCAGCTTGTGGTTGCTAGAGGAGCAGAGAGAACCCAGGTGTATCCAAATTAGAAGCAGGCACACGATTGACTTAGAAGAATCTGTCTCTACAGTATTTGGTGAGCTGGATTTGTATGCACCTCCAGCTTATTCCTTGTTTAACAAAATAGGCTTTTAGGTGAGTAGAGCAGTGTTGGGGGGGTGAGTGTGGGCGCTGGCTCCTGAGTCCCCGGACCTGGGAGAAGAGCCCATGGGCTACAGGTCTCCGGGAGGATGCTCTGAATCCCCCTACCTCTTAGCATTTCCCCCCAGCCACAGGGTTTGAGGAGGCGTCATTAAGAATACACTAGCACTTTGTCCCCTCAATTTCCCTCCAAAAAGCTAGGGCAGAAGGTTGAGGAGGCAGCTTAGACCAAGAGATTGCCAAATTAGGGCTTTGGATCAAGCAAGTAAAATTTAAGTAAAGCAGGGGGCAAGTTTTGTTTATTGTTTATTTATCTATTTATACGGTGGGTAGCAGAATTTGCAAATAGAGAAGGTTTTAAAGAATCTTGAAATTTTGGAAGAGTTAAAATTAATTTTCAATTCTTTTTCTTTCTTTCTTTCTTTTTTTTCTTTTCTTTCTTTCTTTTTTTTTTTTTTTTTTTTTTTTTTTTTTTTTTTTTTTTTTTTTTTTTTTTTGGTTTTTCGAGACAGGGTTTCTCTGTGGCTTTTGGAGCCTGTCCTGGAGCTAGCTCTTGTAGACCAGGCTGGTCTTGATGCAATTCTTTTTTTAAAAGCTATCACCTATGTTTATGTGTGTGAGTGCATGCATAGGGAGAGACACACCCAGCATTCCTTCTATTCAGAGCCTGGAAGCAAAGGATGCACCAGATGGCCAAAGATCTTGCTTTCTCCATGCCACCCTCCCTTATATGGAGTTGGGGCTGAGTCTGGGGCTGTGTCTGAGGAAGTACAAACAAATCCTGAACATTATCATAGGAACATTCTCAAAAAGCATGATTGGAGTATGTCACAAGCACACAGAATCCTGTTGGAAAGGGCTCTCAGGCAAACCTAGACCAACTTAACCATTGGAATGAAGATAGTAATGGATTAAAACCTAACAAATGAGAAGTGAACCGATGCTAATATAAAGAAACGATGACGTAAACACGTTAGGGAGAAGAAGCTGTGCTTCTGAACGGTGTGACGCCTGTCCCTGGGGAGTGACGGCACAGGAAGGCTCTGTTTGGCAGTGCTGGTGTCAGGTGGGAGTCATGGGCAGGTAACAAAGCTGAGGAGGTAGACATTCGATGCTAAGCAGGGCGTTAGCCAAGTATCTTCTAAAAATACTGCTTCACAAGGGGCAGCTGTTATTTACCGAAGAGAACCGTGGGAGAATCAAAGCAGACTGCGTGTTCATGGTGCAGACCACCAGCCATAGGACAAACCCCAGGGTTTGCCTCTTGGTGAGGTGCACGGGCAGCCACAGCGGCATCTTGTCACATCCACACCCCAGGTCTGCACACCAGGAAGCACAAAACAGGCTCTGGATCTATGCTATAAAATGAAGGGGCTATGCTAACACTCTGAGGCTAGCGAAAGACAGAACTAGAGATCCCACTTGAAGAGAATCAGTTGTCACAGCTAAACCAGCAAATGATTCTGGACCGGGTCCTGGTGTCGATGGGAAAATAAATAATTGGGAGACATTTGGACAAAGTCTGCGGGCTGCGTTTATGGGGTGATCTCCTGACGGGGAAGGTTATATCGCAGTTTTGTAGAAGAGCATCCTTGGGAGAGGTCTGTGTGTCTGCGGCATTGAGTGCTGACAAGTGTTTGTCTGCAGCTTGCTTTTGTCTGGCTCTGAGAAAACGATTAACCAGAAAATCTCGATTTCCACTAGGCAGACCTTCAGGGAGCCTGGAATTCAGTTCACCATGTGGATAGGCACTAACAAGCTTTCAGCCTTATGTTAACCATGGTTTCCTTCCAGCTCAACTCCTCACAACTCCAGGGGCATGAACTGGACCACTGAGCTGTTAGCTCCTTGAAATTGAAAGAAAACCTTGCCATATCCCCCTCCCAACACATAACGTCCCGATAAAGAAGGTGCCACTGTAGTCTTTCACTTAGCAGTAATACCGGCTATGTTTATCTATTATTATACCGCTTTCCAGACTTGGACTAGACAAGTGGGAACTAGGCCAGATTCTTGCATGCATGGTGGAATTGGAGAACACAGAATTCTAAAGTTTTAGATTGCGCCAAGTTAACACGTTACAGAGGGAGAAAGAGCAGTAGATGAAGAGAAGGCTATTCCCTTTGCACGAGGTGCTATATTATATTAGAGTCAACTGTTCCAGCAAGATGATGTCTAAATATAGTCCTCAGAGAGTGAGGGGGTTGAAGGATATTTGGGGACCAGTTGTTGGTGACAGGAAGGAGAAGCAGGTCCAGCAGCACAGACAGGATGGTATTTGATGTGCTCGAAAACGACAGTGAGCTCTTCAAGGGTGTAGAGGAGTGGGAGAAGTAGACAGCCAAAGAATGGGTTGATGGAGGACTCCCATTGGCTAATAAAGAAACTGCCTGGCCCATTTGATTGGCCAGCCCTTAGGTGGGTGGAGTAGACAGAACAGGAAGAAGGAAGTGAGGTAGATGGCTCAGTCAGATGCCACACTTCTCCTAAGTGAGAGAGACTGCCATGCCTCTCCTCAGAGAGAGAGATGTGATGGAGCCAGCCACCAGGACAGACATGCTGAATCTTTCCTGGTAAGACACCACTTTGTGCTGTTACACAGATTATTCGATATGGGTTAGTCAAGATGTGAGTAAGAGGCTGAAAATAATGGGCCAGGCAGTGTTTAAAAGAATACAGTTTTTGTGTTGTTATTTTGGGGCATAAGCTAGCCGGCGGCCGAGAGCAGCGCAGTGGGAAGCAGCCCACAGCTCATCACTACAGAATGGCGTCCAACGTGGATAACTGAATCCACAGAAAGCCTGAGAAAGCTTGGGAAAGACTAGAGTAGAGCATGTTTTCTTGATAACAGCAATTTCTCGGGTCTGAGCAAGCGCTCTCATCTAAGAGAGGCTTCCTGACTCAGCTTCAGCTGCAAAACCCTGCAGCTCATTAAGAGGTCCTGCCACAAAACACTTAAACGGTGTTGATGAAAAGCTTTTCAGTTTTCAGCTGTAGCAGGAAAAAAAGTTGTGCTGTTTTAAAACGCCAGCTTTCTGGGTCATCCTGCCGGGGTAGGCTCTATCTCTTTCATGCGGGCGGTCCTGACTATGGAGCTTTTGATTGTTGTTTGACACTGTTGCAGCTTGCTTGCTGGCAGGGACCTTGAACCGCCAAAGAGTTGTGGTACCTCTGCCATGAGGCTGGAAAGCTAAGGAATGGGCTGGACCCAGCCGCCAAAGTCATGGCTTTAATCCTACCTATATTGTTTGGTAAATTAAAGACTCATGCAGTCAGAAAAAGAGAGATAAACAGTAAAAGAAAGATTCAAAGTCGAAAAAAACGTCAAAATGGTTTCCAGTGTGTTAAAAATATATGCAAGCTAAAGGTTAAAGTTTTTAAAAGTTAAAAAAAAAGGAAGTAGTTTGTGGTGATGCATACCTTTAATCCCAACACTTATGAGGTAGAGGTAGATTGACCTCTGTGACTTTAAGGTGTGGCAGAACACGCCTTTAATCCGAATGCTTGGGAGGCAGATACAGAAAGATCTCTGTGAGTTCAAGGTGTGGTAGCATACACCTTTAATCCCAGCACGTGGGAAGCAGGGGCAAGTAGACCTCTGAGTTCAAGGACAACCTGGTCTATAGAGTTATTCCAGGACAAAGATATACAGAGAACCTGTCTCAAAAAGTAAAAGTAAAAAATAAACGACATAGAGGTTAAAATAAAGCCGCATAAAGATGGAAAATACACAGAGAACCTTGATACTGTATGCAATTATGCTCTCTTTGAATTGTTTGAATGCTGAGGAAGGAGCAACAGCTGCTAAAATATATTTGTTTAAAAATGCTGCTGAACTAATCCAAGAAAGATATTTTGAAAATACCTTGACTTCAGAATTTGGATCTAAGGATATGATACTTTGGAAAAGAGATTCTTCTTTTGTTTTTACAGAAAATGAGACCCTATGGATTGCATCTATCCCAATATGGTATGATAGACCACGCCCTCCAGAAAGGTTGCTGTGAACACCTTCAAAAAATTACTTTACCCAACTGCCGACTGAGATGAACCTGGCACACAGGTTATACCATGAAAGACCTAAATAACAGCGCCCCCACTCAGCAGGAAGCAGTTTGGAGAGAAAAAACTGCGCCCATTTTCCCAAATATTGTTTATAAATGTTCTTTTACATTTAAAGGGGGAGATGATATAGATATGAATAATTTGCATTGGTATGGATTTTAAGGTCAATTTTGTTATATGTATATGTATTTCTGATCTTTATTAAGTTATTGTGATTGTATAGTTCATTTTAGAATGTAATGTATAATTAGGAAATATAGGTTGCTAATGGATAATCATTGATAATAGTAAAGCTTGTAGTCATGTTAGATTTTCTAGATATATAGAGATATATTTCATATATTAAATAGATATATTAAATAGGCATTCTTCATATCTTTCAAAGACTACAGAGTATTGCATTTTAAATGTTTTAATAACTTAGGGTTTTTCATGACATTGAGACACGTCTGCTCCTGGCAGCACAAACTACTTCAAGAAGATGATGGGCATCGAAGAGGATCCTTATGGAGTTTGATAGCCATTTGGGCAAGAAATTGCTCTTGCCTGGACTATTGCATAAACTGGACACAGAGAACCCTTAGAGAGAGGACTGCTGAACTTGCCTATAGGTGAGATGATCTCTCTGGGTTCCTGATTCATGAAAGAGTCTGCGAGACATTCTGCAGGACACAGCAGATAGTGACTGAACTGTCTTTGAAATTTCCTGCTTCATGGGAAAGTCTGCTGGATACTATGGGCCTATAGGCCGAAGATAGATGCCTCAACAATACAAAAGAACTTTGGGTGACTGTCCAGGCAGCGAGATGTCTCTATCATTTCTAGAGTTTGGAAATTGCATATTTCTTATTTACTTAGGTAATATTGTGTCCTTCTGGAGTCTTTGATGGAGCTGAAGAATAGATAGTTATAGTTGTTTTCCTTTGTTATGATAAAAGATAAAGTAGATATAAATATTGTAACTGTAATTCTTACTTGATAACTGTTTTGTTATATGTAATTTTACTATGTTAAAGTTAAAGCCTTTCTTTTTTGTTTAAACAGAAAAAGGGGAAATGATGGAGGACTCCCATTGGCTAATAAAGAAACTGCCTGGCCCATTTGATTGGCCAGCTCTTAGGTGGGTGGAGTAGACAGAACAGGAAGAAGGAAGTGAGGTAGATGGCTCAGTCAGATGCCACACTTCTCCTAATTGAGAGAGACTGCCATGCCTCTCCTCAGAGAGAGAGATGTGATGGAGCCAGCCACCAGGACAGACATGCTGAATCTTTCCTGGTAAGACACCACTTTGTGCTGTTACACAGATTATTCGATATGGGTTAGTCAAGATGTGAGTAAGAGGCTGGAACTAAGGGCCAGGCAGTATTTAAAAGAATACAATTTCCATGTAATTATTTCAGGTAAAGCTAGCGGGCGGCCAGGAGCTGGGCAGGATGAAAAGCAGGCCTGCCCACAGCCCCACACTACAATGGGTTCATGGCAGGGCGAAGGAAGAGTATTGGTAGCCTTGTGGTTTAATCTGGGTGAGAGGAAAGTTTCTGGAAGGATTTTGGACAGAAAAACATGGTATTATGTGAGAACAGCAAGAGTCTATTCTGACAGTACTAGAGGAAGCATAGAAGCAAGGAGAGCAGTTAAGGATCCACAAAAACAATGTGAAGATCTCAGAGTGACTTGTGCTGGCACAGCGGTAGGACCTGCTGAGGAGTGATTGGCTCCAGAGTGTTCTGGAGGAGGACCGGGCACTGTTCTCTGACTGATGCATTCTATGTGAGGAGGAAAGAGAGAGAAGTCAGGAAGCAACTGGAGTTGTCATTTTCTAAGATAGGCAAGACCGCAGGAAGAGCTTTAGGGTTAAGAACCAAGAGGTTTAGAGACATTTCGTTTAATGTGCCTAGAGGTATTAAGATAGCAATGCGATGCATTTCGTTCTAGTATTAGGTCTCAGAATAGAGAAAGTCAGGTCAGAGCATATAGAGAATTTTCATTATTATCACACTAATAAAATGACCAAACTGCTTGTTTAAATGTTGGCCTCTCCAAGCACGAAAGTAAAGTGGATTCCTTCAAGCAGTTCTTAAAATGGTGACCCTGATGAGCCCCAGCCTGTATGAGGACGCTCTGGCAGCCGCAGAATTGGCCAGGTGGAAATGGTATGTTACTACAGGGCTTCTTGGTGTGGGGAGTTGATTTGGCCTTAAACCTTGCAGAGTATTTGGGTCTGAGTTAGAAGCTCAGAGCAGCTGTAGCAATGACCGACAATGTCTCAGTTCTCTGAGCCTCAGCTACATGAGCTTTCTACAGACACCCTCCACCTTGACGTCCCTTTTATGCCTCCATCAGAGTGCCCTATATGCTCAGGGACTCCGACCTTAGACATTTTACAAAGTGAGTTATAGAATTAGAAATACAGTTTCCGGACCCAGCCGAGGCAACGCACGCTTTTAATCCCAGCACTTGGTAGGCAGAGGCAGGCAGATCTCTGTGAATTTGAGGCCAGCCTGGTCTACAAGAGCTAGTTCCAGGACAGGCTACAAAGCTACAGAGAAACCCTGTCTCAAAAAACAAACAAACAAAAAACAAACAAAAAAGCGAAAAAGAAAGAAAGAAAGAGTTTCCTAGAGCTTTGTCTGCATACCTTAGTAGTTTAATAGAAGTTTTATGTATAGAAGTTTCAATATATGGGTTTGTTTTCTTACTTTTTTTATATTGATTAACTAGTCCCACTTAACACAACTGATGATCATTTATTAGCATGTATCATTACATTGTAATAAACTCCGAGATAACTAGACTCCTGCCTGAAAATGAAAGAAATCTTTCAAAACATGTTCAATAAGACTTTGTAGTGGGGGAATCCATCAAATACCACAGAGCATTGTTGGGATACCTTAAGCATTAAGGCGGCCATGACTATTTTTAAAACCAGCTTCCTATGAATGAGTACTTTGTGCTATCTAGATTTGTTGTATCCTGCCCTAGAGACAGTCCCCTTTGCTCACCCCCCATATTTACATGAAGGGGTGATTCAGCGCTTCAAGGGGAGCTGGAATTTTGGCATTTGACAAATAATGATTAGAATCTCAGGCGTCCTGCGGGCAGTTTTAATTGCGCTTAACCACAAATTTCGTGTTGCAACTGGAAGGGTACATTTTCTGCTAAGATTTGTGAAATTCTAAAAGACAGTGTGCGTTGGAAGTGTAAGGGAGACGTTAAGAACGGCCAGGGAAATGAGTGGCAGTGGGGAAGATCCACAGAATGTTAATTTATTCAGCTATGTGTACCCATGACCTGCTTACAGTGGCCCTAAGCTGCAGCTCACTGTGATCTTGCGTCAGGAGCTCATACTGGGCACTCCTAGCCTGGGAAAGACCATGATTTAAAATACCAAGTACAATAACAACATAATCCCTTTCATAACCATAAAGTAAACACTCTGAAAGTCAGACCAGCCTAAGTTGGATTATTTGGGCATGGTCACCTCCTCTCTTTTAGGTGCTGTGCTCTTCTGGCTGTTCAGAGGAATTTGATATGATACTGCCCATTAAGAACAGATGTAATAATCCAAATGAATGGTGGATGTCGGTTTGTCAGAGCTAAAATATGTGTACCAGAGTAAGACAATGAAAGTAAACCTATGTATAAATAGAAAAAACCCAGGTGAGTTCAATTCAGATTGATTCCATTTCATACATTTAATAAAGATAATCTCACAGAGGAACTGACTCATAGTACCCAGCAAGGCTGAGTTTCTGGCTGGTGCTTAGGGTCCAAGCAACTGCCAGGCCTATAGTAGGCAGCGGTGAGTGTTGAAAGACGCATAGTAACCCGAGCAGAGGTCTCTGAGGATTCACAGGTAGGCAGGAGCTCTTGTTCTAAGCGTGCACATAGACTGTGGGGCTAGGAAAGCTTTCCTGATGGAGGTTTAATCACTCACATGACACACAAGAAGTGAAGTAGCTGCCCTGAGGTCGTCCAGCCAGTGTGTCCTGAAGTGGGGCTTTCCCGGCAGAAATCTGCCTCCCGACTATGGCTTTAAGGATGGTACAATTGCCTGATAGGTTCTTCGATGTCTCTTCCCCACTTGATTTTTTGATTTGACTCTGATTGGTACCGTCACTTACTTTGTCACTGGCTAATTCTCTGTCCCAGCTCCCAGGCTGCCACTTGTACCTCATTTTCTCTTTTCTGGTCCTGGTTTCTTGCCACTGAGGGTGGCCTGCTTCCCTACTCTGAGACCACGTATTCTGCAAACAAGAGCGAAGGAATGCTCAGTGTCCAGTAGCTCCTTTGACTTCCGATGCAAGCACACGATACACCACTGGAAGGTTCTGGAAAAGTTCTTCTGGAGCTGAGACTGATGCTATGGTGTCTTCCTCCTTTGTTCTCCTAGCGACCTCTTGCATTTCAGAACAGGAGATCAGCCCTGCTTTTAATTTTTCACTGCTTTGATTTATCAAACGACTTCTTTCTGCTCCTGTCCTTGACAAACTGTTGACATTTTATTTGGACTTCTCGGCTCTTATCACAACCAGAAACTTTCCAAATGACTTCATGTCACAGACATGTTTTGAGAGCTGATCTACAAAAAGTTAACTTAGGGTAATTCATGTGAGACGTGAGCCAAAACCAACAGAAGCATCTTGACTATACTAAATCCTTTTCCTTTTTCTTGAAAAAAGTTCACGTGGTTGTGCTTTTATTATTATTTTTCAAGTTTTAAGTCACTAGTTTTCATTGGGTGTGTTTAAAAACTGGATGCATCTTCCGTGATCTTTTTAGGATCAGCCTGTCCTCATAGACCAGGAAGCTGGGGTGGGAAAGAGCATATCTACAAGTCAAGACACTCAAGAGTTTGACACACTGACCGTCGAACATGACAGCCGTTAGAATAGCTGTTGAAATAGCTTCAAACTCTTTGTCAGAATTTCTGGAGAAGAAAGAATCCAGGCCCTCTCCCTGCCCCCTTTCTATCTTACTGTTTAGAAAGACATTTCTTGGAATGCTTTTCTCTTTACAGTGAATTCTCACCACACAGGCTGATTAGAGGCATGGCGCATGGTCAAGAGAGATGCCCTTTTACTGAAAACCTGGGAGTCATAGTTTCAATCCCGGCACTACGCCTGGCTTGCTATTTCGGTCAAGATTGCAGCTAGGCTAACGGCTCCTTTTGGCACACTTTGCCATCAGTACTAATTCCTAAACATCACTGAGCCGTAATTGCCCTCAGCTGGTCTTTGTGTCAACAGCCTTAATATATTGCCAGTGCCTGATTTGATCAGAGCATGATAAGACCACCCGGGGAAAGAAAATAACATTTGTTTATTGTTTCCCAGAAGCCTTCATAAGCTTTCAAAGAGCAACCTAGACACTACCGTGCATAACCCCTGCCAAGAACAGTCTCTTCTTTGTTCAGTTTGTTCATGTCTGCCAGTAATCTTGGGAACTGAACCCACAGTCACACACATGCTATGCAAGTCCCCCACCACATCGCCACTGTAAGGTCAGTTTCCTCGAAGCATAGAGCAATTGTAGTCTCAGGAACTGATGGTGCTTCTATCTCTTCCCAAGCCAACATTCATTCTCTCCACTGGGGCACAGCAACTGCATCTCCATTTCCTTCTTGTTGCTGGTGTCTGGATGACAGGAGGTACCGGCAGGAGGATGGAGGTTTCCTTCCACCCATCATTGTTCTGATTCAGGCTTGACTCACTTAGCAATCCAGAAAGGATCTGCAGAGGGTACTTGGGATTGGTGGTGGAGGAAACCATTCATGCAGTCCACTGATACAGGAGCAGAGCACTGGAGACTTTCCTCTTGGACAGGGTGTGCAAGGATGGAAGGAAACTGTGAGGATGGTGGATCCAGCAAGGCTGGAGGGTCATCCAATTAGTACTGCTAGGGAGACCATAGGGGTAGTAAGAGGCAGACAGTTTCCCCTTATCGGTTATTAGTATTTGTCTTATCAAAGATGGCACACTGCTGTGAGGGAAGGACTTCATCTTCAGTATCTCCCACTGTGCTTCTTGAGGAGGTATAGCTTCCCACTTTATCCCTCCTGTCACGTCGTCACTATAAAGAGTCTATAACTTTTCCTCATCCCCGTCTTCATCATGTAGCAAATGACACCACTGCCATTCATTTCTCAAGCTTGGGGTCTTTTATTTTCTTCTTTTATCTTCGGGGGCTTCTGCTCCACTTCCAAATAACTAATCAAGCAATTGGTTATTCAGCCTCCATAATAAATCCCAGGTGGTCTGCAGGAGTTCTCTGACTGGACTATGGGCTTTTCCTTTCATGAGTATTCACACAGCAATTAAAATAAAAGTCTTAAAATTAAAATAAAATCTAAGTCCCTAACCACACTTGATGAGTCCATGTACGACTTGTTTTCTGCTTGCTAAAAGCGTGAGTCCCCTAAAGGCATTAGTATATAAATCGTATATCAATAACTGGTTTCTAGGTCTAGACTGAAATACAGCTTTGGTCATTTAAGATAGTGACTTTATATTGTGGCTGAGCTATGCCAGAACCACAATTAGTATGTGCATTCAAAAGGGGACACACAGTGTTGTGGGGTATTCACCAGAGACAATTGCTTGGTCATGAGTTTAAGCCAATAGGAAGTCTCCCCCAGAGTTGCCCCAAGCTTTTCTCAGGGTGAGTTTTTTAAGTACCAAACCACACTCTGCGTTGACATACTTCAGTCAATAACAATAGTTAGCCAGAAGCAGAACCAAAGAAGCCAAAACACAGGGTTAGTCCATTTAGAGACTTTCCAGAACTATGGACCTTGATGGATTAGGGCTTTGTTTTAGTTTTGGCAGGTGGTGCTGTCTGCATGCTGAGTTTCACAGTCTGAATGGTACTTCCATCATGGAGTCAGTTGTGCTAAAACCTGGGGGCCTACTTAGATTTGGGGCCCTTTTACAATAGAAAGTTGGCCAATGAAAAACAAAAAGAGAAAATTAAATCAGTCAAAAAGAATAGAAAAATGTGGTCACCACAGATATTTATTTGCTATTTATTTTTCTTGTGGGCCAAATTTGTTCAGAATTTCCTAAGTTGGCCTTAGAATGATATGCAATGGATTAACAGTTATTTTTGCTTGTTTCATAAAAAAATTGGAGATTATCTGCCTTTTTGCTATATAATAAGAAATATAACATATTTCTTATAATGGATTGGGGTAAAATGGAGTAGAAAAACTTCTTATAATGGATTAAAATACAAAGTCATAAATATCTTTACAATATTCATTGGACTATTATCTTAAAATAATAATCTATTTCTCTAACTTTGCTTTTATAAAAAGTACATGGATAATTTGACACAACTTAGAATCATCTATGAAGAGAGAACCTCAGCTGAGAAAATGCCTTCATCAAATTGCCATGTTTGCAAGGGTGTTTTCCTGATTGGTAATTGACGTGGGAAAGCCCAGCCTACTTTGGGTGATGCTATTCTTGGACAGGTGATTGGGGCTGTGTCAGGAAACAGACTGAGAAGGCAATGGGGGTGCAAGTTAGTAAGATCTCTGGCCTCTGCTTTATTTCCTACCTCCTGGGTAGGAACCTCCTGGGTTCCTGCCTTGAGTTCCTGTGCTGATTTCCATCATGATGTGGTGCCAACTATAAGATGAAATGAACCCTTTCTTCATCGAGTTGCCTTGAGTATGGTGTTTGTCACAGACCAGAAAGAAAATTAGGATTTTTTAAAATAAAGTTCAACGAGAATGTTTAAAGATAATTCCACAGAAACTGGGCCTGAGGGCACAGGCCAATAATCCCAGCTACTCTGGAGTCTGATTTAGGAGGATAATAGGATTTAGGCCAAGAGACAACTGAACTGCAGAGTGAGTTTAAAATCTACCTGGGCAACAGATAGAGACCTATCTCAGGATAACAAACAAATAAATATGTATGGAATAAATAATATCTACAGATTTCTCAATGATAGAGTGCTTGCTTAGCATGCATGAGGCCCTAGATTTGATCTCTAGTTTTTCAAAAACAATAAAGAAAGAAACAAGAAAGGCGTTTCTGTGGAGCACCTAACATGGAGATAAAACACCCACAAAATAAGCTATCACTTGCTTATCTAAAGTACAGAGAACAGTGGCCTGTCAATCAACGTTAGCTGTCGCTGCTTAGCTTCATGCCATGCCTACGGTCACTATCACATCTACTTCTCGCATTAAATGAAGACCTAAAAGGATGAAGTGATGCAAGATGGGAACTATATCTCTGTTGTCAAAGCAAGCAGCTGACAAGGGCTCACACCAAAGGGCTTCAAAATAAGGGAATAGGAACATGTAGTTATGTGTATATATGACTGTGTTTAAGTTTTCTCTTTTTCTGAACATAGAAGTGATTGTGAGAAAATTTAAAAATATAAAACCAAATACAGGTATGTATGCTGTGAAATAGTCCTTCTGTAAACTGCATGAATATATGTTGCTGTAATCGGTTTAATAAACAAACTGACTGGTCAATAGCTGAACAGGATAAAGTTACTCAGGAAAGCCAAACTGAGAATGATGGGATGAGAAAGGGCCAAGTCAGTGGGTCACCAGGGAGATGGAGAATGGGTTGGACACACAAAATGGGATAGAGATAAAAGCCAAGAGCCTCAGGGAAATGCCTAGATTAATAGAAATGGGTTAAGTTTTAAGAGCTAGTTAGTAATAAGCCTGAGTTATCTCCTGAGCCTTTATAAGTCATATTAAGTCTCTGTGTATTGATTTGGGAGTTGCTGGTGGGACATAAACTTCTGCCTACATATGTGACTGACTTAGAGTGTGTAGCTGGGTAGATTTTTATAACAATTTCTCCTTTTTAGTCAATTCTATTCTTAGCCTTAGATTTATTGGGGCTGAAGGTCATAGGAAGTTGAGGACTTCAGTTAGGTAAACCATAAGCCTTAGTTTAGAATAAATATTCCTGTCCCTAGCTATTTCTTAGATTCTTTTGGCAGGGCTTGCATTCTTGTATAATACATTCAGAGCCTTTGATTCAGCTGGCCTCGGGACCTGAGGTGATAGACAAGGTCTCACTATGTGGACTTGGTTAGCCTGGAACTTTTTATGTAGACTAGGCTGGCCTTGACCTCAAAGAGATCCACCTCTCTCTGCTTCCTAAGTGCTAGGATTAAATGAATGTGCTCCCAAGTGATAATCCTAAAAACAACTCAGGACTTCTAATATGTGGTCAAGATGAGTGTGTCTTGTATGTATGTATTCATGGCTGACTACTTGGCTTTGTGTTGGATAACCCATTGAGTTTCATCTCTATAGAAAACTGATTCTCCTTCTCTCAGCAGCTGTTGATTGCCTGTAGATCTTCATCTGGGGTGAGGCTTATAAAGTTTCCTACACATATGTTGGTATATCAACTGCTATTGTCATTTTGAAGGTACGGTTTAGGCAACCAAACTTATTGAGACTGTATGGGTGTCACATTCTTCATATCTAAAAGACACTATCTCATAGCAAGCATCCTGGTCCTCTGCTCTTACACTCATTCTATCTTCTCATCTGCAGTATTCCTTGAGTCTTTGGTGTAGGAGTTGTGTTATGGATGTACCAACAGAAAAAAACAACAAAAAAACAAAAAAAAAACAAAGAAGAAGAAGAAGAAGAAGAAGAAGAAGAAGAAGAAGAAGAAGAAGAAGAAGAAGAAGAAGAAGAAGAAGCAGCAGCAGCAGCTCCATTGACTAGAGATGAGAGCCATACTTCTCTGTTGGTGTAAGGATAAGTATTTAGGACATAATTAGAAGCTACACTGGTTAAGAAAAACAGCATTGGTAGGTTTTCTTCTAGGTTTTATGACCTTTTCAGACATAGGTAGTTAGTTAGGTTTATAGATACATGCATGAATTCCTTCCTATTGAATGAACTGTAAGTCCAATTAGGCAGTTGTTCCTTATCCCCAGGATGAAAGTAACACTATTGCACTATTGGTGATAATGGTCATTGTTGTGTTTTGTAGGCGTCAGAGCTATGTAGGGGTGTTGATTGCTTTTCTCCTTTGGCAATTTGTACAGCACCTTAAGATATTATTAGGGCCAATTCTCAGGAAGGAGGCTCCAGGTCAGCTCCAGACTGATTCCTTCAACTGCTTTGTCTAAAGTGAGTAGTGTCTTCACCAATAGAGTCCTACCTTAATGTAAAGTGCTTGGGAGATGGTTAGTGGTTAAAGGACTTACCCTGCAAGTACGAGGACCAGAGTTTGGATGCCCAAAATCCATATAGATGCTTAGTGGATATGGTAGGTTACCTTTAATTCAAGCCTCAGTAGGCTGAGACAGGATCCTTAGATCAAGCTGGCTACTGAGAATAGCCTTATCTGCAAGTTCTGAGTTTTATTGGAAGACCCTGTTCCAGGGAATAAGATGTAAGAGGGACCTAGAATGATCCACAACACCAATCTTGGGCATCCATAGTGTGTGAGCACATACCTTTCCTCATACCCATACACTTATAAACACATATACATACATACATACATATAAATATGTGTGCACATGAAAATAAAAAGAAAACAATGGATAATGATTGTAATACCTAAAGTAGACAGTTCTCCAATTAGCTAAATAACTCCGTAACTTCACCAAAATCAGATGTTATGTAAATTTTACTGGAAAGTGAAAAAATAAACATTATTTAGCTGAAAAATATCATTAATATGAGAAAAGAAAGTACCCACGGGTCTATGAAAATGAGTTAGAAATAGTTCCAATTAAGCTTAATGTGATTAAAACTAAAATCATAAGCAAATTGAAAATTTTCCTTAGATGTGAGGCATAGAATAGAGAAATATAAGGCTATTACCAAAATAAGACCTTTTGAAAATAAGAAACTCAGCAAGCTTTGTGTCTAAAATAAACCATATCCAACTGGCAGATGAGAGAGGAAGAGGAAGTGAAGGACAAAGAGTGAGGGAGGATTCACAGGACCAGTCTGTTTGACCGTTTATAATAGAACGGCTTTGTGGTCTAGACAATGATTTAACCTATGCCAACTCTTGCTTTACTTGGAACAATTTACACTAAAGTGAGAAATCCTAAGAATCACTTATGACAAAGCATTTTTTTAACTACAGTTTTGGCTATATAGAAGAAATGCCAAGGCAGACATGGTACCAAGTGCACAGTTCATCTATCCACCTAAGTGGCTAGAAGTTTCTGGTAAGTCAGACCAATGTGGATGTCTATCTTATGGAACACCCAGGGCTCACATTCCACTGGGGTTCAGGTTCCCAAGTGTTTACCTTGGGGAGGTTTCCAGGAGTCAGATTGCATCTCAGAGTACCCATATATCCGGGAGATGTCTCAAGTGCATTTGCCTCCGTTTGTACCTGATGTATTCAGTGAATGAGCTTCCTCCTGCTGCTCTCCAAGACAGTATTCGCTTCCCATTGGTCATTTTTACCATTTCATCCCAAGGCAGGTGTGGTGGTTTGAATGAAATTGGCCCCAGTAGACTAATAAGGAGCGGTGCTGTTTGAAAGTGAAGAGGGATGGCTATGTTGGAGTAGGTGTGGCCTTTGTGGAGTAGGTGTGACCTTTATTGAGTGGGTGTGGCCTTGTTGGAGTTGGTGTGGCCTCATTGGAGGATATGTGTCCCTGGGGAATGGGCTTTGAGTTTTCAAAAGCCCAAGCCAGGCCCAGTGGCTCTCTCTCTTCCTGAGGCCAGTGGATCCAGATGTAGAACTCTCAGCTACCAGGTCTGCCTGCATCCTCCCATGTTCCCCCTCCCCCTTGAGGATAATGGGCTAAAACTCTGAAACAGCAAGCCAGCTCCAATCAATAGCTTTCCTTTGTAAGAGTTGCCCTAGTCATGACATCTATCCATGGCAATAGAATACTGACTAAGACAGGGTTGAACTGCACTAGTAAAATCTTTAATGGACTCCCTAATAATTGTGATCTACTATGTTGTGTGAATGAATGACACATACATGTTCAAGGACTTAGGGAAAAGGTTGGTCTTCTTGACTGGACCATTAAAACGATTCTTATTCCATTGTAAATACAAGCAATGGAGTATTTGGTCCTATGTTCCTGAGAGAGACGAAACATGTCTGCCGAAGAGTTCCTGACATAGATTGAAGTCTGTATTTTATCCTACCTCTGAAGAGGAATATTTACAGAGGAATTACACAATGCCTAACACTGGCAAGCATTCCCTATATTGTTCAAAGGACTTCAATTGCCTTCTTTTAGAGGGAGGGTCAGTATATGAGCATGACATAAATCCCTGAACTCTCCTCAAAGTCCAGGTCAGGCCATATCTTATATATGACACTGGGTTATGCCCTAGGAATATTTCAGAACATACCATCTCCCACATTTAGCAATATGGCGCACATAAAAACTTAGGGAGAATATAATTTTGTAGAAGCCAATAATTTTGATAAGGTAACTGTATGGTATTTCTGTACTTCTGCGTGTATGTGCTGGTGTATGTGTATGCACATGCACGTGGAACTGAGAGGTCAGCATTTGGTGTCATTTCTCAGAAGGTTCCTCCTTGTTCTGTGAGACAGGGCCTCTCATTAAGACTGCTGCCTGTCCCTGCTTCTCTAGCACTAAGATTACAAAAATGCATCAACACACACACACACACACACACACACACACACACACACACACACACACTCACGAACGCAGTTGTACTTAAAGGCCAGAAGCATCGGAACCCGGAGCTGAAGTCAGAGGTGGTTGGACGCGGGTACTAGGAAGTGAGCTCAGGTCCTCTGCACGAACAGCACATGTTCCTAACCACAGCAGTCGGCGCTATTTTCCTTAAACAATGTGTCCATTAAACATCAGGCCAGCATTAGCTCACTCTGATAGAACATAAATCTCACCCTAGGCCCACTGAAATACAAAATAACCATGCAATTGGCTCTAGCACTAAGGATTCAATCAGTACCACCTTCTGTCCATTAACAACGTTAGAGAAACCCCAGAAACAGGTATCATTCAGACAGAGAGTGTCAGTGTCTTCCAGGTCTCAGTCTCTGCAGAGAACGTGACTTCACTTGTTGTAATAATTGTACTAAATACAATTCAACAACATTGCCATCGCTACATATGTGATATATTTACCTGTATGTGATATATATTTATCTATTTGTGATACTCCCACATATACTATATTTACATATGTATTACATATGTATATACTGTTTTGAAATTATTGATGTAATAACACAAGATGAAGATTGACAGGTTCCTCACAGACTGTGACTGAGTGATGTAGCTGCAGACGGTGGACGATCTGTCATCAGGGCCTAGGACATGAACTGCGTTCCTGGTATGAGCAGCTTGTGTGATGTACTAGATGTGTTAGGGAGACTGTAGAATGTGCTTTGATTTTTCTCAGAACTGCTCCTGGACAAATAGCTCTAGCTCACAGATGGCAGTGCATTCTGCATCTCTTCTCCAGGGGATTAGAAGCTCTGCTCATAGTGCTTTCAAATCTTGGGCTTTTATTCTTCTTCCATCTAAATATTCGGTGACTTAACAAAAGCTTTATTTCATATTGTCTTTAATAGTTTTTGAAAGTTAAATATAACTACACCATTTCTCTTCTTCCCTTTCCGAGATTCTCCAATCCCTCTTATGCTCCCCCTTGCTGTTTTAAATTCATGGCCTCTTTAATTATTCACACACACACACATACACACACACACACACACACACACACACACACACACACACACGCATCGCTGGTATAAATCTAAGAAACGATGCTTCCATTTAGCTGATGGCCCTGAAGTTGTCATTTAAGGTTCCTTTCATGAAGTGGCTCTCCCATCCCCCAGGGTTTAGAGCCTGCTGCTGAAAACTGGGGAAGGCACAGGCTGGCAGTTGACAGCAGGGATTTGGTATTTTAGAGGTCACATGCATAAATGCAGCTCACATTCCTTTGGCCTAGAGCCTGGTCACATGGCCCAACCTAATGGAAGGTAAGCTGGGCAAAGGAGTCTGTCTTTACACACACAGGGCGAAGAAGAGATTTGAGTGGAAAAACGGTCGTTTTGACTAAAGTTAAGTAGACGTTGAAGATGTGAACTTGCTAGGATTTATTCTCTGACTTAGCCTGACCTTTTAAAGCAGCAGCTGAGTATTTCCAGGGTGGACTGTGCCCCACCGAGCACGGAGCATGGCTGAGGGAGATGCTAGGTGAAGAACAAGGCAGAGTCCAGAGAGGGCAGCAGAGGGCTTGTTGAACACGATGAATTTCTTATCCAATGCTGTCCTTTAGATCAGGGAAGGAAAGAGACTGCACAGTGCTGTTCCAGGAATTTGTCTACTTAGAACTATGAGGACCACAGAACAAGGGCCTCATGGGCAGGTCGGTAACTAAGCAATGGCCTTGAACCAGCAGCGCTTCATCTTTCGATACATCCTTCCCTCCGAATCCGTCTTATGACCACTCCTGCGTCTGGAGTGTGTTATGATGAAACATTCTGTGTAGATAAACTATTGAAATTGCTAATAAAATTATCCTTAACATCTTTGAGGTTTGTTTTTGAAGCAGAATCTTACTATGCAGACCCGGCTAGCCTTGAACTTGGGATATAGATGAGGCTAGCCTCTAACTCACAGAGATCCACCTGCCTCTGCTTCCCAAGTGCTAGGATTAAGTGTACCCCCGTGTCTAGCATTTTTGACCTCTAAAAATGATTTATGTATTTTCACTTTATGTGCACGAGTGTTTTCCTGCATGTTTGGATGTTCACCATGATGCCCGAGGAGGCCGGAAAATGGTGTTATGTGTTCTAGAACTGGAGATGCAGATGGCCGTGAGCAGCAGTGTGGGGGCTGAGAGCCGTATTTATGTCCTCCACAAGAGCAGCAAGTGCTCTTAAGCCCTAAGCCGTATCTCCAGCCCCAATCTTTGACACTTCAGAGTTTTAAGACTATTTTTGTGTGTGTGTTTATTCTTTTTGTTTGTTTGTTTGTTTTTGACACTGGGTCTTGTGTAACCCAGAGTAGCCCTGACATCCTGATTCTCCTCCTTCCTCCTTCTAAGTGCTGGATTACAGGGATAAACCCATGTCCAGCTTTAAGTACCATTTCAGCATCTTTGTGGTATATTTACATATATGTGTGCATATGCACCTACATATGCATATTTATATTGAAAATTGAGATCATTAGGACCAGGCAGGTGGAGAAGGACACAAACATGCCCACTCAGGCCTTTTGCCCTAGGTGGAGAAAAGAAACCACAGGAGCCATTATGCTGCGAATATATGGTGGGGTACGAGAGAGAAAGAGAGAGAGAGAAAGAGAGAGAGAGAGAGAGAGAGAGAGAGAGAGAGAGGAGAGATGGGGAGAGAGGAAGAGAGGGGGGCAGAGTGGTTCCTCTCCCGTGGAGGGGCAGATCTGAAGACATGAAGGCAGTGAAGAACGGGCTGATGTGAGAGGCCTGCTGGCCACTCAGGGCCATGCTGACATGTGGTCCTGAGCTGCTGTCCTGGCCTTGTCTTGGTCTGTGGCCGGGCCGCAGCTGTGTTCTGTGTTGATGGCTATGGCCCCTATTACCACTGAACACCAAGGATGCCCAGGCTCTGAACCTCCACCTGAGGCCATAATGGTATCCGAGGACCACCCTGCATCCCCAGTGATGCCGATCTGAGTGGCCTCCCCTGACACCCAGGGCCATGGTGAAATCCAGGCCTGGGATGCTACCTACAGCCATATTGGGGCTGATGGCCCTACCTCAGCCAGGGTCTGCGTCAATGTGTGTGCCTCCAGTGACCATCAAAGACAGCGCAGATACCCAGGGTATGGCCTGACACCTGAAGACATATTGGTGTCCGAGGGTCATGCTGCCACAAAGGCCATACAGATTAGGGTGGCCTGCAGTGCCACCCAGGGCTATGCTGAAGTCTGGGTCTGAGCTGTGGCCTTGGTCATGTCTGGGTCTGTGATCCTACTGCAGTCATGGTCTATATTAAGGTCTGTGGTTCCTGTTATCATTAGAGGCCATGAGGATACCCAGGGTCTGGCCTGCCAGCTGGATGCCAGCTGGGCCCAAGCAGCTGTCGACAGCCATGTCTGGGACTGTGATCCTACAGCAGCTGGGGTCTGTGTTGATGTCTGTTGCCCCTGTTAGCACGGGGCCCATGAGAACCATATACTGAACTATATGCTGAAGTCCGAGGGCCATGCTGGCTGGTCTCTCCCCTCACCTGGGGAGAGCTGGCCCTGCCCTCATAGGAGAGCTTCCCCTGCCCTACACACACATACACTTGGGAAAGCTGGCCCCAACCCTCACCATGAGTGTGGGAGAGCTGGCCCTGCCCCTCATCTGAGCGAAGCTGTCTGTACCCATGGCTGGTCAGCGGCCACTCACAGACTCATCCAGGACATTTGAGTTGGTACTCCCCAGCATCTACCTCATCTGTGAGATGCTGGAGCACACAAAGGGAGTGGTCCTGGTCCTTAGCAGTGTGTCTAGAGACATTTTTGTGACGGTCCCCTGTTGGTGCTGTAGCAGAGGCCTTGACCAACAACACATCACACAATGAACATTTGCAGTACAGCTGTTGGGACGAAAGGGTCCCACAGCGGCTCTCAGTGCCACCAACACAGGTGAAGAGGTGGAGGGGCAGGAAAGATGAAGGAGTGAAGTGGGCTTTTTTGTTTGTTTTGTTGCTGTTGCTGCTGTTTGTTAACTAATACTCTTATCTGTATTTTTATTTTATTTTTTATCTTACTTTTAATATTTCTTTTTATTTAGTTTTCTTTTGCGGGGGCAGGGAGGACATTGCAAGGGTGAAGGGCGGATATGAAAGGACTGGGAAACGAGAGGGATTGGGATGCTTGATGTGAAATTCACAACAAATCAATTAAAATTATGTTTAGATAGATAGATAAATAAATTTGAAAAAAAAATATTAAAACGAAACCAAAAAAACATTGAAAATTTTCAAGGAACAAAATAAGATAAGGAATGGCCACATCCCTTATAGACTGAGCTCAAGTGAAGATGGCTTCAGATGATGGACAGACTGTCACCAGGGCCTAGCTCAGAGCATGCTTTCCTGGTGGGGAGACTTCAGAAAGTTTTCTTTTTCTCAGTAGTTGCTCCTGGACAAATCGCTTTGTCTCCCAGATGGTAGCACGTTCCATGTCTCTCCTCCAGGGAATGGAAATATCTAGGCGCAGTGTCTGCCTCCTCCACCGGAGTCATACACGTTTAGGCTAAACGGCGTCAGACAATGAGGGGCTGGTGGCATTATCCGCCTCTCCCTCATCCACCCGCTTTCCTTCCTGTCGTTTGTTTCACTGTCTCTTTCCCTGAGTAAGCTCCCTGAGGAAAACTGGAAACTGGCTGCATTCTGATGTGACCACTGAGGAGACAAGCTGCTGGGCTCCCTCTGTGTGTCTCCTGCCACGGCACAGCGCTCGCTCCTGGGTGCCTCCCTGGGTTCTGATGACCCTCACTAAGGAGTCTTTGACTGAGTTGCCCTCTTGTAGAGACGCAGATATTTTAAAACCTTGGTCTATATATAATTGTCAAGGTTATTCTTTGAAATATACCATTTTAAATGTTATTAGAAGCCTTGAGGGATCAGAAATTGTAATACTATTAAAATGAAAAGTAAGTTTGCTTGTGGCAGTGGTGCACACCTTTAATGCCAGCATTTAGGAGACAGAGGCAGGCAGCTTTCTGTAGTCTGGGGCCAGCCTGGTCTCCAGAGTCGGTGCTGGTTTAACCTTGGAGTCTAGAATGCTTTCTGACATCATGGAATTAGCATTTTCGTTCCATCAGTCCTCACTGACAAGGGATTCTTTGATTTCATGAGCAAGGAAATAACATTCCTAATCTTTTCAACATTTGAAGTTCTCCAAGGAACGCAAACGTGACATTGTGACAAAAATAAAGTTCAGAGAGAAAAAGTCTTTACCCTGTTAGCAACAGATTCCATTCTAATTGATAAAACAGAGAGGTGGCTTTGGAAAGCGTCAGGACCCAGGTCTGCTTTCCTCCTCCGCTGCCCTCCTGAGGCAGGAAAACTGAGGACTCTGAGAACCGCGAAGAACCTCAGCACCTGTGCCGTCCATCCGGCCTCAACAATGCCTTTCGGTGGCCTGTCAGTCCTTCTCCAGGGACCTGGCAAGTCCACTGCGAATCACTAGCAATGCAAGCAAGTTTGGGCTTATTAATGGTATTGTGGAACTATGCTGTAGCCCAGGGATCTCCAGTGGTGGGGCGATACCACAGTGACACTCGTTTAAAGACTCCCACTTATTGCTCTGGGGTAGATTTGATAGCCACGGAGTGAAGAGTATCGTCTGATCGATATATATATATATATATATATATATATATATATATATATATATATATATACATTTATATATGCCCTATTTTTCAAAAGACATTAAATTTTTAATTGAATATAGTTACGTAGTGTTGAGAGAAAAGATCCTACTATCTTAAAAAAGCAATCATGGATTACTTGATTATTTTGTGACACATAACAGTTAATAAAATACCATTCGCTTTGCTACATGTTTTATTGTTTGATGTTTATTATTTATTTGCGTGAAAATAGGTGACACTTTTTGCAGGGCCACCATCCTCACCTTCACCACAGAGGACTGTGGACTCATCGTGAAGGATGGACGAGGCCTTCTCCAAACCACTATGATTTCACAAACCACTATGGTCACATTTTCAGGACTTCCTCTTCCCTGACCCAGAAGCTATCTGACGCGTCCTTTCTACTTCAGGGTGGTGTGAATCTGGGGAAGCCCATCCTATGTTTTGGTACATAAATTTCCCTTTATGTTTCAAACCTATGTAGCGTTTTGAACGAGACAACTATGAAATTAGCCTATGAAAACAGTTATAGACGGTGATTCTGATTAGTGGAAGGGCTGTCTACCCAGGCAACACTCACAGCATCTCAGCTGTGTGCTCTGTTTATTGTGTCTGTAGTTATGTTCGCTCCCTGTCTCAGGCTGGGAAAAGCCTGAAGTCTCCCCGGTGTGCCTGTGTGTGTTGGGAGGGCAGCATGTGGTCATTACAGAAGTCTGAGTACTTTAAGGAGATGTTGTCGGAGTGGATATTGACACAGTGTAATGGGCTGAGTTGTAACCCTTCCACCCGGCAACTTCAATGTCACTATATTTGGAGAAATCATCATTAAAGAGGGAATTTACATTAAAATGAGGGCGCCAGGGTGGGTCTCAAGTATAACAACATCTTCATAAAGAAACAAAACTTGGATGCAGTCATGTAAAGACACCGAGTGACCGTGGGTCCCTGAGCTCAGAGAAGAGGCCTCAGAAGTGAGCCCAGCTGACATCTTTGGCTATGGACTCGTGGGAAGGCAAAGTCCTGTTGTTTCAAGTGGACTAGCCTGTTGTACTTGACATAGTCCTTGGACGCTAAAAGCAAACCAATAATACAAACCTTAATGTAAGAGCTCACCTACCTAACTAGAAAGAGGGCAGGGACGGGGCAGATGACTTTAGAATGTTCTGCTTCTCTGTTTGGGAGATGGCAAAGAGATAACATGTAAGTTGCCTTTTATCTCCTATTTTGCATGCAATAGATGGCCCTGCATGGTTAATTAATACAGTGGTAATTAGCAGGGAATGTGGACTCAAGGGTCACAGTCTACACATGTGTAGGGGAGAGCGGACTGTGGTCAGGAGGCCAGAGTCAAACCTCAGACCTGGGCTGGGCAGATTTAGCCTCACCGTGCCTCACTTTCCCCTGTGTGACAGGGCATTGTTGTACCTGCCACGTTTTATGCGGTGAGTCTGAAATGAACTCATGCATGTGAAAAGCACTTAGAAGAGCTCTAACCCTTATCCCCACACCGTGAGTCTGCACTGCCAAGTGAGTCACTTCAACAATGTGGAAGGAATGTGTGACAGGGACTTTCTGCTTAATGGTTGACATAAAGCAGAGAGACACTGTGTCCAGCCGATAGTGCTATCAGGTCTTTGGCCGGATTCCAGCTTACGTTACTTCCACGTAAGTGGCTGACCACTCCTAGCCCGGCCAGAGGATGTGGCTTTTATAAAGCTGAAGAGGAACTCCCAAGGTCTCTGCAATAAAGAAAGAGGTCGTTCTGTTCTGTGCTTTGTCTGTGCAGCGTCACGTGGTGTGTTACTACAGAGGTTAAGATGAGCAGGTCTCACTGTTTATTGACTGATGATTGCATTCAGGCTAATGGTACCAAGAAGAGAGCCTTGGGACTTGTCCACACAAAGACATGGAAGAAGAAAACCTCAGCTATCCTGCTATGTATTTTGAGACAGAACAGGCCCCCATGTGCCGCAACTGAAAATTAAGCAGCTCTGCTTAAAATTCAGACCACAGATTTGTACACAAAGGGGACATAAATCAACAGTTGACTTTAACGTGGAGAAAGCGTGTCATGACAAAGTGAGTTTTCAAGGAGGTGGCGGCAGGGACAGCAGCAGAGACGGTGGAAATAGGGCAACAAGCATCCAGCAGCAGCCTCGGCTTCAAGTACAGCATCTCATTTCACTCAGCCAGTAAGCCTCAGGGCAGGTGGAGTAACCTTGCCACCTTCGTGCCTGGCTGATAGCCTCGACCTATCATTAAAACCAATCTTGAGTCATATCACCAAACTCAGACATTTAACCAAAGACTTCCCTTTTATGAAAAGTTATCTATTATCTAAATCTTGCTATTCTAGTAGAGTTTGCATTCTATTTAATTTTCTCTGTAGACAATTAAAAGAAAGACAGGCACCAAAAGCCCAGGCCTCCCGAAGCATGGAGGTATCAGACAGTGGTGACACCTTGTGTTGAAGAAACAGCAGGACGTGGCAGGATGCTGGGGAGACTGGATTCAAAAGCAATGGGCATAACCAGTCTGACAGCAAGAAGCTCAAAGGTGGGCAGTCCTGGGGTTGACTGAGCTCACAGCACGGATGGCACTGTCAATAATCTGGTGCTTAGGTTCAAACTTTCTGTGCCTGCTCAGCTCCTAGTGCCGAGAGACCGGGGCTTCTCTCAACCCTGGTTAGAAATGGGTCAATGGAGAGGTATGTAACTGGGAATAAGAGGCTGAGGGCTCAGCTCTAGATGGGACACCTGCATTGCCTGCTCCACCACACACACCACCACAAGGCTCAGGGAGATTAGCGGGAGAGGAGATGAAAAGAACGTAAGAGCCAGAAGACGGGAGGAAGGCTGTGGAATGTTGCCCTCTGGACAGGACGCTGCTCTCACAGTCATGAACTCCCGCAGCTGTTGTTACCAGCGCAAGACCGATCGGTCTAGCCAGCCAGAGTCATAGCATGGATGGCGTGATGACCGCTAGCCCATCCCACCCCTCACTGAGCAGCTATGGCGGTGGATACTAGCTGGGGAGGGGAGGATCATCCTTTATGGAGGATGTGCCCCCCCGCAGGATTCTTCTCCAATAGATGGCCCCATACCTATGCCCGTGTGCATATGGGTAGCACTGGGTATGTTGTGGGGTGCGGGGGTAGACATAGTATTTCCCTGTACTTATGTTTGGAATTCTCAAAACTAAAAAAATAATTCAAGTGCTTTCTATTTTTTCTGTCTCCTTCAGCATGTCAACACTGTGTCCTCCTGTGGTTGTAGATGACAGGGGAACTTCGCGACATACAAATATAATGGCACATTGAAAAGGAGAGTGCATTGCCACCGTGAGGAATTCTGGGAGCGGGATTCGGCTTCCCAGGGAAGAACCCCCGATTGGCTTTCCCTCCAATGTGGTCAACCCTGAAATTATTTATGAGCAAGTACCATTATATGGTCTGAGCAAATTGTATTTATATATTTAGGAATACATAGAGAGGGGTGTGTGTGTGTGTGTGTGTGTGTGTGTGTGTGTGTGTGTGTGCAACAATTAAAAAAAATAGAGGCCATGAATTTGAAAGAGAGCCAAAGAAGTTATGGGGAGGGTTGGAGGAGGAAAGGGAAGAAGGAAATAATCTCTTTATATTTTAACTTCAAAATAAATAAACAGAACTCCTTGAAATAGCAATAAAAGGAGTTCCCGGGGAGGCCGTTAAAACTGCTGCTCTCAGGAGAAGTTCAGATCCCAGCAGCCTGGGTTTGAGCTTCTCATTCCAGCCGAATTCAGCTGCTGAGAAAGAAGGAGAATTGTGGGTGATTTGGTGACAGGCAAGCAGCCACAATAATGAGGAACCAGGAAACAGTGGTAGCTCACAGGGTTTACCTCTGTGACGTCACCAGAACTGGGACATGTTGTTTCTGCTGTTCTCGTGGGCTTAACTTCATGTTTCAGGTTCAGCAAGCACCGCTTTCCTCTCAGCCATGTGTCCAGTGTTTAGTTGCCCTTTCTTATATTGATTCCACCTTCATACGCTATCCTGTGAGATGCCCAGGGCTCAGGGCACTGAGAGAGGGCCTGACGCAGGTTCTGATTTACCACACACGCTCCTTCCGGGACCTGCCTGTGCACGGAACTGTCCCAAGAACACAACTCCACTAGAGCAAAACAAGTATAAAAACCATTCAAAATTTAGAAAAATGCATCACATTACGATTTTTCCCTCATCAGCCACTGGAGGTCACTGTTCGTTCACAGTAGGAGACTGTGAGCACCAGCAACCATTCCTGACCTGCTTTAACATTCCAAGTGAAGTGATTTCGTGTTTATTGATTCCCCAAGGCTTTGGGAATTAGAACTTTACACTGATTATCCTTAGTATATGTAACCTTAACACAAAGATTCTTATCTGACTGTCTATCTTTTACTTTGTTTAAAGTTAACACCCCCACCCCCTAAATCAGTGTAGAGATTGTGGGAAATTTTAATAATGGGCGACATTCTTGTCTCAGATTTGTCTGCCTCCAAAAGGAATGATGGAGGATGTTTAGCTCTCATCCTTCCTTTTATCCAGACTATCACACAGGCAAACTGAAACCTCCCATTAGTCCTTACTTCCTTTCCATGAACATTCCCACCTTCAGGGTTGATGGTCGGGAATAAAATCGCCAATTTCCAATGTCTGAAAACAGATGCAGCAAGAGATAGTCCACAAATAAGAAATCTTTCATCAAAATCAGTTTAGAACTTTCTGTAAGCTGCAGCCACAGACTGCTTCTGAGTCCTTTGCCCAGGGGTGAGCAGTCACATGAGAGCCAGATAAGGAGATTTTAAGGTGTTTGGGTCATTGTGGCTCTCTGCCGAAACCACTCAAATCTCCTTAAGAGTCTCTACAGTAGCTGTGGGCTATTCAGCCGGGAGGGTCTAGTCCAACACACTTTTGAGTATAGACACCAAAATGAGAATTTCAGATAAGCACCACATATGAAATAATACTCTACATTTGATATCACTCACAATCATTTAAAAGATCTCCAAGTGAGTCTCCCCTTCTGAGTTTTGTGTCTGCCTCATAGCTGCCAGTCCCCTAATGGTCAGACTAGGCTGTAGCCCCCCTGCCTTTTGGATCTCTGTCATTACCCACTTTGGTTTCCATGTAGTTTCTGTTGGGTTAAGTGGAATCTAAGGGTGCAATATGGGACACAGTGACCACTAAGGTTTTCATACTGGGCTTCAACTTAACAGCCTTCTGGTTGGCTTCAGAAATTCATGGAAGGAAAGAGAAACATGAGTGGTCAAGGTCTCTTTGGATGTGGAGTCCATAGGATGCAGAGTCCAGACAGTGCCTCTTTGGAACTCTATGACCCTGCCTGCTGACTGATAGAGTGCCAATTCTGAGGCAACAGGAAAAAGGAAAAGTTATGTAAGTCTTTATTTTAAAATGCTTTGACACATTGCTCTTCTGACTCTTTTTCCATATAGACTGCAAGTTTCCAAGGTGCAATTTGTGGGCAAATCAGCCTCCACCTCTCGATCTGTGCACTGGTTGGGTAGGTCAGTTTCCACCTCTGGATCTGTGCACTGGTTGAGTAGGTAAACCTTCACCTCTGGATCTGTGCACTGCCTAGATTGGGTAGGTCAGCCTCCACTTCTGGATCTGTGCACTGCTTAGGTTGGGTAGGTCAGCCTCCACCTCTGCATCTGGGCACTGGTTGGGTAGGTCAGTTTCCACCTCTGGAACTGTGCACTGGTTGAGTAGGTAAACCTTCACCTCTGGATCTGTGCACTGCTTAGGTTGGGTAGGTCAGCCTTCACCTCTGGATCTGTGCACTGCTTAGGTTGGGTAGGTCAGCCTCCACCTCTGCATCTGGGCACTGCTTAGGTTGGTAGGTCAGCCTCCACCTCTGGATCTGTGCACTGCTTAGGTTGGGTAGGTCAGCCTCCACCTCTGCATCTGGGCACTTCTTAGGTTGGGGTGACTAAAAGTGCATCCTTGCTGAGTCATTTCAACTATGTGACCCTGAGATTCGGCATGGTCTCTTCACTGCCTCTCATCAGTGCATCTCAGTTTTCACATCTGTACTGACAATAAGCCTGGAAAATAGAAGAGTACTTACATGTAGCGAATGTAGAGCCTGGTACAGGACACATTTTCATATGAAAGTGTACATCTTCCTTGCTTTCTTTAGACACATCCATGAACTACTTTATATAAAATCATTCCCAACTTACTACGTACTCAACTACACACATGTACACATACATACTCACATGTAAATGCACGCATTATAGGATATTGAGACAAAATAAAATTAAAAGACAAATTATTTGGTCATGAATTTTGTTTATATTTTTCTTCTTTTTCATCTATATTTTGGTGTTTGGGGAGAAGCTAATTAGAAACAAAAAAGGTTTTATTTGTTAAGTCAAATTGTATATAAATATAGGTACTATTCATGTATATTCCAGTGAGGTTAACTGTCCACTTGACACGGCCTAGAGCCATCTGATAGGGAAGCCTTGGTTGAGGAATTGTCTATAGGGGATTGTTTTAATTGTTAATTGAAGCAGGAAGGCCCAGCCCACTGTGAGCAATACCTTTTCATAGGCAAATGGTTCTGAACTATATAAGAAAGTTAGAGGAGCATTATCCTGGGGCATCTTCCACGGTCACCACTGAACCTCTTTGACTGTGAGTGAGTTTCTTGGTAAGAGGCAATGCTCCGTGGACTGGCAAGCCTTGGGGGCCCTACCTTGGCTTTTCTCAGTGATGGACTGTGATCTGGAATTATGAAGTGAAATAAGCCATGTTCTTCTGTAATTTGCTTTTGATCACAGTAGCAGACAAGAAATAAAGACAATACATTGACTGTGTGTGTGCATGCGCATGCGCAAGGTCCTGTTTTATTCATCTTGCTGTAGCTTTATCTTTTCTTCCTCAAACGTAACAAAACGCTGACTCTGCAGTGATTTATTTCCACAGGAGATGCAGCATTCACTTGCTGTATCTATCCTCTCTCTGTTTCTACCCTTTTCCAGTTTAGCTGAATCCCGTGACAACCACTGCCAGTTGGACTTGGTGTGATACATGTAGCTGCTGGGCCAAAGCAGGTAAAAACTGCTGTTTTCTTTGTCTTTATTTTCTGCCTGACGACAGATCCCACACAGCCAGACGGCGGCGTCTTTACGTGGAAGCCACAGAGGGGTGTTTCACTTGCTTTCAGCTTTGATGTTGCAAACCACGCTGCAAGCCATTGCGTATATCCCTTGAAGTGAAATTATGGTGTGGTCTCTGTTTCTGGAGAAATAGCATTCTCTCTGTTTGCTAAGATGGTAATTAATAGTATTTTTGGGTATTTGCACCAAAAGAGCAAAAAAGACAAAATCGTTTAAACTTCACCCTGATATTTCAAAAAAAAAATCTATTTCATGGTCTTCAAGCAGGGAACGGGGCTTTGGGTGAGCGTGAATGACTCAGAAGGTTTTGATCACAAATCCTCCTGGTAAGGCTTCGTTCCATAGGGAGAACAACATCCAAATAACAGAGGGTTTTGTTTGTTTGCTTTAGAAGAGCCATTGGGAATAAAAAGAAAAACAAACAAGCCTACTAAAAGGATGTGACATTCTAGACTGACAGTCTAGAAATGTCAGGTCAGCACAAATCAAAATAGCATTGGAAAGTGAGTAAAAGAAAATAAAGAACCTAGACGCAGGCGTGAAAACTTGGCGCACACAGTGGGAGTGGGGGTGGTTGGAATGTGGGGTAGAGTCAGTGTCGGAGTCTTCAGAGCTGGTCTTCAGTTACCTTTCTTAGTTCTGAATTGTTCACTTGGCATTTCAGTTATGGTCAAGCAGCCATTGTGTGGTGTGGTGTGGTGTGTGTGTGTGTGTGTGTCTGTATGTGTGTGCATGTGTGTGGGGTGTGTGGTATGTGTGTATGTGTGTGAGTGTATTTGTATGTGTGTGTATATGTGAGTGTATATGTGTATGTGTGTGTATATGTATGTGTGTATGTGTGTGTATGTGTGGTGTGTGCGTGTGTGGTGTGTGTGTATATGTGTGTGCATGTGTGTGGGGTGTTGGGTGTGTGTGTATGTGTGTGAGTGTATTTGTATGTGTGTGTATGTATATGTGTGTGAGTGTATATGTATATGTGTATATGTGTGTATATGTATGTGTCTATGTGTGTGTATATGTATGTGTCTATGTGTGTGTGTGTGTATGTGTGTGTGTGTGTGTGTGTGTGTGTAGACCTGAACGCAGGTATGCATGCATGCCTGTGGAGGCCAGAGGTCAGTTAGCATCAGGCATCTACCACCATCGCTCCCCATTTTCTTCACTGAGGCACAATCTCCCACTGCAGCTCCAGGATTCAGCCCATCCAGCCAGTCTTCTTGCTCCCGGGATGAACCGTCTGTCTCTGCCTCGCAACCACTATGGTTACAGGTGGGCAGCGGTGCTCCTCCAGCTTTCATCTGGGTGCTGGCTATGGGAACGCCTGGTCTTCACGCTCGCTCGCATGGCGAGTGCTTTGACCACATCCCCACAACCTTGGGTTTTATTTCCAGTCCCACAGTGCTTTACTCATCTGTCACAACTCTGGCAATTCTGGGACACTCCCCTGTTTACAAATGTCCTGCGCTGTGATCGAGAAGCCCTCAGGCACTAGCATCGAGAGTCTTGGCACCTCCTGAGACTTGTGTTTCCGGGTCTCACCCCATAATTGGGCTGCCTCTGTAGTCTGTTTTCACAAGCTCCCCGCCCCCCCCCCCCCCCCCCCCCCCGCTGTTTGTGCTCTGGTGTGTGCCGAAATCGGAAAAACATTGTTCTTTGCCTTTGGTTATAAATTGCACACACTGCAAGCAGAGAGAAGGAAAAGAAAAGCAAGCCACCGCTCGTGGAGATCACGACAAGAGCGAACGGAGCAGATCCTCTGGGTGGAAGGAAACACTAGGGAATCAGAGCCCTCCTGCAGGAAAAGAGAAATCCAGTCGGCTTGCTAATGGACAACCCAAAGGGCTCACATTCGTCTACTTGCTTACATCCAAGGAAGGTGGGTATCTGAGATGCTATTTAACAGCTACAATTGCTAAAGAATCAGAGTCCTTCATCGAGGAAGAAGAAATAAATGTTTCTATGTTTAGTAACAAAGAAAGCCTTAGAAACCACACACAGTAGTTGATGCTAAAGGAACACACGTGCTATGGGTTCACTTTCCTGGGGTCGTCTATCCGGGTCTGAGTCTTAGCTATTAACTTAAACTCTATTTTTTTTTCTTCTACTCACTTTTGCTTTTTAGGTCTGCCTTTTGTTTTGTTGGAGTGTTTGGCACTTTTTTTTTTTACATGAACAAAGGTAATTAAATTTCTGACCCCTTAGAAGTAGAAAAGACAAGATTTCCTGAGTAAACTGGGAGCATGGGGACCTTGAGAGAGGGTAGAAGGGGAGGGGAGAGGATGGGAGGGAAGTGGAGAAAAATATATTGCTCAATAAAAACAGTTTTTAAAAATGCCTGGCCCCTTAAAAGTCATTCAGCTTAGGACAGCCATAAGTCACTGAAGACATTTCTCTGTGACCTGGGAGGTCTTTGCGTCCTCAACAGCGCCATCTGTGATTCTAACCTGGGATATAAAGCTAAGAAGAAAAGTAGAGGAAGTGGCTGCCTTTGTCCAGGAAAGCATTTCAGAAGCCAAGCTCGCAGCACCAACATTGGCCTTGCTGATGCTAGCATACGTTTCAACCTAGAAATGGTTCGTTGCTCCTGTAATAAGGCAGATGTTACAGAGCTATGGAACCATGAATCTACAAATGAAAAGAAACAGAAGGCTGAAGCAAATTTAGGGGCAAAGAGCCTTTTCAGACGTCACTGTGCTAGACAATATAGTCTGTTATCATAAATATTTGTAGCACTTCTAAGTCAGATGAGATGCAACATACTGATAAGTATTCTTGAGAGCAAGTCACTTGTAATTTCTCCGTTATTTAGAGGAATGTGACGTGACACTTGCTTCATCCCTTGGGTCCCTGTATGTGTTGTTTTTTTTCTTGAGACAGGAGTCATTATGTAATACTTAAAAGTTGACTCTAGGTTTTCAGAACTGTCAAAATACATTATATAGAGAGAAAGAGGGTGTGTGGGAAGGTTTAGAGGGAGGACACGGAGGGAGAAATGATGTGATTATATTATACTCTCAGATGTAATTATATTATACTCTCAAAAACAAAACTTATAAATTTTAAAAGATGGCTCTCTTTTCCATCTTCCTCTCGGAGAGGCAGCTTCGCTTCTGCCTCTCTTCCCCCTTCTCTGTTTCTCTCTCTCTCTCTCTCTCTCTCTCTCTCTCTCTCTCTCTCTCTCTCTCTCTCTCCCCCTCCCTCCCTCCCTCCCTCCCTCTCCCTCTCCCTCTCCCTCTCTCCTTTAATAAAGCTTTATGCCTAAAAAATTTTTTAAAGATGCATTTATTTTTATTTATGCATGTGTGTGTTCCTGCATGAGTTTACATGCACCGTGTGCATGTAGGATCCTGTGGTAGCCAGAAGAGGGCACTGGGTGTCCCTGGCGCTGCAGTTATAGGCAGTTGGGAGCTGTCATGTTGATTCTGGGAACCGAGCCCGGGCCCTCTGCTAGAACAGGAAGAGCCTGTAACTGCTGAGCCGTTCCTCAAGCCCTTCAGAATACATCTTCACACAACTGACGGAATAAAAGATAAAGTACTCCCCTTTTAATTTATACTTGTCATTTCTTTTATTATGAGATAGCTTCTCTCTGCTTAGGCAAGTGGAATTCGAATTTTTTCTTGACTGCACAGAGAAAAGGCTATTGTTAAAATTGTCAAAATGATTACAGTTATTTTTCATACAAAGGGCCATAGCCTTCATATTGATTTCCAAAATTGTACATTCATTACAGTGGAAGTATCCAGTAGGCTTCCATTCAGAGATACTAAAATAGTTGGCAAACAATTTCACTTTTGGAATGGCCTCGGGGAGCAAATGTTTGTGTGCCAACTGGTGTCACACAGTGTTCTAGCAGTGAATCAAACCTTCAGTCTTCAATGGACTTGCATCTGCAGACAGGTTTTCCACAGGACGGCAGCTTCTTCGTCGTGACTACCTCCATTTGGTTTGATATGTTCCTGTTTGAGACATGGGCAGAGCCATAGTCCTTAGTACTTATTCGTCCCTAAGATATACCCAGAATTGTGCCACAACCCTTCAGAGAAGCCACGTCTTCTATAGGAGACAAAATGCAAGGGAGTGATTTCAGTGTCACATAGTTCCTGTGATAAGTGCTGACACAATCTGTTTTGGGAAACAGAAGAAAGAGATTCCAGCCGAAGGCGGTGTGAGCTAGCTTGTGCAAAGGTGGCCTGGCAAAGTGATGTCTCCTCTCCTTTGGAGCCTCTTGTGCTTTCTGGACCTCTTTCTACTTTCCCACCGGACATCAGGAGAGATTATCCTTCCTCACAGTGACTCACATGTGGTTTGAAACTTACAATGGACTCTCTTTACTTATGAACTCAATAAAGCAGAGAGAGAGAGAGAGAGAGAGAGAGAGAGAGGGAGGGAGGGAGGGAGGGAGGGAGGGAGGGAGAGACAGAGAGAGGGAAAGACAGAGAGGGAGAGAGAGAGACAGAGACAGAGAGAGAGAGGGAGGGAGGGAGGGGAAGGGAGGGAGGAGCTTGCTGGTGAGTGACATGAAGCCGAGGATTGGGCCTACTTTCTCAATTGTTCTTGGTTTTTTCTTCAGGCATGCTTTAGAAACTCTGAATTCAAGGACTGATATGGCTTCTGAGCCCCCAGTACACTTCCAGTGGGATGCATAGAGTACACCCAGAGCCTGCATCAAAGGCAGTTGAGTACTTGGAATAAAGTTTCGTAGATATTTAACTTGGTTGTGTTCAATTCCTACAATCTTCTCATTTTGGAGCCAGGGAATTTCTGCAGGTATCAGACATATTTCAGTGACTCCTGGGAAACTTATCACCAGAGGATGACGTCATATCCCAGTGCCTCTTTTCATGAGGCCCTCTAGCTCTTCTAGGAATAAGGTAAAAATAATTACTTTTGTTATATGTTTCTAATACGTGCAATAGAATGTGTTTCCAATATACATTAATACCTATATGCAAGATTAATGCTTTAATTACTTACTGCTGCAATAATGCTCTCTAGAAAGAACCGTAGCCTCTCAGTGGCACACACTAGAGATTGATTATATCCTCATGTGCTTGCTGGTCAGCAGATCCATCTTGGCTTTGGAATGTGATCAGCAGAGCAGCTTTACTCCATTGTGTTTCTTGGCTTTCTCTTGGGACAACAAATGAGCTGGGTCATTTGCTTTTGGTAGAGATGGAAGGGTGGAAAGGGTCAAATGGAAACTCATGGGATCTGTGCAAATGGCTTAGATGCTTTTGACTGTATTACATGAGCAAATTCCACAACCAAACCCTGTGCCAAGGAGCAGAGAAGCAAGCTGTCCTCGGCTCATGTCTGATGACAGTGTGGCTGTGGACAGAGGGGAAAGGGAGCCACTATCTGCTAAGTCTTCCTCCTCAGTCATTCTCACACAGAGAATGGTTGTTTTGTTCCCTATGTGGCTAAAAGGATTTCTAAGATAATGTATTTACCAGTTGACATTAACCATTGCAGGAGATAGGGCTCAGCTATTCCTAAGCCAGCTGGAGGATCATGTGCTCATCATGCCCAGGTGAGCTTCCAAGACTGGAGATGATTTCCTTTAGACTTAAGATGCTAATATTCATTTGCGTTTTCATTGTACTAGAATAAACAATCAGGTATATAAAAATCAAGAGCGCCATCTTGGTTTGCAAAAAAGGGATATTAGGAACAGGATCTGTAAGTGAGGGGGAGGAAGCGGGGAGAGGAGGAAGAGGGGGAGACACTGCTTCCAGTTCATCACCTAAGATATTACTAAGGCTTCAATGTGGCTTAAACTTTTTTTTTTTCTGTAACAACACCCAGGAGGCACAATGTTAAAAAAGGATTTGCTTTGTTCATGGAATTGTCCCTTGACCTCCTTACTCTGTTGTATGGGTCTAAAATGAGAGAGACTATCATGGCCGAGGGAGCACACAATGGAGGAGGCTGTTTACTTCATGACATCCAATACGCAAAGAGAAAGGAATAAAGAAGACTGGTCTGTTTAACTAGGGTTTCTGTTGCTGTGAAGAGACACCATGACGAAGTAATTCTTATAAACGAGAATATCTAATTGGGTGCTAGTTTACAGTTTCAGAGGTTCGGCCCGTTGTCACCATGGTGGGACGCAGCGACAGGCAGGAAGACATGGTGCTTGGGTGGTAGCTGAGAGTCCTACATTGTGTGGCAACAGGAAGTGAACTGAGACACTGAGCGTGGCTTGAGCATATATGAGACCTCAAAGCCCACCCCACAGTGACACACTTCCTTCAAGGCCACACCTACTCCAACAAAGCCACGCCTCCTAATAGTGCCACACCTCATAAGGTAATGGGTGCCAATTACATTCAGACTATCGCATGGGTCAAGAGTGATTAGGTTGAAGTTTTAACACTTTGGTCCCTTTCTAAGAGCTCCACAGGCTGGCAGTCATGCTTTCACAATATGAACCTCTCAAAAGGAAGTTTCCTATCTAGGTCTTGCACTCTTTTATTCTATTACATGCTGGGGGGGTCTTCCTGTTTGATAAAGGGGATAAGTAATGAGCCACCCATGCCTGTGGTGGCTAGTTCTAATTTTCATCTTAACAGAGTCTAGAATCATCTGGGAAAAGAATCTCAAAGACATATCTAGATTAGATTGGCCTGTGGCCGTGACTTTAAGGGGTTATTTTCATTATATTAATTGAAATGGGGAAGACTCGCTACTGTGGATGTCCCCATTCCCTTAGCAGACTCCTCAATTATATATGAAAGAAGAATATTGAGCTAGCAAGATGACTCAGCAGGTAAATACACTTGCTACCAATCGTGATGATCTGAGTTCAATCCCTAGGAACCGCAGGGTAGAAAGAAACAATTCCCTCCAGTTTTCCATATTTTCCCATACTACCATGGCATACATGCACACACCAGCATACAAACCACACATGCGCGAGCGCGCGCGCACGCGCGCGCGCACACACACACACACACACACACACACTGAAATGTATCTCTTTAATCTCTTTAGCATAGAAAGCAGGCTGAGCACTAGGAAGCACACAATCATTGCTGTTGGTGGTAGTGATGTGACCAGGTGACTCAATTCCCTGCATCCTTGATGTCCTTGCAGTGATGGACAGCAACCTGGACCTGCGGGCCAACTGCAGCCTTTCTCCCCAAGCTACTTCTGTCAGGGTTTTATCATAGCAACAGAAAAAGCAGTTGAGAGTGTGCTTAACCAGCTGGCCACCTTACACCTCCACAATGAGGGCTTATGTGGATACTGAAAAATGCGGATGTGTTTTTATAATAATCACAAGTATATGTTTTAATGTTCTTTTCTATATAATCCACAAAATAGACAAAAAGGTCAATAAACTTATAAAGCATAGTAACAACTGTTCTACAGTCAGCAATACTGTTTTGTAATAACCTAATTTTTGAACTATGCATTTGTTATGGGCCTGACATTATTATTGATAGTATCAATCTTTTTTTCCTCTTTCTTTTAAATTAGCACACACAGTAGCACACAGTTTCCTAAGGGCATTTTTATCCGTTGTTTGGTAGGTTGGTCCTCTTCCTCGGCTCTCATCCTCTTCCCTCTGCTTTCAATTCCCCTCAACTTTAGCATCATCTGTGTTCTATCCCCCACCCCACCCTCCTTCCTTAGAATCGCTTGTCTTAGAATCTGCGTATTGGTGATAAAATTCATTTGTGAAAGATCAGATAAATCAAAGAGGGATGGACAGTGAATGCATGACAACCACTATTTCCAATCTTCCCTATAGCCATCCTGCAAGACAGATACTGTAGATGGAAGAGAAAGCTGAGGGGCCCAGATCTAGGAATTTACCTAAGCTGACCAAGGTGGAAATGATTGGCAGGAGCTTATGGCTTCACAAGCCTGCCCCAGCCCATCTCTCTGTGGTCTCTCTCTTCTTTTCACCTCTTTTCTTTCTCTCTTCATCTTCCTCACCCATCCTATCCAGTCTGAAAGGCACATTAACATCAGGGAGAAACCACGGTCAAGGGCACTTGATTATTCTGCAATGTCAAACTCTCCTAGGACGACAATATTTCTGGGGAGAGCTTCCACAGCCCCCATATGTGCAGGGGCATTCACTTTCCTGACTATATAATTTCTCATGCTCAATTTTTGTTTTCTTCTATAAAAGGAATATTAATGGAACTGAATAAATTAAGAACCCTGGTACTTCATCATCTTAACAGTTCAACTCATTGAATGGATACCGTGGGGAGATCAGGAGGTGCTTGTTGATAACTCCGTCAGCTCAAAACACAATTCCTATATTTGTTTTTGTTTATTTTCATGCCCTATTGACCGTAAAGAACCTCAAACTTCAAGGACCTCAAATAAACAATAAATACAATAGCAAATATGATAATTAAGTTTGAAGGAGGACATGGTGGCTTTATATTTTTCAAATTAAAGTGGAAATATGTTTTCCTCAAACATCAAATCATCTGACGATTCTGGTCAGTTTCACTAGTAGGAAGCAAATTAGATAAGTCTGTAAATTGAATTAAATTTCAGAACTACACATATTATAGAATGTATACAACACTGAAAAGAAAAGTTTAGGGAGATGGTAAAATAATCTCTTTTTAGTGGTGTCTCAAACAGGAGTTTTAATGATTGGAACTGAATTTCAAATAGTTCCTCAGTGTGTGCTGTGACCTTGCGTGTGTGTTGAGTGTGAGTCTGAATGGGCCTGTTTCTGTGTGTGCACACGCTCACATATGCGTTCCTGCACACACCGTCTGCTCTAAGCACAGCTAGCACAGTCTATCCAATTTAAGGAAGTGGCACTAAGGTTCAAAGTGCTACTTTTGTAGATAAGCAGCACAAGAGGGATCTTTGTGAGTCCGAACCACAGAAGTCAGAGTTCTCTTACATTTTCTTTTTTTCTCTGTGTGAGATGCAGAACAAGTTCTGAAGGGGTTTCGGGGACAGAGAGTGGATGCTGCTTCTCAGGCTTCTTAGCACTAAACATGATCTGAAAGCCCACTTGCTAATCACACACTGTGTTTAGGTCAGCAGAGACCCACTCTGGAGTTGGTAGGGGCGGTTCAAGTGTGCACAGGAGTTGGAGGAACTGACAGGGGCATGGGCAGTCTTGGTTCATGTGGGTGCTGGTTTATGTTTCTAACTTGCTAACTTTGGATCTTGGTTGTCTTCCAAAAGCTCCATGTTGAAAGCTTGTTCACCAGACCGAGGCGCCATTGGGAGGTTGTGGAGTTTATAGGGGGTACGATCTCATTGATGGAAATATCAACAGAAAGGTATCTTTGAAGGGGACTTTAGAACACCCACCCCTCTGCTTGCTCTCTCTCTCTCTCTCTCTCTCTCTCTCTCTCTCTCTCTCTCTCTCTCTCTCCTCTCTCTCCTCTCTCTCTCTCTCTCTCTCGTCTGCCTGTCTGCTTCCTGACTGCCAGGAGGTGAGCAGTTTTTTTTTCACCGTGCTCCCACACCATGTTGTCACATGCCACCAGGTCCCTGAAAACATGAACCCGGCTCAACTTTCCTTCCTTACAAATTCACTTATCCCAAGTATATTGTCACAGTGATGGGAGACTGAGCAGGTTGGAACTGCTAGCTGTTGTCATGTTTAGTATATTTTAATGTGCAATCATGTGGTTTTGCCCCAGGAGAAAGATTCCTGCCAAGTGGAATGTGACTAGACTCTTCTAGCTTTTCAGTTGCTCGATGCATAATCATTCTTTGTGTCCAAGCTCCATGTCCAGGGAACTTTACCTGACCCCTTAATCTAAATTAGGACCCTTGAAAGTTTTCTCTGCTCCTTTCATTCATAGACTCTTCTATATTAAGTATGTTATACGGAATACAATAGCACTAGTATATTTTATGTTTTAAGATCCCTTACTTGCTAGCTTTTTGTCATTCAGCCATGCCTGTCAGGGCAAGGACCGTATTGGGATGGTGTAGCACTTGGTGCATTGATTGGTAGACAGCAGATCAATATACCTCAAGTGAACACACCTAAATATTTCCTCCCTTCTTCCTACTGGAATTTTATGAGGTTGCCCTAATATTTTATAACCAATCTTCTGTTGGCCCAATTCATTACCACTACAAGTGGTTTGTGGTTCCCTTTCATTGCCAATGGGCTTTAACATTTAAAGGGACTCAATAATTATTTGTTTTTGTAAAGAAGAGTCATTCAATTACATAAATACTTCAGATTTCTTAAAGTAAAATGTACTTGACCATAAACATTCCCTTTGCACAGGTTCCCTCACAATTGCTTAAATACATTCCAACTCCAGCAAAGAGCCTTTTTCAGCTTCCACAATCCCCATAACAGTTCCAAGGTTCTAGGGCACCTGGGGAAACTTTTTTATTCTGGATGGCCACAAGCAGTAATTCTGTCCCTTAACCCCCAGAGACACAAACGCAATCAGCCCTCGAGCTGTGCAGTCTTTATTTAATACAAAAGCTCCAAGGGAAAGAGTGGCAGCTTAATTAGTGATAATTAGCCTTGATCAGGAGACGTCCTTGTAGGGTGACACGGTACAGTAAAACTCCTTACACAGTTTGCTCAGCCGGTTAGACAGACAGGGTACCATCATCCAGACCCGCGCCTGCTGATATTTTCTTTCCCGGGAAACAAAGTGAAGCCGAGCAAACAAAGCATAGTCTACCTTGGCTCTGCTGTCACCTCAGGTTACTATCCAATTAGTCCTTTGTCCTTCGATGCCACACACCTTGGATAATTGGATATCCAGTTGGAAGATGCCTGACTATTGCTCAAAAAGTAAGCGTAAGATAGAGAGCAAAAGTCAGGAAGCTGCCCTTTGGCGGTGCGTAGCCAACAGCTCACCCAGTCAGGTACGCGTCTGTGACGTCCACGTTCCCTCCCGGCAGTCTTTGCTCACACACCGTGTTCAATGGCAGGGAGCAGGGGAAGCAAGCAGCTGTCTCTCCTTTACCCTTTTGTCTCTCAGCCAGAAATAAGAGAGCTCTCCAGGAGATTTTAGCTTCTGTTGATGTCTCTTATATTTCATTGGCCAGAAGTCGGCTCCATGGTTATCCCTTCTGAAGGGAAGAAAATCTTTCTGAGCCTCTGTAGGTGACAGATGTGGACAGAGTTTTGCAGGAGCTGACTGCTTTGCTTTGTGCTCGCAATCTCCTTATCATATAAACTGACTTCTTGGCGACGGGCTCCTCACGCTTAGGGGTTCCCGTCGTGTCTGGTGCTGTACTTGTCCATCTGACTATTTCTGGGAAAGAGCACAATGCCTGCTTTTGTCATAATTTTCCATCTTTCTTTTTATTTCAAATGCTTTTCTCTTCAACCCCAAAGCATGGTGTTTTTTCCATGGTATGAGCAGCTTCCCCATGCCAAAACAGTACTCTCTGTTGTTTGGAGACAGTCTCATTAAGTAGCTCAGACTACCATGGCTAGCTTTTAAGTTATGGCTGATGTTCGTTTATTCGTGAGTACTAAACAGTTTTTCAGGGTCTGGGCTACCTCACTCAGAACGATCTTTGCTAGTTTCATCCATTTGCCAGCGAATGTCCTATGCCATTGGTTTTTGGTGCTGAGTAGTACTCCATTGTGGAAATGTCCCACATTTTCTTTATCCATCCTTTGGTTGAGGGACATCTAGGTTGTTTCCAGTTTCTGGCTATTATGAATAATGCTGTTATGAACATAGTTGAGCAATATCCTTGTGGTATGGTAGGGGCATCCTTTAGGTATGTGCCCAGGAGTGTATAACTGGGCTTGAGGTAGAATGATTCCCGGTTTTCTGAGAAACCGCCATGTTGATTTCCAAAGTGGCCGCACAAGCTTGTCCTCTCACCAGGAGCACCCATTCCCCCTACTCCACATCCACACCAGCGTGAGCTGTCATTAATGTTTTCGATCTTAGCAATTCTTACAGGTATAAGATGGTATCTCAGGGTTGTTTTGATTTGCATTTCCCCGACAGCTAAGGATGGTGAGCATTTTAAGTGCTTCTCTGGCATTTAGGATTCCTGTTTAGAATTCTCTATTTATATGTGTACCCCATTTTGTTAAGTTGGCTTATTTGTTTTTGTTTTTTGTTTTTTGTTTTTTTTGTCTAGCTTTTTGAGTTCTTTATATATTTTGGAGATTAGTCCTCTGTCAGATCTGGGTTTGATGACAATCTTTTCCCATTCTGTAGGCTGCCGTTTTGTCTAATTGACAACATCCTTTGTCTTACAGAAGTTTTCAGTTTTAGGAGGTCCCATTTTAATTGTCAATCTCAGTATCTGTTCTACTGGTGTTCTATTCAGGAAGTTGTCTCCTGTGTCAATGCATTCAAGGCTACTTCCCACTTTTTCTTCTTACTAGGTTCAGTATAACTAGATTTATGTTGAGGCCCTTGATCCACTTGAGCTTGAATTTTATGCAGTGTGATAGATATGGATCTATCAGCATTATTCTTCTTACAAACATCCAGTTATGCCAGCACCATTTGTTGAAGATGCTGTCTTTCCCTCATAGCATGATTTTGGCTTCTTTGTAAAAAAAAAAAAAATCAAGTGTCCATAGGTGTGTGGATTTACTTTTGGGTCTTTGATGTGATTCATATAATCTGTAAATGATGATGCTTTTAACTTCTTCCTTCCAATTTGTGTCACCTTGATCTCCTTACACTGCCTTATTGCTCTAGCTAGAACTTCAAGCACTATACTGAATAAATATGTGGAAAGTAGATAGCCTTTTCTTGTCCCTGATTTTAGTGGAATTTTTGTAAGTTTTTCTACATTTAATTTGGTGTTGGCTATCAGCTTGCTATCTATTGACTTTATTTTGCTGATATGTCCCTTGTATCCCTGATATTTCTAAGACCTGTATCATGAAGTGGTGTTGGATTTTGTCAGAGGCTTTTTCAGCATCAAATGAAACGATCATGTGGTTTCTTTTCTTTCAGTTTGTTTATATGGTAAATAATATTGACATATTTCCATATGTTGACTCATCCCTGCAACTCTGGGATGAAGATTACTTGATCATGATGGATGATCTTTTTGATGTGATCATGGATTCAGTTTGGGAGTATTTTATTGAGTTGTTTTGCATCTATGTTTATGAGGGAAACTAGCCTGGAATTCTCTTGCTTTGTTGGGTCTTTTGAAGTGGGATGCCCCTCTGTATGCTGTGAATATGTTTTATTGCCATTGGTTGATAAAGAAACTGCTTTATCTTATGGCAGGGCAGAATATAGTAAGTTAGGAAATCCTAGCAGAGATACAGGAGAAAGAAGGTGGAGTCATGCAGACGCCATGTAGCTGCTGAAGGAGAAAGATGCTAGAACCTTACCAGTAAACCACGAGCCTTGTGGTAAAATATAAAATATTAGAAATGGGTTAATTTAAGATGTAAGAGTTAGTTTGGAACACACCTGAGCCGTTTGCCAGCAAGTATTGTAATTAATATAGTTTCTGTGTGATTCTTTGGAACTGAATGGCTGGGGGACCAGGCAGGACAGAAACTTCTGTTTAGAGTCTTGGTGTGGTTTGAGTGTTGGTGTGACTGTGGCCTCATAAAATGAATTTGGTAATGTTTCTTCTATTTCTGCCTTGTGGAATAAGGAGGAGTATTGTATTAACTGTCTTGAGGAATATTAGTACTAGCTCTTCTTTGAAGATTTTGTGGAATTTTGAACTTGTAGTCTTCCCGCCTCACTCTGCTCAGTTGCTGGAATTAAAAGTGTAGGGTACCAGCATCAAATTTCATTGTTAGTTCTGGTGAAAATAAGAAGAAATATAGAAACTTCTCAGCCTGTTTTCATCAAAGTCTGTGTATTCTAGAAGATAGTCTCATCTATTAGGGGTCCACAATCCACCAGAGACATTACCCTGTGTTAGGGGGCCAATAGTCCATCTAGATGCATTATCCAATATGAGGAACTCACCACTCCATCCAGAGATATCACCCTATGTTAGGTAAGTGTCCTTCCACCGAAGCTTTTCACCAACTCATAGCACATAATCTTTCCTTGCCTTCCTGCCTGTGGTACTGAAGTCACCAAGTGCCCCTGCAGAGTGACAAGATTCATATTTTACATTACCAATGAAGAGAAAATAAGTAGACAAGTGTCCTTGGTAATTGTTTGTAATTCGTTATGTAATGCTTCTAAGTTATTCAATACATTAACCTTTCATATGAAAGAAAGAAAATAGACTGTATAATTGTGATTAGGTGAAGAAATTGATTGACCTGAACAATTTCAAGATTTTTCATCTGTGCATAATTAATAATAAATGCATTCTGCAATTGGAATGTTTTTTTGAAATGCATTTATTTGCTAGTCTCCATTTGACCTCTGTGAAAATACCCTGCAGCTCTGGTTTTTATTTTGCTTCTTTGATTGGGCTTGGGCAATCACTCATGCATAGAAACTCTTACTGACTCACCCAATGACACTTTCCCTTTTGCATACAAATGCTCTCTCTAACTTATATTTTTGGCTGCTATCAAATGTCCCTGCTTCATGATCTATAAATATGAAGATGCACATCCAAAGTTCAGTGTTTAACTAAAATATATAACAAAGTTAATGTGACACACACTTAATGATGTGCATAATTGTTATTGGGCTGCATGGTAATTGAGGATAAATGGGAAACGATTCATGTGACAGTAACGGAAAATATATTGGTGGAGATGGAGCCAGGACTGTTCTACTCCGCAGTGGGATGACAGAGGAAGTGGAGGGATTGAGAATCAGGATGAACTGTCGAGACTTTTCCTCATCAAAAGAAGGACTGGTGCTTGCCTGGTTCCTTCTCACTCTTCTCAGTTCTCCCCCAAGAAGAATATCCAGTAACTCAGGATCCTTCGTCAGTTGATTTTAGATGAACTACATGCCCATATGAAGTGGAGATCTCAGACATTAAAATACAGCTAGGGTGTCAAATCGCTGCTAATAGACTAGGAAAGGTTTTACTCATGTAACTGTCTGGTCACTGGTCCACAGGATGGGGTACCCTTTTACAGTCATGTGGGGATGGAGACATTGGAAGATCTGTATCTTCACCTTCATTTTTAAGGGGATATTCATTGGCAACTGAGGGCATAGAGCATATTATAGGCCTGGGTGATCACTGTCTTGGGTCTGCTGTTTCTGATTTAGATGGTAAAGCAGGTGGAATCCAAGACTGGTTCCACATTTTCTATTCCTGTCTCCCATAGAGATTTTTTTGAGGTCTCCTTCACCCAAGTGAGGGGAGAATTTGGAATACTTTGTGATATCACACCGTTGGTTAGAATATACTGCAAAGGGCAAGAACTTCCAAAAGCAATAGTTCCCTAATCAGCTGACTTTGACCCTTTCCTGAGCACACAGCCTTTCTAGTTCTAAACCTTCTTATTGTACAAAGGTTTTCAGTCAGTGTGAAATCTAGCTCTAAAAGGAACACTTCTACATCCTTTGCTGTGCCCATCCCTCATTGCCCATTGTAGTAATGGGTTGTGGACAGGCCTGCTTTTCATCCTGCCCGGATCCCACACAGCTAGCTTTACATCCGAAATAACAACACATAAATTGTATTCATTTAAACACTGCCTGGCCCATTAGCTCTAGCCTCTTACTGGCTAACTCTCACATCTTGCTTAACCCATTTCTAATAATCTGGGTAGCACCACAAGGTGGTGGCTTATCGGGAAAGATTCAGCATGTCTGACCTGGTAGCTGGTTTCATGGCGACTGTCTCAGAGAGAAGAGGCATGGCGTCTGCCTCACTTCCCTTCTTCCCAGGATTCTGTTCTGTCTTTTCTGCCTACCTATGTTCTGACCTATCAGGCCAAGCAGTTTTCTTTATTAACTAACCAATAGATAGAAGACCCTCCCATATCAGCCCATGTTGACTAATCCCACTGAGAATGTATGCTTCTGGTGTAATCTGGCCAAGGGAGCCTTGCCCTTCAGTGGTGCCCTACCGCTGCCAGCTGTGAAGATGGTGGCCTAGGTTTCTCTCTGGGTAATGACCAGTAAGTTGCTACTGATACTCTCTGATCATGGTGCCTCTAATATGCAGATGGTGTAGATCATGGCCATTTTATCTCTTGACCTGGCTTGGGTCTCTAGTACTCCCTGTCTCACATAGCCTTGATCTGCCTGTCTTCATGATTGCATGCTCTGTCTCAATTCTTTTCCCAAGTAGTAAGTCCAGTACCAGATCATCTGGTTCTAACTCAACTTTTAGTCACATTGTCCCCTTCCCTAATCCATCTCCAAAAGGCATGTAAAGGAAGTTAGCATTTTCTAAAGTCTTTAGCAACTCAAGAGCCAAATACTTAAGAATCAGCTCTCTATTGCATCCAAGAAAGGACATCATGATATTCAGCAAATTTTGGCTAAGAAAACAAGCATCTGATTTGCCGTCCATCTGGCATAAGAAGATCTGGGGGTGGGGAACAGAGACCTGTGAGGATTGAATGATTAACGAAACCAAGAAATGTCAGGATACGAAAGAAATGTCAGGCAAAATGACTATGCCAAGTAAACCGAGAAAGAAAATGTGCTAGTGTATTAGCTTTTAGCAATGGGAACATAAGCTTATAGAATATCTGGAGGTGGGAGGGCCAGTCCTCAGTTCACAAAACCAGGCAGAATCCCCAACCAAGAAATTCCTGAACTTCTATATAAGCAAAACTTCTACATAAACTTCTATAATAAGCGTAAGTTGCTGATAGACATATAGGTAGATAGGTAGGGAGATACAGACATACATACATAGTTACATAGATTGATACATAGATAGATACATACATAGATACACATATACATAGATAAACACATATAGATAGATAGATAGATAGATAGATAGATAGAGATAGATAGATAGATAGATAGATAGATAGATAGGCAGACTGATGGATTATAGATAGTAGATACATGAATAGGTTCTTCCCCTAGGGTTTATGACTTTCCTAGCCATGAGTTTTGAGCTTAGTTACAGTATTGGGCATGAATTACTGCCTGTGGAACAGACCTCCACCCACTCAAGACAGTGGTTAGTTACCCCATAGACTATCTTGCCACTATTACATGAGTGGGTATATTTTGCCTGACAGGTCCGTGTTGTAGCACTTAGGGACCAGTGCTGGATAAGATCCTTGCTGTTTCTCTTCCCCGCTAGTCTGCGTAGCACCTTCTAGCGTTACAAAAGCTAGTTTCCTGACCTTTTTAAGACTGATTTATCTGTGTCTTTCGGCCGAAGTCTTGGGGTATCTGCAGCAATAGTTAAGATGGGCATCTAAAAGCAACTGCAATTATCTTTGTTGTTTTGGATGCCCTGATGTCTCTCTAACCAATAATTTGTAGGGAGGTAACTCATGCCTGGAACCAAAAATTTCATTTAATAACCATGTCTTCTGAGAACAACTTTGTTTATTAATATAAGTAATAAGTATTACTTATGCCCAATTTTTCTTTAAAATATTTTTAATTAACTTGCAAACTGATGAAATTTCATATGAGTTCTTCATACATCTTTAGATTTTGTTAAATCTCCCATATTTCTCTTTATCCACACTCCCTGGTCCTAGTTCCACTTAGCAAATTAGCTAGAAGGTTCTTAGCAAGTTAGAATGCCCACTGAGGAATAATGGCTACATCTATGTAACTCACAAAGAACAAAGGGTACTGGAGAAATAGCTTAGTGTTTAGGAACACTGACTGCTCTTTCATAGGATACAGGTTTGATTCCAGTACCCACAAGGTAGCTCACAACCATCTGTGTGTAACTCCAGTTCCCTCTTCCAGCTTCCTGGGGCACTAGACAACCCATGTAGTACATCAGTGTACATGAAGGCAAAAACACCCATATTCATAAAACAAACAAATAAATAAATAGTCTTTAAAAAATAAAAGAACAACAGAGCAGTGTCATTCTGATTCCCCCAAGCACATGATTTTACAAAATGTCATTACTCACATTTGAACTTGAACTTTGAAATACAAATATCACATATTTGACACTGCACATTTCCAGCATGGCAAATGCCTATAAAAAGCTAGCTGGAATCATGGATAGAGATGCCTGGCAGGTGTTCATGACTGGCCCTGGTTTCTTTCTACAGTGGGTTCTCATGCATTTCACCAAGTACTATGAACAGAATTTGAGATGTTTTATGTGCATTTGAAGTGTTAGAAGATAACTGAGAGAATGCCATGGGTGGTTTATTTTACTAGTATATTACAGATGGTTAAAAGGGGTGGGAGGGCCTGGGACAGTGGCGTGGTTAGAAAGTGCCTGCCGTACAAACATGAGGACCGAGTTAGGAACTGTGGACTATGCAGAAGCTGGGTACTCAACATAACCCCAGCACTGAGTGTGGGCAAAAAGAGAGACGGGTAGATTTCCGAAGCTCCTTATCCAGTCACCATAGCCAAATGAGTGGCTACAACGTCACCAAAAGACTCTGTCCCAAGGAATAAGGTAAGAAACAATTAAGAAATACACATGAAGGATGAAGTCTACCTTTGGCTTCCTCACTCACATAAGCATACGTGCAAGCACACCCAAAGCCTATGTGCACACACACACAAACACACACACCACACACATACACAAAAGGATTGGGAGATATATATATGATGCATTTATATGTATATATGCATTATATAAGATATTTTCCTTAGACCTTGTATTTTGAGAAAGCTACAGTAGTTTTACAGATAACTGAACATCATAAGAACAAATACCATTTTGCTATTTTATGTTGGACCACAAAGAGTCCTTTCTTATTAATCCCGGTTGTTCTTCATAAGGATGCTAAAATTCAATATAATTATATATGGAGATTCCCAGACCCTATAAAGTTCTACTTGATTAGATAAACAGCACAGAGCATTGCCACGCTCTGCACTGCAGCATTGCCGTTGCCAGCTTTTTCAGGATGGGGGGCGCTGTTGCTCTCCTGTGCTTTTCTCATACAATGACAACTCACAGGGAACAGGGGCTCCCATGCAGAGCCTTTCAGTGTGAGTAGGAGGAATCGAACAACAGGCATGAACACTGATTGGCCTAGCAAACCTGAGGCAAGAAAGTGGCATCTCCGTACTGTTCATATGGAGCATTACCTTCACATGGACTTTGGAGCCAAGCGCCTGGGTTAGAATCCCATTTGTCCTGCTTCCTTGATCCCTCGTTCTACAGTGTGAGGAGAGTAGTGGTGGCCCCTGGGTGGGAGGGAGGCTGGGTAATTAAAACACGAAAGACATTCAGAACAGGAATCTAATAGATTCTAATTCTATCAGCTACTCTTTCTGCAAAGTAAACATCGACGTTGAAAAAGAAAATAGATATGCATCTTTTCTAGCCTGTAACTAGTAGGCTTTTTAGACACAGATACACACACACACACACACACACACACAGAGGGAGTCAGTGAGAGACAGAGGCAGAGAGACATACAGAGACACATAGAGAGGGAAGGAAGAAGAAAGAGAAAGAAAGACGGGAATCTGGAGATGAGGATGTATACAAACAGAAAGCCAAAACCAGAAGCTCCTTCCCAGCTTGCCAGAAGAACACTCGGTTGTTCTCTGGGGACCTTATGAAGAATCTGCCCTGTAAATGAACCTAGAAGCGATTCTGTAAAAGGCCCGTGAAAGGCCTCCAAGCTCCATCAGGTTGTCCCAACTGCCACTAAGGCTGTTCTTGATCTTCTGGTGACTATCTCGTCTTTTCAGATATCAGTTTATATGACTTTTGCCCTGGGTCTTTTTTACTTTCCCACGTCCCTAGTCAGCTTCCTGTCCACCTTGCTCCCTCTTCTGCCGCCACTCATACTGACCCCTGACCTTAGCTGTCTGGCTCAGTGACTAGTGGAAACAGGGAAAAGTTGGGGGTGTGGTTAGTATGTGGTTAGTATGTGGTTAGTATGGCAATCATCACTGTCTGTCAAATGGACTGAGAGGTTTTTTTTGCTAATAATCTAAATTCATAAGAAAATTAGAAGGGCTATAAAGATTAAACAAGTAGAGGGATAGGAAGATTAAATGAATCTATGGGTGTGGAATATTTTATAAGAATACAAGAGACAGATTTGAGGCCTTGACAAAAAGGAGTCTACTGAATTGTGACAGGGCTCACACTGCTGTTTGCAGCTAGAGGCTCAAATGTCACACACTGATAAAATCAAGGCTGTACAGCTTCTGGGGAGCTGATGTCACAAGAACTTTACTTATGAATCCACACAAAGCTAACGTTGCATATGGTCATGAGCCAGCAGGAAGGGGACACTTGGGCAAAGAGACAGTAAGGGAGCAATGCAGTGTGGTACAGACATTCTCAAACCATCAAGATGGGTTCAGAGTAACAGGGACATCTGGAGCAGGAAACCAACCAATCACCGAGCACCCTGACTCTGAGCCCAGAGTCAGAGAAAGAAACACACCCTGTATCTGAGACCTGAGCCAGGAAAGAAACATCTTTATCCCTGAGCCCAGGAGTAAAGACATGTGCCCTGGCTCTGAAACTAGTGTCAAAGAAACACACTTTGTCCCTAGAATCAGAGCCAGTGAAAGAAATATGCCCTAATCCTAAGATTAGAGTCAAAAAGCTAAAAAGGACCAGTAAGAGACACACAGTTTGGCCATGAAGTCAGAGCCATCTCTGCCCCTGACCAGCTAAACTGACCAATCCCTGAACAGGGAAAAAAACCAATCCCCCTTCTCCCTGAGAAAACTCCGCCCCTAAGAAGCCCTATATAAGCCTCTCCACGCATTCCATTGAGCCTGTTGTTAATCCCTCCCTGGCAGAGGCGGCAGCTCTCCTGGACTTCTCCATCCCAAATGGATTTCTTCCTCAAAAGAGTCTTGGGTGTCCACCTTCATTCGCTAGCACAAAGCAGAAGAACCTGGCTGGGACCGCTCTTAGGGGACTGAGCTGAAAAACCTTGCTGAGACCTCCCTATGGGGCCTCAGCAAGGCCAAGCAGAACAGAAGAACCTTGTTAGGACTCTCCTTAAGGGGGCTGAGCAAGGCCAGCAGATTCGCAGGGGCAGGAGGAGATTGCTACATTTCTGCAGGGGGCTTCCCCTAGTAGAGAGTTAGCAGAAGAAACATCTTCAGCTGGAGAAGAAGCAGACAGCTCTGCTAGGACACTCTGTAAGGGAGCAGAGCAGAACTCAGCTGTAGCTGCTCTCCAGGAGAAGAGCAGGATCCCTATATCCTGCAGGAAGACCATCCCCCACCACACCCCAGCTTCAGGTAGCCTGGCTTCCCAATAGTCAGGACACCTTTCCTCTAGGGCTGGGCTGTCCCATTGCAGCATCAACCTCCAGAGCTGTCCTATTACGCTCTAAGTATATCCTGGCTTCCTGATAATTCAGGATATCCCTGCAACACTACTGTACCACATTCCCCTACAAGTGGGCACAGTTCAAATCCCCGGCAGACAAAACATCAATGCCCAAGGCTGTGGGACTGTAGAATGACTGTGCGAAGAAACCCCAAGAAATAAGATTTCCAACCAGCTCTGTGGGATGGGACTTAAACATTTGGTGCACACACAATATAGAAATACCATGGTGTCGACGGGTGTGCTTACCTTTCAAACTTTGGTCCTCTGTGACAAGGCCTACATCTCCTGTGGGGAGTTTACACATTTTTGAGAAGACATGGAGGAAATGTGGGTCAAATTTGTGTCTTCCTTTAGCAAAAGGGAAAGGACAAAAGATCCATACTAGGCCAGTCTCTTGGGCCTTTGGTTCTTGGACACTGTTCTTACAACCTGGGTCCTCACTGTTGCTGTGGGTTCTACCATTTGCAAGGCAGGTCTTCAGGTTTGCCTTTACTTCTACGTGCTGCTTCGTGTCTTCCCAATACGTTCCTTAGCCACAACGGAAGGCTTTCAGCAGACATATGTCATTGAAATTGTTGCAACTCCTAACCTAGTGACTGTCCTGTCGTGTCTATTGAATTAAGAAGTGCTGAGTGATGGTTATATTTAGCCTGCATTCTAAGACCTGTGTGCTGGCATTTTCTTCAGTGACCCTTCTTACTTTCTTCAGACTCACAAGCTGTGCTGATCGCCCCTGAGTCTGTTTTAAGGCTGAGTGTCAGGAACTGGTCAATACATCCACAGTATCTTGACCCACCTGTCTCAGTATGTGCTAAGATGACCTTGTTCTTCTAATACTGCCTAGCAAAATATCACTGTCATCTTGATCAGCGGCTGATGTCAAGAATTGAGTTTTGTCCCAAAGACAAAGTGGTTTTTTTTTTTTTTTTTTTTTTTTTTTTTGCAATTTTTCACCTTTTTGTAGTGATCTTTTACCTGGGCAATGTTTTTTGTTTGCCATTCCAATGATGTCTTGGGATTTTCTTTTCATTTTAGAAAGATTATTAATCTCAAAATATTAGTTTGTTCATAACTATAATACAAATTTGAACATCACAACTCTTAACAGTCTGTGGGATAATGCTCTTGTACACTGTAAAGATTTGTCATTCGTGTTAGTTTAATAAAATGCTGATTAGCCAGTAGTCAATCAGGAAGAATGGGGGGGGGGCACCAGGTTAGGAGAATTCTGAGAAGAGGAAAGGCAGAGACACACAGGCCCCATTCAGACACAGAGGAAGCAAGGTGAGAATGCCTCACTGAGAAAATGTACCAAGCCACATGGCTAAACATAGACATGGAATTACGGGTTAATTTAAGTTGTAAAAGATAGTAATAAGCCTGATCAATATTCCCAACAGTTTATAATTAATCTAAGCTTCTGTATGTTTATTTGGGACTGAATGACTGTGGGACAGGGTGGGACAGAAACTTCAACACTAAAACAAATTTGAACATCTTCATTTAGTTTGGGTAAGAAATTTAATTTGGGTATGTATCAGTATTTGAATCATGCAATAATAAGTTTGGTTTCATATTTACTCAATGCCTAGAATCTTGTGTTTGAGGGTTTCCATTGGCCTCCCCCATTTCACAACTCGTCATGTATTAACTACTTTTCTCATTGCTGTGATAAAATACCAAACCAAAGAACTTAAGGAAGGAAGGGTTTACTTTGGCTCATGATTTCTGGGAGCAACGTAACATGGGGAGGTTACAATGTAACACGGGGAGGTTACCGCTGCAGGAGCTTGAGGCAGCTGGCCATATTGCATCTACAGTCAGGAAACAGAGGGAGAATGCTAATAATCATCTCTCATTCTCCTTTGTATTTAATTTTGTGTGCAGTCCAGGATGGCAGCCTATGGACTGGTACCATTCACATTCAAGGTGGGTCTTTGTACCTCAATTTATCCAAGCTGGAAGCATCCTCACAGACTTGCCCTGAGATTCACCTCCTACATGAGTCTGAATCTTGTTGGTTTATTGACAATCAATACTAACTATCACAATCAGCTTACTATTTTAGTACATCATCAGAGACAAAGACAGAGAGAGAGAGAGAGAGATTTAATTTTTCACATTTTGTATTTATTCTTTATCATCTTGTCGTATAATCTAATTTTAAATGATGTATTCATTTATATTTTACATGCATTTGTGTTTTCTCTGCATGTAAGTATAAGGGTGTTGAATCCCTGGAGTTAGAGTTACAGACAGTTGTGAGCTGCCATGTGGGTGCTTGAACCTGGGTCCGTTGGAAGAGCAGCCAGTGCTTTTTAACCACTGAGCCACCTCTCCAGCTCCTAGTCGATTTTTTTTTTTTAGAATAAGAAAGATAATCTAAAAAGTTTCTTGTATTTGGTCTCTAAGTTTGCTTGTATTAAATTTTTTTGCATTTGCAAAGACAGTGACCAAATTTTTATAAATGATCTAAACAAGAATGGCACTCAACATATAGGAAGTAGTGAATTCAAAATTTATTGCATTAATAAGCAAGGGGATTCAATTTGTTTGCTTTTGCTCTATATTAATAATGGATAAGCAAGAGAATACACCATATACATCTTAATATTCACAATGCTAAGTCCAGAGATCTACACAGAAGTTACATTGAAGCTGGCGGCTTATACAGAGTAGGCATTCATTCACACACTTCTGGAAACTAGAGGTCAGAGGTCAGAGCCCCTGCATAGCTGCATTCTAGTGGGGACCCTTCTGTGAGCTCCACACTGACCTCTTCTCGCACACAGTGGAAAGGGCTGATAGAGAATGCTGGCACTTTCATCCAGGCACTAATCCTTTTTATGAGTGCCCCACCTTCAAGACCTATCAGCCTTCAAAACAGCCCATCCCTAAACACTGTCCCAGTGGAGTTAGATGTCAGCAGCAGATGGGGTTTTCAGAGGCCACAAACGTTTAGTTCATCAGTCTCCTTTGCTGAAACCTATGAAAAGGAAGTATAAAGACAGCACACACCGAGGTGCCAATGGTAACAACTAGAAAGTTGGTGAAGAGCAAGACAGCAATCTTTTGAAATTATTATTATTTTTTTTACTTTTTGTGTGCATGTATGAAATTATTAGTGTGTGAGGAACTGCGAATACCACAGCACAAGTGTAGAGGTCAGAAGACAGCTTTCAGGAGTCTGAGCATTCATCGCATTTTGTCGGACCCGGGGATCGAACTCTGGTCATCAGGCTTGGCATCAGGTGTTTTTCCCTCATGAGCCATCTCATCCGGCCTGAGAAAACAAATCTCAACAACTGATCCCATCCTGTAGGTCCCCTTGGTTCTTCTTTCTACTGACCAATGTCTCTGAAAGAAGTTGAGAAAAGTAGGCTTCCGAATGTTTCGGAATTCTGTGTGCTGGATTCATACCCCAGGTCCTGTCTATTGACTCCGCTCATCTGCTGCAAAAGACAGAAGCCCAACTTGTCTAGAAAGGGCTGGTCCTCTGACTCCTGCGCACGAGAACAGAAAATGATGGAAACAGACACAGAACAGATTAGCACATCTGATTTACTTGGATTAGACTCCCTACTCTGTCAAACTTTCCAAATAATTTCTAACATACAAACGATTACGAGGCCTAAGTGAAGCAAACTAAGTGTTCCGCGGGATGGCACCTTGGCATATTTCTAGGTATACCGAGACCCAGGCTGATATATGAGTTATAGAAATAATGCATAAAACTACATTATTCATAGCAAATAATGCCCCCTGTCTACAAAAAGTCTCTATTTTGTACTAACTGCAATCTAAATGCCTTGTAAATAGTCATTGTTTTGTACCGTTGAGGGGTGGTAGTGAAAAGAGGTGACGATATGTAGTATCTTAATATTTTGGTCAAAGGTTGACTGGCACCCTTGAATATGGAGGACTGAAAATAGCTGTGCCCGGAACCGTCTCAGAGGGCAGCCTTTCTGTTAAGAAGTTGGGAATAACACCTGAAATAGGTCAGGGGAGCTGATGTGCGAATGGAGAACAGCAACACTAGGTGGTAGCTAGATGGGATCTTGGCCACCCAGCTTGCCTGGTGGGATCGCAATCCCTCAGGTTGCCTGGTGGGACCGCAGCCCCTCAGGTTGCCTGGTGGGACCGCAGCCACTCAGGTTGCCTGGTGGGACCGCAGCCCCTCAGGTTGCCTGGTGGGATCTCAGCCGCTCACTCACAAGCCGGAAGCAGTGATCTGCGGTCAAGGCAGCCTGGTTTGTTAAGATACTAGGACTTCACTGTGTAAACTGTGGATCCTTTCCCAACAGACTGAGACCACAAGTGCCTGTAAACTATTGGAGGAGAGAAGGGTTCTGTGGGAAATTTATTCAACCTGTTTACAATGCCTTCATTGGCTTCTTCTGGTAGCTTTTTGATAAAAAGACAAAAGCCTGTATTTACAATTTCCTCTCTAGTGGTTAATCCCAATCACGTGCTTACACGGTATCAATCGCTCACCATCTGCACCCCTCCCTTTCTGTGTGTGCCTTTTAAATCCCATCAACTTCCTCTGTAAGGGTGAAGTGAGGTCAGCTAACAACCAACCTAATTGGTCCGGCTGGAAGCAGCTCCTGGGACTCAGGCTCCAAACCTTGACCCTTGCATTTCTTCGTGGCTTAAGTCAGAATCTCAGCAATTAGGAAAGCTCACCGCAAAGGCCGCGACTCTTTCTAAGCACTTCGGTACACGGTATGCTTGCTGAGGTGGTCCTGGAATATCAATACATGCTTTTAGGATCAGAGTCATAAAAATTCTCATCTCAGCATGACCGCAAGCTAAGACTATTCGTTATTGTAAAGAACCTTTTCCCACAAGAAAACCCACAGGTGTTTCTGAGTGTAAAATTTTGGAAAGGTCGTCAGAGACATTTCTATCAATGCATGCCTTGAGGTCTTTTTCAGAACATAGTTAACCCATTTGGGATAAACATTCTCGACATAAAATGATTTTATATCAAATAAATATCGACGCACCTTCTCCGGGTCATCTGACAAGGCTGGAGTACCAGCAGGCTGCTGACTGGAGCAGGGGTTTTCACCAGTAAGTGGAACAGAGAACCGCTGCACTTATTCACAACATACGTTTCAAGTATTAAGAAATCGTATGACTTGATTTTGAGTTTCTGTGGGTTTTCTTGTGCCCCAGGTGTCTGGCAAAAGTACACAAGCTATTCACATATGTTGCTTGTAAAATGTTTTCATACCCCACTTTTCCCCTGTGAGGGAACGGAAACCAAAGGACCTGAGGAGAGAAAACGGATTTTTTTCAAACTATTATTCATCTCTCCAAATTTCATTTTCCCTTTTCTATGTTGTGTATCACAGGCAATAAAGGCAGCATAAAGAAAGAGAACTGGGCCATGGAAGACAAAATTAGAGAGGAAAAATAGCCTGCGTTATTGAGAGAAATGATAGCTTTATAGGCATAGGACAAAAGACCCAACCGTTTTTCTAATGCATATTTATTTTTTGTTTTCCACCAAAGCACAAATATTTCTCTGGCTCTGTGTATGTTATGATCAGAAATAGTTCTTCATGTGTGACAGTCCTTGAGCAATACATCTCACTCCGCTATGGAGCTAAACAACAAAGAATTGCTCCTGTAGAGCGGTTGACTGCGTCTTCACAGCCTTCGGGGTGGACTCCCCATTTTCAGATCTAAAAGAAAAATCTCAGCTCTCTTTCCAGCTCAGAAGAGGCTTTGGACTCAAATAGGGTTTTTGAGTACTGTACATTTGCAGCTTTGCTGGTTTGGGGAGCCGCTGTGTTGGAGGGGAGACTGCAGTCGCTGAGCTAACATCCAGGACTGACCTATAGCGAGAGGACGGAGACTTAGCATCTTCCCTTGGTGGCCTTAGCAGGAGTGGCTCTCTCCACTCACCCTAGGGTTTGCTTTGCTGCTCCTTTACTTGCACTGGTAATTTCTCCCATCTTCTCCTCTCCTTTACTTAAGGAAGTGTCCCCAGGGACCAGGTAGATGTCTTAGCAGTTAAAAGTACACGCTCTTGAAGAGGACCTGAGTTCAGTTCCCTGCACCTGTGCAGGTCACTCATAACCACCTGTTGCTGCACTGGGAGATCCGGATCTCTCTGGCCTCCCTGAGAACCCTCACTCACACACGTACATAGAATTCAAAATAAAATCGCCAGGTGGTGGTGGCGCACGCCTTTAATCCCAGTACTCGGGAGGCAGAGGCAGGCGAATCTCTGTGAGTTAGAGGTCAGCCTGGTCTACAAGAGCTAGTTCCAGGACAGGCTCCAAAGCTACAGAGAAACCCTGTCTCGAAAAAAAAAAAAGAAATAAAATAAAATATAAAAATAAAATCTTGTTTTTAAAAGGTTAAAAAAAGAAGTGTCTACAAATCAATATGTTATTATACACAAGAGAAGACAATAGATTTTTAAACTAAGGGTTCCAGGTGAGAAAATGTAATCAGTAAATGAGATCTAAACAGATTCAAATCGCATAGATGATCGGCTAGGCAAACACATTTGTGTGCTGTTCTGTAATCTTCCTCATTTTGAGAATGTGTGAACATATTATATAGTAAACAGAGACTTTTTAAGGCATAACTAAAAATGATTTATAATGAGGAGATGAAGCTGGGTTATCTGGGTGGGATCAATCTGATTGCTCAGCCACTTAAATACAGAGCCCTTTCTGTGGCTCAATGAAGCAGAAGGAAACATCAGAGGTGAGAAGAAGTGGGGAAGACACTTGAGCCCGCTGGTCTGTTACAGCTACAGGGCTGAAGTGGAAGAAGGAATACGGGCGGAACTTGACAGCGAAGAAGAGGTTGAGATGACACAGGAAGAGAAGCGAGTCCTGTAGGTATGAGGAGCAGAAGCGCCCCAACGACCTGAGCGTTCTAGGAGTCTTCCTCATGGTTCCAATGAGGACTCCACTCCTGCTGACACCTTTTGTTTAATTATGGCACCCGAAACAGAAGAAGGAAGCCCACCCAGAAAGCCTACTCACAGAAACCGTTTTTGTGCATGAATCTGTTCCTGAGTGTGGATGCATACATCCATGTTCACGCCTGTACATGTGGGCGCCAGAGGTTGCATTAGGGGCCTTCTCAGTCAGTTTCTACTTTATTCTTTGAGACAGGGTTCCTCGCTGAACCTGAAGATCGTAAATTCAACTGGACTGGCTGGTCAGCAAGTTCTGCGGTTTCTTCTGTCTCTGCCTCCCCAGCAATGGGACTGTGTATGCACTGCTGTGCCTGGCCTCTCTTCCACAGGTTCTGGGGGCTTGAACTCGGGTCCTCTTACCTGCACTGCAAGCACTTTCCCACCTGAACCATCCTCAAGCCCAGGGGGTTTTAAAAGGAGCTGTTTTATGTCACTACCTTGTAGTGATTTTCATGGTAATATTAATGCAACATGGATATAAATTCTAAGAGTCAGGCATATTCTCTTTGACATGCTAAGGAGAAATTTGAACCTATTTAGAGGAGTTTTTTTTCTTTCTTTTCTTTCTGATTTTTGACCTCTCTTTTTTTAACTTTTTAAAATTGATTTTTTTGAACTATATATTTTTCTTCGTTCCCCTCCCTCCCTCTCCCATCTCCTTCAACCCTCTCCCATCGTCCCCATGCTCCCAATTTCCTCAGGAGATCTTGTCTTTTTCTACTTCCCAAGTAGATTAGATCCATGTATGCTTCTCTTAGGGTCCTCATTGTTGTCTAGGTTCTCTGGGATTGTGATTTGGTTTTCTTTGCTTTATATCTAAAAGTCACTTATGAGTGAGTACATACTATATTTGTCTTTCTGGGTCTGGGTTACCTTACTCAGTATGATGTTTTCAAGATCCATCCATTTGTCTTGGCCTCTTTTAACTGGAGAGTTCAGTTAGGTTAACAGAAACCACTGCTGCTATTTTAAGCAAAAAGATACTTGGTGCTTTAACACAGCATGTAGAACTCTAGCATTCAGGAAACAAAGATTACCAAAAAAAAAAAAAAACCATCAAATATGGAAGTTGAAGGAGTTGTGAGAATCTCTGCTGATGGTTTCTGTTGTCTGTCACATGAAAATTCATGATTCTCAGAAGTGTGTTTGAGAGACGAGTCAGACTTCATTTCTGATGTCTGTTAGATCTGTCTCCTGGCTGGAGGAGTATGAATGACTCTCCACTGTTCTGTTTTCCAGCTCACTGGTGTGCCTCTGCCTGGTGGGATCCAGAGCCCACCAATACTGAAGAGAAGCACAAAGGGCAAGAAAAGGCCCCAAGTACCTTATTTCCTTTTTTTTCATATGTATATGTCAAAAGTCGTGAAGGAATAAAAGAAAGCATAGAGAAGAAATGCCATCTTCCCCAGCACTTGGTTATTTGAGATTCATCTGTTTACAAAGTGACTTTGCACGTTTGAGATCTGTGTCTGTACTGTGTCTGTGGTACCTGGATGCACCACCCCGCGTGTGTGCTCAGCAGTTTCCTCGATCTTTAAACATTGAACAGTCAGTGAGTCTTAGAGGCTGTCTGTCCAGTTCTCTCAGAAGAAGAATGCGAAGTTCACCGAGGGCTCAGATAGTCCATGTCAACAGTGCTACTTAGCTACTGAACTAGGCCAAGGGTGTTTGAAGACTCTCTTTTCTCCTGAAGTACTGGCAAGGTCTGCAAAGAATGCAGGCTTTGATCCTATTGGCGTGATGTCAAGTTGGTCTGGGAGAAGACACAGACTTAGAGGTCAGGGACAGAGCATTTTTATGCTTGTGACACGTGGTAGCGGGATTACCCACTGGTCCTACCAGTTCCCTTGCTTCTCAAATCCCATAGAAATGGTGTTGAGGGGCCAGGCAACTGTTCTGCAGTAGTGGGAAAGAACACCGAATGTGAGAGATGATGTGGGAGAGTCTTCTGTTTGTGTTGATTTCATTCATTAATAAAGAAACTGCCTTGGCCCATTTGATGGGCCAGCCCTTAGGTGGGTAGAGTAGACAGAACAGGAAGAAGGAAGTGAGGTAGATGGCTCAGACAATTGCCCTGCCTCTCCTCTCTGAGCCAGATGCCATGAAGCTCTGACCCAAGATGGACATACGCTAGAATCTTCCTGGTAAGGCACCACTTTGTGGTGCTACACAGATTACTAGATATGGGCTAATCAAGATGTGAGTAAGAGGCTGAAACCAATGGGCCAGGCAGTGTTTAAAAGAATACAGTTTGTGTGTTGTTATTTCGGGTGTAAAACTAGCCAGCCGTGTAGGATCCGAGCGGGATGAAAAGCAGGCCTGCCTGCACCTCATCACTACATGAGAGATATTTTATTTTTTTCCAGCAAGTGAAATACAGTGAGGCATGTTACCTCAGTTTTCATAATTGTTTTGTTTTGTTTTAGGAGACAGGGTTTCTCTGCAGCTTTAGAGCCTGTCCTGGAGCTAGCTCTTGTAGACCAGGCTGGTCTCGAACTCACAGAGATCTGCCTGCCTCTGCCTCCCGAGTGCTGGGATTAAAGGTGTGCGCCACCACCGCTGGCTTCATAATTGTTTTGTCACTGATTCATAGTTAGAAATCCAGTCTCTTGGTAATAGAAAGTGACGGAGTGAAACTCTACCTGCCTCTGTTTCTTCATTTTAATAAAAAAAAAACAAAACCTTTGTCCCTGTACTGGATGTCTTGGCTATGAGAGAAATATATAAATATACTTTTTATAAAAATATAAATAGTTGAATCAACTGTTAGTTGGAATTTAATTACATCCAAGTACATTAGTTTCTAAATTATATACTTGATAACTGATTTTAATGTAATGTTTAATCATAGTCTTAACATCTTAAATAGCAAACTTTAAAAAAATTCATTCTGGCAGATCAGATCTGTTTTAAATGTTTGGTAACTTAAAATGGACTTTTACCTCACAACGATGCTTACAGGAGCATCTGGAGTTTTAATGCATCCAGGCTTCTTATTTCAAGAAATCTTTATTGATGTTACAAATTGACCCTATTCAATTAGAAAAAAGAAAGAAAAACCCATAATTTAAATCAATAGTTATTCTCTGATATTATATATTTATCCTGATCTGCAGATTTTTAAATTGTTTTTATTGTGTTATATATTTTTCTTCACATCTCTCCTCTCTTGTCTCCTCCCCTTCTACCCTCTCTTATGATCCCCATGCTCCAAATTTACTCAGGAGATCTTGTCTTTTTCTACTTCCCACGTAGATTAGATCCATGTATGCTTCTCTTAGGGTCCTCTTTGTTGTCTAGGTTTTTTTGGATTGTAAATTGTAGGCTGGTTTTTCTTTGCTTTATGTCTAAAAGTCACTTATGAGTGAGTACATATGATATTTGCCTTTCTAGGTATATGTTACCTCACTCAAAATAATGTTTTCTAGATCCATCCATTTGCCCACAAATTTCAAGATGTCATTTTTTTCTGCTGTATAATACTCCATTGTGTAAATGTATCATCTTTCCCTTATCCATTCTTTGGCCGAGGGGCATTTAGGTTGTTTCCATGTTCTGGCTATGACAAAACAAAGCTGCTATGAACATAGTTGAGCACATGTCCTTGTGGTATGATTGAGCATCCTTTGTGTATATACCCAAAAGTGGTATTGCTGGGTCTTGAGGAAGGTTGTTTCCTAATTTTCTGAGAAATCACCACACTGACATCCAAAGGGGCTGTACCAGCTTGCCTTCCCACCAGCAATGCAGGAGTGTTCCCTTTACCCACAACCTCTCCAGCATAAGTTGTCATCAGTGTTTTGATCTTGGCTATTCTTACAGGTGTAAGATGGAATCTCAGAGTTGTTTTGATTTGCATTTCTCTGATGACTAAAGATGTTGAGCATTTCCTTAAGTGTCTTTCAGCCATTTTAGATTCCTCTGTTGAGAGTTCTCTGTTTAGGTCTGTGCCCCATTTTTTAATTGGATTATTTGTTCATTTGATGACCAATTTCTTGAGTTCTTTGTATATTTTGGAGATCAACCCTCTGTCCAATATGGAGTTGGTAAAGATCTTTTCCCATTCTGTTAAGCTGCCGTTTTGTCTTGTTGACCGTGTCCTTTGCTTTATAGAATTTCTCAGTTTTAGGAGGTCTCATTAATTGTTTCTCTCAATGTTTTTTCATGAATTTTTTCTCTGTGCTACTGGAGTTATATTTAGGAAGTGGTCTCCTATGCCAATGCAAGGAAGGGTTTTGATTGAGTTTATAACAACACCTGCCACCTTTTCATGTGTAACCACTCATGTAGCTCAGGCTGGGCTTGTTTTAAAGGCAATGAGGTTACATATGAATGGCCATTCTACTCCATCTCAAGTAGAAGAATGAGCAGACTATCACTTCACTATTTCATTAATTGAATTTATACTATTTTTTTAAACATCTAGTAGCTAGTAACCAGGATTCAGATGGTTGTATTAGATACAAATCACAAAATTAATGGCAAACAACTTTTCAGGTTTGGAAGACAGGCCAGTTTGACTTCGTAGTGTAATCTTTATTGTTGATATTTTAATTAATTTCAAAAAACTCATTCCACTTTAAATTCCGTTCTCAGGCAGAATCGACCAGTGATCATTCCTGAAGTGGAGGAGCAGGGTTAGCTGAGAGGAAGCAGACAGTGCTTTGCCTTCATGCGCTCCATTTCTCCGTTCTTGGTAACTTACTGCATCCGTTCCTGTTCTTGCTGTGACAAAATACCAGCAAAGCATCGTGAGGGAGGGGCGTTTATCTGTGCTCTGTCCTCGGGACTCTCAGACCTGGTGCTCCTCTCAAGCCTCCTGGACTCCTGTCTGCTGCCACTTTCCACCATAGGATACAGAAAAACTTCCAAAAGCCAAACAGATCCTACTGGGCTTAAAGGTCATCTAGGACCTTCCAATAATAGAACTGAACTAATATAATGTGCTTGACTCATAACTTAAGAACAATATTACAAGGCCTTAGTGATTGCATCATTGGGTTCAGAGAGACAAAGCGTCTAGATTGGAGTGCTCTGAGTTCACAGATGTAAGAAGAAGGTGTCTGTTCTTTTGGGAAATCTGATAAGCTTGATTTTTATTTTATTATTTTTTATGTGTGGGTATTTTGCTTCCATATATATCTGGGTACCACTTGCATGCTTATTAAGTACCCAGAGAAGGCAAAGGAGGGCACTGGATACCCTGGAATTGGATTCTAGACAGTTGTAAGGCCCAGTGAAAGTGCTGGGGGTAAAACCCCAGGTCCTCCGGAAGAGCAGCTGAGATGCTTAACCGCCGAATTATTTTTCCAGCACTGGGGTGGTTGGAATGAAAATGGCCCTGATAGGCTGATATAATTGAATGCTTAGTCATTAGAGATTGACACTACTTAAAAATTAGGTATGGCCTTCTTCTTGGAGGAAGTGTGTCACTTAGGATGGGCTTTGAGATTTTGAAAGCCCAAGCCAGACACAGTGGCTCTCACCCTTCTGGATGCCTGCTGATCTGGGTGTAGCACTCTCAGAGATTCTCCAGCAACATGTCTGCCTGCATGCTGCCATGCTTGTAATGGACTAAACCCCTGAAACTGTAAGCAAGCCACAATTAGACACATTCTTTTATAAAAGTTGATGTGGTCATGGTGTCTCTTCACAGCAGTAGAACACGAACTAAAAGAAGCCCACAAACTTAATTTTGAATACAAATCATGTATGATGACAATTATTAGTACCTTTCAGCTTCCTTTTTATAAACTGTAAATAATATCTACTCAAAAATGGAATAAGTGATAAATATTATAATGTAGTTTTTTTTCTCTTTGGGTGCCACCACCTAGCTCCCAAATAAAAACATGGTGACTTATTCTTACTTATGAATGCCCAGCCTTAGTTTGACTTGTTGCTAGCCAGCTTTTCTAGTTTAAATTATTCCATCTGTATTTAACTACATTTTGCCTCTGAGCTTTTTGCCATTTTTTATTCTCTATATCTTTCTTTCCTTCTTACTCTGTGTCTGGCTCTGTGACTGGGTGGCTGCCCCTAGTGTCCTCCTCTCCTTCTCCTTGTCTTGTTCCTCCCTCTTCTCTTGAGCCTAGATTTCCCCTCCTGTTTATTCTCTCTGGCCCCCAGCCCTGCCTATCCTTTCTCCTGGCTTGCTAATGGCTGTTCATCTCTTTATTAGACCAATCAGGTGTTTTAGACAAGCAAAGTAACACAGCTTTACAGAGTTAAACGAATGCAAAATAAAAGAATGCAACACATCTTTGAATCATCAAACAAATATTCTTCAGTATAAATGAATGTAGGACATCTTAAATTAATATTCCACAACATTATAATTAATGTTGAAGTAAGTCTTGGGAAACTAGAAAGAACCATAAAGATATGATACACAAGACATTTATAAACCTGATTGGTCATCTTGTATCTTCCTTGTGACAGACTGGATCAATGAATAATAAGGTGTGATAGCCACAGAAAATGGAAAAGTTGCTAAATGGTTATGAACAGCTTAAGACTTTTTCTTACATAATATAAACTTGCCAAAGGATCACTTATTGGCTCTATTGAGCACTAAGCCACGAAAAAGCTGAGGAACAGTGGGTGACACAGTCATTCTGTAAACCTTGATTGTTTTCTGTCTGAGCTGGGATGCAAAGAACATGAACGATACAGGCACCTGGATTTGGAATGTAATGTTGTGAGCTAGAAAACAAAATGTTCAATTCCATGGTGGTGTCATAGTTAGGATTCCTATTGCTGTGAAGAGATACCATGACTATGGTAACTCTAATAAAGGAAAACATTTAATTGGCTCTGGCTTACAGTTTAGAGGTTCAGTCTGTTATCATCATGTAGGGAAGCATGGCAGCCCACAGGCAGATGTGGTGCTAGAGAAGGAGCTGAGAGTTCTACATCTGGATCAGCAGGAAGCAGGAAGTGAATGTCACACTAGACCTGGCTTGAGCAGTTGAGACCTCAAAGTCCCACCCCATAGGCTGCACTTCCTTCAACAAAGCCACACTTACTCTAAAGAGATTTCACCTAATAGTACTGCTCCCTGTGAGCCTATAGAGGTCATTTTTATTCAAACCACTGCAGGTAGTGAGAACAAAACAGGACACCCATCATGCTAATGAAGTTTAAGAGCACCACAGGACTGCCTTCTGGAGACAGCTACAGAAAATCTCAGAAACCTCTTTATCTCGAACTCCTGAGAATTTGACCTTTGGATTAATGACCTCACCTTTCCCTCTGGCACATCATTTAGCATGATGTGGTTGTCATTCATCTGCATTGTTGGGTTATGAGTGGAAAAATATTTCACTGTATGCGTATATCACATCAACAAATGAATTTTTATTTTCAGAATTAAACTGATTTCTCAAATCTTCCTGACTCAGTACTTTTGCCTCCAGACAATGTGTTGCTTGTGTGACTTGGCCTCACCTGAGCCCCTAAGTCAGTACATCAAAATAAAAGCCATTTCACCCTTCAAAATAGTAGGCATGAGAAGTGCTGCCAGGGAGGCACATGAAGATTTGAATTACTTTATCATTTTGCATATAAGTATTTCAATTCTAGTTTCCTCTTATCAAAACAAAACTTTTTAGTGTTCTCTACATTGATGGTTATGCATTACGTTCATAAATTTTAATTGATACTTAATGCAAAACAAATTGGGATTTTACTTTCATGATTAAAAAAAAGAGACAGTTGCGTGGCGGGGGGGGGGGGGGGTAGGAAGCTCCTGAACCGTTGCCTCTGGAAACAAGCAGACCTGTGCTGTTATCTCTGTGGCTTGTTTGCTTTTCTTCCTGCTATGTTAGAAATACTCTGTTGAAAGCAACCGTGAGAGTCGGTTACATTTTAAGTTTCAATCACCTATTCCTAAGAGGTCCATGAAATAAAAACGCCTCTGATCTGCAAGTCCCTTGCCCAAGGACAGACAGTTCCTGAAATGATGGAGGCAACAAGAGAAACTTGTTCACTCCCCTAAAAAAGTCTGTTTGGCGTGTCTGTACCAGGTGCTTTTGACCACACGTGGGTGGGAGGCTCAAAAGCAGGAACTATGTCAGATTGAACACGTGCGTGGGAGGTTCAAAAGCAGGAAATATGTCCGACTGAACACTGTACCCTAATGGGACCTGATGAGAAATATGTAAGCTGCTACAAAACTTGATTTGGGGCCATTTTCTCTGGGAAACCAGAGATAGACATGGCTAGAGCTCATCAACCTGGCCAAGTACTTAATTAAAGCTTGCTTCAAATTTGGCTTTAAACTATGATCGTGGTCTTACTCTCAGTTGGTGGAATTAACACAATCTAAGGGAGAAGGGGTTGATTTTGGTTCACTGGTCCCAAACATACAGCCGAGCATGGTGGGGGAGACATGGCAGCAGGCGGGGGAAGCAAGGTGGCAGGAGTGAGAAGTGACTGTATCTGCCCTTCAGAAAACCGGTAAAACAGGAAACAGGGCCAGGCTATGAAGACTCAAAACCCACGTCCAGTGACTCTCTTCTAGGAAGCCGCCACTGCTTCAAGGTTCCAAGATGTTCACACAGAGCCGCATGCTAGGGACCAAGTGTTTCAACAGGTGAGCCGATGGGGGACTTCCTATATTCAAACCACAGCACACTGGGTGACCTACAGGCATTCTTTTCTGATTTTGCCCTGTAAATAAAACACCACATCTTATCTCCAACGTTTCCTGACATTCAACTCAATTAGTTTTGACAAGATTTGAATTTTTTGGCAGTGTTTTCTCTTCTCTTTTCTTATTCTAAGCCTCTTTGGCTTTAACAGTGGTTTCTAAGACTTAATCCATATTCTGTAAGATGTCATCTTCATATTCTTGTTTGTGACACAATGTTGTGATAGATGAATAAATACCTCATGAATCATCTACTCATTGTCCTGACAAGGGATAATTGGGTTATTTAATTTGGAGATTACTGCAATAGTGTTGTTATTCTTTTACATACACTTTACATATATGTAACATGTGCATATATGTTAAATAATTTGACTAACATCTGTCCCAAATTCTGTTCCCCACAACTAAATAAGTCCCCAAATAAGGTGTTCTCTGTCTTTGCCAACACCAAGTAGTTGTGGACTATTATTTTAAGATATATTACACTTGTTTATACTGTGGAATATTTGTTTAATGATGCAAAGACGTGTTGCATTATTTTATGTTGCATTTGTGTAACTCTGTGAAATTGTATTACTTTGCCTGTCTAAAACATTTGATTGGTCTAATAAAGAACTGAATGGCCAATAGCTAGGCAGGAGAAAGGAAAGGTGGGGCTGGCAAGCAGAGAGAATAAATAGAAGAATAAATCTGGAAAGAGAAGATCAGGAATGAGAGGAGAAGGAGGACTCCAGAGACCAGCCACCCAGCTATACAGCAAACCGTGGAGTAGGCACTAAAGAAAGGTATACAGAAATAGGGAAAGGTAAAAGCCCAGAGGCAAAAGGTAGATGGGACGATTTAAATTAGGAAAAGATGGCAAGAAAAAAAGCCAAGCTAAGGCCACACATTTATAAGTAAAAATAAGCCCCTGTGTGAATTTATTTGGGAGCTGGGTGGTAAACCCCCTGCAAAGAACAAAGAGTAAAGAGTAAAAATAAACCCAACTACACTAAGTGTTGCTGGTCTTTCTAGTCTTCAGAATTCTGGTGGATTTTGATTGGCATTGTTGTGAAACCTAGAACTAGCTGGATTCCCACATCATGATCCTCCTTCCTTCTCCAGAGGGCCAAAGCTAAGCAGTACCATGTCTAGGTACATTTCATACCTTTATTTAATCTATTGTATATGCATAAATAATGTACACAATTATTAGGTTTTACATATATAATCTTTAAGTGTGACTTTTCTTTTAGCTATACATAATATGTTATAATTTCCTACTTTAATCATTAAATATTAAATTCATAAATTTTTATTATTGGATTGCATAGATAGCATATACTTTAAGACATCACTGTTAGACAGTGTTACAATTACTTGTGTATATCTTCTGGTAGACACGTAGAAAACCACAGAGCCTTTGGTTCTGCATGCATTTTATTTCCTTCAATGTAGCTGACTGCTCCCCAGCACAGGTGTAAAAGTAGATACTTCCACCAGATTTAATGCTTCCGGCAGCCAGGCTTTCTAAGTTCTGGTCAATGGGATGGGTGTTAAACAGAGGATTACTTGCTTCTCTCTTGCTGTGATCAAACACCTCAGCCAAGTCATCTTGTGGAAGACAGTGTTTATTTGGGCTTATGAGTCCAATGGGGTCGAATGGGGTCGAGCCCATGATGGTGGGGCAGGCATAGTCATGGAAATGGAAAGCTGAGGGCTCACATCTGGAAGTGTAAGAAGGGAGCAGGAAGAGCATCTGGAAATTTAGTTCTCGGAGCCTTCTTCCGAGACACAGCTCCTTCTGTGCGGCTACACTTCCTGCCCTTCCCAAACAGCACCACCAACTCGGGATCAGACGTTCACAGGCACAGGCCGATGGGGGACATTTTCCTTCCAGCCACTACAGATATCATCCCATTCTGGCAATGGTCTGGACAGTTAAATGCGATTACAAGGCTCTGTTCTATCCAAAGTTCTTGTTCTATCCTTTATATTTCCTTAGAGGTCTCTCTAGTTTTCTCACCAAGTAGAATTATTTCACCTGTAGATAAATTTTTGTCAGTTAGATTGTCAAAACTCTCTCTTTTCATTTTTATGTATTCTTTTCTTCTACCTATGGTTTCTTTGATTATGGAAAATTTTCATTTTCTGAATCTACTCCTTGTTTCTATTGTTTTTCATCTCTATGTTTTATTTAAGCATTATTCCCATTTCATTTTAGGTATCCCCTGGTGTTCCTGTGCTGCCTTTCTATTTTTGCTTTGTATATTTAGCAATTTCATGAACCTGGAATTCTAAGATTTTAGTATATTGTTTATTTTTATGTAGATGAGCGTTTGTCTGCATGTGTGTCTGTACACCATGTGTTATGTACCGTGCCACGGATAACAGAAGAGGGGGGCAGATGCTCTGAGACTGGACTTACTGATGGTTGTGAGGGCCATGTGGGTGCTGAGAACTGAACTTGGGACCTCTGGAAGAGCAGCCAGTGCTCTTAGCTTCTCAGCATCTTTCCAGCCCTCACCTGGAATTTTTATGTGTTGTAAAGCAGGTTCCCGATTTCACTTTCCTTTACATGTGTAGCTGACTGGGTCACTTGACTTAGTCAACACTGCTGTGATTCATGCACTTCCCACGTTCCCTGTTGTGTGTATTTCTTCTTTAAGCTCTCTGTGCAGGTACATTTGTTTATTTATTTGTGATCAACCCTATACAATATTGTCTTAATTACAATACTGAAACTTTCAAATATATAGTGATATTCTCCTTCTGCTTGGGTTTAAATAGCCTAGGCTTCTCGTGACTATTTATCCCTATATCAGTTCATCAAATTCCATTAAAAATCTATCATGATTTGATTTTAATTATATCTTGGTGATATTTTCTTTTATACTTAAATTTAAATTTTATTGCTTTATACTTAAGCTTTACGTTTCTCATTATACATCAGATGAACTTATTACACATTTGACATTCTAGGTCTCTCCTTCCTTCTAATTCCATTTCCTTGTTCCTAACACACATCTTTTGTAATTCTTTCTTTGAGTGTCTGACCAGTAAGATTCTTTGAAAAAATTATTTTGCAGTTCATGAATGTCCTTCTTCACGGTGATGGTCTGTGTAGGTGAGCTGCCTGGAGTGTAGCGGGCTGATGCTAGGTAGATAGCTGGCCAACCTCTTCAGTACAGCTGCCTCAGGACACACCCTTTCCTTTGGCCGCCCTTCAGCAACAAGTGAATGTCAGAAGCTTACAAAGATCCAGTTCATCTGTCCTAAGTCAGGACAACAGTGAAAAGCATCTCAGATTCAGAGTCAAGACCTTCACTGACAATATGGGTCCTATTAGCTCTTCACTCTCTCTGATTCAACACCACCAGCTCCACATCTGTTGTTCCTGAATGTTTTCCCAGACTGCCACTACTTCACTTTGACTCAGAGAATGTTTCCAAGGCTTTAGTGCCAGGCCTGGTCCATAAAAGTAGAAACTAAGATAGAATTTATGACCTGAATCATGGCTGCTTACTGCTCTAAGGACCTCTTACTGGCGACAGGCATAAGACAGATAGTCCTTGGCACAAGGTAACAGTGAGTGGTTAAAACTTTCATCAGTAATGAACTGGAATGGTGTTCTAATAGAAGGTAATATTCTAATGGGTGCAATGTAGCAAGCATTTGAAAAATATGAGGGAAACAGTAATATTAAAAGCAATGGCAGTGCCGGTGGCTAAGTAAAATTAATTGTTTGAGAAAAGCAAAAAAAGAAAGAAAAATCCAAAAGTGCTTAATTAGATTTTAAAAATCTAACAGTAAAATGGAGAGAATCTCTGCTAGGAAAGAAAGAGACTTTTATTCTGCAGTAGGAAAGCAGAAGAACCGAGGAACTGGCCCAACTCTTAATCATAAGTGTGGCTGAGCTCCAAAGGGAATTAACCACAAAACCCAGGGAGCGAGGCTGTTCCAAGGTCAGGATGCTGTTCAGACAGAGACACAATGGGCCGGGTTGTGGTACCTCAAAGTCTAGTGTTTCCAGTTCTCCTAAATCCTCTGAGCCTTACTGTGGACCACTTTCCCCGGTTAAGTGCAGGGGATCTGCAACCTTCATGGCCAGAAGAGAGATGAGCAGAGAAGATGAGAAGGCAGTTTGGCTCACAGCACTCAGCAGCCGCTGTTGGTTCACATGTCAGGAGTCTGCCCCTCAATTGCTCACTGTAGGCATATTTTCAGCATGGCACAATTCACTGAACACTATTCTGATGATAATTAACTCAGTACTGCATCCACAACAAAGTCTTGTATTCAAAACAAAAATAAAATAAAATAAATGTCCTTAAGGAACAAAGTGAACTAAATTTGTGACTACGCTGAAACTCCTTGTAAAGTCCATAAAGATGGGTCCTGTAGATTCAGAAAGACAGGCTTATGATTGACTAAGAAAAATATATTTATGAGAAGGGTCTGGAGAGGACCCGGTGCTGGAAAAGTGTCTTGCCACATAGCACAAAGGCCACCAGGCTAGAACACAGTCCACTGCAGCCTTCTGGGTAGATAACAGGCTTATATTCCTTCCCTTAAAGGACCAAACCTGTGAGCTTAGCAGTGTAGGTTCCCCAGATGCTTATCTGTGAGCACAAAAATCTTCATGCTACCTACAGCTATTGGCTAATCTCTGTTATTTGAAACCCACACCTATGCCTCCTTAGAGTTGGGCGCAGCTCCATCTGAACATTAGGCATATGGCCAAGGTTAGGTTACAACAAGTTGGCACACATATTGTAATGAATATTGTAATGCCAGGACTGTGTGGCAGCAGGGAGGCCGAGCTGACCTGCAGAAAGCTAAGGAGATGCAGCTAGAGTGTGGTTCCTGGAGACAAAAGGGATGGGCAATAAATAAGGGTAGCAGTCAGTTTGTATGAGAAACCAAGATTACATCTGTAACCCCAGCACGTGGGCAACTGAAGTCCTGTGGGCTCAAGCTGCAGTCCACACATTATGACTAGAATGAAGGAGAGGAGGAGTCACCACCATGGTGGTGAAGGGTGGAAGGGGGTCCACGGAACTGGGAAGCACATGGCCAGGGGATGTTGGTAATACTGCAGTTAGGAGCCAGGGCGCCTTCACTTAGCTGCATGTGTTCTATAGGAAAGTACAGTCACTTGCCCTTGTGAATACCATTTAAGTTAATAGGGAATAGATTTATTGGAATTATTTTTAGTGAAGCACTTAGAAGTTTCATATTTTTAACTTACGTGGTTTCAGTGGTCCTTCTGCATTCTCGACAGGCATCCAACCACGGAACTTTGCTTCAAGCCCAAGCTCATATAAAGATTGTTGCTACACTAGATGACCGCTGAAGCCAAAACCACTATAGAATTTAGGGTCACGTTGCATATTACCTCCCCATGAGTTTCCTCATGCGTTACATTGTTAGGGCACAAACAAAATGCCTAGAATGCAAGAAGCAGAAAAGAAGAAAAAAAAAGACTCATATTAGCTGTTGCTGACATTTTTGTTTGTTAAGGGGTATGAGGTCCCAAAGACACTCGGGGCAAATGATTAGCTGTTTAGCATCCCGAAGCACATGCTGGCCAGCTCACTCAGTACCTGCGGCTCCACTCAGCTCTTTTCACCTCAGTCCCACCTGAAAGTTCTCCAGCTCATGGACTTCTTCCCCAGCTTCTCATTCCCACATAACCCTGCCATTTTGTTCGTGTGCCTGCTAGGCTCTCTACATTTTCATTGTTCTCTTGTCCCCTCTCCTCTTTGTGCTCTCTCTCTCTCTCTCTCCTCCCTCCCTCCCTCTCCATTTCTCTCTTCTCATGGCCTTGTTCAGTCTACTGCCCATGTTGTGTCTACTACTTTGTCTCGCTGCTCTGGACTCTTCCAGATGCCTCTGGCTGTACTCCCTCCTAGCTACAATAAAAACCCTTCTCCTCGGTCATACAAAGAGGAGGTGGTGATGTCTGCTGAAATTGATGAAAGCAGTGAAAGACTGAGAAAAGGGAGGCTGTTCTCATAGATATGTGACAAATTGAAATGACAGAGTTGATTAGAAAAATATAGAGGGACAGAAGGGCAATCCTGAAAGGCTTGAGTTTAGTGACATAGACCCCTATGTATGTGCTAGTATTCCCCCCCCACAAAAAAAAAATCTCAGACAATCAATGTGGGAAGGAAAAGGTATATTGTTTGATTACTGGGAATAGGGAAAATGATAAATTTTGACTGAAGTGATGGGACTGTGTGTTTTAAAGTGGGACTTGAAAGGGAAGAAAACATGATGGCTGAGCAAGAGAACACAGAACAGAGAGATTTGCAGTGCCCAGCAGCAAGCGAAACTGACGCATTGGTAGGAGAGTAGTAAGCTAAGGCACTGGAATTTGGATTTCCCTGATGGTGCAGCTCTCTTTGGAGACAAGGCTCATGGTGTGATCATCAAAGTAAGTTCCTGGAATGTATCAAAGGCGATGGCAGATGGGGATGAAGAAATCAAGAGATCAAAATGATTCAAAATGTCCTCCACTGAGATGCGAAAGCGCAGAAAGGTAAGGGCAGAAACATGAGTATAAAACAGCCACACTTAAGTACAGAAGGTGACAGTAATAATCATTTGTAATGGGAGCAACGTCAAGGACCTCTTCCCTAGAGGTAAGGGAGGAAAGAAAAACAGTCTTGTCGGATCTCAGCCACAGAGAACGTGGGAGAATTTGCTCACAAAGGAACAGAATCTGCACAGCAGAGAGCAACCAAGAGATAATTCCGAACGTAGGACGTCAGGATTGCGAGATAACCAAGAAAACACAAACACAGTCTCTGATGTGCAGGCCGATAATCCCAGCGCCACAGAGGTGCAGAGGCAGGAGGGTCATGGGTTCAAGGCCAGGCTTCCGTTCGTCCTGAGACTCAGAAAACAATAAAGAAAAACAAACAAAAATGTGAGCTTGGAGGCTTGTCAGGGTCACAGAGTGGAAAGGATTTCAAAAGAATCTGACAAAAATTGCTAGCCAACTTACTTTTTTATTTCTTTCAAACTTTTTTGTAAGTTCACCTTTCTTTTTCTTTTGGATTTTTCAATTCCACTGAATATAATAATAAAATGAGAATAAGATAGCGCATCTCGTGCGCGCTCTGATCCCCACTTTCCTGCTCGCAAACCCACTTCCGGGACGGCGACCTGTCCCCTAATCCCTGCTTCCCGCGGGAGGGGGCGAGATCAGGGCGGAGCACACAGAAGTAGGCGGGGCAGTCTGGACTCTTCCGGTGACGTGTACAGTCTGGGCGCTCTGACGTGAGGGACTTCCGCTCTGGCTCCCAGTGTCGGAAACGCTCCGCGTCCACCTCTCGGAGTCTCTCCTCGGTGTCCCCGAGTTCTGGCCTCTGCGTCCTCGACCGCTGCGGTGAGCGCGGGCCGCGTCCCGGCGAGGCTGTGCGCCGTGGGTGGGCCGGGAGAGCGCGAGGGCCCGCGGGCGGATGGCGGGGCGCGAGCCGCGTGGGTCTCCCCGCCACCAGTGCCGCTCTCCTGTCCCTGGAGTCCAGGCTTGAGCCGAAAGAATTTCCACGTCATTGGCAGAAACAAGTTCGAGATAAAAAAAAAAATAGATCTGAGATGTCTCAGTGGGTCGAGACCAGGCCACTGTGGGTCGCTCATCTCATTCAGCCGCACGCCCCGGACTTTACTGACCGAAGGCTCGGGGCTTAGCCACGGCGATTAGCCACTAATTAGCTCTTAGGACTGCCGTGTCCTTAGGATCGGGCTTTGAAGAAGGAAGAGAAGCCTGGTTTTCTATAGTGTAGCTTTTCCGAGTGCTGCACAGCAGTTTGGTAAGGCTCCATGTGTGTACGGGCAACACCGAAGCGGCTGGCTTCTTAAAATTGCTGCCCACAGGCAGGAGCCACAGGCAGCGAAATAATCGTGGTTCTTAATGTAGTCCGAAAATGGGTTGCTTTGGCATTCAGTGCTGGCCGACTGGGTTTATTTAGATGCTGTCTAACCGAGAAGGTACTGTCCAGTGCTGCCTAGCTGGCAGCAGGAGGGATGTGGCTATGTATCTCATAAGGGTTATTTTAACTTGGCACAAAATGAATGTTTTCGTCGTTTTTATTAATGCTGCAAGTCAGATTTTCTTTTCCTTTAATGAAGAGCCGAATAGTTTAAACTTCAGAGTGGAAAGCACTTACTCTGGCTTTTAGGGTGAGTTTTTCTGTGCCTGCGTGGTTTTAGTTGTTTGGTAGTGTAAATGGGGCCTTAGCTTAGAAGCCTTTGCCGGGAATAGTGTGCGTGCGTGCGTGCGTGCGTGCGTGTGTGTGTGTGTGTGGAGTTGCCTAAAGTCTTCGGACACGTCTGTGGAAGTGGTAGAGGTGAAGGTTAAAATTGAAGGGTCGAGCCCACCATCTAAGGAGTGTATAAACGCTGTGTGGCTCTGAGAGTCATAGCTTTGCCTTTCTCTCGTTTAGAGGGGAAAATGCCAAAGAAGAAGACCGGTGCCAGGAAGAAGGCAGAGAACCGGCGAGAGCGGGAAAAGCAGCTCAGAGCATCGAGAAGCACCGTAGACTTAGCCAAGCACCCATGCAACGCTTCCATGGTAAGCGCCCTTTGAAAGAACAGCAGGTGGCTGGAAGGCAGCACTAGATATACCATATAGTAAGTCTGTCTGAGAAATTACCGACTGCAGTGCACAGTGCGTGTTCCTGTGGGAACCTGCCAGAGGTGTGGTCACTGGTTTTGCTGAGTAATAGTGAATTTTTTTTTTTGTATTTGTAAAGCCTGGCCTATCACCTCATACACTGTGGATGATATAGATATTGAAGGAGAATGGATCAATAATAGGAACTGAGTGAGAGGTTCCAGCTTTTCTATAGTCTTTAACGGTTTGTCTTATTCATTGGGTTTCCTCATTTTTTCCTAGTGATCTTCACTCATTGGTTTCTCTGGCTTGAGCGCCCTGGTTTCTAGACATAGCCCATTTTCTTAATTCGTTTTGCCTATGCTGAGTGGTCTTGAGACTGTGTGGCTCTTTTGAAATGTGTTATTTACAAGATTTAATTTAGCAAATACTTGTTATTCGTGGGAGCACATACTATGGACGGGCGCAGCACTGGCGGCTGATAGCACGCCTCTTTCATAAGGTTGTAGCGTTCCCTAGTGTCTGTTGGACACAGTTCAACCTTCGGGGAACAGTAGTTCACTAGAGTAATAACTCCATGTAACGGGAAGAAGAGAGGACGTGAGAGACTGAGGGACAGCAGAAAGGAGAGGGGACGTGATAGACTGAGGGACAGCAGAAAGGAGAGAGGACGGGATAGACTGAGGGACAGCGGGAAGGAGAGGGGACGGGATAGACTGAGGGACAGCGGGAAGGAGAGGGGACGGGATAGACTGAGGGACAGCGGGAAGGAGGGGGGATGGGATAGACTGAGGGACAAGGGGGACGAACAGAGGAGCAGCTGGATCCTGGACTCTTTGCTTTGCCTCTTTTTCTCCTGCTTCTGAGGATTGTTGTCCTTTCTTTGTTCTTTCTTCTTGGTTTCTGGTAGAGTGCATCTATCACTTGTGGAGGTCACAGGAAGAAAGAATTCTCATAGGTTGAGTTGGAGCCCTTTTTGTGTGTATGTGTGTGTGTCTGTGTGCCAGGACTGATATTTATGGTGTACAGGGTCAGGCTGCATGCTACCAGTATGACAAGTGGGAACTGTATTTTCAGAAAAGAGGATGCTAAGCAGACAAGAGCACGTGAATGGCATTCCTGAGTGCATGTGATGCGAGTAGATCTTGCTAACAGTTCAGTAAAGTTGCAGTTCTGCACTGTTCCTGTATTCACTACTCCCCAGGACTAAGTAGTAGTAGCTGAGCGTGTGGAAGGGAGCACAGCTGGCAGAGATGTTTTTACCAGATGTTCAACAGCGAGAGATAGAAGGGAAACGTGTTAGTGTCAGTGAAGGAGTGGAGGAAAGAGTGGGATGTGTTTGGATAAAGACTGACTAATAGTGACTTGACTCTAAAGAGCAGATCAGGCTGGAGAACTTTGAAAGCCCTATTTCAGTGTTGATAGTTCATGGTCTTTATTAATTGATGTCCTTCTGTATTTCTAGCATCTACTCAATGCAGGCAAATAAGATGTTTTTAGTTTTAATAGAAATTTGAGTGGGGATTTATATGTGTTTTCTGTACAGTATTTGGTTTTTTTAAAGTAGCCAAAAACAAACCCAGTATGCTTAACTTTTTTGTAATATGGCTTCTCCCATTGTGGATCCCAGTGTAATGTTTTTGTGTATCTTTGCTAGTGGAGTGGGTATAAGAGCTTGCACACATGACTGAGCTGGAACTGGGTGTCGAACCATTACACTGTAATAAGGGAAAGAAAATAGTCTTTATAATGTCAGTAAAGTTCCTTCTCAGTCGGCAGAAATGTAATGATGTGCTCTGAATTTTACAGGAATGCGACAAGTGCCAGAGGTAAATTTCTTTATCTCTTTTTCTTTCTGTTTGAAAGTGTCCTTGTATGCTTTTTGTTGTTTGGTATAACACTTGGGGAGGAAAGGGTTTGTTGCATCTTGCATCACTGAGGGAAGCCAGGGCAGGAGCTCAAGGCAGGAGCCTTGGAGCTGGAACTGTGGCAGAGCCCATGGAGAAATGCTGCTTTCTGGCTCGCCTCCACACTCATGCTCAGCTACCTTTCTTATTTAACCCAGGACTACCTGCCAGGGATGGCACTGCCTGGGGTAGGTCCTCCTCCATCAGTTCGCAGTTGAGAAAGTGCTCCACAGACATTGCCCACAGACCAGTCTGATGGAGGCAGTCCCTCAGCCGGTGCCCCTCCTCTCAGACACTCTAGTTGTGTGGAGTTGACAGAAACTAACCAGCAGAGCTATAAAGTGGTCTCTCCTTTATCTGAAATTGACCCTATTTAAAATTTTTGTTTTACATGACAAGGCGGCAGAAGAATAGAGCATTTTGCTATTTTTGTAATTCTGTTCAGAAGTTACCAATTTGTGCACAGTGTGGTAAGTATACACCTATGAAGGCATGTCTTTATCAAATGTTTGTCTGGCAGTTGTCAAGTATAGGTGGAGCTATTTCCCTAAAATAATTCAAAATAAAGCTAAGTGGTCTTTCCTAGAGAAGGAAGATTGGTGTTTCCTCGGTGGTCTTCACAGACTCTTGCCATGCTAACATGTCTGATCAGAAAACATTTCTATTGAGAGTCTTGCAGTCTTTGCCAAGTTCCTCTCATCTGGGGACATACACTGTGTTCATGAAGACTTGCCCTAGGGAGCCTACTCACCTTTACTCGGGTTTACTCTCTGTTCTTTTTGAGTGAATACCCTCTTAGGAGATGGTGGTTTAAGTAGAGCAGTTTGGGGTGCCCATTGATATGTGCTGTGCAGAGTGCCAGGTTAGTGATCAGGGCTACACACAGAATATTTCTAGTATAGTTCTTGTTTTCCAAGAGGTCACTGGTTGAATTCTGCAGTTAGTGGAAAAGAGAAACTAGTTAAAACACACCTACTTGCCCTTGTTGTGCCAAATGCAGGTGAAGGCAGGGTAAGGAAAGAAGTTTGTGGAAGGGGAGCCCTGTGTGATCAGTGTCTCACAGAGCTGTAAGCCCATGCATTTCTAGTGCAGACTCTCATACTTGCGTTAGCCACGGAACAGTTGGTAGCTGCTGCCCTATGTCCAATTTCTCTCTTCCAGTTCCTGTTATCTAACTTTGCTTCTCAGGAGGCGAGATCCCGGCACACTGAGCATCTTCTGTTTGTCTGTGTTCCGTCTGTAGTCTGGTGGACAGTTAGTATGTTGTCACTAATCTTGACATGCTGTCTGGAGAACAGATTTCCTGGCAGGGTTGGGGTTGGTGTTTTGTAGATGAGCTTTCAGGCTGTTGTGATTTCTATATATGGATAAACTTAGGTAGAACAATTAGGGTCCTTGGTCACTTGATCTGTCTTTTGATAGTATGTGGCAAGAAATTACTGGTAAGTCCAAGCCAGGTTGATTTTATTGTGATTTATGAATATAAAATTAATTTAAAGCATGCTTTTTACAATGTTTTGATTCACTTGAAATTAATAAGATTTGAAACTGTCAAAACTATCATTAGATTATAATGTATAACTTGAAACTTCTGATTTCATTATAAGAATGAATTAGCATATTGCATATAAATTATTATATAACTATGACAGCTTTTGTGGATTAATAAATTTCTAATCTCAGACTATTGGGAAAATACACTGGTTTCATTTCTAATTTTTTAGAATACTATTTCCAGAGGCACTTGGTCTAGATCAAAGCAGAATTAGTGAACACATTCCTGTATGGACTAATTTGTAGGACTAATCGTGCATGTGTATCTTTTTTTAACCAGGAAAAACAAAGTGCATGATGAAGTCTTCAGACTGTGTCATCAAGCATGCTGGTGTCTACAGCACCGGCCTCGCCATGGTGGTAAGCTGCTTGTCGTGTCTTAGTGTAGGTTTCCAAGATAAAGCCATTTTAACCAGTATTTTAAGGCGTTTTAAAAACAGTTTTTATTCCTTGAGAATTTCATACAGTATATCTCCATCATATTGGCCCCCACCTCTCCCCAGGTCTATCCCCATCTCTACCCAACCAACTTTGTGATCTCATCTTTATTTTGACCCATTGAGTCCAGTTTATGTTGCCCAAATACTTTTCGTTGTTAGACCTGCCGTGGAGCAGGTTCAGCCTACCAGGGATCACACCCTTAAAGAAAATTGGCTTCCTTTCCCAGAAGCTATCAAATACCGGTAGCTTCTCACTAGGGTAGGGCTTTCTGCTCACCTCGCACCTCCATGCAGAGGGGTCTCACTGACTTTGAGCTTCTCGCACAGGGTCTGTGCATGCTCGCAGAAGTTGCTGTGGTTTCCTGTGTGCAGCTGCCCTGTTGTGTCTGGATACACTTTGGTTTCCTCATTGGCCCTGATAATAAACCCAGGTACCAGGCGCTGGAATAGGCCTTAAGTTCCAGCAGACATAGTTGGCTCTTCCCATAACACTCATGCCACTATAGTGCCAATGGGCATATCCTGCCAGGGCAGTCACTGTTGTGCTAGAAAAGTTTGCATCTGGGTACTGTTGCTTTCCTCCTCTAGTGGAAGGCGTAGCACCTTCCAGCCTATGGAAGCCAGCCAGTCAGGAGGAAACTCATCTTTTCCTCCAACTGGGGGTACCATTGTACCTTTCTACAATGTTAAACAGATGTCACAAATTCCCCTAGTTGTAAGACTTACCAGCATTCTTGAATTATTTAATTATTTAACCTTAATAAATTATTTAATTTATTTAATTATTTAACCTTTTGGTTAAATAAGTTTCAAAGAACTTAAGGTTATTTTTTTAAAAAAAAAAACATTAAATTTGACCAAAAGTACCTATTAGTTATATGTTATCTTTACTAGATAGGATTTTAGAAGGAATTTTAGTGCCATAAATAAAAATAGGTAGATTATGTATTTTGTTGTTGTTCACTAAAAGATATTTTAAATAGAGCTATGAGTTTTGCTATATTCTACAGTGTGATTTATGCTTCATATCCAAATTACTCTGTGAGGAAAGTAATATTAGTTTTCTGTATATAGTTTATGGTAACTTTCCTAATCTGAATTTTCTCTGTGATAGCTTTGTTCTCTTACGCATGAGTCCTTTGCCTGTTCTTTCTTTCTGTGCTACCCTTCTATGCCCCTCAGGTATGTGTGGGGCTGGGGGTAAGTTCTCTGCTTGAGAGTCTTCTGTATTACCTAGTTGAGAATTTCTGTTTTCTTGCTAGAATACTGTCTGATGAAGGAGAAATACATGTTCGGTTTTCTAAATCTGATTTTCACAAGTCAGAATTGGTCCTCCTCCTCGCTGACCTTGTCCCTTTGCTTTTTAACAGTTTTAGTGTTTGCACTGGTCACGTGGTAGCTGTTCTAGAACTCTTGTTTCTTTGTTGCAGGGTGCAATATGTGACTTCTGTGAAGCTTGGGTTTGCCACGGAAGGAAGTGTCTTAGCACGCATGCCTGTGCCTGCCCACTCACGGATGCAGAATGTGTGGAATGTGAGCGAGGAGTCTGGGACCATGGTGAGTGATTCGGTGCAAACATTAAACCTAGTTAGGTTGTGTGTGATATTTCTCCATATATATTCTTTCAAATCTTAGCTGCTGGTATAGTTTTAGTAACTGAGGTAGAAAGAAATTGTACTTTCCACCCAAGCAGGTGGAGAGGGGAGTTTGGGTGAGGACCGGAAGCCTCACTCGTGCCCATGACTGTTCTGTAAGAGGGCAGGTTATTGTGGAGACCCACAGTTCAATGGTTCAGTTTGAAGGACATCATCAGTTTTATTTTAGCTGTTGCCACAATTTCGATACTTTTCTGAAATTAGCTGCCACATTTGACAAATTATATGTATAAGAATTTTTAAAGTCATTAAGTTTGCCATATTTACATTTGTGAGTTTTAATTTCACAGGAGGCAGAATATTCAGCTGTTCGTTTTGTCATAATTTTCTTTGTGAAGATGATCAGTTTGAGCATCAAGCCAGCTGCCAAGTTTTAGAAGCAGAAACATTTAAATGTAAGTTGTTTTGTTAGCTATTCTGAACCTAGGATTCTCAATAGTGTAAATGTGAAACTTAATTAAAAGGTAGTAAGTTCTTTTATGTTACTGCTTAATTGTGTGTGTATGTTTTGTTTATAGGGAAAAAAATCCCCAAATATAGCTCTGAATTTTTCTCTGAAGAATTTATTGGTATATTGGCTGAGAAGTTCATTTCATTGCCTTGATCAGACCTCATGTGCTAGCTGGCATTTTCACTTTTAGGTTCCCGTGCCATCTTAGTTAGGGTTTATTGCTGTGAAGAGAAACAGTGACCATGTCAACTTTTATAGGAAAATATTTAATTGGAGCTGGCTTACAGTTCAAAGGTTCAGTCCGTTATCTTCGTGATGGGAAAGGGCAGTGTGCAGGCAGACATGGTGCTGGAAAGGTAGCTGAGAGTCCTACATCTTGTACAGGCAGCAATATGTGGTCTGTCTCACCTAGCATGACTTGAGCACATATGAGACCTTAAAACCTACCCTCACAGTGACACACCCCTTCCAACAAGACCATACGTAATAGTGCTGTTCCCTTTGGGAACCATTTTCTTTGACCGGGTATCCCAGCCCCCTCCTCCCCTTTGTCAGTGCCTTCAGTATGTGCCCCTCCTCATGGATTTCCTGCGGGGGCTCAGGCCTCCTCCTGGGAGAGTTAACCTTAGGAGTTTAATCTATTCCTCCAGTTCTGCATTTTCCAGTTGAAAACCAATGTGACTGATTGGGGTAATAGTAATAGAATTAACTTTACAGATAATTTCAAACGGCTAATTGAAATGAGAGTGTATGTAAAGTATTATTCTATGCTGCCTGATATTGACTGTCCAGGGAAAAGACAATCCCAGTCACTCACTTCACTGTGTGGTTCTTGTTCCGGGGGAGATGCTAATTCTATCTCTCGTCTACAGATTTTAGTTGCTAAGTTGCTGATCTTAGATGCTTATTGTACTCTGTATATAAATTCAGTATTTACATAGAAATTTTCACAGGGCTATTTCAAAGTATGCTGCTTGTATGCCCCTAGACTTCTGCATAGCGCACAGGGTAGAAATAGGATTGTTTGTGGAGGAAGCATGGGTGCTGTGAGTGTTTATAGGGCTTGAGTCCTGCAGGTCAGTGGCTGACTGGTTCAGCTAAGACCTCATTGAGAAAGCACCGTGATTTGGTGACAGAAGTAATGTGCAAGGCCTGAGTCACTGACTGGACTATAAGATGCTCTTGTCTCTCACAGGTGTTTCCTGCAACCGGCTTGGCCAGCATTCATGTCTCCGATGTAAGGTGTGCCTCCTTGCTGTCTCATTTAGACTTTGATTTGGGTCCCAGTGTTCTTGCCCCAGGTCTTGAATGCTTATTAGTGCTAATATATGTGGATCTTAAAACTTGTGTGGCTTTTTTTCTTTAATTTTCTTTAATTAATTAATTGACACTAGGTTTTGCTGTGTGGTCCAGGCTGGCCTTGAATTCACAATAATTCTTCTGCCTCCACCTCCTGAGTATTGAGGTTCCTGGCCTAAACTGCCGTGTCAGGCTAATTCATTTTGGTTTTGAGATAGTGTTATAGAAGTCAATGACTGAAGTGGCTTTCGGTTGGTCACCCACTTCTTGTAGTAGTTGCCTCTACCACATGTCCCCAGCGTCCCATTCCAGTGGTTTGTTTTTTTTTTTTTTTTTTTTTTTTTTTTTTTTTTTTTTTTGCTTTATGTTTGTAGAGAGCATTGTGACCAGAATATTGGGGCTGTGGGTTAAATTGTTCCTGTTTAGAAGAGTGGGAGGTGAAGATTTCTATGTCTCTTTTGACTTTCTCTGGCATTTCTGTTAAAGATCACCAGATAATTATTTCAGAAACATTTCTTGTTTTTAACCATTCTTGTCTGCATCCTGTCGTACTTCTTTCTGTTCTGCTGGGTGCTACAGGATGGCTTTCTGTAGAGTTTTTAGTCTCTGTCTGTGCTGTTTCTGCTGCTTAGAACATGTCTGTCCCTGCTCACTTTACCCCGTTCACCTCGCGGTGTCGGCTAAGATCCACATTGCCAGGCACCCTCTGCATTTCTCTCAGTACTTAGGCCTTGCCATTGTTTTCCCACTCCTTAGTTGTGTGGTAGTGTCCTCTGAGATGAACAGACTACCTACCATTTTGTTGTCAAGGACCTCAGATATGAATAAGTAGATAACCACTTCCCCTGTCCTCCTCTCTGTGTCTGCCTTGTTTAGGTCCTGTTTCTGAAGAGTCCTGACAAAATCAGCTTCGTTTAAGAAGTCCAAAGAGCATGTGACTAGTCCCAGTACAACTCTTAATTCAGTCTCAGACAAAACTATGTTCAGATTTTCTTGCAGTATTGAATGGTGTCTTTTTATATCTTTTAAATTAAACCTGGCTTATTTCTGCTTCTCCTGTATAGGCTTGTTTCTGTGATGAACATACAAGAAGCAAGGTGTTTAAGCAGGAAAAAGGGAAACAACCTCCTTGCCCGAAGTGTGGACATGAAACTCAGGAGACAAAGGATCTCAGCATGTCAAGTAAGGCTTCTCAGGATGCCAGGGAGTGGTTGGCTTTCACACATAGCCTGAATTTATCATTGTCTTTTTTTTTTTTCTGAGTGCGTATGTGTGTGGTGTTGGTTGTGTGTGTGTAGACCAGAGATGAACTTTAGGTGCCATTCCTCCTGGAGGCCATTGAGACAGCTTCTCATTTAGACCCACCAGCTTGACGGTCATTGACAGTTCCATGAGGCTGGCTGGCAGAAATCCCTTGGCGTTTGTCTCCACGGTGCTAGGGTTATTAGCATGTGCTACCACAGCTCACTTCTTACGTGGATCCTGGGGATCTGAACTGTGTCCTCTGGCGTACGTGGCAAGCACGTTACCTGTTGTCTGTTCCGTTCCTGCTGCTGTAGTGAAATACCATACTGAAAGCAATTGAGGAAAAAGGGTTTGGTTTAGTTCGAAAGTTCAAGTCAAAACAATGGCACTGGGAGCAGCTGCTCTCATGTGCACAGTCAGGGGAGAGGTGAATGCGTGGTGGTGCTGAGCTTGCTTTCCCATTTTCAGTAGTCTACGGTCCCTGCCCAGGGAATGGTCCTACCACAAGTAAGGTGGACCTTCCCACATAATTAACATAGTAAGATTCACCAGGCATGCTCAGAGGCCTCTCTCCCAGGTGATTCTAAATTCTGTCAAGTTGATAGGTAACTAGCAATCACATTGACTGAGCCGTCTCTCTGACTGGGGTGTGTGTGTAATATAGCTTTTTGTTCGAAAGGATAAACATACTGTCATAGCAAGTGGGATTTTATAGCCTTGGAAAATATGTGGTACAGTTTTTCAGTTTGATACAAGCATACTAATCACTGAGGTTTGGTGTTTTCTTTACTTATTTGTGATTGTGTTATATTTGTGTATTTGTGACTTCTGTGAGAAAATTAGGAAAATCCTTCCCTTCTCACATAAGAGTAAACCCTAGTGTGACAGTACATCCCACGGCAGTGGGACGTGCTAGCATTGGCACTGATGGGTGACATGCATGTGGCTGTCTCTTGTAGCTCGCTCCTTGAAGTTTGGCCGGCAGACTGGAGGTGAGGAGGGAGATGGAGCTTCTGGGTATGACGCCTATTGGAAGAACCTGTCATCTGACAAGTATGGAGATACTGGGTACCATGATGAGGAGGAGGAAGAGGATGAAGTGGAGGAGGAAGAGGAGGAAGAAGATGGGAAGAACTCAGATACCGAGTCATCAGAACTGTTCACTAGTTTGAATTTAGGAAGGACCTATGCCAGTGGCTATGCTCACTATGAGGAGCAGGAGAACTAGGAGCAGCTCCCGCTGGCACTCATGAGACGAGCAGGCAGAATCATGTGGATGCTCAGTCGTCCCCTCCCTTGGCCTTGTCCAAAAGGCTAGTCACGCTAGGCTCAGGGTAGGTTCTGGATGGTTATAGGAACTGATACTGGACTTCTAGTATAGAAAAGTGAGTTAATTGTAAGGCAAACAGAGGATCATGGATCATTACTGCTTTCAGTCACCTGATAGGCTTTGCCAATTAGATACTTGTAAAATACACGATAAAGGAATAGAAAGGAAATATATTTATTGGAAATTAAATTGCTGTTTTTATTAAAAGCATTGCTTATAAACTCATGTATCTGATTTTACAAAGTGTAATGGGTAAAATTGGTGTATCCTTCCTTTACTTCAGCCCATACAATGATAGTCATATTGTATTCTGAATTTTCACTGACTGTTTATGCTGTCTTACGTAGTCATGTCTGTGTTAGTGGTGGACACGGTCACTGTTTTCTTACAATGAATGCCCTCACCAGTGCTTGTTAGTGCCTCACTGACAGACATCCAGCTGTTTTCATACGTGTAATGCCAGGACTGGTGTTGCTGATTCTCCAGGGAATCCCATTTCAAAATAAATCTAGGATTATACTTGGAAACTTCGATACTGAGTTCTTGGTATGTTTTAGCAACTTATTTTGGGAAGTATTTAAGTATTTTTCTATAAATCGGTAAAGTTTTGACCTAATATTGACACAAAAATCTGGGAATAATTATATTTTTCTATAAATCGGTAAAGTTTTGACCTAATATTGACACAAAAATCTGGGAATAATTACAAGGCACAGTTGGTGATAACTGGGGAGCTGGCGGTCCCTGGCACAGATGTCTGGTTCCTGCTTGCGTTAACAGTGACCTAGGCTCTCTTAGCTTCTCTTCTGTTACTGTGATGAAATGCTCTTAAAAAGCAACTCCAGAAGAAAGGGTTTATCCCAGAAGGATTCAGTCCTGTTATGGCAGGAAAGGGATGGTGGCAGGAACATAGATCAGCTTGTCATGCCTCTTCAGCAGTAAGGAAGCAGAGAGAACAGAAGTGGGACGGGACTGGAAAACCAGGTCCACAGTGATGTACGGGGCTCCACTTCCTTCTGATATAGCACTACCAGCTCGAACCCAATTCAAAAACACGAGTCTAAGGGGATTTCACGTGGAAACCACAGTCATGGTAGAAGGAAGATTCTACTGGCCTGCTGAATTTTGGTTGTCTGGAGAAAATTTGGAGACAATTCCTGTCACTGTTTGTAGAAAAGTGTAAGAACAGCAGAGGCTACAAAAGTGCAATAGGAGCTGTGTGTGGAAGCCAGGGGACCTCTGGTTTCATAGGAGAAAAGCTTTTCATGGCCTGTCAATTCAAAGGAATGTGTCACACACATTGGGACACCCCAGGAAACCTGAGCAATCCTCACAGGTGAGACTGAGGCATGTAGGTGCGTTTGAAGGCCGGTCCTAACATGGAGGCTTTCCCACACAGAGTGCCCTCTAGTATGTAGCCTAGGAGCTCAAGTAAAACAGGCTCAAGACCTGAGAAAACACGGGCGCTGTAAGAGTTTAGCATGCATTGCGAAGAGCCAGAGGAATGTGCTAGAGATAACTGCTGAAGAGGGTCGGGAAGGAAAACTAATGTCATGGCACCCCCTGCTGCAGGGCTCTTAGATTACCCAACAGTGTTATTTTGCTAGAGGATTTAACTCTATGAGTAAGATCTTGGAAGATGGTCCGGATTCATCACCAGGATGGTGTCTACAAGCAAGGTAAAACCAATAACCCATTTGTGCAGGCTTTCTAGGTTGGTGGCAAAGGGAAGGAAATGTTGATAGGGCTGGCAAGATGGTGTGCTAGGTAAAGATGCTTGCCACCAAGACTGATGCCCTGAATTCAGCCCCTGGGACCCACAAACAGTGAAAGGAGAGAAATGACTTCTGCAAGTTGTCTTCTGACCACCAAGTGCATGTGTGGCATGTGCTCCCTTCCCCCTGCCCTGCATACAAACAAAAATGTAATTAAAATATTCAGAAGGCTTAGTGTAGTATGTATGATGGAGCTGATGAGTTATTCAGCTAAAATATCCACCAGATAATCATGTTCCACAAGAAGGTCCATTGGACGTCATTCAACAAAACCAGAGACATGTACAATGACAACATTTAGGAAGCTTTTTGTAGGCCTATTTGTCAACTAGGGAAGTGTAGGGCTCAGTGTCCCGATGATGAGTTAGGCAGAACGGTGACTAAGTGGTGTGCCCGGTTGTCAAAAGTCAGGTTATAGTATAATGACCGTCAAGGTGAGAATAGCCAAAAAGACATAACCTGCAGGGCTATGAAGGTTAGCACACAGTAGTTGAGTGGCCAGACATATGGGCAAGTCAAGAAGACATTATGTGTCCATTGACAAAAGTAAGGCTAAAATGATAGGAAGGCTGAGAGTTGGCCCTCAGTTATGTAGTGTGTGGGTCAGCTCATCAACCAGAGCAAATCTGCAGTTGCTTCTTGTCAAGTGTGTGGTCATGGTAACGATAAATAACCTACCACCCCAATAAAGTCCCCGAGGGTCTATATTTACATCAGTTTTCTAGTAACGTTACCAATGAAGACGAGGATATGAAACCCTTTCAAGGCGTGGTATCAGACATAATAGTCTGTGTTGACATCCAAAACTGCCTGTTTCCATGAGTGTGAAGGAGATCACAAATAGTTTTGACAAAATTTAAACTTAGAAATTTTTTGTTTTGTTTTGTTTGAGACAGGGTTTCCCTATGTCTTTGGAACCTGTCCTGGAACTAGCTCTTGTAGACCAGGCTGGCCTCAAACTCACAGAGGTCTGCCTGCCTCTGCCTCCCAAGTGGTGGGATTAAAGGCGTGTGCCACCACTGCCTGGCTTAAATTTAGAATGCTTTTACTGGATTTGTAGAAGGCTGAATAGAACCCCTAAAACTTACTACCTATGTTAGTTTGAATTGTAACAAAATACCCGAGGTACTCGGTTTATAAGAGAAAAATGCTTATTTTAGCTCATGGTTTTTGAGACTCCGGACCCATCAAGGCTAATTTCCCAATGACTTAGACACATTTTGTTTGGCTGTGCCACTAGAGGCTAAGAGGACTGACTGCTCTCACAGAGGTCCTGAGTTCAATTCCCAGCAACCATGTGGTGGCTCACAATCATCTGTAGTGAGATCTGGTGCCCTCTTCTGTTGTTCAATAGTATATGCATTTATTAAACAAAAGAAGGGGAACTGTGGTGAGCCTATAAGTATACAGTAAATGTACAGCTGACAAATCTATTGGCCTATCCACGAAAGTATATACGTACACTGCCCTTGGAGTAACCCGTTTTTGCAGAGCTACGGGGACATCTGTCCTTTGGATAAGTCACTGTTGATCCTTGCGGGCTCACCACAGGCTCATGGTTTTTGGAGGCTGTGCCTCTTAAAGACTCGACCGTCCCAATTAATGCCACTCAGAGAGACAAGCACATTGGCCTCTGGGAGATACTCAGTATCCACATTATAGAACTATTCTCATGTTCTCTTCATGTCCTAGAGTGATAAACAGTAGTGCCCCCAGGAGTGATGGCAGAGCATGGGCTTTCTTTTAGGGATGTAAAGGGTCCATCATATGTGCATATCTTGTCTCTGGGTTCTGGACATCTAGAATCTTGTGTCCTCAGGAAACCTTAAGCAGAGGACCCAGTAAGTGCCCTTTTGTTACAGACCATTCCTGCCAGCTCAGTATTTGTAGTTCTGTATGTCCAGGGACTGAAGGAACCCCGTGAACTCTATCTTGGCGGAGGTGAGAGAACAGAGAGTGCCAAAGGATTCCTGGGCTTTCTAAGTGTGCCTATGGCAGCTGTTGATTACCATGGCTAATGGATGCAGCCCGTGGAAGGCAGAATGCAGATGAGGGTTTGAGTCATGGCCCCAGGTGAGCCACGGGCTTGGCCTCAGCTGCACAGTGCTGCCTCGAATGTATGTGGTGGTGGGTGACTTGTTTGGCTGTTTTGGCACAACCTGGTCCAACTCTATCAAGTAATTATTAAGTTAATATCTTTATACAGGGTCACTGTCACTGTCACTGAAGTAAGTTTCCTGTTTGGCTTGGCAAACGTTTTTCCTGGCATATTGTATTGATATATTTGAGAGTAAGCTTCATAACCCGCCCACAAGCCTCTGCTGCTGCAGAATGTATTAGTTCATTCAGAAAGTGAGTAGACCAAGTAGCTGGCCCTACTGTGGCTTCACACGATGACCCTGGTTATGTAATGAGAACCATTCAAAGGACGACACTTACGATATTAAATTGTAATCATATTTTGTGGCTCAGAAGTTGTGTAGTGATAAATCAGACATATTGGAAAGTCTTCATAAGGGTTCCGAGCAAAAACACAATGTGCGTTTATACAAGGGGGCTTGATAATACGCTAAGCGCCACTGAGCTCATTCTCGGGCAGAGTCGCTGGTCTAGATTTAGCTCCCAAGGTCAGCCTGCCCTGTGCTTTCCCTGGAATAGAGCAGCTGTAGAAACAAACTGCTCATGCCACTGCTTTGAGTCATTGCTGCACGGGTCCCTGCAGCCCTCATTCCTGCCATAGTCCTAGAGCATCTCTGGCTGCATGTCTTGGGGCTTTCCAGCTGCCACTGGGGTAGGAGATGTCACTGGATTTCATGAGGGTCCACTGTGGAGTAACAGAGGGCAGGGTATTAAGCCCTGTAGGAGTGACCCGTGATAGAGACCACAGCAAGTGAGAAAATCTCTTTCCTTTTTCACAGCAGCTTCCAATGTTCTCTCTGAAGAGATTGTGTGAAATAAAAAATTAGCTTGTCATAGGACTCTGGCACCTGGGGCACCAAACCAGTGAAGTTTCTGTTCTGTACTCTTACTCTTCCCTTAGCTGGCTCCTTGAGGATTGCACATTTAATATGGCATCTCCTAAAGAAAGTGGGCATCCATGGGTGGAAATTGCTAACACCAGGCTAACTGTGTGCCTAAGAAAAGTGAAACCAAAACAAAAACAACCAAACAAAAATCCAGGAGGTATAAATGGGATCTAGGATAAGGAGAGAAAGCTCTAGTAACAATCCAGAGATAGAAGGGGGGGAGCTCTATGAGACTAAGCTGGACAAGGACCAAAGGAAACACTTAAAAATTAGTCCTCACATTCATGTGTCTGGGTAAATGTCACATATGTGTGTGTATTGGTGGGGACCAGAAGAAGGTGTCAAATCCTCTAAAGCCAGAGCTAACAAGTAGTTGTGAACCATCTGGCATGGAACTGGGACCTGAGCTCGGGTCCTCTGGATGAGCAGCAAGAGCTCTTTCTCCTGGGCCATCCGTCCAGCCCATAAAAACGTTAGTTTCTTTCCTGGTTTCTATGACCACATACATGACAAACAGTGATTTGAAAAGAAAGGGGTTTATTTTGGTTTATGATTTGAAGGCACAGCCAATCAGGGTGTGTAACATGAAGCTGTGGGTGGCAGGAGCACAGGCTGCTTACTCCAGGGCAGTGGGGGTGGGCAGGGAGAGGCCAGTGTGGAGCAAGGGATGTAGCATATCAAGACCCTCCTGACACACTTCCTCCCGCTAAACCCCACCTCCTCGTGACTCCTTCCTTCAGGCGAAGCCCTGTCTCCAGAAGGTGTGGCCATCTCTGGGAGCTGTATCAACAGCAGGAGACCAAGTGCTCAACCACAGCAACCTACCTGTGAGGTTATTTTGCATCCAAACCAGAATAATAAGGAATTCTAAAATGTGTTTCCAGAGCTCATAAATACTTTTTAAAGGTTCCTGTGGGGACAAATCCTTAGTCGTCCTAGTTTCACTTCGGATTTTTCAGAGGACATTTGTCTTTTGTAGATATTACCATAATTTTTATGCTAAATTGATAATATCATTTTGATTTAGCTTTATTTATGCAAAATGATTCTTGACTTTTCCAGAAATGAAGTATAATAATATTTGAAGAATTGAGATTTGTAATCTTTTAAAGATGTGTAGAATAATGAAAGAGAATTTTAAAAAGAAATCTCAGCACCTTTAGAATTAATCATGTTCAAAACTGACTTCCGAGGAGCGACCGTTCTACGTGAAATCTCAGCACCTTTAGAATGAATCATGTTCAAACTGACTTCCGAGGAGCGACCGTTCTACGCGAAATAACTGATGTTTGTACGTGTTTTGCTGAATTATTTCCTAAAAATTTGTAGATCAAATATTGTGTCAGATGCTGGGATCTCTTTATCTTTGGGTGACTTTGAACTTGGAAATCTGCCTCCGTATTTCAGGTGGTGGGATTGTGGGTGTGTCACTTAGTGGTTTGTCAATTTTAAAATACTGGCTTTTTTCCCTAAATTCTCTCATCCATAGAAATGGAATATCACAAAATTTTAAATGATTAAATACATTTCTCTCCCTCCCTCCCTCTCTCCCTCCCTCTCCCTCCCTCTCTCCCTCCCTCTCCCTCCCTCTCTCTCTCCCTCTCCCTACTTCTCCCTCCCTCTCTCTCTCCCTCTCTCTCCCTACTTCTCCCTCTCCCTCTCCCTCTCCCTCTCCCTCTCTCTCTCTCTCTCTCTCTCTCTCTCTCTCTCTCTCTCCCTCCCTCCCTCTCTCCCTCTCTCTCTCACCACTCCATCCCTCTCTACCTCCCTCTCCTCCCTCTCTCGTCTCTCCTCTCTCTTCCTCCTCTTCCTCCCCTCCCTCCTCTCTCCCTCTCTCTCCCACTCCTCCCTCATCCTCTCCTCTCCCTCTCCCTCTCTCTCTCCCTCTCTCTCTCTCTCCTACATCTCTCTCTCTCTCGTCTCCTCATCTCTCTCTCTCTCTCTGTGTGTGTGTGGTGTGTGTGTGGTATAAAATCTCACAGTTAAACTCTGACCCGGCAGAAAATATGACCCTGATTGAAGAGTCAAGAGCTAAGCAATCCTTTGCTATGGTGTGTGTGTGTGTGTGTGTGTGTGTGTGTGTTACAAGGTACTGATTTCAGCCTGCTATGGCACAACTGACATCAATGACTTTCACCAAGCACCTGCTGTGTTACTGCATGCAGATGTGCTTGTATTTGTACTAGATTTCATCTTTGATGTGTATATGTGTGGTATAATGTGCGCACACACACATGTATGTTCTTTGTACTTGTTTTCTTCATGCATGTGTGGAGCCCAGAAGTTTGACTCTGAAAAATTGTTCCTTTTTGCTTCCCACCTTTCTTTGTGAGACAACGGCCTCTTAATGAAGCTAGAGCTGGCCACTTTGACTTGACTGGCCCACCAGCGAGTTCTGGGGATCTGCAGGTTTGCAGCCTTCAGCACTGGGGTAGGGTGTGTAGAAACAGACTCAAAATCAGGGCCTGGTGTTTGTGCAGTAAGTAGGTTGCCTTTTGAGCCATCTTTCCAGCTTTGTGGCCATCATTGAGAGCACTTTGCTCTCTCTGCCCCCCCCCCTCTGTGTGTGTGTGTGTGTGTGTGTGTGTGTGTGTGTGTGTTTACACAGTGTTATACAGCTCAGTTGCTTCTATGAGCCTTCACTGTCTTCTGGAATTATTGCTGTTTTTTTTTTTTGAATTGCAAAGGGTAAAATGTATATTAGTGTTCAAAGCTGATAAACTTTGACAAACTCACAAAGCCACCTTGACAGTCACTTTCAAAACTTTCCTCCTTTCCTCTCATTTTATGCTTACTACAAATAAAGCTGCTGTGGACATCTGTCCATCCTGCTCTCCGGAGGGTGGGAGGACCGGGTGGTTGTAAAGCAACCGTCAAGCCACAGTTCAAAGGTCAGGTCAGTCATTTTTACATTTCAAGGCCTTCTTAGTTGCTCCTCAACATCTGTGTAATGTCACACACACACACACACACACACACACACCACAATGTCCACTAATATTGTTGTATTATAGCTAATTGAGCCTTTGATGATTATAAAGTCTTCATCTTAGTAATATTCTTCGCTTTGAAGTTTATTTTCTCTGCTATTATGGCCAATCCCGTTTTCTATTAGTTTTAACCTATAGAAACTAGATTAGTTTTAATGCTGTTTATTGTCTTTTGAAAATCTCTTACTGTTTCTTTTCGGTGCTCAGTGCTCAGGGTTGAACCAGGATCTCATGCGCCCCCTCCTAACCCCATTCCTAGCCCTCATCTTTTACGTTAACCTGTTGTTGTGTACATATTTAAAGAGTGCTTCTTGAATGCAGTATGATAATTGGACGTTCAATTTTTAACTTTTATTGTTATGGGGCATTTGTTTGTGTGTGCCTGTGTGGTCTTGTGATGTGTGTTTGCTTGTAAGTAGGCACACGTTTATGAGGCTGCCTTCAGAGGCCAGGAGAAGCGTTAGATCCCCTAGAGTCACCCACAGGTAAGTTGGTGAGTTGCGCCATATGAATGCCGGGAGCCAAAGTCTGGTCCTCTGTTAAACGCAGCGAGTATTTTACCCACTAAACTGTACCTCCTACTCTGGTAGTTTAAGGTCACTTTTAATATAATCATCACGTAGTTGGATTTTATAATGGCTCTAGTTTTCAGTTTACCTCATCTCTCCTGTGTTTCCTCCCTGTGCTCTTTTCTAATGAATTAGCCATTACAATTTTTGTACTGTCGGTCTTCTCTCCTCACTTTACTGGCCTAGCTGTGGTGGGTCGTCTCTGCCTTACTGTTGCTTGTGGCTACTTGAAGGCTTTATCACCTGCTGCACAGGGTGAGACTTATGCTGAATTCTCTTTCCAGCCTATCTCTCCGATCATGTATCGACCTCATACCTCTCATTTTACATGTGGAGGTGCTAAACTGGGTGTGTCTCCCCATGATCCTCCCACCGCAAGGTGTCATCTGTGTTCCAATATGATTCACCCTGCTATACTCCGGCCTCGTGGTTATTAAGGTTGGGGCAAACTGCATGATTCAGCTTATTGATTGCTCAACTCTTCGGGACTGGTGTCTCCTTTATTATTTACCATCTTAGAAACTGTTGCTTTCATCTGCTTTGTCCGTGTTGTCGTCCTTGCCACTGGGGAGTAATCTTGTCACTACGGCTCTGTTCCGTCATGGATATCACAACCCAGATACATTTAATACAGACTAATTTTATTTTTGAAGAGATACGGTCTTTAATGAGGACTATTTTCCCTTTGGTATAAGACATTCAAACGAAAAAATAGGCAATGTCAAGATAGAAAGCCAGCCCTCACCCCCCTTGTCTACAAGGCCTACAAGTTGAGCTTGCAAGGTTTCTGGACTTGGCTGCATCGCCTGCAGGTGAAAGGTGGAAGGTAGGATCTGAGGTAAACTTTAGCATCATGACCCCACAACCTGTATAACCAAACTTCTGCTCAGGTCTCTTAAGGAAGAAGAAGGGAAACAAGAATCCCTGGCCTAGTTCATTTCATGCCAGAGAGCATAAACTCCCAACATTGTAAAATAGGTTTGAAAAGGTCAACAAGGTGATGTCTAAATATAATTGATTATCAAAATTTTGTGCTCAAAAGTAAGCAATGGAAAACAGAATCAGGAAAATAAATTTGCAAGCCCTAAACTGTATGGCACGTAAAAAGAAGCAAAAGAGTGCGTTTCGAGACCTAGAGTGGTGTTGGGGATGGCCTACCTGCTACAGACTCCGTGTCTCCCAAAACCCACCTCAGGTCAACTGACACAGAGTGTGGCCCATACCATCACACACACCCATCCAAAGGAGGGAGAGTTGATGGGGTTACACGAAGGAGGACTATGTTCTGGCTGTGAGCTATAACACACATGCAGGCATGGGAGGAGCAGGCTTGAGAAATATGTGGCCCTCTTAAAGGAAGAGATCAAGGCCAGGAGGCCCTGAGCAAGGCAGGGGATTCAATCCTGTGCCTCCCCTGTCCACCACCAGGAGGGAGCTCGGAGGGGGGGCAGTTTGTCTGTCTGTCTCCTTGGTTTCTGGAGTCAGAGCCTCTCTGCATAGCCCTGGCTGTCCTGGAGCTCACTAAGTTGAAGAGTAGACCAGACTGACCTCACAATCCTCTTGTCTCTGCCTCCTGAGTGCTCTGATTAAAGGCCCATGTCACCAAAGTCGCAAGAGATTAGGGCAATCTTTTGAGGGCTGAAGGACCACAATGCAGAGGAGAATGGGGCTGCCACCTCTCCCCCATTCTTCCCAGGGGTGCTGAGCCTGGCAGTGTTCCAGAAGCCAAGGCGTCAATAACCCCTGTCCACAGTGACGTGCTGGAGAACTCTAGGAGATGTCAAAGGTGCAAAGTTGTAAGAGAATGCATAGGGAATAGGATGTGTTAAGAGGGATCTGGAGTACTCTGAAGACCAGGGTAAACCAGAGATATAATTATTTCCTTTCCCCCAAAGGGGGATTGCTCCACAGGGACTACCGCTATAGGGTGTTTTCCAGAGATGGAAAGGACATGAGGTGGACTTTGAGGGAAAGGACATGAGGTGGACTCGGGCAAGGAATCACACTGTACATTAATACTTTGGTGATGTTTAGGCAGAAGCAGGATGCTATCACAGGCTCCTAACTAAAATCGTCTCTCTCAGGTGGGCACAAAACCCAGCGTCCACACTGCTCCCAGCTCCCACCCAAGGCCAGAGCCACCAAACAGAAGTCCTATGAGTTAGAGAAACCGGTGGAAGAGGATAAGGGGTGCCCTCCAGGGAAGGCTGGGAAAGATCACCCTTTCCGATCCATGCGTTGTTGGAGTCACAGTTCACTGCCTGCAGAGCGGATGGGCAAGTGATGGTCCATGTGGTAGCTGATGAGGTGACTGACACTCTCAAAGCAGCAATTCTTTGTCCACACCACACCTTCAGGGTCCACTAGAGCTGCCCACTCTGCAGGCCCGTGATCCTGTACCGGCCAGGGCAGCTGCGTGCTCACACCAGGAAGTCACTGCCGAGCTATGGCCTCTCACCAGCTCTGCTTCCGGTGGAACCAGGACTGCCCCTTGGAGTGCTCAGCCGGGGAATAGGAAGAGCTGGAGGCACCCGAAGGGCATCTTTAAAGAGCTTCATGTCAGAAGACTCAGGATGCACTGCCATTAACAGAAGGATGGGGCGGGGCTTGTCTAGATTCGGGATGTTGACATAGGAGGGATCATTTGCCAGGGTGGGGTGGTGGAGGTGATGTTTGTGGACTTCAGGGTCTCCTGCAGCAGCACGCTGCCCTATAGGCAGTGTAGTCCCCAAGTGGGTAGTCACTGACCCATCTGGGGTAGTCAGCAGAGTGGGCTGAGCAGCCCCTGCTGGAAGCCTCATGTCTACCACCTACCATGAGAGGCTCCATCCCCTAAGATGTCATCGGCATCATAACACTGATGGTCAGGTAGCTCTCCCTCCTCCTCATCCCACGCTGAACCAGCAAAGTCAGCCATGCCGTTATGGGGCCTGACCAGCTTGGCTGGATTCCTGAGATACTGTTTGAAGCCCAACTCTGATGTGCGGATGCCACCCTGAGTGAACCCTTAGGACACTTCAGGACACGACAGGCTGATTTACAGTCTTTGACAGCATAGGTGACATGCTAAGCTGTGCCAGGCGCGAGGGAGATAGATTGCATGTGATGGCTGGAAATGATCTGTTTGCTGTCTGCTGCCATGAGGTTCAGGCTGCCTGCAGACACAGTGGGAGCCATTGGCATTCCGCAAGCTTCAGGTTACTCCACCCCCAGGATAGAGCTGCCCGGATGACTACCTGGCTTTCTCCTCTTTCTTGCCCCTTTGGTACCTGGCACAGCTTCACCCATTAAACTGATGGCCTCTGTGATCACCTGTGACTGGGTATTGAGGTCAAGGGCTCGCAATGGTAGCAGTACCTCTTCACGGCCCATGTACTGAACCTAGTAGGAAACCCCAGGTCCCATGTCTTGTCTTTGATATGCAGCCAGCTTCATGTAGGCTTATTAGCAAAACTCTCGTGTCTGGTCCACTTCTTGCCCCCCACTTCCCAGCTGGCCGTCTTCCACCTGAGTCGTCTGCCTGTCACGTGTACTCAGCTTGTTCATGTCCATGGTTGCATGGAGTCCACACCTCACCATGGGATGATCTGTTTCTAGATCATGCCAACTATCTGCTTAGGTCCCTGCCCCAACTTTCTTTCTCCCTGGCCTGGGCCTCCCCAGACAAACTTTGTTACAGTTCCACCTGTAGTGGATATCACAGCCAGATACATACTTTCAATGCAAACCATGTTTTCTCTTTAACTTGGCAAGTCGTTTTCTTCCACCTTTATAAGGACTATATTGAGTCTACCAAATAAAAGATGTGTGGCAAAATTCAGTTTGTAAAACAGTGTGGCCCTATTTCTAAATCAATAAACTTAGTTGCAATGATTTTTTTTTCCTTTAAAAGTGCCGTTAGTGCCACTGTGGTGGCTGTGCAGTTTAGCTTTAGCTCACTTGACACAGACTAGAGACGGGTGAGAGGGACCTTCATTGAGGAATCGCCTCCATTAAGATTGACCTGTGGGCTTTGTCTTGATTGATGTGGGAGGGCCTAGCACACTGTGAGGGATGCCACCCTGTCAGGTGGCCCTGGACTGTAGAACAGTGGAGCAAGCCAGTAAGCAGCATTCCTCTGTGTTCTCTACTTCATTCCTGCCTCTGGGTTTCCACTCGAGCCCCTGCTCTTATGGCCCGTGATAATGGACGATAACAAGGTGTAATCATGAGCCAGAGAAAACCCTTTTCTAAGTTTCTTTTGGCCAGTGTTTCATCATAACATCAGAGAAGCAAGCTTCGACAGTGGTATATATCTGTATTCCCAACACTGTGGGAGTGTGCATGTGTGTGTGTATGCATGCGCATGTGTGTATGTGTGTGTGTATGAATGTGTGCACGTGTGTGTGTAGATCAGGATTGCAAAGCCAGTTTTGTCTACATACACAGCTAGTTTGAGCTAGCCAGGATGTCATGAGACTCTGCCACAAAAGACCCACTTCCCTTCAAAATTCTGCTAATGATTTTCCATCAGCAAACTAAGAAAAATTGTTACCATGGCATTGCTGGTGATTATTTACATTAAAATATATTGATTTTTCAATTTGCCATTTTCCCTGGCACACCACTTGCAGTCTTCCTGTCTCTGCTTTGTGTTCCGCTTGGAAATATGGATTGCTGTTCTGTACCCAAATCCCCAGCTTTTATAAAAATTTTAATGTGAAGTGCATCTTGGACTTCATGGAAGAGACTGTGGTGATCTTTGACACACATACGCACACTACATGTATATATATTTAAAGTTTTAGAAATTCCTTTTCCATACACAAAGATTAATTTATGAGAATCTTGTTTTATTTTAAGACATTTATTATTATTATTATTATTATTATTATTATTATTATTAAAGTTAAGTATTGGGAGTAGCATGCACATGGGAGTGAGGATGCTTGCGGAGCCAGAAGCGTTAGGACCCCTCCTCCTCCGAGCTGGAGCTACTACAGGAGTTGTGAGCCATCTGCCATGAGTGCTGGGGACAGAATTCACCCTCAATCCCACGGCTGTGTTCAGCGCAGAAATGTGTGGCTTTGAGAGGTCTCTCAGAGAGCATTTTGTTCTACTATCTGTGCCCTAAAATAGGTGTGCCTCTTGTTTCCCCTTGGCTATGTGAGAGGAGAGGACCTGAGGAAACTCCAGCTGGGAGGAAACGTCAAATGAGGAGCTGTCTCCTTCAGATTGTTTTATAGTCGCGTCTGTGTGGACGTTTTCTTGACTGGCGATTGATGGGGAGGGCGGGGGAAGAGGGGGGTGGGGGCAGTGGGGGGGGCGGGGGGGTGGGGGGGGGGGGGGGGGGGGGGGGGGGGGGCGGGGCAGCCCACTGTGTGAGGTACCACGGCCAAACAGGTGGTCCTGGGAGGAATAAATAAGCAAGCCGGTGATGAGAGCCCTGCTGGTTTCGCTTCAGGTTTCTGCCTAGGATTCTTGCCATATAGTTCCTTAGTTGATGGGCCATAAAGTGTAAGCTAAGCCAAGTGCCTTCATCCCGACTGCTTTGGGTCAGTGTTCTGTTATAGGACCAAAGAAGCCACCTAGGAGAGAACCTTCAACCTCTGTGGTATGTTATGTGATTGCAGACTCCAGTGTAGTTATGTCAAATGGTCATCATTGCCAAACAGACCTGGTATGCCTTCAGAAACAGTTACACCCGTGGGAAAGGCAGGCATTTAAAACTAAACTTGGCCCCTACCAATGTTAACACTTTTCTTTGACAGGTAGCTATAGTAATGAAATGATTTAAAAAGGATTATTAACATGGGAAACTAAGCTCTCTAGGGAATAATTGTCAGGCTGCAAAGAAAATAAATGGCACCAAATCATCCCCGGTGGTGGAAGGGATGGCTGTGAAATTTGGTTGCGCGGGAGATCTTCATTCAGCGTCACTTGTAAGTCTTTGGCTCATGGGTGAATCCTTGGGGCAAACTCACTCCAAGCACTGAGGATGTAAGATTTCACTACAGTTCAGCTTCCTCGGCCACAGATGCAGAGACCTCCACTCAGGAGTAAATTAAAGGAAATGTGAAGAGAATTGTCTCGGGATACATGTCATTGCAGATGGGCCTGGGTGTACGTGGAGATTCACACGGGCACCAGCAAGTGAATGGAGGGTATCTTCTGAGCAAAGCCCCTGAGTTTCTCACAGATCTGAAATTCCAAGTGAAAACAGAAGCAGACTTTTAGATAAATAGCTTGCGTAACATAAAAACATGTTTTACACCGTTAGTGCAGGAAATATGTATGGCGTAGTAGACTAGAATCATAAAAGCATGCAGCAGATATGAAAATACCTTGCTATTTTAGAGGATAAGTTTGCGGTTCCTTGTGTAAAATTCAGTAGGATGCGGTTTGTTATACATGTGAGGGAGCAGGGAATGAATGAGAGAAGTCTGGAAGTTCTCAGATAATGCAGTACAGCGAGTTCCCTTCTTAGGTGATACAAGTTTATCTGAAGCTCCAGGAGCAAAAGGAACAACAGAGGCAGGACTCATGCGCTCGGCGCAGCTCTGCATTCTGACCTCTGTGTGTGATGCCAAGCTAAACCCGAGGAACTCATCAAGTCACGCAGCTTTGTTGGTTGTATTAAAAAAGAATTGTTGCACTTAATATTATCAGACAGTTATAATAATAAAAGAGGACTGGTGTTATTGAAGTTTTATTTGCCTAGAAACCTTTTGTTGCATGAAAGGAAAATTTAAAGAATATTTTACCTCTGAGTTTCAGTTGGGAATGCTATCCAGACCTCTCAACCAAGCTTTGAACTAGCATCTAAAGGAAATGTTTGATCGTCTTTGTCTTTCAACTTGACAACATGTTCTTCTCCTTTGAAGTACACGTTTTGCTTTATGTGTGATTGTCAACCAGATTTAGAAATGTAAAGCTGTTGGGGGTAAGATATGTCTTTTTGTTTAACCTTTGAACACCCTCCCAAGTGTCTACCCTACTGAGGTAGATCTCCCAAAGCATTTCTCATTCGACCTTTATTCTCCCTGTACTGGTTTGGAAGCAGTAAAAAAAATAAGATTGTTGAGCTTTCATTTCTATCAATGAAATGGCTTATATTCTATCAATAGTCTATATTCTATCAATGGTTTATATTCTATCAATGTGAAGGTTTATATTCATGGAGAGACTGGCACTCCATCTAGGTGACTTGGCGAGTAAAGCGCTTGCTGTATGAGCATGAAGACCCAACTTCAAATCTGAAGAACTTGTGTAAAAGCCCGGCTTGGTCTCCAGAGTCTGTGATCTCAGTGCTGTGAAGGACAGGGGCAGGAAGATCTCAGGGGCTTGCTGGCTGCCAGACTAGCTCTTGCTTAAGCCAGAAACCTGTCTCAAGGGAATAAGGTAGAATGTGATTGTTATATACTTGACAACCTTCCTCTGGTCTCTGCGTGTAATTGCATACACACATGTGCACACACACTCACTACTCGGAAAGAGAGAGAGTGACAGAGACACAGAAAAAAACAGAGAGACAAAGAGAGAGACAGAAACACAGAAAAAGACAAAAAAACAAAGACAGAGAGACAGAGAGTGACAGAGACACAGAAAAAGAGATACAGAGAGGAGAGAGCAAAGGGAGCAGGGAGAAAGTTACGAGGTTGATACTTAAGAAACTTATAAGTGGTCTGTGGACTTAAAACCGTAATTGTGGTCTTATGGGAGAAAACTACACTTGTGCTCAACTGAACAAGAAACACCAGATTCTAGCCCTGTAGTAACTGTTCTTCTGCCAGTGAGAGAAACGCCAGGGAAAGAAGACAAAGACATACTTTACTATGAAGAAGGTAAACTATAAAGTAGTTTGCAGGTTAAAGAAGGTTTCTTTGCTGAAACCCAAGACAAATTTTCTCAAATGCTTCGAGCTTGCCATCTTTGCCCAGGGTCACTTTTCCTCTACAGTGGGCGAATAAAAGGACAAAGAGGAGCCACAATAGAGATAAAAAAGATGATGATAAGGAACAAGAAAGAATGATGATTTATTAAAACGCATCATATGGCCAGGCGGTGGTGGCTCACGCCTTTAATCGCAGCACTCAGGAGGCAGAGGCAGGCGGATCTCTGTGAGTTCGAGGCCAGCCTGGTCTACAAGAGCTAGTTCCAGGACAGGCTCTAAAAAAGCTGCAGAGAAACCCTGTCTCGAAAAACCAAAAAAAGAAAAAAAGAAAAAAAAAAACGCATCATATGAGTGACACACAGAATTAAAAAAGATAGCCAAATCTTCGTTTAAAATGATCTTTTTGGACCCAGAAGTTAGTTAATTTTCAGTACGAGGCCTCTGACGTTGCCTTAGCTTTTGTTACTAGAAGTCTATTCTGACAATAGACAACCAACTCCACCCATGGGCTTTTGTTTTGGCAGAGAGCCATGCCAGCCGCAGCCTCACCATTAGGAAGCATGTATTAAGTGCTCACATAGCCATTAATAAGTAATAGCATCATTATGTGCAGTTCAATAAGTGCATTTGTATATCACACTACATCGTGGGGAACACGGCAATAATGAAAACATCGGATCATCTTCTCTGGGCTCTTGTTATCCACTCAGTTTTTATTTAAAAAGGCGCTTCATTTAGCTGGCTCTCAGAGAGTTCTCCACTCTTCAGCACGTCAATCCTTTTAGTACCCGAGTGTGAGCCACTGACCTCCATCTGTGTGTCTGTACTGAGGGAAGTCTAGAAATAGACAGGATAGCATCCCCTAAGCTCGCTGCTTTGTTAGAAGGCACAGGACAGCGGAGGGGCTCTTTAAGGGAGAGCAAGCATTGTCCTCCGCAGATGCAGGAGAATGAAGCCAGCCAAAGGGCTGTGGCAGAGACAGAGAGGGCAGGCTGCTCTTCAGAGGAGGAACCGTGATTCCCTACAGGCTTCCCATGACTGGAAGGGCGCCAGAACCTTAGCTGTTAGTGGCAGAAAAGCCGGGAGGAGCTGGAGACAGACATACGCACCTCTCAGAAACAAGAGCAACGAGAAGAGATTTCAGGGTTAGCGTCACTTCTCAGCTCCATTCTCCTAGTCTGGCTCCCAGGACAGCCTTCCTGCCACCGAGCTCCAGGATGATCACCCGTGCTGTTCCTTTCTACACTGTCTTATGCTCGTGGCTGGTACCCTCAGCCCTTTGCCTTTTCCTTCCACAGTCTCCACTTACCTCTGCCATTCTTTCTCGCCTTCTTTATTCTCTCTTTTCTCCACTTTAAATCCCATATCTTAACCTTGTCACTAATGTGTAAATGTGCGCGTTCTGCTACTCCTCACCCACTTTCCAGGCTTTCATTCCATCTTGGGGTTTCCTTAGATGATCCAAAGGAAAGGCATCCAATACTTTAACAACGGAACTCTGTATACCTTTAGGAATGTGGGTAAACTAGTTATAAACACGGGTTTACTTGCTGACGGTTGCACACACGAAAAAATTCTGCGCAGAGGCAGAACAGGGGCTGCAGAAAAGCCACATCAAAATTAACATGAGAAAAGCCAGCTGGCAAAGGATTAGGAACCCTTGCTACTGGGGCTAAGAGAAATAAACATCTTTGTGGACAAAGCCCCAGGAGCCAGAGAGCGGATGTGTGCTGTGTTAATTTCCTGGAGAGGGTTCAGAGGCCGGTATGGCTTGTGGTTTTGTGCTGTCTCCCAGTTCACCAGCTCGTTCCCCTTCTTGGGAGCGCTCAAATTTCCTCACACGTGATTGTTTTCTGTTTCTAACCGTGTATCCAGGGTGCACTCTGTTGTCCTGGGACAGGCGGATCTGGAAATTGTAGTGGGTCTTCCCGAGACTCAGAGCCTAGAACATTCTACCATTTTGCTATGAAGATACTTCTTTCTTCTCATTGTTCATGAACTGATTATTTAGAGATTCCTTGCTTTTGGCATTGTATATCCTCCCTCTGTGTCACTGATCAGAGTTCTATGAAAATCGTCACTCCATTTAAGGTGTGTGTGTGTGTGTGTGTGTGTGTGTGTGTGTGTTGGCACCCCATAGCGCATCTGTGGAGGTCAGGAGATGGCTTTTGAGAGTCAGTTCTCTCTGTATCACGTGGGGTCCAGCAATGGGGCTCAGGTTTTCAGCCTTGGCAGCAAGTAAGTGCCTTTTCCCACTGAATTATCTCATGTGTCAAAAATTTTCTGGCTTTTTTTTTTTTTTAACTTAAGCCATTTGGATTTCTGCTGGAATTATATCCTAAATTCCAGATCCTTAGATATTCAATATTAGAAGAGCTTTTCTTAATTTCACATTGACACAAATTCATGACCCCCTACAATGTGATCATCACTTTTTAAAATAATTTAATAGATTTACTTATAAGCACAATTAAAAGTAATTATGTCATACTTTGTACAACAATATTTATGTTCCATTTCTTTAATTCTTGTTTACAAAAAGTGATTACTATAAGCACTTGAGACTGGAATTAATTGATGGATTTCTGGGTTTTGTTTAAATATTTGATTTGATGTTATCTACTAATTGGGTTTTTTGATAACCTTGGATACTGTTTGTTTGTTTTCTCACAGAGTAATTATTAGAGGATTATTTTGGGTTTTAAAGGGTAACTCTAATATAGAGTTACATTTTACAAAGCATTTTATCGCTGATATTTTAAATTACAAATCTTTGTTAGTGTAGTCACTTTTAACACTCTCTTTTAAGAGTCTTTGGGAATAAGGTCTGTTTATGAGCTTCGTTTATTGAACATCATTTCCTCTGACTAAGGGAAGTGTGGTTTGGAGTTACTGAATCATTAGGGTCATTTTTCCCTCTTTGGCTCAGCATCTCCTAACCACTGTGTTTCAGTGGCCCCTGCTGCTGTTTACCATTTTACACTATTTTCATTCTGCTTCTTGCCTTGTTAACCAGTGTTTACAATTCTCTTCTTTACTACCTGTTTTCTCTGTTATATATGTATATATATTCACAATACATATGTATATATACATGTATGAAAACATTAAATATACTATTTAATATATAGTATATTATGCATTAACCTATTTTCTCTTTACTGTTGTCAGAGCTCTTAAGACGTGTTAAGCACTCCATGTAGATTTTAAAATGATAGCTATTCACAATATAATCCAGCCCTCAACCTGTGTATGATAATCTCGTTCTCCATTCCCACGGACGTCTCATTTACATAACTACTTGTTCTTTTTCCTGTATTCCCTCTGACAGAGACCAACGATGCTGTCAATGTTAAAAGACACATCATACTTTATTTTTTTTTATTTATTTATTTTTATTTATTTATTTTGGTTTTTCGAGACAGGGTTTCCCTGTAGTTTCTAGAGCCTGTCCTGGAACTAGCTCTTGTAGGCCAGGCTGGCCTCGAACTCACAGAGATCCGCCTGCCTCTGCCTCCCGAGTGCTGGGATTAAAGGCGTGTGCCACCACCGCCTGGCTCACATCATACTTTAAAAAAAATGGACAAAGCAATTACAGATTGTTCTAGTTTCCTGTTACTGTAATATATACAACGACAGAAAGCCAACTGGGGCAGACAGGGTCTATCTGGCTCACCTGTTACAGCCCTTCATCATGGCACATCAGAGCAGGAACTCAAGGCAGGCACCTGGAGGCAGGAACTAAAACAGATGCCACAAGGAAATGTTGACTCTTAGCTTGCTTCTGCGACTTTGCTCAGCTGTTTTCTTCTCCAGCCCAGGCCTACCTGCCTAGGGCTGGCGCTGCCCACAGTGGCCTGGACCATCCCACATCAATCAGCAAACAAGAAAATGACCTCACAGAGCTGGCCACAGGCCAGTCTGATCCCGGCTGCTCTTCAGTTGAGGTGGTTCCCTGTGCAGGTGACTCTGGCTACACCAAGGTGACAGCCAAGCCTAATGACCTCAGGGGCTTTAAAGTGTCCTTTGAAGTGACAATGGTAGATGATATGACATGATTATAGCCATTAGTTTGGGCGATGGCATCAGCATGGTCTCTAAACTGTAAAAGCAGAGGAAAATAAGGGAGCAAGATTCTCTCCTTGTCTGAATTTGACGGTGACGGTCACCTGAGTTTCCAGGTTCCTTATGTTCCCTTGTAGAGTACAATCCAATGAGAAAACCAATGAGTGCTTTTCATCTGAAGCCTTCTCCTGGCTGTCTTGCTGCCTCCACTCAGGAAAGGCTCTTCAGCGCCACCCTCTGCCCGTTGGTGGTATAGCCCGAGTCAGGCCTCCTTGGCTTCCTCTGGGTGATTTCAGCACTGACTCCCACTGGCTTGAGTCAGAACAATGACAGCTTCCCTCCCTTGAACAAGCATCTTCCACTGCCTTTAGAATGCACCGTGAATGCTCTTTCCCTAAATCAGCAGTGACTATTGTACTCCAGGGAAGGTTGGTATTGCTTTCAGATTTTTCCGATTTCTGCCTTGGAGTGATGTTGTTAACACGGACTTCAAATTACAGAAAGAGAAAAATGTGTACAATGTACGTGAGGTCCAATCAGATGAGAATTAAACATGTAGAAGGTGAGAAGGAAGAAATCCTTGCAGAAAAGGGGATTTATGGTAAGTCTTGGGGTGGGTAGCAGACTCATCAAGCGAGACACTCACTCCACTCCGCATCTGAAGGGCACTAGCAGCACAGTTTTAGTCTGGCAGGTGCTGGGATAAGTGGGAAACCTTCACTGTGGGACTTTAGTGTAAAACCTCGCATTCAGTCCGAGCCACTTCTCGAAAGGCAGCTTCTGCCGGGTGACAGTTAGGCCCAGAAATGGCTTGAGGTAATAGCCCTAAAAGTGAATGAATGATATGGTCATGTTTCTCATCTCCGGAAGAATTAAAACTCAAAATGTAAAAAATCTTTTTTTGTGAAGATGAAACATGCATATGAAGTATATTTATATTTTCCTCTTTCATTTTGGATTTCAAGTAGGAAATCTAAATAATAACTGATTTTGAATCAGTTTTTTTTTTTTTTTTTTTTTTTTTTTTTTTTTTTTTTTTTTTTGTTTTTCGAGACAGGGTTTCTCTGCAGCTTTAGAGCCTGTCCTGGAGCTAGCTCTTGTAGACCAGGCTGGTCTCGAACTCACAGAGATCCGCCTGCCTATGCCTCCCGAGTGCTGGGATTAAAGGCGTGCGCCACCACCGCCCGGCGAATCAGTTTTATTTTTATATTTTAATATTTTAAGCTGAATTTGCGGCCTTTTGGTTATCTGTCTGTCTGTGGTAGTTCCCCACATACCACAGGCGGTCTTCAGACTCACTCTGAGTCCCGGGATGGCTAACCTTGACCTCTGTTTCTTCTGCTCTTGCCTCCTGAGAGCTGTTATGACAGTCATGTGATTTCACTATGGCAGTCACGTGGGTTCACAGTGATTTATGCCGTATGAGATGCTGGGGTCGAGAGAGTGTGTACCTAGAAACTGTCTCAAAGCTTTCAAAGCTGTGTCGCTAAGCAAATGCCTCTCTTTCCCACCCTGTCTCTTGTTCTCTACCCCTGAGGGTAATAGTTTCTCAAAAGAAATCTGCTGTAAATTTGAATTAAACACCTATCATATTAAAAAGAGGAAATGTTTACTTTATCACTGGGTGAACACAAATAAAATGACAGAATTAGCAAATCTCTCCACAATTATTTCGCCATTTACATGTTTTTGCTAATTACGTTATACTAAAAGCAATTCCTTGCCCGACTTTTCATTGCTGACAGAATTGTTATGCCCTTAAGAAAAAAACCGAGATGAAAATGTTTTCCTCGGTAACAGACTGAACATTGGCTTGAGACATCTTGTCAGGTAGACGTCTGGAGCGAATGACAAAGCTGTGCCGGAGTAAAGCTCCTGGGCGTTTTAGTCATTTCTCCGAGTAGCCTCACAGTAGCCCTGAGGTGTACGTCATATTTACTCCAGTATACGGAGCGGCAAAATAGCAGCTAGACCATTGACACAGATGGTAACTTTGGATCTCAGATTCTGATCCACAGCCCCCTGGATTCAGCTTCTGTTTCCTTGATTCATTATTCAGCTCTCTTGGGCCCCTGCATCTTCTACACAACTGGTGCCAAGCACAGGAACAAAACCTAATCATTTCCACTTTGATGAATTATGGAAGGAATGGGATTTTAGTCTTTTAAGTAACGACTAACTTAGAGGCTCTAGCAAAACTTTCCAAGCACACAGTTATGAATCCTTTAAATATTGGGTGACAAGCGACAACCAGCATGCTGCTTGTTCAAAGCCTTCATAACCTGATAGAAGTGTTTATTGTGTATAAATCATGCAAGGATGCCACCATGATGTCAGGGTACTTTGGGGCGATATTGCTGGTCGAGGGACCTAGCAAAGCTACCTTCAGGGAATTAAAAGATGTGCACACAGTGTGTGTTTCAGAGAATTTGAGATTGAGTTTGAGATTGTGAACGGTAAAGAATGCTTTCTTCCCTAGGTAGGGATGAATAACGTGGAGTGTTGTCTGGTGAATCCTTGTGCCCTAGTTTTGAAATGATTCTGGAGGGGAAAGGGTCATAATTTCATACGTACCATAGGCCCAATAAGAAGGCCTTCTTTGTTGGTCAAATTCTTCCCATTGTCTACCTAGCATGCTATCCAGTATATGCCATAGCTGACCAAATGAGTGGATTCTTCAGCCTAGGAATTCAGTCAGCAGTTTTCAAGTAGCGTCAATACCATCCCTCCAATAGGACAATGGGGAATGTGTTCGCATGTCCAGAAGCACAGCCTGTGCTGTGTGGGGCCCATTATGCATATCGTCTTGTGGTAAAAGATCACCTCACACAACAAAGAATTATTCCACACAGTATATTAATACCTGCAGTGTTCCTTTCTGACTTGGTGAAATAAATCATAAACTAATGGTTCCACAATCTGTCTTTGTTGATTTTCTGGATCAGAAAAAGTACATATTAAGTACATATTAATGTGTGGCAGAAATGAGGGAAGTCCTGAATCCCTGGATCCTCCCACTTCTCTTTTCCCGCTGGGTGCCCTTCTCAAAGAGTGTGGATAAGGTGGGGAGCTGGGTTGGCTCAGTGTGCAGACTGTAAGGTTTGTGCACCTCTGGTGAGCAAATGCTCCAGTGTCATTATGTCCTGTCAAAGAGACAAGGTCAGCCGGGCAATGGTGGCGCATGCCTTTAATCCCAGCACTCGGGAGGCAGAGGCAGGTGAATCTTTGTGAGTTCGAGACCAGCCTGGTCTACAAGAGCTAGTTCCAGGACAGGCTCCAAAGTTACAGAGAAACCCTATCTCGAAACAAAACAAAACAAAACAAAGCAAGCAAGCAAGCAAGCAAACAAACAAACAAACAAAACCCCAAAGAGACAAGGTCACCATGAACCAGTTATATGCCTTTGGAGCACAGCAAAGGGTAAACAACAGATATGCACAGGAGTAACTTTGATGGTTATGATAGGGATGGCAGAGTACATAAAAGGATATGTGCTGGTTAAGTTCCTTCCGTGCTGGGCCTCCTCACAGACTCTTGGGGTGTCCTCAGGGCTCCCTCCCTAGAGCTAGCATTCCAATGGCCAGAGGAATAGTGGCAGTTCTTTACTGTGTTGGTCACACAGGACTTGTGTGGAAGGCCATAACAAAGACCTGGTGAGGCAAGGATCACTTGGCGTCACCTTGGACAGCGCCCACTCCAGTCTTCTGGTCTGCTGGCGATGGCTGATTTGGAAAGAGCTGATTGTTGGTGCATAAATCCCACTTGCCTGGGACTCTGAGGTAGGGTGCAAACTGCTCTATTGATCTTTGCTTTAATAAAGAGAATGAGAGTGAGAAGCAGAATGTGAGGCTTCCAAATGTCCGTGTCCATTTACAAAGCTTGTGAACATGTCGCCTCGCGAGGCAAGAGTCAGAGTGGAGGTGTGGCTGTGCATTTGGAGGGGAAAGAGATGATCATATGGTGTGCGCCTGAATAATCCAGCACAGTCTTTCCACGAAGGGAGGCACAGATATGGCAAGGACCTCTTACATCTAATTGAATCAGGGTCACTGGTCAAGGATACAACCGTTTTCTAGGAACTGGAAGACTCCATGGTGCTTCTGTGTAGCACACAACTGCACCAGTGCCCCTGGCCTTAGCCCCACCTGCACTCCAGACGTTTGACCTCTGAAACTGAGGTGGTACTGATGTTTGCTGAGTCAACATGTTTGTGGTGCTGTATTAGAGCAGTCCCTGAGAACTAATCTAAGGAGAGAGAAGGAGGCACTGCTTTGTGGAGTACGAATAGGAGTTCTCCTTAGGTGGCTCCTCCTTGGCGAGCCAGAGGCTCTCACCAGTTGGCTCTGTGTAGAAGGAGTTTTACCACCACCATTGCGTGTTTGCTGAGCTTGTAGGTGCGTTTGTGCTTGGTCCCCATGAGAGACAGAGAAGAAGCCTGGGATGGAATGCTTAGTAGTACAGCTTGATTGACAAAAAGAGAGGGAGGGGGAGGGGAGGAGAGCGAAAGGGTGAAGAAGGGAGAGAGGGTGAGAAGAGGGGAAGGGAAGGGGGAGAGGGAAAAGGAGAGAATCCAGTTCAGTTCTGCCTTTCAACAGTGGCAACTGCAGAACCTGCTTGAGTCTGGTGCCTTTGAATTGGGGAGCTCTCAGAGCAGGTAGGTGGGGGCTGTCTGATTCTTAAACAGTGTTGAGACCTACAACCTGCGGCTACAGAGCTAGACGTAGAGCTAGGTCTCACAGGGCCCTTAAGTGCCCAGAGAAGGAACCAGAACAGAACAGGCCCCTTGTCAGCTGTGTTTACAAAATAAGCCAAGTCGTGAGGACATAAAAGCGGTTTGTTACCCAAATAAAACTATATTACTTATCAAAATGACTGGGAAACTAGTGTCACACCGAGACGCCTGCAAATTAGCTTGTTGAGAGTGAATTGCCCAGAGCTGACTGGGAAGTTACTGACATTGAATAAAACCAAGTATGTGCTTCACTATGGTGGCATTTCCCTTTTCAGCCTAGAAATTGAACCCAGAGGCTCAGGCATTCTAAGTACAAGCTCCACCTATGAGCTCCACCCCTAGTCACGCACTCTGATTTCTTCCCACACGGAGTAATGCCGTGGCAATGAAAGTGATAACCACTCAATGATGTTGGGGTGAGCATCTTCCCATCAAGGAAAACTCTTAAGTTTCAGTTGCGCTGTTTCCCCTGACCAGATCTCTGAATTGATAAATTACAGGGCTGTACGTGTAGCCTCTGGGCATGGGGGTGAGTGCCACAGGGGCCTTTAATGACTCCCATCATTCTGTTTAAATCAAAGTGAAGGAAAACGAACACCCACGTGTGGCCTACAGAAAGGAATCGACGTGTTGTGGCCAAAGATGTACAAAGACAAATGACGAATCTGAGAGAAGAGGACAGGGACCATTGATTCACATCCTCCTCTGAGAGCCATTTGCTTCCAAACATTCAGATGTCCATACTGACAGAATGGAGAGAAAGGCAAAGTGAAAGAAAACTGTCTCTGGAGAGGAAATGATCTCATGGAGAGAACACTAAAGCTTCCACCCAGGAACTGTTAGACTAAGAAACAAACTCAACGATGCTCCAGGACGGCAAATCAACAGACGAGAGATGAACGGATAAAGGAAACATGGCACATCCACACCGTGGGACCTGACGCAGCTGTAAAGAAGAATGGAATTCTCGCACGAAGGGGGTGGTGCCGTCTGCTCATTGGGTTGCATGCATCAGTAGGCCTGTGTGAGGTAGAATCCCACTGAAGGAATTACAGTGCTGTGGGCTTGGCGTTCAACGCTCCTGTCGACGAGCACCATCTATGAAGTACACGCTTACAGTGCTGAAGCCCACAGAGAAAGCTTTCATGATAAGACCATGAAGCTGCTTTAGACAGACACTCACAGGAACCTCACCCCGTATCCCTTCTAGGAGCGCGGTTCTGTAATATTTGATAAGTGAGTGATGACTATAGCTAATAACCAGCATGAAATGATGATAAACTACATAGAAAAGCTTCATGAGAAAGGGAAAAAGATTAGAAAATCTACAAGTCAAAATAACAGCCGTGATGTTTTAGCCGAACATTGCAGTTATGTGTTCATTTTTATCTTAATTCCCAAATGTTTAACATCTCTATGGTGAAAATTATCTTAAATTTGAAAAATACTACACATCAAAACGGCTAACAAAATCCATTTTTGATCTTCTATTTAGAGTCGACTTACAGCGATATGCAAACATCAATTCATTGCTTTAAGGTTTCACTTCATTTGTAGACAAACAAAACAAGCAACGAAATCTTTGTTTTGTCATGAGACAGCTTGAGTGCCTACTTAAATCACCAGATTTGATTATTAATGGCTTTCCTCCAAGCCAAATTTATGTCTACAAAATGTGCCAAAGTTTTAAATGCATAGATTATAATAATCAGAGCTCTAGGAAGGATACTAGAATTTATTTTATCTAATTTCCCATTTGACGCTTTTCGCAGCATCCAAGAGGAAATTATCTGATTGTCTTAATGCATCCAATAAAGGACCACTTGCACATGGCACCTGGCTGGTCCATTACAATGGTTCTAACCATCCACCCCTGCTGTATCCATGTGGTAGATGTGAGTGTCGTGTGTGAGCGTGTGCCCTGGTTGTGTGCAGAGAGACTAGGGAGAGATATGGAACATCTCACTTTATCACTCTCAGCCAAATTCCCTGGAGACAGACTTCTCACTGAACCTGGATCCAGGAAGCCCCATTGATAGTTCTCTCTCCTCCTCTTGCAGCACTAGGGTTACAGGAAATTGCATGGATATCCCTGGATATTCTGTAGGTGTTGGGATTTGAAGAACCTCCCAAGACCCAGTTGTGAATACTTCTTATGTATATCTCTATTCCCATCATAATCTTAGTTTTAAAATATAGGCATAAATCAAATTCACTTTGTACAATATAGCTCTTCAGACACTATAAGAGGTGGGGTCAGCCATGTTGTTCTTGGGCCTTCTCTTCCCTAGGTTAGCCATCTTTAGGAAAAAATCCATTCCAAACCCTCTGCCATACTCTCTCTTGACTTGCACTCTGGTTTGGCAGTGCCCTTCTCTGTGCCACGGAGTCAGGACCAAGCAGGAGGTGCAGTGTGCAACCTCAGCTGAAGTATGGCTTGATGTTTTCTGCTTGTGGCTTCTGGCGACAAGTTTTAATTGTCAACTTAATTGACACGTTCTAGAATAACCTGAAAAAGTCTCCCTGCGGGATTGTTTAGGTCAGGTTGGCCCAGGAGATTGTCATGAATACATTAATTGGCATTTGACGTGCTAGCTCCAAAGTGGGAGGCACTGATCCCCAGGTTTGGCTTCTAAACTGTATAAGGAAACAGAACTGAGCACAGGCATGCACGCATCCATCTCTCTCTGTGCCTTACTGCTGCTGTCCTGACTCCCTTCCATGAGGGACTTTACCCTGCAGTGTTGGTTAAAGTAAACCCTTTCCCTCTTAAGTGGCTTCTGCCAGGGCTTTTTGTCATGGAAACAGGAACTGAGACACTTCCAGGATAAACAGACTAAACGAACAATATGACCGTAGCAGAAGGGTCCCTTTCGTGAGAGATAGGATTAGTCTGTTATTAGGGTGGGGAAATGATGCCATTCCCTGATCCATCAATGCCTGGGGTAGGGTCATAAGCGTGGGAGAACTATCCCTGACCCCCACCAGCTGCAACACTGGGGAGAGCAGGCCCCACACCTTGCCAGGTGGGTGAGCCAGCCCTGAAGTTGTGAGTGTAGGGGAGCTGCCCCCATTTCTCATCTCTCTTGTGGCGACATGGGAAGGGGAAAGAAGCCCTTCGCTCTGCCCATCAATGCCTGGGACAGGCGGGAGAACTGGTCTTGTGGTCAGAAGCGTGAAGGAGTTGTCCCTGATCCCCACTAGGGCAGACCCAACCCTGTTAGCAGAGATGTGCGTGAGCCGTGAGCATGGGACAGCTGCCCTCATTTCCCACCCTACGGACCAGCCCTACAGCTGCCCAGGCCCAGGGTTACGACTTGGCCTGCCCCAACATACACACCCCATCTATGATCTATCTGTTGGAGCACGTGAAGGGACCTGACCCGTAGACCCAAAGCTGCAGCATCTCCACAACACAGGGAGACAGCGGGATGTCCAGGAAGAGTCCTAGTGGGGGCCCAGCATTGAACCAAGGACCTCAAACCAGACCAATGACTCTTTGCAATGAACACTTGCAGGAAGAGATGTATGAACAAAGGGGTATATGGCATGGTGGGCGTGGCTTGTTGGGGCTTGCACTGCAGCTTCCATGATGAGATTTTTAAATTCCTTCCCTTTTTAAAATTAATTTTTTTCTTTGCTTTTTAAAAATTTATAATTTTTTTCTCATTTTATTTTTTTGCATTTTTTTCCTCTTAAATTTTGCTTTATTCTGGGGTGTGTGCAGGGGCAGAGGGCAGATGTGAAGTGGCAGGGATTAAATGGGATCAAGATACATGATGTGGAAAACACATAAATAAGTACATTTCATTAATGAAACAAAAAGTCCATTATTAAAATAGTTCATGTAAATGCATGTCTTGTATTTATATTTTGTTTCTCATTTTCTCTCTATTTTCTAGTTCTTTCTTTTATTGTTATCAATGCTACATTGAAAAAAGGCATTCCTTTCTCATGGCAACCAAGCTTTCTATTTTAAGTCCTTGCTCAGTCTATTTTCATGGAAATTGGGCTTCTATTTACACCCATGTCTATAGCAAAGCTCCAGCTCAACCTTTTGAGTTCTCAGAGTGTGTCTGTGTCACATGACATAGGAAGTGCTCTGGCACGTGACTTGACCTTGGGTTGGACCCTCTAGAGATGACCAGTGTTTTTATCTGTTTGGCTGCCCATGAAATGGCGTAATGTTTATACTCTGCAACACTCCTTGCTAATAATAAAAAAGTCAGTTGCGGTGTGCTAGATGATGCAAAGATGTAAGCATGTTTTTGTTGTTATTACTGATGCTTCAGAAAAATCCCTGTGCATCCAGATAGCAAACGGTACATTTATGTTTTAGACTTACAAGTGTTCTTAATATTGTCAAAATGGTGTAATATTGAGGTAAGTACTGAATAACTATTATAGTTATGAATAGAAGTGAGCACATCATTTGACCTTTTTCTATCTATGCAGCTTCCAGTTCAAGCATTCTTTAGTTTCCTGTAATAAATTTATATATTTTTACCTTTCAAAATTCTTGTTTTTTTCCTTATCATACCTTGACATTGAAGAAAAAGTAATCTTACTTGTGTTTCTATGTGAGTGTTAATTCCATCAATATTAATTTACCTATCTCCAATCTTATTTCTCTTTTTAACTTTATTGTAACGAAAGCTGCAAATGAAAAATCACACACGGACTTGGCCAGCCCTGAAGTCTGTGCTGCCCTTTACCAAATGTGGTGGCACAAGCCTGTAATTCTAGTGCTCAGGGCATGGGGTTGGGATAGAGGCAGATACATTAGGAGTTCAAGGCTACCCTTGGCTATCCAGAGAATTCAGGGCAGCCTAGCATGGGCCTCTGTGTCATAAAAGAAAGCAAAAGAAGGGGGCAGTGAATGGGGTATCACCACGAATGCTGAAAACTTCGAGACCTTTTAGAAAGCAGCAAGCTTGTGCAATGTTGGTAAGAAGTTACTGATGGGCTGACATCACTTGTGTGGTATACTATTTGTATTTTAATAAATACATCTTGCCTGAAGACAAGAGGCAAAGCTAAAGCCACTAGAGGTCAGGTAATGGTGGCACAAACCTTTAATCCCAGGATTTGGGAGACAGAGGCAGACCAGTTCAAGGCCACCCTGTCTACGAGTTCAAGGCCACCCTGGGCTGCACAAGATCAGAACAGAAACAAATCCAGGTGGTCGTGGATCACACCTTTAATCCCAGTATTAGGGAGTCATGTGCCTTTAATCTCAGCACTAGAGGGAATATAAAATGGGAGGAAAGGGAGGCTTAGGATGCTAAGTTTGTGGTTGCCCAGCCTTGGAAGATGTACGACTTCTCTAGTGGCTTCGCTGCTTTGCTTTTCTGGTTTTCGGGTTGAGCCTAAATTTCTGTCTCTGGGTTTTAATTATTCATGCTCACTTGTGTATAAATGAGGCGAGCTCTCATGCTGACTTGAAGAATTCCCTTGGGGACCCTAAGACCCTGTATTGAAGTGACCCCAGGAGGGAGCACCCCAAGGTGTTTCCTGGAGGGTAGGGTGCTATTTATTCTTGGTCTCACTGAGTTTTAGATATCACATTCTGGCACTCCAAAGCAAAGAAAAAATGACAATCCCTGATAGTGGCAAGTCTTTCTGTCTTGCCAGCCAATTCCCAAATAACAACATCAGAGACTTATTATCAATTTTTAAAGCTTGGTCCTAGCTTAAGCTTTTTTTTTTGTTTTTTTGAGACAGGCTTTCTCTATAGCTTTGGAGCCTGTCCTGGCAGTCATTCTGTAGACCAGGCTGGCCTTCAGCTCACAGAGCTCCACCTGTTTCTGTTTCCCGAGTGCTGGTATTAAAGGTGTGCGCCACCACCACCTGATGGCTTACACATACACGACAGAATGTAGATTACTAGAAATGGGTTAAGTTATAACTCATTGTGTTTCTTCCATGTCTCCTCATCATCTAGGCACCTAGATTCTCCTCTTCTTTTCTTGCCCCAAATCCTGCTTATGCCTCCTGCATAGCTATTGACCATTGAGCTCTTTATCACACCAATCATAGCAAATGCATCTTCACACAGTGCACAAATATCCCACAACACCTGCTAGAAAATTGGGAGGCATTTAAGAATATTTTTTGGAGGGTGGAAAAAAAGTCATCCACTAAATCCACTTAAATAATCCAATCATCTGGAAACATTAATTTATAATCTAAATGAAGCTTGAATTATCCAGCAAAGAATGTATTGCCGTGTCCGGTCTACACTTCAGAGCACCTAGGACTTTTTGGTCTGTGGGTGGTGTCACTGCAATCTCCATGAAGTCACCTGCTCATTAGGAAATCTGAGTGCCCATGTGGCTATGATGTCCTTCCATTTGTATTCTGAGACAGTTTAGCATTGGGCACATTTGCTCAAAAGTAATTTGCTTAATCCCGTGCTGAGCCGCTGTTTTCCACTCCCAGGCAAATTAATGTGTAGATCATTGCAACATATTAAACCCACTTAATTGCTCATTGATCAAAGAGTAAGTCTGAAATGTGTACACTTAATGATGGAGTATTTTCTACAAAACTGAAGGAATGGAAATATTTGTCCTGCTAGAGAAGAAGGTGAACATGGAAATGTATGTAAAACCTCTCCACTTTTTTTTCCATGAAGATACTGTCATAAGGATGCTATGTATGCATGATTTGCACATGAAGTTACTGTCATAAGGTTGCTATGTATGTAGGATTTGCGCATGAAGATATTGTCATAAGGATATACGCATGTATGATTTGCTCATGAGGATACTGTCATGAGGATGCTATGTGTACATGATTTGCACATGAAGATACTGTCATAAGGATGTTATGTATGTATGATATGCTCAGGAAATTAGTTTCTTGTGTATTAAATTTAAAAGTATAATATCAGAAAATTCAAACAGTGTTGAATTTACAGATTAGTTACTTTAATGGGTTTTAAAAGGAGCTACATAAAAACTGCCACACTGAGGAATTTAATATCGCTTTAGACTTTGCCAAGCTGTGTGAAGCCATAATATTTGAATTTTTACAACCTGTTACCCTCCCATGCCGCCCTTCCCTTTCCTTACTAGTAATCTCTTTCTCCTTCTCAAGTGGTCTTTATATCATATCAGTGCATATGTACATATATATGTATATACACACACTTATTCTCCATATAGGAAAATGTTATAGTTGTCTTTCTGAACCCATATTATTTTTCTTATCATGATCTCCAGTTCTATCAATTTTCCTGCAAATAGGAAATGGTCTTCCTTGTAACAGATTAAATGTTCATTGTGGGTGGTATCATTTTTCTTCATCCATTCCTCTGTTGATGGACGCCTACCTTGACTCTACAACTTGGCTACTGTGATTCGTGTGGCAACAAACATGATATGCAGAGATTTCTGTGGTGTCCAGGCTTACCTTTTGTCTTAGGGTTTCCATTGCTGTGAAGAGACACCATAACCATGGCAACTCTTTTAAAGAAAACATTTAGTTGGGGTGGCTTACTTATAGTTTCAGAGGTCCAATCCATTATGATCACGGCAGGGAGCATGGCAGCGTGCTGGCAGATGTGGCGCTGGAGCTAAGAGTGTTACATTTTGCAGGCAACAGGAAGTATTCTGAGCATAGGAAACCCCAAAGTTCGCCCACAGTGGTACACTTCCTCCAACAAGGCCATATTCACTCCAACAAAGCCACACCTCCTAATAGTGCGACTCCCTGTGAGATTATGGGGGCCAATTACATTCAAACCACTACACCTTTCCTCTGGTATAATCTCAGGAGTGCTGGGACTGGATGGTTTCTCTCTTTTTGTCTATGTCTGTCTATCTCGTGTATGTGTGTGTGTGCGTGTGTGCGTGTGTGCCCGTGCACACATGCACGCATGCACACTTGCATGTGTGTACAGTTGCACTCTTCATGTTTGTGCCTGTGAAACTCTCTCTTCTTGACACTCTCCTAACTGCACCAGCTGTTCAATGCTGGGATGTGGGTTCCCTCCTTCTCTTCTTTGCTTCTTCTCCCTTATCTCTCCCTGATTTCCATCCTCTCCCCGTAAGTCTCTTTCCTGGACCATTCTTTTCTACCCCTCGGGGCTTTCTCTAGGACCTGCTTTCAGAAGCACAACCTCCTCTTACCTCACTAATTTTTCTCTGTGGTGAAAAACAAATTACCTCTTTAGTGCACGTTCTCCCTAGGAAGTGGAAATAGGCTGGGATTATAAATATTTAAAATCAAATATATTTGTCTCAGTCCTAGAGCTTTGGTTTTGCAATTATCAAAGCAATAAAAACTTAGAAAATAGAGACATACAAGATGAGCTGCCCCCCCCCGAAGAAAATTTATAATTTTTTTACTCAGAGATAATTTTATTAGTGGCTGTTGTATATCTTTTTGGAGCTTTGTGTGTGTGTGTGTTTAACAGAAAAGGCTCCTATGCACAAGTTGCAATGTTCTCACATGTTGTGAATAAACATGTCAACAACCATTGTTTATAGCAATGCTTTGCTGACAATAGTATTACATTATATGAACTATTATTTATTTAACTATTACCATATACTTAATTGGTCTGGTGGTTATTTTTACACAGCTCTGACTATAAAATACCTGAGAGGATAAACTAAGGGGGAGTTTATCTATTTTGGCTTGTGGTTTCAGAGTGTTGGGACAAACGGCTACAGTCCGGTGAGTGTGAGCATCACATGGTGGCCTTGGGAGAGTGTGGGGAGGAAGCTGTTCACCTCATGGACAGGAAGCAGAGAGTTAGAGGCAGAACCCAGGGTCCTGGTTCAAATTTCAAAGGCATTCGTCTGGTAGCCCACTTCCTCTACCCGAGTTGCACCTCCTAAAGTCCCCCAAACTTCTCCACTTACTTAGGGCAACTGCTGCATACTAAATGTTCAGCATGTGAGCTTTGGGGAGATGTATATGCAAGCATAGCAGATTCTGAGATGGTGATGATGACAATGTTGGTCCATATTTTTTTCTTTATTTTCATATTTTTTTCTTTAAAGTAAGTATCTAAAGTTGATATTTTAAGCAGGCCCAACATTTTTTTTTTTTTTTTGGTTTTTTCGAGACAAGGTTTCTCTGTAGTTTCTAGAGCCTGTCCTGGAACTAGCTCTTGTAGACCAGGCTGGTCTGGAACTCACAGAGATCCGCCTGCCTCTGCCTCCCGAGTGCTGGGATTAAAGGCGTGCGCCACCACCACCTGGCTAACATTTTTAAATTTTAAAAACATAACATTTTAAAGGTTTTTTTGGATATATAGTTCCATATCACATGGAATATTGTAATGGCATTTTCTTATTCTCACTAATGCTTTATCAACTCTTTCCCTACCCCCAAAGCCTCCCTAATACATGACACTATTAAAATAATGCTAGTGAATTATATCTGACCATCATAGTGACCTTTGCAGATTTCATATAACTATAAACATCTGTCAATGGTCTCTAGCTTTCAGGCTGCTTGCCCTCTTTCTTCTGCTGGGGTTCTGACCCCTGAATTTGGCATTGGCCCCAGGTTTTCCCATAGAGTTCTGTGCGTTGGCTGCCACACCATAACCTCTGATGCATAATTCGCTTTGCTCTCGGCTTTAATACTGGAGGGACTCCTGATGTCTTGATCTCCACCAGGCATGGACTGGCACATAGTCCGGTTTCTCAACTGTAGCTGTAAATCAGATTTTGTTGTGTAGGAATTGCCTCAGCATTCAAACACTTCATTTGGTGGGGAGGAGTGAGTGGGCTCAGCAATCTCAGGGAGCACAGAGTATTACACGAGAATCCACCAAGGCTCTTCCTCCAGGATACAGTGCCAGCAAATTTCTGCTGCAGGAAGTGGGCGTTCTGCCACGGGATGTGGGCGTTCTGCCGTGGGAAGTGGGCGTTCTGCTGCAGGGAGGGGACGTTCTGCTGTGGAGCTGCTGCAAGTTGCCTGTAGAACTCCAGCAGTACAACTCTTGTGAGTTCATGTGAGGTCACCACATCTGGTTAGGGTTGCTGGTGAGACTGCTACCTCTGGGTCATCCACGGACCTCTAACCTGTCCCTCATCCATACACTTATAACCCACCCCTCATCCATGCACCTGTAATTTATCCCTCATCTGTGCACCTGTAACTTATCCCTCATCCATGTACCTGTAACCTATCCTTCATCCATGCACCTGTAACCCATCCCTCATCCATGCACCTGTAACTATTCCTCATCCATGCACCTGTAACCCATTCCTCATTGATGCACCGGCAACCCATCCCTCATCCATGCACCTGTAATGCATCCCTCATCCATGCACCTGTAACCTATCCCTTGTCCATGATGCACCTGTAATTCATCCCTCATCCATGCACCTGTAACTTATCCTTCATACATGCACCTGTAACCCATCCCTCATCCATGCACCTATAACCCATCCCTCATCCATGTACCTGTAACCCATCCTTCTTCCATGCACCTGTAACTTATCCTTCATCCATGCACCTGTAACCCATCCCTCATCCATGCACCTGTAACCCATCCCTCGTCCATGCATCTGTAACCCATCCCTCATCCATATGCCCATAAGCAAGTGTAATCAACTCATCAGCTTTCCGAGCTAGACTTGGACTGAATCATTTCTTCAATCGGCTGTTAGTGCCCTAACTATAGTGATTAGACTTTTGTTTCTCCACAGGAAAAGTCATGCAAAAAATGCCATGTTTTGGTAAAATGAATTAATTTGATGCTTACATTAATTATATCGTCACTGCTTAATGCTCTCTGGCCATTGGTGATATAGACTTAGCTATTTGAGCAGCAGAGCAGGCATCTTGTACTCCTAACATCTCCTAACAAGGCAAGCCCACATTCAAATCCTGGACGAGGATACACTTTTGATATTTACACTGAAAGTCAAGCAAAACAACCAAGAAATATGAAATTGAACAAAATAGAAAAAACCCCAACAAGGTGTGTGTGTGTGTGTGTGTGCATGACTGCATGTGAGTGTGTATGTGTGTGTATGCACCACACCCATGTAAAGGTCAAAGGACAACTCGTGAGAGTTGGTTTGGGTCTTCACCATGTGTGTCCTGGGGCTGAACTCAGGCCTGACGAGCTGAGTTCAAATTTATTTCCCTACTAAGTTATCTTGCAGGCCTCCTTACAGCTGTTCTTAAACATAATAACGGTGTTTGGGGAATGAAGATTAATGTAAAGCAGTAAAATGAAACGTGAGAAAATGATGCTTGGATTGATTTCCAGTTTCTGCTCTCAGCTTTCTAACTCAGCCACAGCAAGGGTTCGAGCCCAGGGAAAGGCACGCACAGCTCCGTGACACCTGGACTGCCATCAGCGAGCAGATAATTCTCGTGGTGAGCAGCCCATGCTCTCAGTTAAGAATAAAAGGGCGTTTCTAATTTTCTGCTTTGGGCCCTGGATTAAAAAGAATGGAACTTGTGCTCTGCACATTTAGTTAAAGGTTTGATTTGAGCTTATAAGGAACCTCTATGTATTTCAGCCAGTCAGATTTCAATAGATCATTAAAGATTCCATTAGCCGTGATTGCTGACACTCTGATACAAGTACATTTAGCAGGACAAGGCCTCTCTGGTACTGCACTTTCAAGTCTTCTTTGGCCTGTTTTTGTTTAGTGAGAGTTTTAATTCTGTCATCTTCTGGTGCGTGTCTGATCTTGTACTTTATGAGTCAACTAATGCTGTTTAATCAGTGGGTCAGACTCATAAACCCGAGCTCACGCTCACTAAAATCTCAGCGTAAACAGATCTGAATGAATATATTAATCGACAGAGGACTGGCTGTCTTGTAAAATCACCCATGTAGTAATTTCCTGGTTTATGTTTCAGGCTTCGAGAAGACAAGAAGAGTGTCTGTGTAGATCAACCTAAACAGTTTTTATGAACACAAGACTCCCTGGGCTGGTTGGATGGCTCAGCAGCTAAAGGAGTCTGTGGGCAAGCCGGAAGACCTGAGTTCACTTCCTGCGGTGCACATGGTTGAACGAGAGAACTGAGTCCTGAAAGCTACCCTCTGACCTCCACCCGGGTTCTGGTATAAGCTGGGCCTCCACACATACGCCTACAAACACACACACACAATAAATAGCTCAACAAAATATTTCAAGAAAAATTCAAGTTAGGTGTGATAATATATTAATAATGATTTAAACAATAAACAGTAAAAAATTGCTGTCCATATTCTCAGTGGCTAGAGCCATGCCCTCACTTATGTCTTTGTAAGAGAGGCCCATGGAGTTTATCTTTATTGACACTTGAATTAATTGAGGCACTGACAGATCAAATAATTTGCAGAAACATCAGGACCATTAAATGCTACAAAGCTTTAATCCAGAATTCACTCTGCCCTATGTTCCCGCCTGGGCAGCGCAGTGACTCTCGAACTCAGATCGGCGGCTCTGGCTCAAAGGTGAGTTCAGGCTCTGCGGGGTTTTGTGTTTCACCCAGCTCTGGAGAGTTTTACTTCCCACTTTTTCCTTCACAGTCCTCCTTGGTGCAGCACATCTAGAGACATTTTCTCATGATTTACCTGACGAGTTTGTGTAACGGAAAAATCAGTGGATGAAATGGGCGTGGTCAGATATTATAGTTGCTGGTTCCCGAGAAGAGCATGTGTTTGTGTGTGTGTGTGTGTGTGTGTGTGTGTGTATGTGTGCACATGCGCGCACACACATACATGCACATAAACAGCTCTCCACTTCTCATCCTGTATCAGTGGAGTGTTGAAAACGAAAGCCACTTCTTGAATCAGTTAACGATATCAAGCAGATAACAGCTTTGCTTTGTGGTTTCTAGGGGAAACTGGCTTGGCCAGGAAGATGGCAGATAGAAATATTCTAGAAACAACCATGATATTTAACTTAAATTTTTTACCCAATCACTTTTCCCTCTGTGGCGCTGGGGATGGGACCCCAGGCTCTGGACATGCTAGACCACCACTGAAGTACAAAGCCAGCTCCTGCTTTTTCCAAGCTTTCTACTGAAAGAAGTTCTTGTGGGAGACCCTGGGAAATGGCAGCAAGTAGGACTCATTTTAGGTAAAGGCACCTGTAGGTGGAACATATCAGTGAGGACATGAATACAGGTTCTATGATGGTCAGTTAACTGTCCCATCTCAGACACAGTAAGCAACAGTAACTGCCTATGCTCTCTGTATCCTTTTACAGACAGGCTTCCCCGAAACAACTGGACAGGGATTCGTATCATCTCATCTTCGACTAATGCTTACAAAGTTTATTCTTGTTAGCTCTCTGGCATGCGCATTTCCATCCAGAGAGAACATATGTAGCATACTTCAAAAAATTAAAACCATTGACTTCTGGATTATTTATCCAGTCCATGTATCTCTGTCATGGTGGTTAAATAAAAACGTATGTGGTTTTAGTTGTGGTTGTCTTATTGTAGGGCATTGCTGTGCTGCTGTTGTTTCAAAGGGGGGTACGCAGTAGGGAGATACGAGCTTGTTTGTGGTATTTGCTGCTATTCACAGTCTTTGATGTTGTGGGCAGTACACTTAGGATCTAGGTTACATGAACTCCACACTGAACCTTACTTACTAATGCTCTGCGTGAATTGCATCTTAGTAATAGAGACAGAACTTCTTATGAAGGATCAGAGATGGGGATGTCGAGATTGTTTCATTAGTAAAATGCAAATGTAAGGATCTGAGCTCAATTCTCAGCACCCACATTAAAGCCAGATGAGGTGGCATGTTGCTATAGTCCTACCAAATCTGTGAGCTCTCAGTTTAGTGAGAGACCATGCTTTGGGACAATGGTCTGTACCCTGTCAATATTATTTTAATAAAGTACTGATTGGCCAGTAGCCAGGCAGGAAGTAGAGGTGGGGCGACCAGGTAAGAAATAGAGGCGGGGCAAGGAGAACAGGAGAATTCTGGGAAGAAAAAAAAGCCCAGTCTGCAGTCATCACCCAAACACAGGGGAAGCCAGACACAGAAAGAAAGGTGTGACTGCCTCACTGAAAAAGGTACCAAGCCACATGGTTAACAGAAACAAGAATTATGGGCTAATATGAGTTAATAAGCCTGAGCTAATAGGCCACCAGTTTATAATCAATGTAGACCTCTGTGTGTTTTTTGGGGACTGAATGGTTATGGGTCTGGATGGGACAGAAACCTCAGTCTTGTTGACTGTCTCAAAAATAAAGTAGAATGTGATAGAGGAAGATGCCCAGAGTTGACCTCTGGCCTCTACTTGTTCATGTGCACATGTTCAAATATACGCACACTAAAGAGGATCATTGGTGGCTTTAGGACCTCTTTTTCAAACTATGAGTGGTTAATGACTACATATGCTCTGAGATGGATGCATATCTTCCCCTGTACAGAATTAAAACACAATATTCTATTATCATCTAAGTAGAGGACATGCTCGATTTATTTCAAATCATGAAGTACTTAAACCTTAGCCAGTATTTTCTGTCAGTCTGTCCAGGCTGCTATGGTAAGTTAAAAGCAACATTGTATTTCCTCTTTCTGGAGGCTGGTCTCTGAGATCAAAATGAGACCCTGTTGGTTCACATAAAGACCCTCTTGTGAGTTTCAGGTAGCTGACCTGTTGTACGGTCATGGAGAGAGCCAGAGAGTTCCCTGAGGTCTCTAAATAAGGGCACCCATTCCACTCCTGAGTTCTCCATCCCAAGGACCGTTATTCCTTCCCAAAGCTCCATTATAATAGGAATCAGGACTTCAAAATGTCACTTGTGCTTCCGTCACAGTTCATAGCACTTCCTACTCAACCACAGAGTCTAAAAAATACCATTAAAATAAACTACTCTCAAAGCTAGACTCATTATTTTCCTTATATGTACTCCACAGTATATTTATCTGGGAGTCCTATATTCTTGAATTGTGGGTCAGCAGGAGAAAAATTATGAACCAGGTTTACCACAGGATTGAAATATAAAAATTTCTCTTGGTGAGTTGTATTGTCAATTCTGATGTATCAATATCTTTTAAACATATACATTTATGACGATAGTATTCTATTACTATTATGTACTAATGTAAACTGCTGGTGATTGATTTTAATAGGTATTTTATACAGTTTCCTATATTTTTATGCATCAACAATAATTTGCATTTAAAACTCTTAAAAATAAAAAACTCAGTCTGGAATATTTTATATCTCATCATTCTCAAAAAGCAAAATGGGAGATTCTATTAGTGCATTGGTATTGGTGTGTGCCAAAGGTTTCCATTTACACAGTTACTAATGTTTTCTTTCCACCCCGTGTTTAAAGCTGAGAGCAACTCTGTTCCTATGATCAACTAAAGATGGATTTCTATAACAAATGAGCACAAATTTCTGTTTTATGGAATTCCATTAGTAGTTAGCAAAAATGATCTGAAATAAGAGACAGGCTAACTGATGCCCTGCACAGATAGCTGAGAATGAACAGGCCAGTCTCAGAACGTTTCTGGGATTTCTCTGGTTTTGACATCATTAGGGGATGGGGGGACAGGGCTTTAATTTGTTTTCCCCAGCAAGTGTAATTCTATGCCAGGTGCATACAAAATAAGGAATGAGATGCAAGCCAGAACCAACAGGTGTTCCCACACTTGTTGAGAACTTAAGGTCAGTCTCTACACAGAGATTGAACATAACCCATCTCCTCTCTAGAAAAAATGATGGCTAGCCCCTAATGTTCGTTATTAGGGGTTAGAGTAGCTATGACCAGAAAGTCTTCTGATGAGTGATTGGAAGCTGTGGTGGTGGAGAGGGTGTTTAAATGCTTTCTTTCTAGCATCTTTCTGGACAATTTATTAGCACAATTGGAAGAAAATAACTTTCTGGATAAACCATGGCTTATCCATCTAGAACTTTCCGTAGCAGGGATTAACTCTCACAGAGGTGTGCACAGGTGAGGATCTCTAGGGCATCATAAGACCCCATACATGAAATTCCTCTATCCATTCCTCTCTTCATTTTTCTGTGCATGCATCCATCCTTCCTCTCTTCCACCCACAAATCCACAGATCCACAATCCTTCCATGCATCTTTCCATGCATCCTTCCATGCATCCTTCTACCCATTCTGCTATGCATCCTTCCATGCATCCTTCTATGCATCCTCCATCCTTCCATGCATCCTTCCATGCATCCTTCCATCCATCTATCCAGTATATTGCTCTGGATGCCAGGACTGAGAAATTCAGAAAAGAGAGGCACCCCTGCTTTTATAAAAACATAGTTAAATATACCATGAGTCATGTGGAGAGTGGCAAAAAGAAACCAGAAACCAAAGAGTGCCAGGAAGGGGAAATAGGACAGTCCCTAAGCAGGGCAACATGAGTAGGAGATGTCAATAGAGAAGCACCAGCCAAAGGGGTGAGAAGTCACAAGGGTCCAGAGTTTAGGACACACTCAGTAGAGGAACAGCATGGTCATCACACGTAGGATAGAGGGGGAAAGGACAAAGTGGGTGGGGCTAGACAAGAAGCTGGGAGTGAGGTTACAGAAGGCTGTGTCAGTCATTATCAGGGCCCAGAAGGAGACTGGGCTTCAAAAGCAGTGTGAACAGGAGCGACTATGACTGCTTCCTAGAATGGACAGAATAAGACTGGAGTGGCAAAGCTAACACAGGTGTCTAAATGACAGACGGCACAGGCTCTGCCTGTGGGTTGGTAAAAGGGATGGGGAGGAAGGGTTCATGGGATCTGACTTCCTAATATAGCACCTGATATCCAGCTCCTGGGAGATTGATCTGCTGCGTCTCAAGCCAGGTCATACAAGAAGCCAAACTGTCCCCTATGCTGGTGCTCATCTAACTTCAGGGTCCCACTGCTCCCAAAGGCCCCATGGTTGCGAAGAGGAAGAAACCCATGCCTTGCATGCTCAGACTCTCAGACTTATAAGAAATATCTGGGAAAGAGGCTCAGGAGACTAAGGTCTCAGTGGCGTCCCTTTGTGGTTCTTGTCAGTGATAGATGGCAGGTCCTCAGTGTTTCTGCCTAGGCTCCCGTGTGGGGTCTCAGGCAAACGTTATTGGGAATCTGAGAAACTCAGTCAATTTTGCATATGTTTTCGTATTACTGAACCTCTGGGTGAACTTGATTTTTAGCCTTCAATTAGAAATTTTAAGTAATGACAAATGAACCTAGACTTTTCTCAAGTTTGTGTCCTCATGAGCTGGAAGTGGAGAGTTAAAAGCAGAGAAAGAATTTCCCGGCAGTCTCTGAGGCTGTTTTTTCTTCTGTCTTTAGAAAGTGATGTGCGTTGACTTTATAAGTCACCGGTGAAGTAAAATAGATATCTTTGGTGCCCCAAACAGAGAAAATGAAACTTTTCCCCTCCACATAACATTTTTGCTGATTCTTTGCGTTTCACAGAATGTACCCCACCACAGTCCCTTCCCAGTCCTTTCGCGTCCTCCCCCCACTTGTGACTTCCTCCCCCAAAAAAGAAGTAAAATATAAAAATAAAGAGAACAAAAGATCAAATCCACTTTGTGTTATCTGTATACTCTCAGGAGCGTGGTCAAACTCTCAGTGGTTTGTCTCTTAAATGGAATTAAATCATTCCCCTTCTGCACCTCTGCTAGAAGCCACCAATTGTGGAGAGCCTCTCGGTCACACTTCCTAAGAGTTCTCATCCGTGGCTTCTTGTCTAGGCTTTGGGGGGGGGGTTGGGGAGTATGGACTGTCATAGATGCCTTCCATGTCCATCCCTCTCTACTGTGTGCCTGAAGTCATCGACATCACAGCAGCCCGTGAGAGCACGGATCATGGTCCTCTACAAAGTCTCCCGTGTCATCACGGACCATGAACCCAGCCCCATCCTGCAGAAGACCATGGACGCAGAAAAGGCCCTGGGAGGCTGCCCCAACCACAGACATAAACTGGGCCTGAGGTGGCATTGCAGGTCCCCCACGTCAATATGTCCCCCATCCCAAGTCCCCATCCCCGCCCATGCGCACAGTCAACTACGGGCATCAGGCCACCCCCAAAGTCTCAGTGGTAACTCGAACCAAGGACACTATCAGAG